>NC_135377.1:54437144-55637144 GCF_049243985.1 Paroedura picta | reverse complement strand
AGAATTCCAGAGAAAAGCTAGAAGAGATAAGAATGCCTTCTTAAATGAACAGTGCAAACAAATAGAAGAAAACAATAGAATGGGGAGGACCAGAGATCTTTTCAAGAAAATTGGAGATATGAAGAGAACGTTTCATGCAAAGTTGGGTATGATAAGGGACCAAAATGGTAGGGACCTCACAGAAGCAGAAGAGATTAAACAAAGGTGGCAAAATTATACAGAACAACTATACAAGAGTGAGCTTAACATCCCTGATGACCACAGTGGGGTAGTTACTGACCTGGAGCCAGACATACTGGAATGTGAAGTCAAATGGGCCTTAGGAAGTCTGAGCAATAATAAAGCTAGTGGTGGTGACAGCATTCCAGTTGAACTATTCAAAATCTTAAAGGATGATGCAGTAAAAGTGCTACACTCAATATGCCAGCAAATTTGGAAAACTCAACAATGGCCACAGGATTGGAAAAGGTCAGTTTACATTCCAATCCCAAAGAAGGGCAATGCCAAAGAATGTTCAAACTACTGCACCATTGCACTAATTTCTCATGCTAGCAAAGTTATGCTCAAAATCCTACAAGCTAGGCTCCAGCAATATGTGGACCGAGAACTTCCAGAAGTACAGGCAGGATTTCGAAGAGGCAGAGGAACTAGAGATCAAATTGCCAACATACGCTGGATCATGGAGAAAGCTAGGGAGTACCAGAAGAACGTCTACTTCTGCTTCATTGACTATGCTAAAGCCTTTGATTGTGTGGAGCACAACAAATTGTGGCAAGTTCTTAAAGAGATGGGAATACCAGAGCATCTTATTTGTCTCTTGAGAAATTTATATGCAGGTCAAGAAGCAACAGTGAGAACTGAACATGGGATCACTGACTGGTTCAAAATTGAGAAAGGAGTTCGGCAAGGCTGTATACTGTTGCCTTGCCTATTTAACTTGTATGCCGAGCACATCATGAGAAATGCGGGATTAGAGGAGTCACAAATTGGGATCAAGATTGCAGGGAGAAATATCAACAACCTCAGATACGCAGATGATACCACTCTAATGACAGAAAGTGAAGAGGAACTAAAGAGCCTGTTGATGCGGGTGAAGGAGGAGAGTGCAAAAGTTGGCTTGAAACTCAACATCAAGAAAACAAAGATCATGGCATCCGGCCCTCTCAATTCCTGGCAAATAGATGGGGAAGAAATGGAGATAGTGACAGATTTTATTTTCCTGGGCTCCAAGATCACTGCAGATGGGGACTGCAGCAAAGAAATTAAAAGACGCTTGCTCCTGGGGAGGAAAGCTATGGCAAATCTAGACAGCATCCTAAAAAGCAGAGACATCACCCTGCCAACAAAAGTGCGTTTAGTCAAGGCTATGGTATTCCCAGTTGCAATGTATGGCTGCGAAAGTTGGACCATAAGGAAGGCCGAGCGTCAAAGAATTGAGGCTTTTGAACTCTGGTGCTGGAGAAGACTCTTGCGAGTCCCTTGGACTGCAAGGCGAACAAACCGGTCAGTCCTAGAGGAGATCAACCCTGACTGCTCTTTAGAAGGCCAGATCCTGAAGATGAAACTCAAATACTTTGGCTACCTCATGAGAAGGAAGGACTCCCTGGAGAAGAGCCTAATGCTGGGAGCGATCGAGGGCAAAAGAAGAAGGGGACGACAGAGAATGAGGTGGCTGGATGGAGTCACTGAAGCAGTAGGTGCAAACTTAAATGGACTTCGGGGAATGGTAGAGGACAGGAAGGCCTGGAGGATCATTGTCCATGGGGTCGCGATGGGTCGGACACGACTTCGCACTTAACAACAACAACAACACTACTCCAACACTCCAAATGCCTTAACAAAATGGCATGATCTACCACATTGAAAGCAGCATATAAATCCAGAAAGAACAGTGAAGCATTAATTTTTTTGTTTACACTCAGACCAGTAACAAACTAATAGCCTAGGTGTTATATGGAATGGGCAGATTATCTAATGTATCTTCTGCTTTCCAAATGCTTCCTTATTTACTAAATGGAAATACTGTACAGCTTAACTAGTTAAGATATAAAAGATTAGAAACTGCATCTCTAAGTGTCCTAAGAATTTAAGAACCTAAGAACGCACCTGCTGTTCAGTGATTCATTTGCTTCAGCAATCTGTCTTACCTAATGGTCAAACATCTTCTGGACATCTAGCAACAGGGCATAAAGGTCAAGGCCTCCCCCTGATGTTGCCTATAGGGACAGGAATTCTGAGGCTGACTGACTCTAAATGTGGAGATCCCCTTAAGTCATCATGGCTAATAGCCACTGATATACCTATCCTCCAAGAACCTGTCTAATCCCCCTTTAAAGCTGCATACTGTATAGATATGGCCATCACAACATCTTCTGGCAACAGATTCCAAATTTAATCACTTGTTGTGTAAATATGTTTTTCCTTTTCTGCCCTATTTATATTTATAGGAACAATTACCAAATGCTTCCACAATGGAGGTATAATTCTGGAATTTTTAATTTGACTAAAAAACAGGAGGCAGCAGCTTGCTCCACACAGTGGGTAGCTTTCAGATAATCAACTGATATAAAATCTGGACCTGGAGCCTTACCTGAACACAATTTCCAAATCTAGAAAAAAACTGTCCCTGGTAAAACTGGGGGGCAGGGCTGAGCACCCAAGGGCTCTGCGAGAACTCTCTCCGAATTAATTTCCAAAGACTTACCAAATATAGAAATAAAATGCTTATTCCAGATTTGTGGAAGGATACATGATGGAAGATTAGAATATCTGGAGAGGGCATTGTTAAGCAGATTCTCTATGGTGTTATTATTAATCTCAGAAATAAGAATATCAATTACAATGAGCATACCATTTTTTATATTTAATAAGGAGTCTAAAAGAGGTAGAAGGATAAGTCTGAATATTTTTAAAAGTGGTGTTTTGCTTTGGGCTTTGTAATATATTATCTGGACTCCTTGACAAACCACATACTATGTTTTACCTGTCTACATCTTGGAGAAAACTGGGTGCACACTGGCTTAAAGAGCTGACAAATAGTCAATACTATTTCAATCAATTTGAAGAACTCCTTAGAGGTGGCTAATTCAGCAATAAGAAATTAACCCTCCTTTAAGTTTCTTACATGTATTATTTGGTTTGTGTATTAATGAGGGAGACCATCTAAGCAGTCTTAAAGTATTTGGGTTGATTCTGGCCCCAAGGATAGCAACAATCTGACAGAAATCATACTGTCAATTGTAAGGATCATGCATACACCCCCCCACCCCATTTTTCTTCCACCTCAAAATTATAGATCTATGGCAAAAGCCTAGGAGAATCAGAATGTTGCCTATTCGACTACAGTCTCTAAAAGTCACACAAGTATAATCCCCTGATGAATCAATTCCTCTGGGTCCATCTGGGATTAAAGGACCATGATACTTCTTATATATAAATAACATCTTGCCAGCCAAGTTCATCTTGGGTTTCTCTCAAAAATATCTCGGTATGGCACATAGGAGTGCAGACTTCTAATCTGGCATGCCAGGTTCTATTCTGGGAAGATGCCAGGGGGGGGGGGGTTTCCAGGGTGCACATGGTTGTAGTAGACATCATGGTGCTCTGTGATTGGCTGGGAGGGGGAGGCTGATGCAAGCACTATGAGGCGCTGCATGCCTGGCCTGGCCTCTTTCGCAAGGTGACAATGGAGGAGCTACCAACCCTCCCTCTCTCCCTCCCTGAAGGTTATGGTTGAGTGGGTTGAGTGGTACTGTAGACTGGCCATCATTATGTTTCAGATTGTCTCAGTTTGCATTATACTTTATGCTAGTTATCACAGCTTGTGGGTTGGCAGGGGACAGAGCTTTTTGGAGGAAAGTTTGCCTTGCATGGCAAACAACCCAAGCAGGGGGCCTCTTTAAAGAGGAGGCAGGCCTGTGAGCAGGTGCCAAACCCAGCTGGGGGTGGCACAGGTTTCACAGGACTCGATAGCCTAGGATGAGTCTAGAGGAGGTTTGTGCTTCCTTGGATGTCCCAGGTCGATACTTCCCTTGGTAGAAACTGCAGAGTCTTAGGGGACCCACGTTCCCAGTGGGGAACTGGTGTGAGATATGGGTGAGCTGCTGTAGCAGGGAGAACAGATGCAGTCAGCTGAATATAAAGGGCTTCCAACCCCCTGCCATGCCAACACTCTCAAATGTTTGTTTATAAAAGTTGTGGCCTTATTTGATGCCACCTAGTGTGTGCGCACATTCCTTATCCCAGAACTCCCACCCTGCAAGTCAACAACTCTATAATGTCAAAATGTGTTTTTATCTAGTTGCTGA
The DNA here is from genome assembly GCF_049243985.1 of Paroedura picta. Classification (NCBI taxonomy): domain Eukaryota; kingdom Metazoa; phylum Chordata; class Lepidosauria; order Squamata; family Gekkonidae; genus Paroedura; species Paroedura picta. The sequence continues at coordinate 55,632,837 of NC_135377.1, read as the reverse complement.
TTATGGCACATAGTTGGAGAGAAAGGAATTGAATCAGATGATTTAGTCTTGGAAGCAGCAAGTGTTATTATTTTCTGGTTCAAAGAGTAACAGCCTAGTTAAAGACACCCTGAATAAACAGTTCAGTAGCTGATAGCAGAGGATGAGGCACTAAATCTATGAAGACCCTAACAAGTAATCTGATAATTAGAGAGAGGAAAGGATCTATTATAAGTAGCATAGATTAAATTGTAGGATACTTAAATACTTGCAAAACTCTATTGTAGGTTGGCGAACTTGGAAGCCAGTTGACAGCAGATAAATCAATAGCATTAGGGGGAACTTGCAGAAGATTACTCAGAAAAGAGATAACCTCTGTTTGAGGCTTGCACTTTCCTTTGTTTGATTTAACAAGGGCAATTTGTATAAGACCTTGATTTATTTGCAAAGTCTGCTTATAACCAGTGCTATCTGTATTAGCAGATGTCATCCAGCTCTCCTTGCAGTCGTCTTTACCATTTTTAGACTCCCACATACACCTTATCCTCTGCAACTCGTATCCTAGAGTTAGAGTTGATGAGACCTCCAAGCCTCATTTCCTTACTTGGAAATTTCAATACAAAAGTCTTTACAGAATTACAGAGGGAAGCCAGTTGAATCTTTGCTAGTTGGTCAAAAACTGAGAGAACCATATGAGCAGTTAGCAAACATTGGTCTGATGCAAAATTTAGAGGACTGAGTTGCAGAGATTGTAAATCCTTTTGCTTATCCAGTGATGAATTTCCCTGTGAGGTATCACTCTCATTAGTCTTATTGGGAATCAAATCCTCACTGCTAAAATCCAGAAAAGACTCATGAGCTAGTGGGGAATTTGCTGTTGAAAGCACCCTTAAAATTACATACCTGTTGGTGATGGAAGTAGGCCCAGGAGCTCCACAGTTCACTGAATACTTAGATTCAAACAACTCATCAGTACTCAGTTGTTTTGGAGTCTTAATTTGTTTGTGAAATGTCAGTCCAACTAGTGGTGGTTTTTAATTCATTTGAAGCAAGGATAAAATCAAAACTTTGTGTGCTAAAAATAAGCTAGTAACTAGCAGGCATCCAAAGTAAATGGCTGTTAGTATACCACCTAAAATAGCAACCCACCCTATCCCTACTGAACATGGGGATTAGCCTAGCTTAACACCTCCTTGTCCTACCTGCAAACTATAACTTCATGTAGGCCCTCTGAGAGCACAACCCTCTGAGAGAGAAAAATCCCATCATCCATCAAATAGATGAGGCATATTAAATCTAATTGCCAGATGTGGAATGTAAGACCCACTACAGGTCAGAACAGCTTTTGTACCGCCAAGTCAACCTGGAATACAGTTTTCAGTCCCCAGGGACTCAATTGTTCCCCTCCAATTCACTCTTTACAAAGCTCAGACCATTTGATCATCAGTCCAGTATTATTCTTATCCTATTGAAATCCCTGAAGCGTTGGGTTTGCACTAGGTCATTTTCACCCCAATACCATATCAGGATCTCAGGATGACAGCCCTCTCTCAAAAACCGGCGAAAGCTAGTTCTATAACAACCCACTTTTACAACACTCCAGCACACTGGCAAGGGGTACAATCCCATCAGTGTCCAGATTCTGCTGCTGATAGCCCTTCCACTGGTCCAGAATATGATGGAATGCCCCAGTACCAGTACTCTGACTGAGCTCCTTGCTATTCATGGTTCTGAAAAATAAAATAAAATTGCTTACCTAATATATGGCTTGTAAGCTTTTGCTTCCATCTCTCCATTCTTTGAATAGCTTGATCAGACATTCTAAAGCCAGCTGCTGTATATGCTATGCCTTTGTGGAATGAATGAGTGCCAGATTCAGCTGCCAGTAAGCCTGCTGCCACCAAAACACCTCTGTCCACTATTCATAACTGAAATTAGGTTAGTGGGATACCACTGACATGCTGGACAGTATAGTCTAAGCATAAGCCCCTTAACAAAAAGAACTATGGTGGAGCCTGTGCCATGCTGATCAGTTATGAATTTAGCCATCAGCACACAAACATCTCCCACAGCCAGCTTCAAATCCACCACTTGTGGAGCTATCCATTAAATACCCCAGTGCAATGCTGCCAGCAATTCCCTGCTCCTAAGGCCTGCATAGAATAATGTTAAGCTGCTGCGTAAGTCATAGGGATGGGCACAAACTGTCTTATGCATTAAAGATCATCACAAATTTTAGGCAATTTTCTTTCTTTCTTTCTTTTTGCAAAGGGTAGCTGGCAAAGACATCTCACATACTTTGGTGCTATTCATGGTGGTTTGTGAAAGGATATATTTCCAGACAAACTGTTTCTGCTCAATTAAACTGCTTACTGGGCAATGTGGGGTGTAGGTAGAATTCTGCAGCCTTGGAAAGCTTCTTTTCCCTGATTTGTTCCTGGGGCTCTCCATAGAGAACTATTGTACAATTACTTTGATGAAGGGGGAAAGAATACAAATTTAGTGCACTCCTTTCTCTATTTTGAACCAGTCAGTGTCACCAAATGTTGTATGTGCAATGGCTTCTTGGTTTGTGTGGAGTGATTGCATCCGTTTGATCTAATGCATTGGCACCCACAAATTTTGCACCTTCCTGTTCCTATCCCTATGGTCCACACTGAGCAAACCTATAGCCCTAAAATTAATTCCCAAACTTAAGCACCCTGCAGCAACAGTTTAAATGTGAAAGCATGCCCCTGGGGGACACTATTGTCTCCAGAAAGACACCTGTGATGAGTTGCATTTTAAAAGCTCATAATTGCTATATAAACTTGTGAAGGACTGAGCTGATGCCTCTCAGAACTGGAGAGCCTGGGATGATGGGATGTCAAAGGAATGTGACTGGTTAGCATAAGCTGAAAGATTGAGAACTGATTCCTGGAGAGACCTCAGTTTGAGTTTATCTCTGACTAAGGAAGGTTTAACTCTGACTGAAAACAGTTTCATACTGATTGAAGACTGGGAAGGTTGCTAGGGAGGAGTGGGTGGATCAGTGAAGACCCCCATTTGAGATAGGAAAAGGGACAGATCTTCTAGTTAGAAAAGAAATTCTGTGTGTAGTTGAAAGGGAGATAGCTGTAAAGAATGGAGTGAATCCTGGTGTGCTCAGAGACAGAATTTTCGTGCTTTTTAGTGTATCTCTGCCTTCGAAAACCTTAAGAGTCGGTTAAGAAAGTATACTGGAATGCTTAGAAATGCTGGGGAAAAGGCCTCTCATCTATTCTAAGTCTGTGAAAAGTTTAAAACTCTTGATTGCTGGAAACATATGGCCTGTAGTTTGTGAAGTTACCTCAGAGTTCTTTTTGATTTACCTCAGATATTTCCCCCATGATTTCACCTGATCTGTTACCATTTATATTGAATACAATATTTTATTTTTGAACCTTATAAAGTTTTTCATGTGCCATTTCAAGAATTTAAGTTAAAAGGGTGATCTTGTCTCTTCCCTCAAGTTCCTGAGCTGAGCCAGCATAATATTGCAGCAATGTGACAGGGTAGGGCAGCCATAGATCTTTAGGAAATAAGATCTCCTCAGGGCTGCTCAGTCAGAAAGGAAAAGAAAAATGGAAGGGAAATCCATTGTTGGAAGGAGTGAAGAAGGCAAAGTCATCATAATGTCCTATTAAACTTTGCTATAAAGGCAAACTATATATGAGTATTACTAAATCCATGGGTACAGTAAGACTCAACTCCAATAATCAACAGCTTTACTGGTACCAGAAAACACTGAACAACTGAACAACAGACAAGCAAAACAGTAGAATTCATATACATGTTCAGAACTCCCGTCAAGACACAATTGGTCCTTAATAGAAGCCCATGATTGGCCCTTAAGTCTGGCTCTTGTTTGGTCCATAGGTTTCTTCTATTATTGACTAAGAACCTGAGGCCAATGAATCCCAAGCAAGGGCTCAAGATCCAAGCCTCAGGACTCAAGCTCCAATATAGTCTCTTGAAGTCTGCATGATCAGGTATTTATTTTCATTGCACTAGATCCTCTGATTAGATGATTGCCATGAACCCCTGGTTCCTGCCCCGGTTGCTTATTTTACAAGTTGTTTATTTCCTGTTACTCCCGGAACTCTTGCTCCACTCTGGCATCTCGATTGGGCTTAGGAGCACCACCTCTCCCCTTGCCTCCGCTTGCATTTCAAAGACTCATCCCAATTCCGTGGCTCCTCATTATCTTCCATCAAGGCTATTCTCCCCAGCTAGGCTAAACAACAGATGTTTGAACCGCTTTAACAGTTTCCCATAACAAAGAACTCTCTGACCCTATTTTCCTGTGTGAATGCCCAATTCTCACCTCAGGAAGCTTTAGTGCCCCTTTCCCACAGCCCAGGTATATAAGCCATGCCACCCCCTTCTTTGGTGTCTCTTTCAAGGATTTCTGTCTGCAAGCAAATGCAAAGTATAGATTCTGGATGCTGACTTTCTCAATACAGACTTTTACTTAAAGCTTCACCCTGAAACCTGAGAGTGATGTCTTTTTTGTGAGTTCTCTGGGTCTCAAGTGCTAGGTTCCTGAGAGTGATGAGGCTTCTTTACACTGTTTGCTACATCAGCCATACACCTGTGGAAAGCCCTGTATGGTGCTCTCACTTTTTTTGTGGTTTCGTTTTTTACTTAATAGACTTTCTCCTGGATCTTCAGTTAATAGAGCTACATGGTTAATAGAGCTACAGATAGAGAGTAATAGACCTTGCTGGACGGGGGGAGGGGAGTGGGTTATTATCCGCCATTGAAATATTTTAATTATGTTTTAATGGGGTTTTATGAGATTTTATTGTTTTTTATGAATTTCTGTTAACCGCCGCGAGACTCTGGAGAGTGGCGGTATATAAATAAAAATAATAAATAAATAACTAAATTGTAAACCTGTTTGTAAAATGAGCTAATTAAAATACATTCAGAATGTGTATTTGATTTTTGAAAGTGAATTGCCACTTGTTGAACCCTTACTGTATATTTGCACTGTATATATATGCACTGTATATTTACACCCATATGAAATGGCAACTTTTGGTTCCACTGATGTGGTTAGGACATTTTAACCATCACTTTAGTTATTAAAAAAAAAACCACAGTATTCAAAAATCTCACTTAAGAAATGCTTTAGAAAGGAAAGAGTGGGGAAAATCAGTTGAAATAAAAAGGTCCATACACATTGGGAAGCAAAACCCCAACATTTTCCTAAGGGATTGTTTTTGCCTTTGTCCTTTAGGAACAAGCATGCCACAAGAATGTTTTTTACGCAGATATATTCCAGACTTTAAATAAATAAATATTCCCTGACTTGCTTTTTTTAAATGTCATTTCCAATTTGTTTTGATCCAAAGTTGTCCAGATACAAAAATCCCAAATGGAAGGGTATTATTGATGTTTTGTTAAATGGAGGTAAATTAAAGAACATATCTATTTTGTTCTCCTAGGTAAGGATGATATATATTTTAAATAAATAAATAAATAAATAAATAAATAAATAAATAAAGGGATATCTCTTCAGTAAGGACATCCAGCAACCCTTAATTGTAGCTTCACAACTTAGTATAGGAATAGAAATTGTCACTATTAGGCAAGCTGAGTTGTACTTTGCTCAATGAGCAGTCCCATTGGAATCAATTACTTGGGTAGTATAAGTCAAAAAACAGAGTTGCTTTTGATGTAGGCATCATATTTGCAGGACTCATACGGGAACTATTATTGGTAGTTTGCAACACACCAGTTGCCAGATGATACATCACTTTACAAACATGGAGATCTATCATAGGTAGATTATTACACTCACCAAACAGAAAAAGGGGAAATTACCTTTTTTTCTTCTTTTTACTTGATTTAATTTTTGCAACTTTCAAACCACCCCTTTGGCCATGGACACTTGAAAAATCTATGTTTTGAAACCCACATTTCTTCATGTCATTAAAGATTCAGAACTACTTCTTCATGCTTTGTGTGTGCATCTATCTCTATATACTGTGAGGCATCTGTGAGTGGCCTATTAGTCACTGCTGCATCTGGCTTAGAGAATCTAAAGCTAACAAAGAAGAAGGAAAATGTAACTTGAAAGAATGGGCATGCTAAGCTGCAGTGGAAACTGCCACTGATTTTATTGTTCTTGCACTCGTGGGCATCAGCTGCCTTTTCATACAATTAAAAATGTGGAATTAGTCTTGAGTGCTGTGCCCATTGTTGACTCAGTTCTGTATCAGTGGTGATTGTGTGTCCATGTAATAAATGAATTGTCAGTTTATAGACTGCAAGACATGGTTTGGAGACTGAATTTGTTTCTTTTTATCAGAGGAATCTACACTTTAAGATGAAGCTCTAAACCCTTTCTTTTAATTTGGAAACTCATTGAAAGCCATGAAATTGATGAAATACAGAGTTGTCTCCTGACTGAGGTTCTTTTTTTATGTTTACAGAAAGAAAACTGGCTATATTCTGGGATATTGTTTACTAATGTTCACCTGACAATGTTTGAAAGGACAAATGCCTACAGTAACTTTTCTATATATGTTTGACACCTGCCCCAGAAGGGGGGGGGGGAACTTGACTGGATTTTTACCTTATGAAGAAAAATCAGTGTGATTATTTAGTTGTTTTAAGACCTAGGATCCCTTCTGTCTACAGAAAGACAACTGGAAGCAGCTGCTAGTACATTCTGGAATTCGTAGACTGAAAATGAAGATGAAAACCACTATTTCAGATCATTATTGCAATATTCTGAAATGATTATTAATTGATTAATTGCATTTTAACCCCCCCTTCCCCAAAGTCTCAGGGCAGTTACAGCAGCTTAGGCATTATAAAACCTTCCTCCCTGAAAAATCTATGTAGTTTTCTGTTTTGAAGTGCTTACCAGTAGCAAGTGTCTTGTTTTTCTTTTCTTTTTCCATTTTCTAGGTAATGGCTTTGGAAAGGTGGCTCACTGCTGTTACAAACCATGTGCACAATCCAACAGGGCTGCCATTGTAGGTTGTTACTTCTTCCCTTCTTCTGTTGTGGGCATGTAGCCTTTTCCCCCTGTAAGTAGAATGCCTGGGTACATCTTGTTCAGTGGCCTGTAAAAATGGACTCATTAATTCAATTTATTTGAAAGTAGTGGACAGTCAGCACTAGCAATCCTGCTATTTTGGTATAATTTGGTTGAAAAGCAGATACCCCATCTTGCCCATGCTCCAAAAGTCCCAGATAGGCAATATAATGCTTTGCTATGTAAATATTTTTGTGTGGGTTCCCCCCCCCTCCCCTGAATTGTAGTGTGAGGTATGATATCTAAATTGCTATGGGTTAAAATTAGGCCTCTGGACTAAGAAAGAGGGGACTGGATAAGTGATTGACTTGTATTATGACCCTTGGAGACATAGTTGTCTGGTTTGTGAGAGAAAGAATTTATTCAGTGTGCATGTGGGGAGAATTAAGTGGATAAAGAGATTGAGTGATGTGCTGTTAGAAGTGGAAGAAATCTATGTTCTCTCTGGAAGCTTAAGTGGCAAGGGAGGAAAATCAACCAGTGTAGGAGTAATTAGCCTAAGTGGCAAGTGAAGAAAATAAGTATTTGTGAAATTCATTAGCCTGAGTGGCAAGTAAGAAAATAAGTCTTTGTGGCTATCTCTATTTAAGGAACTTTAAAGAACTTTAAAGAAAAAAAGAACAAAAGAACAACCACTCCTATCTAAAACCATTCCACTTATGACCATTACTGAAATTATTCTACAGTTATGATATCCTTCTAATTGAACTCTGTTTATGTCTATGTAAGAAAAAAATTGCTAGATTAAAGGATCCTATTATACCTCACATGCTGACTGTTCCGTGATTCTACCAAATAAATTACGTGGGCCTCTTTTTTATATCTACCTGAAAACTTTAAAGCAAAGACTTTTGGTGGCAGCAAAAATAAGAAGGAAAAACGAAGGAAGGGAAGGAGAAAGAACACACATCACCTCAGAACACTACAGAAAAGTGTCTTCATAGGAGTCACATATAAGATGTCTTTTAAAAATTCCAAAATATAACAGGAAATAGTAAAATAATGTCCATGTTCCTTCTGTCCTTTGTCCTCCATTCCTCAATTTGCAGATGGAAGCCAATAATAGAACAAAAGAAGGATGAATGGCAAACACAGAATTTTCAGTTAAAAGATTTTTTAAAAAGGTCAATCAGTTATGGCAAGAGTAGTAAAATGAAATTAATTCAGACAGTTTTTAACATTTTCCCCTGATAGGAATCAGTGAAGAAAAGTAAAATGTACTAAGATGCACTTTGTGTGTGTGTGTGTGTGGGGGGGTGTCTGTAAAACTGAACTCTTTTGGTAAATTTGAAATGTAGATCTATGCTCTGTGTAAATTTGGTGTCATTACCATAAAATAGATGCCCCAGACCCTCAGATTTGTTCTCTGTTGAAACTAATGACCCCGAACTGTAGAACCCAAAAACACCAGATGAATTTGAGTCTCACTAGTAACGTCATGACAAGAGCTTCTTGTGGCGCAGGGTAATAAGGCAGCTGACGTGCTGTCTGAAGCTCTGACCATGAGGCTGGGAGTTCAAACCCAGTAGCCGGCTCAGCCTTCCATCCTTCCGAGGTCAGTAAAATGAGTACCCAGCTTGCTGGGGGGTAAACAGTAATGACTAGGGAAGGGAATGGCAAACCATCCTGTATTGAGTCTGCCAAGAAAATGCTAGAGGGTGTCACCCCAAGGGTCAGACATGACTCGATGCTTGCACAGGGGATACCTTTACCTTTACATTTTGTAACATCATATTGAAAAATCAATAGTAAAAATTCCCCCTCTGGATCAGAAATTATAACTTTTTTTCTTGGAGCACATCTCTAGGTTGGGGTGTGTGTGAGATGACCATAACCTAAAACTAAATCCCAGTTATTTGTGCTATTTACCCAAAGAAAGTATAATAAGGATGGCCATTCTCCTCTCCCCCCACATACACACTTTTACAAATGTTATCAAAATGGGGGGGGGGGGTAGACTGTTATTTTGAGAATATATTTGCTAGGGTTTGCTGTTGTGTCTTAATGTTTCCCCCCAGCTTGATGGTAGTGTTAATGCAAAGCACTGCAACACTGTGACTAAACAAAGGAAACAATTGCTTTCAGAAGCAATTGTGTCCAATTGCTACAATAATTTCAGGGATTTAGGAGTTAGACTCAAACCCAAGCTGAAGAAGTGTTTTGCTGCTGATTGCACCAATCTAAATTTCCCCTAGATCTTCCAGATAGTTTTTTTTAAATAAATAATTCCTGATTGAGCATAGAGATGTACTTGCTGTTTTCACAACAAAAGATTCAGCACTCCTGTACTAGAACAATGCAGGAGTGCTCAGGATGCAACTAATAGGAATTCAAAGGAAAAAAAATGCCTTTTTTATTAAAGTTTTTCATAGAAAGAAAAAGAACGGAAAAAAAACAAAAAACACAACAACTTAAATCCCTTAGATTACATTATGTTGTAGTTCCCACCAGATTATAAACCATAAATTGTACATCAAATTTTGATTATGCCATATACAAATTTCTTAATTTTAGGATTACAAAGAACTCTACATTAACTTGCTTTATTCTTCAAATCCGCCAGTCATCCAATCCAATTTTTCCTCTTTCCTGCAAGACGTCAATAAAAGGTTTCCAACATAACATAAGGGAAGTTATCGTCCTTCATCTAACCAATGCTGTAAATTTAGCCATGTCAGCTAATTTTAACCACTTTAGTATCCAATCTTCTGTGGTAGGCATATTTGTAAGTTTTCTGAGTGCATAAGAGTCATGCAGCCATTCTCATATACATAAACAAAGTTAACATGCTTCTTTTCAAGATCCTTATCAATCAAGCCCAACAGAAATGTTTCTGGACTCATTTGTATATTATTCAGAAAAAGAGGAAAGAGATGATGTTTCGTTGAAATGGTTTGGTTGAATAGTCTTGTGGTCAGTGGTGAAAATAAGGCAATACGGGCTGGTATGTAATATCAATCAGAATGTGGCTAGTGGCTCCCACCCTGAAATATAGCTCCAATTAGAAATGTAAATTATTTCCACTCCTGCTCAGAGGGGTCAAAGGATAAATTTCTTAATCTGCTTAAAAATATATAGTAATATAGTTAAAATAGACTTGCTGGACATATTTCCATCTGGCTTATCCAACATTCTACCTCCACTGATCTATCACTGGAAGTTCTTTAACATGTTCCCTGCATGAAGATTCACTTAGGCATCTTCTCTTGCAGTCCTATCCTCCAAGAATCCTTGTTTAATATAAATATTAATTCATATTACCAAGAGGTTGTTCTTTTATCATTTTTGTATATTGCATTCAAAAGTGTGTTTTATGATTGGATAAAGCATGCAAAATGCAACTTAATCTTCCACCTTAAATACTATTACTTTGTAATTTTGATCCTTGCGATAGGACATGATCTGTTGGTTGATATTATGCTAAGTGGCACTTTTGCATTTTCAATGTTAATGATACCTTAAAATTATGAGAGCAATGAATGTCTTTGTGCTCCAGAGTATTTTAAATATTAATTCAAAGGCTCTTCATTTTGCCTGATGAGTGTTTAAAATGAATGCAAAGTCTCATGTGAGGAAGAAATATTCCGCTATAATGACTTTTGCAAGGTCAAACAGGAAATCACTAGCAACATGTTACAACACCCAAGCTTGATATTTTAACATATAGGTTGAATTCTGTGGATCTGTTCTGAAAGTTGTGGTGTGTTTCCAAGGAGCTTTCCCAGGGCTTCAAGGATCTTCCACCACTTTTTTGGATAGTTGGAAATGATTTGATTTCAGAGTTTTTCCATGGCATTTGTTGAAAATGATGCACTGTCTCCCCCACATGGCTTATATTTCAAAGAGCTTCAAAGAGGAGGATGAAGTTAGTTTAAGGGTTTTTTAAAAATTAACAAAGCAAACAATGGCATGTAAAGTACTCTTTTATTTCTTTGAGTGATGCTGTGGAGCTGAGATTTGCTTTTGGTGAAGGGTACTGAGTAGATGTGCCAAATGGGAAGTTCAATCCCTATAATTCAATGCAGCCTTTAATCCTATAAAATACCTGAAGTATCTTATTCATGAGTTAAAATTTAGCAATGATTTATAGAAAGTTTTACCCAGGTTCTGTCGGAATATGCAAGATCTGTAGTGTGCACAATTAGAAGTATATGAAGAATAGCCTACAGGTGGCAGTGGTGGAGATATGTATTTAACATAGCTTGATTAGTTCGTTCCTGGGTTTTTTTTCAAGGGTCCTGATTGGTTCAGTTGGAGATTTCCTTCTCCTTTGCACACACTTTCACCCTGATTGCCTCCAGATGAAGAAAAACTGTTGGGACTCTCTCTCCTTACCAAGTTGTTTTTCTTCACAATAAATCTATTTTTTTCTTTAAGCAGCTGTTGATTCTCCCTTTACATATTTAAACTCTACAAATAGGTTCACTAAGAACAGCAACACATCTGCAGATTCCATTTACTGTATATAGATAACTTGGGAGAACTTATTGTAGCTAGGTAATAGAGGTTGTTTTCACCTTGCTCTATGCATCATGTGATAAACCACTGATATCATCCCATTCTCCAGTGATGAACAAGATTTCAAAAGAATAACACAGTGCCCTGGTCTTTACAAGAGGGAGGAAGCACACTTACGCTGCTGGATGATGTTCAACTTAAGGCTGTCCACAAAGCCAGGAATCTGGGTGTGATTCTGGATGTTTCTCTTACAATGAAGGTGTGAGATCATGAGAGTAGCTTGGCTGGCATTTTTCCACCTTTGCCAGGCTAAGCTACTAGTGCCCTACCTGGCTGCGGACCACGTAGCCACTGTGATCCATGCAACAGTCACCTCTAGGCTAAACTTCTGTAAACTTCTAAACTTCGCTCTATGTGGGCTTTCACTTGTCCTTGACCCAGAAACTGCAGCTAGTTCAGAACACAGCTGCCCAGGTCCTCACAGGTACCCCCCGGAGGGCCCATATTTGTCCCATTCTTCAACAAGTGCACTGGCTTCCAGTGGAATTCCAGATCAAGTTTAAGGTTCTGGTTCTTACCTTTAAGGCCATTTGCGGCCTGGTCCTGACATACCTAAGGAATCCCCTTTCTGCCTATGTCCCCTGAAGAGTGTTACATTCTGCAAATTCAAACAAGCTAGTAGTTCCTGACCCCAAGGAAGTACATCTGACCTATCAACCCCATGGACAATGATCCTCCAGGCCTTCCTGTCCTCTAACATAGACATATTAAATTTAGTTCACCTTCCTCAACAGAATAAATTTTGATTTATCAAACTTATTTACTTTAACATAAAACATACAGAGTAATCTGTTTTGTATTCTTTTTTTATTATCACAACCACTCTGAGACTATATTAGGCTGAGAGATAGGCCCATTAAGAGTAACTGGTCCAAGATCACCCCATGAGGTTTGTGTTTGTGGGGATCTGAACCACAGGTTTATCTTATTATTTGTTTGTTTGTTTGTTTGATTTATTTATTGCCCGCCACTCCCTTACGGCTCATGGTGGGTTACAATAACTGGGTAAAACACCCATAAAACCCCAATTAAAATCACAGTATAAAATCACGAACCATTAAAAAACTCACAAACATACACGGTGAAAAAATAATATCCTCAACATCTCAGTTATCCCCATATCATGAAAAGGAGTGGACGAGAGAGAAGACTTGGCCCTAGTCTAATACACTTGAGAAAGAGATTTGCATTTGGCTAAACCAAGTAAAAAAAATGAAAAAATGCTTTATCAGTATTTATGAGTATTTTCTAAGCCACATAGAGATTAGAGAATCTGTTTCAGATACTAGTATACTGACATAAATAAAAGCTGATTTTTTTCCAGCTTTTATTTGGGTATATCAGTGAGACCAGTCGGCTGGGGTGGTGGGAACTGTCAGTTCTCCCCATCCCAGCTGATCCTCTCTGAGCCCACACAGATCTGAGAGAGCTTCTGCTGCATGGTGGTTTAAAGCCACCCAGCAGTCAAAGCCTTGGAACTGTGTGTGTGTGTGGGGGGGGGGTCCTGCAAATGGCCTCTTTTCCTTGGCACTTTAAAGCTGCTGGGGAGCAGAAGTTAGGTCTGTGGGGGCAGTGACATGTCCCTAGCACCTAGCAGATCCTGCAAACTGCCTCGGCTGCCTGGTGCTTAAAAGACTCCTCAAACCTATGAAGATCCTGGGGACAACTTCTGCAATGGAGTTTTAAACCACACTACAGAAGAGGCCAAGCCAGCCAAAGGTTAGGCTGGTGTTTTAAATTGTTTTTTTTTTTCATTCGGAGCTGACCAAATTCAGTGTTTCTAAAAAATCCTGGATCCAAATACCATGCTGGTTTTCAGACCAAGGGTTTAAAAAATGCCAAACACTTTTCAGGCCCAACAGATCCAAACCTCTGCAAACTGATTTCCCCCCACCCCACCCCTACTCTTGAGTACTGTGTCACTTTGACAATGGTTTCAAGATGCCTTTATTATCCGCCATATAAATGTGCTGGGGAAATTATTGGAAAGAACATTTAACTGAATTATACAACTTAAAACAACTTTCATAAAAATACAACGCAATTCGTAAAGAACTCATCCGAACCACCACCAGTGGAACAAGTGTTTTTAAATATTTCATAAAGACATGGTATCTGTATTCTTCTGTATTGACTTTCAGCAGAAGCGAACAGTGATCCAAGAATATTTATGTTTGTGTGTGCACGTGTATAAAAACCATCCAGAAACAATATGATTCTTCCTGGCAGGATAAACATTTGGAGGGGGACTTTATATTTTACTTATGAGATATATCTTCCTTTTTAGGATGTCTGGACAATAATAAAAACTTGGCCCATGCTGCCTTAATAATAACAGTACTAAATATTTTAAGAAGCCTCCTTTCTACAAGCAAAAAATGGAAGGCTAAACACAAAACATAGCCGAAGAAGATGACTTGCACTTTCATGTAATAGGAAAAAATGCTATTTTTCTTTATTTGTTTGTTGTAACATTCTCGCCTTCCCCTTAACCCACCTATAGGTTGCTTTCAAAACAATACAGAGGTATCAGCGATAGATGATAATACAAAGGTTAAATGTGTAAAAAAGTATTACAAAGCTGTCCAATCTGAAAGAGCTAAGATTGTTTTATGATCGCCCTGTATATGTGCTTGTTTGTAAGATTGTTTTCAATTTTACATTGGTATTTCCAAGATGAGGAAGATATGAGCGACTTATGTATACCTGCTGTGGAAAACATGTAGGATTGCCAGCCCCACCAGAGAAGATGGGAATCCACCACTACCAGGCCCCACCCATCTGATCAGTTGCCACTGATCCGTAAATTGTAGCTGGTATAGCAGAGGAAGTGATATCACCACACCAGCAACATCTTGGTAATTCTCTGATATTTCAGCAAAAACTCTATGGTAGAAGCCATTGTTACCATAGCATTTTTGTCCAAATACAAAACAGTATTTTTTGTATTTTGTATTGGGTTTCTCAACGCCTGAAAAATGTTTCAGGGGGTTCTTAATGATAAAAAAAAAGTTGAGAAAGGCTGATCTAAACAGGCCTTTTCTGTTCAGTTTGAAGTGGCTGCTAATCAGACTGAATCAATGCTTTGCTTAGTTATGGGGGGTATGGGTGGAAACTGATATAAACCTGTTTGACAGGCATTTGCTGCTGTTTGACATAAATAAAACAGACCAGGTGATCGGTCCTGATCTGAGCTTATCAACATTTTCAAATATTGTAAGTTTGACTATCAAATATGTTTGATGTGAACTTTGCAGCATCACTCTAGTTGTAGTAAGGGTATAAAGGGATGTGATGTAGCAACAGGAAGTGCAATTTAGGCCAGGAAATACTGGATAACACAAAGGTTTAAATGAAGATTTTTTAAACGAAAATCTTATAATTTGCTACATGTCCCAAACAGATCTTGTTCAAGCTGATTTACATCTTGCCCAAAGCCACATGCAAATGCAACCATAATTAGAATTCAAGCAATATATCAGTTGCATGATTTGATGTTTTCAAAAGCTATTCATTTCTAACATCAAGAACGGGTTAGCTTTTGTATTCATCATTTTTGTTAGCAGACAGGGAGACAGCAATGTTTACTTCTGAGACTTGCCATAGGATTCAAACTGATTGAGACAAGATTTACTTGACAGCAAAAAGACAGTCTCCATATTGTGACTTCAGGATCTTTTTTTTATCCTTAACACACAAATACAAACCTCCTCATGGCCTGTTCCTGCTCAGCATATGCTCATCAATCATACTGGGAAACTGATTTATATTCTCCACACCTCAACGTTTATCTAGATTACAGAGTAGAAAATTTTACTCTGAGTAAAAAAAAATGTGCTAGAAGGAATCAAATTGTTTTAGTCAAAATCTATTGGAGGTGAATGGATGGGACTAACAACCTTTTCTTATTATGATTTAAAGGTGATTTCATCTTTATTATGTGCTATTATGGAAGCCACCAAGGTAACTGGCACAGTCTGGAATAGTAACATTTTAGTTTTTGGTTTCTTTTGTGTATATTATTTTCTTCTCCCACCCCCCATTTTTTGAAGGTGGTCTCCTTAACCATACCACCTTTGCTTCAATTTCTGGCATAATAATAACATCTTCTAGTATAGGCTTTATCAAGTTTTTTTTACCATTGAGAAACTCCTTCAAGCTTTGAGAAGCCTCAGAAATGGTCAGTTTGTGCAGAATGGTTGGGAAGCTTTGTATAAACCCACTCAGCCCCCCCTCCTTCCCCCCTCCAGGCCCATCATTGGTCATATATGGTCATATATGGTCATATGACCCAGTAAATGTTTAAGACATTTTATAGGTCTATAGTTGAGGCCGGTGCAGGAAGATCTAGTTGGGTCACCCTATGGAAGACAGACTACCGGCCTTAGAACATCTTGGACAATGGCTGGCAGATACAGCCCTCTGCTGCCCAGTGGCAGGCACTCTATTAAGGGAGAGGTGAATGCTTGTTTGGTTTTTTTTAACTGCCATTGTGTATTGTTGAAGCCTTATAGAGCCGTCAAGAAACCCTGGTTGAGTAAGCCTACTGTAGTATTTTCAACCTGGGCATCCTACTGATTTTTTTTTTTTATGTGTTAATAAACATGATGGGCAGGTTTATGGGAATGAGTCTTCTTTGTTTTGTTTCTTTCAAACTGTCAGCTTTCAAAAACTGCACGTGCACTTGTAGGTTGAAAGTAACAGCTCTAAATGGCTCCTCCTGGATCAAATAGTGCTATGCTCAGCTTTGGAAACTGTGCCAGCCTTAATAAGGAATTGCTGGTTGTTTGATATGGTGGTTAAGAGAACAATAATAAAGGAAATCCCCTGGTTTGCAGTTAAACAGAGAATGCCTCAGGCAAAAAATTCTCACTCACCAAAGAAAGTTTCACCTCCCTTTTATTTTCGTGTGACTTACAAGTCACTGTATTTAACATCTACCAGACATAGACGGCAACTAATAGACTCAGAAGCCCTGTTCTTCCTTTGGTTGCGATTGTTTACATGCAAAGGGAAGACATTCCATTCAACATTCTTGGAGGATTGCTAATTCATAAGTAGGTTTATGGAAATTGCTACAGCAAAGGGCCGCAGTAAAGATCAGCTTCTTCTGAGTATATTGCTTTTAGAGCAACAGTTATCATCGAATAATAGAGCTTGAAGGGACTTCCAGGGTCATCTAGTACAACCCCCTGTACAATGCAGGAACTCACAACTACCTGCCCACCTATGGTGACCCCACTTAATACCCAATGGATTCATCCACCAAAAATCTCCAGAATCCAGCCTGGCTTGGAGGAAATTCAACTATTATCAGCAATTAGCAATTCCCTGAGTATGCAAGGAAGGGCCACAAGAGACAAAAATTGGCACATCCCTTCCTGCCCACCCACTCACAATCTGCCTAAGTTCATAAAATCAGCACTTCTGTCAGATGACTATCTAGCCTCTGCTTAAAAACTTCCAAAGAAGAAGAACTCACCACCTCCAGAGGAAGCTTGTTCCACTGAGGAACTGCCCTGTCAGGAAATTCTTCCAGATATTTAGCCCATTCTTTTGAATTAATTTCAACTCATTTGTTATGGTCTGACCCTCTGGTGCAACAGAAAACAACTCTGTTCTATCTTCTATATGACAGCCCCTTAATTATTTGAAGATGGTTATCATATCATCTTCTAGTCGCTTTCTCTCCCGGCTAAACAGACCAAGCTCCTTCAACCTTTCCTGATAGAACTTGGTCTCCAAACCCCTCTCTGTCTTTGTAGCTCTCTTCTGGACACACTCCAGTTTCTCTACATCTTTCTTCAGTTGTGGTTCCCAAAACTTAACACAGTATTCCAAGTGAGGTCTCAGCAGAGCAGAGTAAATTGATAGCATCACCTTGTGTGATCTGAACACTATACTTTTAATACAGCCCAAAATCCTGTTTGCCTTTTTAGCTATTGAGTCACTCTGCTGACTCATGTTCAGTGTGTGGTTTACTAAGACCCCTAGATCCCTTTCACACATACTACTGCCAAGATAAGTCTCACCCATCCTATAGTGATGCATTTGATTTTTCCTAAATGCATAACTTTACATTTTACTCCATTAAAAGTCATTTTATTCATTTTTGCCCTGTTTTCCAGCCTGTTAAGATCATATTGTATCCCGATTCTGTCCTCTGGTGTATTTGCTACCCCTCCCAATTTAGTAACATCTGCAAATTTAATAAATCAACCCCTCAATTCCTTCATCCAAATCATTTATGAATATGTTGAACAACACGGGGCCCAGGACAGATCCCTGAAGCACTCCACTTGTCACTCCTCTCCAAGAAGATGACAAACCACTTACAGTTCTCATCCGTATTCTGGACATAGTTCAGTTCTGTAAAGCCGGATTATAGGCCTTGTTCTCGTTGAATCAGTCATTAGAATTTAAAACTGGTAGCACCAGATAAACTAATTGACCCCAAAGAGCAGTGCAACTTGTGCCAAACACCAAACTGAATGAGTAAATTTCTCAAGGAGCAATCGGATCATAATGTTCATGCTCATCTCAGATTCTGGCCACACTCCCAAGTTCCTTCACATGGGCAGAAAAAAATCATGGTTCTGGGAAAGGAGCTCAACCAAGAGTTCTGATATGTCTGCAGTGCATGCAAAAAATGTGTTGTCTCCTGTAGCATTGTTAGGTAAAGGTGACACAATTTAAATTTGCATTTAATGTGTGCACTGTTGCAAATAGCATGTGAAAATAATGTTTATCAACATGAAAATTGTATTTCACACGTTGCGGTGATTCATGTTACTAGCTTAGGCATGCAGCTTGCTGCTTGCTGCCACAAGCAGGCTTCTGGAACAACCTTCAGTCCTATAGCACTGGATGAGACAAGACTGATTTCATGTCAAGTGTAATAGAGCCATTATTTGTAGGAGACTTCTGGGAAATTATGCTTTGGTCTTTGGTACTATTGTCCCTTGCGGGATTTGGCTTGTACATTTCTTTCGAATGTGTACTTAGAGACATTTCCAGTGGCCTTAGAATGACATGCAGTCATCCTGTAGGGCATGAGTACTGCACAGAAAACTCTTCAGATTGGCACAGTATCCCATGATTCCCTTTGAGGATAGAAAACAAGTGCAAGAAGCTTTGATTTAGCATGACCTCTTGGGAAACAATGAGCCTAGGAGAAGTCAAATTGGTGTAATTTCATCACTGGCAGGAATTCTCAGCTTGTTTTGGCTTATCCCCCTTCCACAGGTAAATTGCTAAGGGTAGTGAAGTAGATCAGAAAGGAACTATCTGAGAAAATTTGGCATGAGTTCCTGTAAGACTATTACCACACAGGAGGCTTTATGCTGGACTGAAGGCTGGAGTTTGAGCTAGGCAGGTTGCCCTGCCTCTTCCTGCTCTCACAAGGGGGGGCATTTGGCCCGGTGCACCTCGTTCACCCCAGAGCCAGGGCAGTGAAATTTCCAGTGTGGAAACAATCTCAGTGAAAATATTTGACAGATCTGCATATGTTAGATCTTACTTCCATCATATCTTTCATGCTACTTTTCTATCATACTGATAGGACATGGAAAGTAGTAAAAGTAAGCAGAAATTATAAAGTTTTTTGGGGTTTTTTTTGGGGGGATGGGGTTGAATGTCTGACATACCTTTAACTTTGCCCTTCTGCCCAGGCTACAGAGACCTCTCTACAATTACAACACCTCCAGGAGTGAGAGGATTGCATTTACTACCCACTGCTGCTCCTATTATTCTCAGCACAGTTTAAAGTCCCTATTTGATCTTTAGTTACAGCATGAAACAGATAATTTTTTGTCACTGTTTTATAGTGCTCTGCCAGTCACTAAGTAGAGGGCCCACAGGCAAAATATGCAAATTGACTAATTATTTCAGCACCGATAAAAATTCTGTATTAACTCTTGTCTGTGTCACTGAAGATATGTGCTTCTGCCATGTCCAGAAATATAAGACATCCACTAAGGGTTGGAAACACAGCCATATCTCCTCTCCTGCCCAGGAGGTGCACATTGGAAGTTGGCTTCTCCAAAGACAGGAAGACATAAAGCCAATATCTCCATTGTGGTATTGTTGCAGAGGCATAGCAAGCATGGAAGGAACTTTCAGATCTCAAATAGAGCAAATTACATACTGTGTGCTTTGCTAAGAAGAGAAGTGGGAAGGATCAGGACAGGGTGAGTGGCAGAACATGGGGTAGAATGTGGACTAGTGTGCCTGATATGTGTGGATGCTGACATTATTAATTTCAGAGTAATTATTAAGTAATTGCTTAATATAAAGGATCTATGTCCCACCTTCCCTCACAACAAAACACAACAAAAGTTGTAAGGACGCACACAGAGATCAACAACATAACTAACTCATTAGCTTGCAGGCAGGCATATATGGGCTGAAGGATGACACTCACAACTTTTATGTATTGGCAAGCAGGCCACAGCTTTTATTAACCAAATAACATGTTGGCTGGCAAGGGGAGAGGAAGCCTAAGTATTTTATTTGGGTCATCCAGCCTTCGTAACCATAGCACCCAACAGCACCCTGGGGAACCCATCCCAAACCCCTGTTGAGCCACGGGTCCCCTTGCCATTGGGCACTTTCCCCTCTCAGTAAACCTGGGTTACTTAGTAGGTATAGATCTCCAACAGTCCAGCCCAGGCCCCTGTTTTCCTGAGTGGTTTGGGCCTTCCCAGCCGGGTCAGTCTACACCCAAGGCCTCTACTGAGGCATCTTAATTAGGGAGTCATTTTGCCCCTTTCTTACTAAACTGTTACTCTGCTTAGAATTGCACTGGCAATAAAGTGGGGGGAAATAGAAGCAAAACTAAGACTTGAGCAGAAAAAATGTGTTTATAAAAGGCTAACAAAACAAAACGTTTGGCACTGAGAGGAATTAAAGGAACTTTAAGCAGCAATAACTATTTTGTATCTTTAAAAAAAATCCTAAGTATTGATCATTGACTCTGATTTTATGTATAACCAAAACCAAAAAAGGAACACAACCCAACCTTAACAGGTAACAACCTTAACTCAGAAGTTAAGCTGTACAATAAAATAATGTAAAACTTGTTGATTATTTATTATAGTGCACAATTAAAAACAGAATAAAAACTTAATAAAAACTATACAGAACTAAAAGCACATAAGACCAAACGCGTTTTGACCCTACTGGGTCTTCCTCAGTGGTCAAAACTGTGATAATGCACTCTTTTTTTCTGACGCACATGAGATACTCTCTCAGCACTTGTTGTTATGTGCGAAGTCGTGTCCGACCCATCGCGACCCCATGGACAATGATCCTCCAAGCCTTCCTGTCCTCTACCATTCCCCGGAGTCCATTTAAGCTTGCACCTACTGCTTCAGTGACTCCATCTAGCCACCTCATTCTCTGTCGCCCCCTTCTTCTTTTGCCCTCAATCGCTCCCAGCATTAGGCTCTTCTCCAGGGAGTCCTTCCTTCTCATGAGGTGGCCAAAGTATTTGAGTTTCATCTTCAGGATCTGGCCTTCTACAGAGCAGTCAGGGCTGATCTCCTCTAGGACTGACCGGTTTGTTCGCCTTGCAGTCCAAGGGACTCGCAAGAGTCTTCTCCAGCACCAGAGTTCAAAAGCCTCAATTCTTTGACGCTCGGCCTTCCTTATGGTCCAACTTTCGCAGCCATACATTGCAACTGGGAATACCATAGCCTTGACTAAACGCACTTTTGTTGGCAAGGTGATGTCTCTGCTTTTTAGGATGCTGTCTAGATTTGCCATAGCTTTCCTCCCCAGGAGCAAGCGTCTTTTAATTTCTTTGCTGCAGTCCCCATCTGCAGTGATCTTGAAGCCCAGGAAAATAAAATCTGTCACTATCTCCATTTCTTCCCCATCTATTTGCCAGGAATTGAGAGGGTCTCTCAGCACAGAATTATATAATAGCAAAAAGTGGTGACGCTAAGCACATATCATAGGAGGTGGTCTCCAAAAAAGGATAAAATGTACATATATTGGTTGGAGCCATAATTTACAGATCCCATTCAACCACTCAGCTACACTTTATAAAGAGTTTAATATAGATATTATATAGAGTGTATTATCACAGTTCTGACCACTGAGGAAGACCCAGTAATCAACAAGTTTTACATTTTTTTATTGTACAGATCAACTTCTGATTTTATGTATATCATCCTGTTGCTCAAAACTGATGTTTGGTTGCTCACCAGATAGAATTTACAGGTGTGAAATTAGAAATTCTATTCTTGCAAATACATTTAACACATTTGTTTAAGTGAATGAAACATCAGCCCATATACAGCGTATGGCACTAATTCAGCTCTTGATATAGTACAGTGACATGCTTTAATTGCTGAAATTCCCAAGCAAAATGTTTATAAATTCAAATTGAGGAGCTATTTTTGCAACAGGTTAATGTTTTCATGAACATTAATTTCACCAAGTTAAAAAGAAAATCACACCAACTTCTTTACTGATGTGCCTGAAACTCTTGCAATAACTTTGGTTACAAAATCTGTTTAGACTTCAGTAGCTACCACTCTAATAATTGTGCTTAAATCTGGGACTCGTAAGAACTCCAAAAGAGGTTGCAATTAAGATTTTCCTCAATGCTTGTTGCTTCCTTTGCCTGTTAGTTTGATATCTGGGAAGTCCTGCAGCTGGTGGAAAGCCTACAGTTAGACCTTTTTTTTTGAGTCCCCAATTTAATTATTTTCCCAAGTCTGAATTATTTTCCCAGGCTGCTAACAGTAAAAGACATAAGTCTGCTTTGTCTTGTTCTGATGCTATAAGAGGTGTTTTAGCATATGCAAATACTGTTTGCCATCTCCAGTTTTGATTGTTTATCAGAATAATCCACTAAAATCAACATATGTGCATAATTTGTATACATTATATAAGTTTTGCTTCAAAATTTTAGTGCTCTTCTCACTGTAAATTACTCTCTTTGCATATAGGAGAAACAGTCTAAATTAAATGCTGAGTTCAAAGAAGATGTGCCAGGTCTATACTATCTGTCAGAGAGCCTTTTCTCAACTTAGGGCATGCATGCTTCATTCTAGGTAAAATTATTTATATTTATTTACAGTATTGATAGTCTACTTTTCTCATATGGACTCAAGGTAGATTACATACAGTTAATCAGTACAATCAGCAAAACAGGATATTCAATAACTAATGTTTAAGGATATTAGAAAACTGAAACCACCAGAAAAAAACAGGACCATAGCATAAATATTAACACTAAGCCAAACAGATTCTATGTACTATGTACTATTACAATATATATCAGAAAAGACCACAAGTCCAAATAATTTCTACAAGTAAATTTGTGAAAGCATTTTGTATTGTGCAGCATTTTTATGTTCACAGAAAAGCCCTCATGATAGGATTGCAAGCTCTGGGTTGGGAAATACTCGGAGACTTTGGAGGTGGAGGTGGGAGGGGGTAGGATTTGGAGTGGGGAGGGACCTCCATGGAGTATAATGCTGTTGACCGATTATGCATGGGCAGAGAAAGGTGGGCTGGTGCCTGCATGACAATGGGGCTAATCCCTATTTATACACGATGCCAGCACCATCTGGGCCCCCTCCCAGCTTTGGACTGCTTTAGGATCTCTGATGGCCTGTGACAAGGGAACGTGGATTCTTCTGAATTGTTATGGCAGTCATCAAAGGCCCAGCCAAACTAGGCCCATGCATATGGGAACAGCCTGGACTTCAAGGCCTGGTTCCCTTCCCCATCCCCCACTACAGTATCCCTGCAGGCATACAAAATGTCCCATTTGGCTTCTAGGTGCTGCAGAGCCAAATAGGGTGTTTTTCTACACCTCCATCATGTTGGGATAGCCGCATGCTACTATGCAACCATTCTGCAGTGGAACCCTCAGGCCCTCCCCCCCTGCTGCTGTTGCTGCTGCTGCAAGGTGTGGCAGGACCTTCCAGCCCTGGAGTTGTGTGTGTGCATGTACAACTCTGGTTTGGTCTGTGTGAGCTGGGGGATTCCATCCCCCATGCCAACACAGGAAGCAGCAGGGCATGCTGCCCCATGACAAAAAACTGGTGGTGGCTCAGTAAGGCCACTGCCATGAATATCAATCATGGAGTCCACCATCCAAAGCATGCATTTTGTCTCCTTAATATGGAGATGAGCTATAATTCCAGGGGGTCCCCAGAACTGGCATTCCCACCCTACCTCTTGAATAGTTCAGTTTTGCGAAGTTTGAAGAAGGCCACAAAAGTGTGAGTTTCCTGTTTTTTTCTGTCACACTCTTCCATGGGACGGAGCCACATCAAACAAAACACAATGTATGGGCAGTTGCTGGTTTTGCCTATTTGCAGGTTGGCATCTGCAGGAGCCCCAACTGACATTAACAGAGTTGCCATGGTAACAAAGATGCTTGCCATACAATGATTCACAACCCTTTTGGTTTTGACTTACATTTTGTGGAATGATGGCTCATTGGAGCAACATGTTTGCATTTAATGATAAAATAAGAAAAGAATCTTAGCAAGTATTTTTTTTTACAGGGACACTTTATGGATTTAGGTACAAAATATATTACATTACAACATTTAAAGAAAAAAAAATTAAGCTCCATATGCATGCTGCCTCACTTACAAATTACTGAAAAGTTAATAGAATCCCACAGGGATAGAAGGTACAAAAAGCACCAATTTTATTATAGAATAATGATTAATTTAAGACATGTTGGGTTTCAAGTATTAATAAATGTGCATTGGACATAATGCCTTTAATATGGATATGCAGCATATAAAAAAGTGGGTAAACTTGAGGAAGAAAATTAGAATAAAAACTTACAATAACTTACAAAAACTTACAATCAGCTGCTATTTTAGAGCCACATCTAGAAGATATAGAAAAAATACAAGCATTTACAATAATTTAAAGGAAATGAATTAAAAAAATTAATGAAGATTCCAAAGATTATGTGTGTTTTATAAGTTTATAGATGATGACAAGGAGACCATAAAAAATGTCATGGCCATATTCTATAACTAATACCTCAGAAGCAGACACCACCTAGGGGGAAGATTCAGTTACAAATTCTGAGGATGAAAATCATTATGATATATATGAACTGAAGAGAACAATAAGAAATCAACCTATACTCTCTGTTAGGTCCCAGTAAGGCCCCTTGCAGCCATGTATTGGACCAGTTGGAGCTTCTGGAGAAGTCTCAAGGTTAGTTGCAGTAACCTATCCTGGAGGTGATTATTGTATGGATCATAGTGGCTAGACTGGGTGCTGATAGATAGGTTGCTAATTATTGTGCCTGGTAGAGATGGTAACAATTTCAGGTGAGTGGTGTTTGTGAACTGGACCTCCAAAGACAGGAAGGCATTCAGAGACACATCCAGATTCCTGATAGTGGCCAAAGTTGTCAAATGGGCCCTGTCAAGGGTTAGCAGTTACAGCAACCCATCTGCAGTACTTTGACCCAGCCAAGGACACTTTAACCTTCATTAATTTCAGCAAAAGTGTCTGTATTCCAAGGCCAAGCTTTCCAAGTCCAAAGTCTTTCAAGTTGAGATTTATTCCACTTGTGTTGAAATTTATACAGACTCTATGGAGCTTAATTCTCAATATAAGTTTGTTTTTAATTCATATGTCCAACTGCTAACAATTTGATTTAAAACCACAACAAATAACAAGTGAGAATTCTACTGATATGTAATTTGTATAAATGGTTTTATATGAGCAGTATTACAAAATATTGGTCTACAGTAGTGCCAAGCATTGTATATCTTTCTAGTGTACTCTATAATTTTTGATACTATTTTAAGTATATATATAATTTCTTCTAAGCCATTTCATATTATGTTTATTTCTTGGATGCTTGCTACATTGTGATCCTCATCTCTTTTGGTAAAAGCTGAGCTGCAGCATTCTGAACCAATTGGAGTTTCTGGATAGATTTTAGGGGAGACCAACATACAGGGCATTACAGTAGTCTAGTCTCAATGTTACAGTAGCATGGATCGGGTATATCAAGTCATCAGAACATTTTATAGGCTAGGCTGAACTGCAAGAATGCCAAAGCTTTTTTTTTTTGGTTTAGGAATATTATCCTCACCTCCAAAATGTATAGTTCTGATTCTAAAAGTCATAATGTAACCCATGTTATTTTTGTTTTAATAATTTCCATCAGATAGTTTAGGATTTAGGCCTAGGGAGCCAAGGGTTACTGAACATGAGCAGTAATTTAAGTGGCTCACATATTATATCAATATAATTAGTGGCTGGGACTTACCACGGCTGCCGTTGATGAAGCAGGAGGCAGCCAGAAGACACAGAGAATGCCAGGTGCCAGCATACTGCTGCGGCATGCATAGAAAGTGGGATGGGAGTGCCTTGTAAGCACTACCTGCAACCACCCTGGCCTCTCTCTCACCCAGGCAGCCGAACTGCTTCCCTTCCCCCACCCGAGGTTTAAGATTGTTCTTGTTGAATTGGTTTCTTCATCGCAGTCAGTTGGCAGGATGTCCAGTTTCCACACTGGATTCCCTGGAGTTTGGGGGTCTCCTTAGAGAGACCAGCAGTACACGAGCATGGCCTACCCAGCTGGGAGGTCAGGGGCTTGTAACCAGGTGACCTAAGGGGTGCCGAAGTGGATGCCTAGTGGGCCCCCATAGGTGCACTTTGCAGTGAGGGATTCTGGATGCGGAGAACCTGTTCTGCCAGCTGGGATGGAGTAGGTCCCAAGATGTCCTTGGGTTAAGTAGCTGGATGGCTGAGGGATCAGGCTTCTTACTGTGCAGGGCCAACCCTTAGGACAGTGGCATTATAATAAATGGCAGTGGCCATATTTATGCCAAAATGAGTCGCAGAACTGCTACCCTGCTAATCAACAAATTCTTGTAAGGATTTTGATTTTCTAATTAAAATCTAAAAGTACTTTGAAAAGATAATTCAGATGAGAGTTGTCTGCCAGGCAAAAGTCTTGATGACTGCAATGCCTACATAAAAATGCCATCTCATAGAAATACACATTGTGCATGGAACAACTGCAAATCCAAAATGACACTACAGCTGTGTGTGATCCAGAGCCTGATATTTGCTGAATCCAAAAACAACCTTTTGAATGTTATCATCAGGGAATTGACAAATTGGATCACTGAGTGAGCTTCTTAAGTAACTAAAAAACAATATATAGAAAGATTTTTTAATTTCCTTTTGGACATTTCTCTTCAGTGTTTTTTGCCACTATTTTTATTAACTCAGTTGGAGACATTCAGTGAGGGCTTCTGCCTCCTCACACAAAAGCTACTGATGTAAATACTGAAGAGAAGTTTAATTGATAGGCTTAATATAATTAGACAGTAAGAGTGCACTGCAGGTCATTCAAGACTAAAGGCAAATTGGAAGCCAAATCTCATGACAGTAATGAGATTGTAATAAAAATGAGAAGGTTAAACAGGTGTCATGTTGAAGGTTTTCACACACACATACAAAGAACAAGAAAAAGAAAATAAAATTGGTGAGACAGTATGGTAAAATGACCTGTTGTCAGGAGTCAGCACCTAAAGCTTCTCCAGATGGCAGCTACTTGGGAACAGTGACAGTAGGGAAAGCCTTCTCAAGGGTTAAAATGTGGAGCAGGATGTTTTATAGCTCTGAGGCAGCCAAACCTTCCACAGATAATACCACTGAGGAGAGGTTCAGTGTCAGGGGACCATCTCACTGTTGTGCATGGCCTGAGCAGGGCCTGTGGACTGTTTATTTCCCAGCCTGTCTGGGCCCCTTTTAGCAAAAAGGCAGAGGATGGGGGAGATTTACATGGAGAACTTGAGTAGCCCAGGTCTCATCATTAGCATTGCTCAAGAAGTGATGTCACCACCAGAGACATCCAGGTAGCATTCTGGTAGTTGGGCAAAACTCTGTTGTAAAGCCCACTTCTACCATGCAGACATTTCTCAGATACTAATGTGTCTCTTGGACATCACTGGTGTCATTACTTCCTGGTCCATGTGAGTGATGAGGCTTGAGCCTTTCTCTAATTTAAGGTAAGTCCCCTA
The DNA here is from genome assembly GCF_049243985.1 of Paroedura picta. Classification (NCBI taxonomy): domain Eukaryota; kingdom Metazoa; phylum Chordata; class Lepidosauria; order Squamata; family Gekkonidae; genus Paroedura; species Paroedura picta. The sequence continues at coordinate 55,605,228 of NC_135377.1, read as the reverse complement.
GCTGATCAGCAGATCGCTGGCTGGGGGGGGGCAGGGTCTGATGGCAGGGGACTCCCACCTCCACTGGGCAGGTCTGTCAATCTTAAGGCTGCCTTACAGCTAACTGGTAGGCTGGGAAGAAAGGCAGTGGCTGCAGATATAAACAGTACATTATTAGGACAGGAGAAGGAGTTAATTCCAGAAGATCTTCAGTCCCCATCTGGAGGTAGGCAACCCTACTCCCACCCTTTTCCCTGTGAAGCCACCCTGGGAACAAATCACATGGGGTTGCCAAAGTCCTTAAACAAGGGAGGGAACATGCCTATGAGAACAGGACACACCACCTCACCTGAAGATTTTAAAAGGAGAGCTGCAGAGAGGAAACAAGGCTCCATGTGTCAACTCAGCTCTGTCCCTCTCACTTCTGAGATCCTCCTCTTAACACCATGATGGAAAAGGTGGGGATAGTGGGCATAGCCCACATTTACTGTCACTCTTCATTGCTCCAGACTCCTCAGCTTACTGGAATCAGGCCTTGATCTACCTAGTTGAGTTGCTATGGGTTCTACTGATGCCATGGAAGAGCTGCACAGCATAACAACATAGACTGTCCCAGAATTTGACACAGCAGTTTCAAAGGCAGAAATTCTAGGAAGAGTAGATCTTGCTCAGCCAAAGGTTAATAAAACACCAGGAGAGCATCAGAAGAAGACACTTATGGATGTGATACAACAGCCACAGCAGTCTCTGGCCTCCATGATTCAAAAATTGTACAACTGAGAAGTTCAATTACAATCAACTATACTTCTGGCAGCCACTATGAGAACTTATCCTGCTCCCATGACTGACTGCAAGATTTATCTACTTGCCTTGGCACACAAATTGGGTGATGGAATGAGATTTCACCTTAATAAAAATGATATTTTTGTCTGGCAAATGTTGAATTTGAACCTTGAGTCTGCCAGGATAACAGAATGCCAATTTATTATTATTATTATTATTATTATTATTATTATTATTATTATTATTATTATTATTATTATTATTATTATTATTATTATTATTATTATTATTATTATTATTTCGATTTATATCCCTCCACTCCCTGGAGGCTCGTGGTGGTCACAATACAATATAATATACAGTATATACATAAAATCCCCCAATAAAACACCCTTAAAGCTAAAAGCTAAAAACCCCATTAGCCACAGTTCAAGACTGTTAATCTGATAGTTGGAAGCGAGAGGAAGAATTGTATGTGTCCTCTGCAGTGACAAGGTGCCTAAGGATCCCATTTTGCCACATAGTACTTGGGAAATGAAACTAGTTTTCTGCCTGTGTTTACAATTGAGTGTGCATGCCTGCAGGGCATAGGCCAGAGTCTAATATTTCTAGCCACTTTCTTTATTAAAATGTGACCATTATTGATGTTCTGTTATTGTCTCTTTAGGTCCTGTCTTGTAACAGGCTTTCTCCAGGTTTCATGCTGGCTTTGTTGATCTGTTTCCTGACTTCATCTGGTGTATTTTTAGTTCTAAACAGGTTTGTTGTAGATCCCTCAGGTGAGAATCTCTGTCTGTAGGATTGAAATAGATCTGGTCGTAGTGTTCAGCCTATAATTACAACATCTAAGTTGAATGTGGACATTGGTGTGAGCTAAGCTACAATGTTAGCTTCAAAATCATCACTGTTAAAAAGCCTGGCCACAACTCACCAGGGACACCGTTGATGCTGCAGAGAGTGGAGCCAGCAGGGATGCAACGGGCTCTGGCATGGCATCAAGCACACCAGTGTGCATCAGTGTCAGGGGCAGAGAGCCAGGCTTGGAGCAGCTATAAATAGTTGCAATCTGTGAGCAGCCCGCCTCTCCATCTGAGTGGCCCACCTCTCCATCCTTCCCTCCCTCCCACCCTGTACCTAAGAAAGAAGGTTAGGTTATCTAAGTTCTGTGTTACATGTTTTGTTGATATTGTTAAGCAAAAAGATTTTGGCTTAAGTCACAGTGGCAGTTTAGGACATGAGGGAGAGCTGATGGGCAGGGTTTGCATTCTGGTCTCTCTGATGGATTGGGGAACCTCAGTAAGAGGTTGGCAACCAATGAGCACAAATGACACAGTTGGGAGGCCAAGGGATTGTGGGCTGGGTGGCTGACAGGTAGCCAAATGAGGTGGATGCCCTGTTAGTCCCCCTTTTCTTGGCCAATTCCTCAGAGGAAGGATTCCCAGGAGGCAAGGGACCCACTCTCCCACCTGAGAATGCTACAGATACCAGGGCACCTTAGGGAACCATGTTTGAGCAGCTGGACGGCTGAGGGTCTGGTCCTCCCCTTGAGCCAGGCCAACCCTCCAGTTGGAGGTGGTCCATTTAAATTAACCCGTGGCCTACATTTAACACCAAAATGAGGAGTCATGTCTTCCTTTCGGCCCTGAATGCTTTCCTGCCAGTCAAAAGCAAAAGCTGATCCATTGAATGAGCAAGACTTCTGTGCAAAAATACATCTGTCCATTTCAGTGCATTAAAAGGCTAATTTAATCAGTTATATCCTTGATCTCTTGATGATGGAATGGTGGCCAAACTATAAACCAAGATGTCAGCCTGACCTTCTCGTTACTTGAAAAATTTGAGATGATTTACACTGTAGCTCTCCATCACACATCTGCTGGTTTTCACTTCTTGATTATGCTGTTGATGAGGAAGAAATCTGACAAAATTAGCATTACTTCCGTGCTGACAGATGTTGCTTCATTGGCAAAGCCCATTTCTTGTCTCTGGCCAGTGACAGATTGACTGGGAAACCCTGGCAAAGCACTATACATCAGGTTGGCAGTCATCTTTCTATAAAAGAGAGCTTCTGAGGATTAATAACGGGTTAAAGCCCTGACAATCTGGAAACTCTACAGGTTTCTTTACCTGATGTTACATTGCATAGGGAACTCAGAATAATTGTGGCTGAGAGCTGAACGGAATTGTATAGCAAATTGCTTTGAGATTAGTTTCCTGGTTCCCTGATTAATCTGAACAGAACTCTGAGGATTGTGTCTTAGTGTAGCTTCCCGTGATACAAGAGACCGGAGCACTCTTGAAAGTCATTCTCATATCAGAAAGCATCTTGCCTAAATGCTTAAGAAACATAACTAATTCTGAGTCAGGCATAAGTAATTGAGTGCACAGGAATCATCTTTCCTTAGAGCACCTGCTCGACACATACGGGACACACTGATCTGTGTATTGTCCTGTGCTTGATTATCTTCCAAAGTGCACTTCTAGGGGGGGGGGAGAGGAGGGAGAATCAAGAGGGTAGTGGATTCTGCAGTATGGCTAATTGGATGCTATAAAAGATTATCCACCTAAAATTTGAAAAGCTTGCTATATGCATCATGCAAATAGTGATGTCATTGTAAAAAAAAAATGGCTCCTGGTTTGTTTCATGCATGCTACTTCCCAGTGAGCCAATGTGGTGTAGTGGCTAGTGTGCTGGACTAGGCTCTAGAAGATTCAGGTTTCAATTCCCACTCTTCCATGAAGTTTGCTGGATGACCTCAGGCCAGTAACATACTCTCAGCCTAACCTACTTTACAGGGCTGTTGTAAGGATAAAGTGGAGAAGTGAAGAACAATGTAAGTTACCTCATGCCCTGACTGCGGAGAAAGGCAGGGTATAGATCAGAGGTGGCCAAACAAGCGCTCATGGTAATTGTAGTCCATTGACATCTGGAGAGTCACAGTTTGGCCATCCATGGTATAGCTGATATAAATAAATTAAAATACATTTTAAGTTTTTTTTTTTATCTCAGTGTGAACATGGAAAGGTACTCAGCTCCTGTGCTAGTAGCTAGCTAAGAACCTAGAAGAGGTTGAAAGGAATTAGCATAGGAGACTGTATGACTAGGGGGATTGAAAAACTACGGGGATTATTTCTGTGAGAAATCTTGACTAAGCAGGTGATGTGTTCAAAATAAATAGTCTTTTTATTAACAGAGTAAATGTGGGGAGCAGCAAAACACATCACATGTAAGACCTAACTGGAAAGGCAGTGAAGAGTGAGGAAATAATGTTTTAGGGATTTGGTGATATTTGTCAGTCTTGGGGAGGTCTGCAGAAGCAGCTTATCTAGAGAAATGGCCTGCATTTCATTATGTGATGGAGAAAAATTTTAAAAGAAGCTCATGAGTGGGGGTGTACATTACACTGGACAGGTTTTCAGGACTGATTTTTATAGGAAAATTGTGCCCTGAGGCTGTGGGAAAGTGTGTATCCTTTCCAGTGGGAAAGTTTTAGAAAATAATAATGATAATTACTTTCCTAGGGTGAAAAAAAAAGATTCAGGCCATGGCTTGATGGTCTCTAATGCTCCTGTTGATGACCCCAGGAAGGCTTGACCAGACTGGTGACACTGAGATCAAGGAATTAAGTTGCATTTAAGAGATGGCAAAGAGGAAAAAGTGATCTTGCATATGCAAAAGAGGGTTTGAGAGTCATTACTTGCTTGAGTTGCTAATGAGGTTTCCAGAGATGTTTTGCATAAGTCCTGAGCAATCCATTTCCTCCTGTCATGCATGCCTTTTAGGGTGGGGAGAAAGTCATTTGTTCTGACCACCTCCTGATTTAATGAAAGTATATTTCTCTCACTTTCCCAAAGGGCTATGTGAATAGCACCCATGTTTGGACACTAACTTGGCCTGCTCTGGTAGTGCTGCCCTAGGATGCTCTGACCTTGAGAAGGTGTCTGGCTGTAAAGAGTGGCCATTGCTTCATCATGTGTAGGCAGTCCCTGAATTGGAAAAATATGAAGTGGTGCTTGGAAAGCTTTTTTTCTTGCTTTGGGAACCATAGTTTTTCTTGAAACTCACTGACCATTCTATTTTTGACTATTTTTTGTTTATTTCTTGCTGCATCTCTACATCATGGGTGATACCTACAGCAGACAGTCTTGCTGAGTGATGGATAGAAAATATTTTGCTTGGTTGGTTGCTAAAGCCAAGGGTGCTTATCAAGTATTTTAAAATGGATCGCCAGTCATGCATTCTTGTACTGCCCCTGGGAAACGGTGGCTAACTGGAAAGTAGGTAGATTGATAAGGCGGTTGCTGCCTGATGAATGTCACTGACTGCATCGGAGAAAAATCACTGCCCATGATGATTTTGAGGCAGATGCTGAGAGGTGGTTGCTATCGATACATCCTCACATTTTTCAGAATTGCTGGGCTTCTATATGCCCCAGAATCCATCCTGGATGCTTTCGATTACAAAATTGCTTCAAATACTGCTTATTTTGAATTGTGGACAAATCACCACTGGGTTTTTCTTTTTCTTTCCTGCTTTGCAATGTTTGAAGCTGGGTGAAAGCTGAGACTACGTTTGGCTTTTAGCACATGAAACAGGAGCACTTGAAATAATTTTGTGTGTTTGTGTTGTTATGTGACTTCCCACTGAATGGTGCCACTGTCTGACCTAAGTGATCATCACAACAACGTTAGATAAAAAGTGTGCTAGTACTTTTGTCTTTAATTACCTTTGTTCCTTTTCTCTTAAGAAAACACCTTTATTAGCATCAACAAAATCAGCAAACGGAGAATATCATCATCATCATCACCATCATCACCATCATCATCATCATATTAAACCTTTAAGCAGTTTTAATTCTCCTTTCTCGCTTAGACTCAAGGTGGATTACAAAATGGTTACGTCTTTAAGATGGTGCTTTGCGTGAATCCCTTCCTTGATCTCTCAAAAGTCTGGCCTTTGTTAACAGCATATCCCTTTGTACCGGCTTTACTCATGAATATGTATCCTAATCTACTTTGTATCTATTTTTAGATAAATGTAGGTACCATCAACTCATTGTTTTGTACTAGGAGTGGGGTGTTTGAAACCACACGAAATCTAATTGTTTTAGTTTTAATTGGTATGAACGTTATTGAGAAGTGAAGAGCCTTACATTTTTTGAATAGGTCTCTTTGGTAACATTAGTTACAGGGTAATTCCACTTTTTAAACAATTAATTTCTCTTTTGAAAGGGCTTTTCATTTCACTGTTTTGTACTAACATCACACACGCTTTTAAAGCCTCTTTTTAACTGGCTCCTTTATCTTCAGAGAAATTTACAGTACATAGGGAGGTAAAAGGGAAAATTCCTCTCTTACGGAGAATGATCAATTTGCTGTTCTCTGACACTGAGTCAACCTGTCTCAGATTATATTTTGCTCTCTAAATATGTCCTAATATTGTGTATGTATTCTTGGATCCTACTCACACTAACACTTGTGTAGGGGTCCTCTTTCACTCTTGCCTCCCAAAACACAGGCCATTGCCTCTTTGAACTGCTGCTTCTGCAGACCTCTTCAAGACCAGTAATTATCCCCCCATTCCTGCAATGCTTTCCCTTTTCCTCCCTGATTTCCATAGTTAGCTCTTGTATGTTTTTGCTGTGTGCACCCTGGATTTATTCTATTTATTGTTTGATCCAATAAAAACTTTCACCATAAATAAGCACCTGGCTATTTCCAAGAGTTCTCATAAGGACAAATCTTTGTAAAGGTCAGTGCACAGATGCCGGTTGCCCCTCCTCTTGCACAGCCTCCTTTTGCTAATCCCACACCCACCGACCCACCCAACTAATTGGAGACTGCCTCTTTGGACAACAGGAAAGTTTTCTCCACCCCTATCCTCCAGCTTGTCATAATTAACTTATTTGCAAAGTTTAAATTTTGGGGTACCAAATAGTAATAATAACAAATGAAGATATGATAAAGAAATCATATCTTCTGGCGGAAAGTACAAATATCTTAGAATTTTGGAAGCTGACATACTATGAATAATACAACCAAGGAGTACTACCAAAGAGTTTAAAAGATATTGTGAACAAAATTAAATGGGGGCAACATAATAAAAGCAATGAACATATGAGTAGTCTTGGATATAAAATATAAAATTAGCATTATCACATGGAAACAAGCAGAATAGCAGATACTTTGTTCTAGGCTTGTAGTCATTTTGAAAGCAGGTCCCCCTTAAAACTGATTCATTGATGGGAAAAGAACTTTTGAAGATTTCGTCACTGTTATCATTGGAATGTGGTGGTGGTCATGGAAAGTACCGTCATTATAGCTGACCTGCTGTCCCCATGGGGTTTTCAGGGCAAGAAATGCTCATCAATGTTTTGCCGTTGCCTGCCTCAGCATAGCAACTCTGGATTTCCCTGGTGATCTCCCCTCCAAGTATCAACCAAGGCTGAGCCTGAGTAGCTTCCAAGATATGACAAGATTGGGCTAGCCTGGTGCATTCAAGTCAGAGTATCTTTGAATGTAGATGATATTAATGCATTACCCTTTTCAGCATTTTACCAAGGTACCTTGTTAAAATGTCACACCAAACAATACACACACAATTTCCACTTGAAACTTTAAACACCGAGACTGCATTTTGGAAGGGCTTCCTCAATGGACACATATGAACATGTGCATCAGAAAAAGAAACCCTGATATTTGCTATATTAATTCACATCAAGACTGCATTTTGCCCATGTTGACACAATGTATCAAGTTCCGTTGTCAAGCTGAAGGAGTGGCCTTGTACACGTAGGCCATCATCTGTTCATCCCTAAATTCCTTGCCAGACTTGAAGCCACCAAATCTAATACAGCTTCAGCAATTTTCCATCATTAAACCTGAAGTTGCAATTTATGTTCCTGTCAAGTGTATCAATCATTGCTGTATAACCTACTTCTCATGGTCTAAGAGACAGACAAGGTGTCATCTATTGTTAAGGATGCACAAACCATACTGTAACAGACAGCCTATGATTTGCAAACATGTTGAGACCTTCAGGCAAGTATTCATACTATGTATTTTATAATGACTCACAATTATTGCTTGAAAAAATAGCAAGCTCCTTCTCCGGCTTCCTCCGTTATGAAGGCAGATGAAAAGAAATCATTTTACATCTCTGCAAGTCCCTCATCTTCCTTAATTGCTTCCTTTCTTTCCTGGTACATGTACCAATTCCCTAATACCGTTCCACCTTCTCATAGCCTCAAAAGCTTCCTTTTCAAATATTGTGGATTTGCCTTCATAGAGGCAGTATGTTTTATCTTCAGTGCTAGGGAATTCTTAATTAGCATATTCTGAACAAGCCTAAAATAAAACTAAATTGGCAACTGAGTACTTTAGACAATATGACACTTCTGGCTTAAATATATATGTATCTATAAATATATATCTATATATCTATATCTATATCTTATATAATTTGTAAAGATGAGATATACATTTATTATATTACAACTATAGTCTGCTACATTTTATGTCCCTAATAAAGGCTTTTTCATACTTGGCATAATGATAATTTCTCCCTTGGTAAACATGACTGCAGATGAACTGTTAGATGTGGGGAGACATGTGAGAAGTAAATGCATTCATATTTTCAATAGTATCAGAGATGGGTTTCGAAGAGTTTTTACAGCACCTGGGGTCTGTTCATGTGCTTGCTTGAAAGCCCCCCCTTCTTTCTATATATGATTTCTTGTCCTAATTGAGGTGGCCTACAAATAAAATATAGTAACACTATAAAACAAGAAGCCATTAAAAATAAACCATGGAATATAAACAGCTTAAAAAAAACTATTCATAAATCTGGTCTTGGACAAGAAGCAGATGATTTTAAAAGCTGGTAAGAAAAAGACCCTAATTAAAAGTCCAGGTAAAGAGATGTGTTTGGCTTGACACCTAGCTACTAAGATGGGAAAACCACAAAACAGAGGGGAGGGGCCACCACAGAAAATGTCCTGTCTCCAGTCAGCACCCTTCTCTTCTCCAAAGGAACCTCTGGAGGCACACAGAATGGAGCTTGAGAAGCAGATACTTTAACTCAAAGCTTCTTTTTGCTTTTCTTAGTTTAGTCATTCAGTAATTGTTTTTTAATCTTCAACTGTCTGCCGAATTTTCAGGAGGCTTCTTCCACCTAATTTTCTTGGTTAGTAAGGATAATCCACATCACTTCTAAGATGTAGTGACTGAAACATTGTCATTGATTTGCAGGTTGGCACATCACTTCTAGGATGTAGTGACTGAAACATTGTCATTGATTTGCAGGTTGGCATTGATTTGCAGGTTGGCACATCATAATCACAAGATGTCATAGTCCCATTGTATCACATCAAAATCACAAGATGTCATAGTCCCATTGTATACGGCACTGGTCAGACCACACCTGGAGCACTTTGTGTACTTCTGGAGGCCCCACTTCAAGAAGGACGTAAATAAAATTGAAAGGGTACAGAGGAGAGTGACGAGGATTATCTGGGGCCAAGGGACCAAGCCCTATGAAGATAGGTTGAGGGACTTGGGAATGTTCAGCCTGGAGAAAAGGAGGTTGAGAGGGGACATGATAGCCCTCATTAAGTATTTGAAAGGTTGTCATTTGGAGGAGGGCAGGATGCTGTTCCCATTGGCTGCAGAGGAAAGGACACACGGTAATGGGTTTAAACTACAAGTAGAATGATATAGGCTAGATATCAGGGGAAAAATTTCACAGTCAGAGTAGTTCAGCAGTGGAATAGGCTGCCTAAGGAGGTGGTGAGCTCCCCCTCACTGGCAGTCTTCAAGCAAAGGTTGGAAACACACTTTTCTTGGATGCTTTAGGATGCTTTGGTTCATGATCCTGCGTTGAGCAGGGGGTTGGACTAGATGGCCTATATGGCCCCTTCCAACTCTATGATTCTATAATTCTATGCCAAACAAGACCCGACTCTCGGGAATGGCATTAACACAGCCACAGCCTTTATTCCATACAACCCATAATGGAGGGTTGGTCCAATTTGGGAGGAGGCTCACACCCCCACAGCCATCCAGCTGCATTAAACATGGAGCATAGACCCTGGGACTGCCTTTCCCGGCCAGGAAGGCTGGTCCCTTGCCTCTGAGGCTCTCCATGTAGGAAATAACCTTACTAGGAGCTCATCTCATTTGGTTGCCTCGGTTGTTTGGCTTCAAGCCCCTGGCCACCCAGCAGGATCAGCTGCGCTCTTCCCAGCCGGTCCCTTAATGAGACCCCCAGCACCTTAAGGAGTCCAGTGCACAAACTGCCCCCCTGCCAAGCGGTCTCCTCCTATGCTCCCTAATCTGAGGCTGTGACAAAATTCAACAAGAAACAACTCAATAACAATATCACCACATTACAATACAATATGGGAGGGAGGGTGGGAAACTGTCCCAATGTTGATCATGGTGGAGAGGCTGGGCCAGCTACACGTGGCACTTTATGAGGTGCCCTCCATCTCCATACCCTCCACTGTGCTGTGTATGCCTCTGGCATGCACGCTCCTGGGGCCATCACACCTTGTCTAGTGGCCCAGCCATGTCATCAATCGGCAGCCAGCCTTATTGGCAGCCACTCTTTATCTTGTGAGTTTTGCAAACTTTTTTTATAATTATTGTGGATTAGTTAATAGATGGCTTTCTGAAGCATAAATTAAAGGACTTGTTTACTGCCTCCAGTGTCTTCACCACTGATTAAAGTTATTTGAAAGTGACTGGTTTTCCAAATGGCATTCTGGTAAAGTCTCAACTGTGTCTACAGTGAGGAAATTAAATAACAGAGAAACACAGTCAAGAATTCATATTTTGGCTTACTATTTGGGTTTTTACACTGAGTGTACTTTGTTTCATCTCTGCTCAGGATTTTGTTTATCTTGTTGTATCTGTACTGAGCAGCTGCTTGTTCTGTTCTGGAGCCTGAAGATCGCCACCCAGAATCACAACTGGTTTTCAGAATATGTAGATCAGTTCCTGGAAAGGAAATGGCTGCTTTGGAGGGTAGAATGACAGGTGTTATTACTTAGTGAGGTTCCTTACCCTCCCCAGACCTCATCCCCAAAACTCCATGAATGTTTCAACCAAGGGTTGGAAAAGCCATCTCCTAGAAAGACATGAGCAGTAGCATCTAAACCAGATGATGCTGTAGAGCATTTAGAAAACTTGGTGGCATGTATACAAACATGGCTTACCCAGCTATGCAGCCAGGGGCTCATTGGCCAGGTGGCCTGGGAGCAGTCAAATGAACTTGACATCCATTGGCTCCCCCACATAGGTCACTTCCCATTGTGTGGACAAGCTAAGGAGTGGAGGAAGAAGTTTGGCTTGTTTTCCCTTGCAGCCTCATCAAGAGGCAAAAAGCCTTGATGGGGCAGAGGGAAAACATGAGAGGAGTCTCCCCATGAGGAGGGCTGCAAGCGCGAGATTGACCTTCCTGTGTTTGCCAGCAGAAAGCCACTCGTGTTTTACCCCTCCATGCGGAAATGGCAATTCTTTAACTTTTACTTGAAGAGGGTTTTTTTAAATTTAGTTTCTGCAAAAGCAAAGAATTAAAAATCTTTATTGTATATCACAGTGGTGTTATCAGTACAATCAGGCATTTTACTATGCATGTGTCTTAAAATATTTAATGTTGTTATTCTATTAAGATACTACTTCCCAGTTTTGAATACAACTTCTTACACCCTGCCCAATGTTCTTCACTGAATATAGAAATCATATACTGATTATGTCCCAAGGTACTTTTAATATGGGCTGGTCAATGACACAAAGGCTCACAATGTTGGAGGATATGTTTTGTCTGTTGAACAGTCATCAGATAAGTACATTATACTATAGAAACCGCAAAATCTCATTACATGGTCCTCGAATCTCTCTTCAACTCAGGAGTAAATATGTCATGAAAGGTTCCCAGAAACCTATGTTGTTTATTGCTTCAACAAAATTGTAGTATCTGTGAAACTGGCACATGCTGTGCAAGGTGCAAAAACGGTTGCATACAGTTGTTGTACAAGAATATATATGGTATTTCCAGACCTAGAATTAAAACTGGCCTTGTAAGAGTAGTGATTTTTCCCCTATGAGGGCTTCATTCATTCCAAGCTATAACTCTGAAGACATTTCTACATGCTCTTGATAATCCAATTTCTGAAAGAGATGGGACTTGGAGTAGATCTCAAACAGTGGAATGGCTCATAAGAAAATTATGTTTTCCTGATAGGGTTATAGAATAAAGTTTGTTATTTGCTTGAAACTATTTTCATGTCTCTGTCTATGTATGTCTACATTTTTTTTTCTTTCCAGATGTAATTCCAAAGAAGATGTAGTCAAGCATGTTGTCATAAAAGCACAGAAGTTGCTTCAGGAGAATCAACCTTGGCTTTATTTTGGTGTTTGTTTTCATGTCTCCTGGGCAGTGTCACTGACAGTTATTTTGTTCTCCACCACTGCGGTATCTCACTTATTCATTCTAATCAAAATCTAATTGAAATCTAATTCATCTAGGTAGGGTTCATTAAAATAGATTAAGTTAAGATTAGATTAATTTTTGGAGAGGCTGAGAAATTAAAATAAATTACAATAGTGTTCTTAGGCATTAGGGAAAAGGTGTTGAGCTAAATTTGTTTATGTAAGATTTATACAACTATCAAAAAGAGGGCAGTAAAGACAACTGGAATAAATATACCTCTGGAAAACATTGAACATGTATATTTTGTATTTTAAGAAAAATGTGGCTGGATCCAGCCAAATTTCCACTCAGTATCTCCTGATTTGCCTCCATATTACAGCTCTTTCCCACATGACTTTTGTCTGTGCCCATCCTATGATCTTTTTGGTGGTAAAATTCACTCTTCCTCCCTTTTTTTACCAAAAGAAAAGCTAGTCAGATCCAACCCATAGTTTCTAATGAGGTTAAAATTTCTCTTAGGTTTATCCTAACAAAATATAACAAAAATTAAGATTGAGCAAGAATTAATATTCAACAGGTTTGAAATAAATAAATAAATAAATAAATAAAATAAATGATCATTAATTAATTAATTCATTCATTCATTCATTCAGCTAGATCCTAAGAATGCGAAATGATGTGAGGTTGTTTCATGCCAAAATCACACTGCATGGAAGAGCTAACATGGAGATAAAACTATTTAATACTGCACCCTACACAGAATTAAACCTTTCTAAATCCACTGAAGTCAGTGAGCTTAAAGGTAAAGGTATCCCCTGTGCAAGCACCAGGTCATGTCTGACCCTTGGGGTGACGCCCTCCAGTGTTTTCATGGCAGACTCAATACGGGGTGGTTTGCCAGTGCCTTCCCCAGTCATTGCCGTTTACCCCCCAGCAAACTGGGTACTCATTTTACCGACCTCGGAAGGATGGAAGGCTGAGTCAACCTTGAGCCAGCTGCTGGGATTGGACTCCCAGACTCATGGGCAGAGCTTCAGACTGCATGTCTGCTGCCTTACCACTCTGCGCCACAAGAGGCTCTTTCAGTGAGCTTAGAAGGCTATAATTCTTAAAAAACAAAACAAAAAAAACCCCCAATGCAGCTACTTCTGCGTAATGGGGTTGAGCCTTCTGTGTCTTGAACAGCAGCATCCCTGATAAATGGGAAACTGCCATGGAAACAGGGGAACATGTAATATTTCATGGAAGAATCTAATAGCCATTTGGATTCTAGCATTGCATTCCAAAAAATAACAGAAAGCATGATTAATTGTGTTGTAGTAGCCTCTTTTATATGTCCCATCCAATTCATTACTGTTCCCCTTTAAAGTAGTCAGTGGACTCATATCCATTTGCAGATAGCTATTCCTGGGATCACTAAAAATGGAGAAATGTACAAATGACCAAATCCCTTCCCCCCCTCTAAAAAAAATTAACAATGTAATATATAGTATGGTGGGAGTAAAAGTTGGTTGAAGACCACATCCTGCGATTGGACCATGGACTGTGATTAAGTGAAAGTAGAAGTCACAAATACGTGAGGTTTTTATATTAAATTTGCTTAGTTTGTAGCTACCTTTTTATATAGGCTTAGGCCTATATATAGGATAATATTAATTATATCTTTCACATTTTAATTTTAATTTTTCACTGGTTATTTGTGGAACTGTTTGCACTGCATATCTGAGAGTGGAAGATCAGGGTCAACACTTTCTGAGACCTTCCATAGGGAAATGTTGTATAGTTTCTCTATGTTTTGCACTTGTTTTCTTTTGGGGGGGCAGGAGAGGGAGTAGTTCTGGTCTTCTGCATATAGACCTTGGTCCAGGTGGGCTTGCAAAATGCCCGCTGCACTCCAGCATGGTCTGCTGAGCCTCTATTGTCCTTGCTTCTGCAGAAGGGGGGGATGAAACTTCTGGGATCCTCTGATTTGAAATTGGTTCTGTTGTGCTTGCACTACCTCATTGGCATTGGGATTATCTGAGCTACTCTGAAACATATTGGATCTGTTGGGCTTACAACAGCAACCACCTGCTTGAGTATATTATGCTGAGATTCTCTGGTTTGACATTAATTCTGGTGAGCTTGCCACACTGGCTTTTGAATCTGTATGGATTCTTGGGCTCTGCTTTGGTTCTTTTGGGTTCATGTTCATTCTAGACATAGGAGGCATTGACTAATGGTTGCTGCAGCCTCACCTCTTTGATTTTGACCTTGAGGGGAAAAGACTGCCCTCCCCTAAAAATGGGGCAACTTCTTTGGGGGCCCACAAAACTTCTTTCCCTGATCCAATCTTTTTTAAACATGGGGTTCTTCTAAGGGAATGAAAAGCTGTGCAGAAAATTTAGTGCCTGTAGGTTATAAAAGCACACCCCCTCCTACTTTTCCAAAAGCTATAATGGACCTCATATACTGGACATTGAAAAAATTAGATTTCTGGAAAAAAGAACCCAAATCGAAATACTATTCCAAATACTATTGGAATATTAGGATAAGGGGGGGGGGCGTGTCTTAATATACCTGAATTAAAAAAAAAACATTTTTGAGGAGGTGCAATCCCCTGCTGTTTTCATAAAACCAATTTCTATGAAGTGTGGGTTCAGTATGAGTTGGGCACAACATAGTTACAATTTACTCTGAAAAAAACACTGGAGAGATTCATAGATCTTCTGCACTCTATGAATTTGATGTAGTAAGTTAAAAGCAATGTGTACATGCAGCTACCTTCTGCCTCTTTTTTGAAAGGAATGGAGAAGCTCACAGATCTCCATGTATGTGAAAGAGTTGTGGCATGCTCTGAGCAGTTAAACTAGGGCATTTAAATTTAGGGACAGCTTAATTTTAACTCAGTAGAGAAGAAACTGCTGCTAAAACTAGGTCAGGAGAAATTTTTAGAAGCCTACTGAGTTCTTGGAAAAGAACACTAAAAAGAACCTTATATGGCAGATGAACTCTGTTATATGGGCACAAACTGTATACCAATCTTCTCCTAAACAATTAAAGTTTAACTTGTCACACAGAGTTTTGAACTAATTACTGGCCCAAAGTTAATTGCTTGTCAATTTATCCCAGTGTCCTCTTACAAATATCTGCAAATATTAATTGTCAACACTAGCTGAGTAAGATTTTCAGTAAAAAGACAATGACTGTGTGCCACCCAAATGCTCTGTTCCTCTGATATTCCCACAGATCTCCACACCAACTGAGGCTGACACATTTTCTTTAATGCTGAACATTCCTGCTCATCCACAAGCCCTTCATGTGTATAGTGGAAACCCTCTAGACCAGGGGTGGCCAAACTGTGGCTCTTCAGATGTCGATGGACTAAATTCCCATTCGCTGGGACGGGCTCATGGGAATAGCAATCCACAGACTGGCCACCCCATCTAGACTTTCTAAATGTGCCCCTTCCCCCATTTTACCTCTGCTGCTCTTTTGGCTTCTTGTTATAGCTTGTGTTGTAAGTATTATTATATATTATAAGCATCATTTTTAGTTTGTGCTATCCTATAGACAGTGACCTGATAGTAAGCCTCATTGAATGAAGTGGAATTTATTTACGAATAAACATATATAGAATATTACAGCTAGATTTATGGAGGCTTTGATTTGATTTAGTTTTAGTTACATTTAGTTATAAAATGTAATGATTTTATTATTGCATTCGTTTTTACTTTGGAACCCCAGTGATAAGTCGCTGAGCAACATTTGAGCTGTCCTATGTTCTTCGTTTTGTATGTTATAGCTGGGCTCGGTAGAAATAGCTGCAGATTGTTGTTCATTGTCTCACCTCCCCCATGTGAGTGTGTTTGTGTGTGCGCATATCGAAACTACTGATGTGCAAATCCCGGTGGCTTTCGTTGAAAATCATTTGTATTTGCAAGCATTTCTGTCAAGGGCTTGCAAAACCTCAAGAGGATTTTGTAAACACTTGACAGAAACGCTAGCAAAAAAAAGAGGTTGACTCCTGCTTTCCCATTCCAGCCTGCCCCTAGCCAAGCAACAAACCAAACTTCATCTTTGATAAGGCTCTACTCGCCTCTCCTACAGCCATCATTACAGGATCAGTAGTTTTCTCTGTCTTTGGTGTTCAGGGGCAGAGAAAAACGCCCCTTCCAATAACCCTGGAAGAAAATTATGGTAGAGGAATATGATAGTTCTAATAATTATGTCATTACACTGTTGCCACTATTATTTGCAATAGCCCTGGTTTCATGGCACACTATCACTAATTGGCTAAAACCAAACAAAGGAAAAAACAACAGAGGCAAACTTCTACTGATATCAGTAAACAGAGTGAGAACCAGACTAATGATCATAACTAGGAATGTTCGAACATCTACAAATTCAACTCACTTCCCCTTTTGCCAGTAGTGATCGAGAAGCCAATTAATCAACAGAATGTTCTCAACTTTTTCATGTGTATCTGGAATCAACTGGAACGTGGATTATGATCTCATGCAGGGGAAATTTAGCTCTGTAACTGTTATAATCCAGAGATGTAAGGTGCTTTGAACCTTCCCCCCCCCAGGTGTCCCTGTGATCTTGACAGCTGCTCGCATTCCCAGGGAAGAGAGCCATGACATGCACCAGGAGGTCAGAGAGGAGATGCATTTCTCCATCTCCCCTGCCTGCCAGGAAAGGCAAAATGGATAGCTGTTGTAAAACATGATCAGGGTACTGAGATGTGTGGAATATGCACCCATGGATAATTAGAAGACTGGGGTTCACATTCCAAGTGGGAATGAGTTCCATAAATCTGGATTGGGTAAGAGGCTTCCTGCCAACTAAGGTAAAAATGGTTTAAAGGCTGATAATTTCTAGTTAGCATTGTTCAAATATTAGGAGCTCGAATCCCTTGCATAGAACATTTTCAGGGGTCAGGGTTTGTATTTACATCATGGACATCCAAGGAGGGGTGTCAAAGGTAAATATTCTGTATTATTAAGTTTAGCTTAGTGTATTATTAAGTTTAGCTTTAGCTTACCAAACTTATGAAATAACAGATAAATCAGCTTTTAAAAAATGATGGTAATGTAGTTTCTTCGGAATCCTAAGGAGACTTCTGTCAATGTTTGTTTTATCAAGTTTATCCCATAGTCTTGATTGATCAATGGAGTCAAAGGCTGAAGTCAATAAAAGCAATGTCAAGCCATCTTCTATAGTTTTTGGTGTATTTCTGAATAAGGATATTCAATGTTAAGTATATTTATAAATATGAATACTGTAAAATAACCCTAATGGAAAACTGTACCCCTCCCCTGCCCCTTGCCATCAGTCAGGGGGCCTGCCTAGGTTAGGTATTCTTGTGTTTCTCCATATGTCCCTTTGCCTTGGTCCACCCTACCCCCCAGCTTCCTGGGTTCTTTGTTTATGTTATGTTATCTGTACACTAGTGTCTGAAGGGCAGATGGTCTTGCAGCTTTGTATCATCCAGGTGCCAAACTTATGAAATGCTTTTATTTTGCTTTACTTTGAAGATAAAAGATATTTTCCATGGGAATGAGTTTTGGTGCACAAAAAAAGGGGGAGGAAACAAAGGTATAATCAATGGCACTAGTACCATTAGAGCTTTATGAGTTATAAATCCCAATAGAGATCATATTCAGCGTCATGAAGGCTATACAGACCAAATCTAAAAGCCAGTCTTGCTCAAAACCCAATCCAAGGAAGAACACAAAATATACCATAAATCCTCCAGATTGATTGTATCTTTCTGATGTAACTATTAATACCTGACCCACACTGGCATTAAAGTCTCCCTCTGCACTAAACAGCAATGAAGCATGGTATGTTGCCAGATGGGATTGTATATTCAATCACTAAGGCCCTTCCTATATGTTGGTATGCTACTGAAGGGTTTATAGTGTCATCAGTGAGTATGCAGGACAGTTCAGTGTCACAGTTTAGAAGACTGTCCTAGAGGATCAGCTCACAATTCTTGATGGGAATACCTGGGGGCTTGGTTAATTCTTGGATCAGAGGCCTTCCTTTCTCTTTTCCCTTTTGAAAACTGCTAGTTACTAAAAGAGTAAAGTGTGGTATAAGTGATTAACAGATGTATGTAGGCTTATTAACATATTATCAAATTCATCCATCCTGCAAAGAATTTCATTTGAATCTTATCTGTTCAAATCCCCAAGAGATGGTGAAGAGGAGTTAAGTTTAGCATCAAATAAAAAGCTTTGATAACTAGTGGAACAAGTTGGTTTCTTTATAGAGTTGGATATTGGCTTCTTTATAGGCCATTTATTTCCATTACCTAACACAAAGGGATTGATATGTGTCTCTTTTAGCAATACGTAGTTGAGTAGTCATATCATGAAACACTCAAACAGGAGTAATTTAGTGCCACAGGAGGAAGGTTTTCATTTTTAACAACATTAAAGGGAGAATAGGTTGTTTAAAAGTCAAAAGTACCCTCTGTGTTGGCAGTCAATTAGTGGCAGTTAAATCAACTAGTTGAGAATCTGAAGAAATTTACTCAAAAAGTCAATAACATTTCTGTGTGAATTCCAGCACCCAGGCCAATGCAAAGTGTGACCTGATTTAACTGCAGTATCCGATTACAACTTGGGGAAGCATAATCATTGGCGTCGGTAACAGGCTGACAAAGTTTTAGGGGTACAATAAAATGCTTTTGCCAGTTAACTAAACTGGTGTCTTCTTTAAAGAATTGTGTTTTGGTATTAGAAGCCAAGCAGCCAATAGTAGAAGCAAGTATCTTCAGAAGCAAGTCTCTTAGAGTCTTCCTCAAAGAATTATTCATTAATTATTTGACAGATTTTGTTGGAGGAGGTGAACTTGACCTTGTGTAGCTCCACTTTTTTCATACCATAGTAAGTAATATAGTAAAGAGGGGAAATGATAGAAGGACTCTTACCATCTAGTAGTCAATGCCTGACACCTGGCCTGTGAATATTAACATGCTGAGATGCCGAGATTCTCACATGTATTTTCAGTATAGTATCTTTCTTCAAGACTGAATAACATCCCACGACTAGCTGGAATTTCTAAACAACTGTCCATGAAGGCTTGGCAAGTTCTGAGTATTCAGCTAAAGAAGAAAACCAAAGATTGTGGAAGAGACACTAATTGTGAGAATCTCTATATGCTCCCAATGACTAGGATTCATTTAAAGAAAAGAAAGTACTTTATTAAACAGAAAGTGAAGATATTTTCATGGGGTCCTTGCTAAGACTAAAGATGCAAGGCAAGCACCCCTTTATATATGTAGTACCCACAGCTCCTCCCAGCACCTAAAGATTTGGGCATAAACAGTCCTTGTTGACCAAATGGACAGTTCTGTCATTCAAGGCCTTTGAGATAGTCTGCCAGGTGATTCACCACAGGGAGGGGGTGAGGCAGGAAGTATGGGCATTCACACCTAAAATCTAAGGCAAGATGGCTAGCAAAAGGATCAAAAACTTGACAATGGATGAGAGGTCAGTCAACTGGCAGAGGCATGTAAATTATGAAAAATCTTTGGCCCTCCAGCCACCTGCTTTACCCCACTCAAACGGGTACGAACCAAATTCCTGTGAGCAGTCTAACAAGTTCCCAGGTGTGTGACAACCTCCCTGATCCAGTTGGAGACTGGAATGCTGAAATTTGAGACTGTAATTTCTTCTCTCCATCTCTGGCTAAAGCTGATTTTCAACCCCAGTGGTCTACTACTCTTAATTTTAGAGGATAGTTTTCAATCTAGCTGGTTAGTGGCGGTTAGACGCAAGATTGAATGTCTTGGCTTTTCCTCATGCGCTTTACTTTTGGCAGGTATGGACTCAGCTAATAAAATGATAAAACAAAGAATTCAAGATACTGAATGGAAAACAGACATTTCTAGTTCCCCCATCTTTAGGTCACCGCTCAGTAACAGATGTATTCGTTTTCCTGCCTCATAACTTTTTACTTTGGAAAGTATCACTCACAGAAGAGGCTTTACCTGGCTAGGTGCATGGCACACTCAGCGCTATTGGAAGGGAGGCATAAAAAGATCCCCTTCCCTGAGAGAACATGCCCCTGTAATTCTGGCTAGATAGAAGACCCTGAACATGTTTTTCTGTGCTGAGTCCGAGCTGAGTTCATCCATCCCTTTGTAAAGCAAACGTTAGGCCAAACTGTAACACACAACACAGACATCATTAATACATTACTGTCTGACGAATCCCCTAAAATCACTAAACCTGTTGCTAAATTTTGTTCAATAGTATGTTGAGTTCGTGGAACTGATAGGATCTACCATGAAAAATGAAATATGAGGATCTTGTTTCAGGCTCAAAGCTATTTCTGCTCTAGCAAATATCAGACATGGTTTTGACATTGAACAGTGCTGTCACTCCATCACCATCTTGACTAATGCCCCCTATTACCACTGGGCATTTAGTTATTATATTTAAAGTTGGGTTGTAATATATGAATGAATATGTTCTACAGTGAGTTCAGGTTTTGATTTGCTACCAATTCCATGTCACGCTTGTGCATCCTTGGCCAGAGTGGTAAATCAGGGGTAGAGGCTGTCATTCACTTGTAAGGATGGTTGATGGTCTAGATTAGGAATCACCAGTTCTGCAGTTCTTCATTTAAGTGTATGCACAGATACTTAAAAGGACATAATATCAACCTGAAGATATGAAATATTAAATAAAGAAAAAAGTTTCAAGTTTAGATCTCAAAAAGAATAAAGCTTTGGTTCTTGTTTATCCATGAGCAAATTAAGCTGCTCAGGAGTTGCATGACAACTTGAAAACTTTAGTACATACTTCCCCTGCCCCTCAATCTACACAAAAGAATGTTGTTCAGAAGGTAATGATATCTCCCAGGGAGTTCACATTAGATCTCTGATCTAGAATTGTTTTGACAGGAATTATGTTAGACGAGTCATTTTTCATCTATTAGTAATTAAGTTAAAATGATTGGAGAGGCTTAGTCAAGTGCCTAGATGAAATGGATAAGGTCTTTTATGTGTCCTAATGGAAATTGTCTGATTAAGTAGTGGAGGTCAATTTAATTAAAATGCTCCAGTCAGTGAAGGAGGTAAGCAAAGATACTTTGGAAACTTTATTGGCTATTTATCAGTTAAAGTCTACATGGATTTCTGTGAATGTAATAGAAGTAATTGGGTGCGGTAGTGTATCTTTTACAACAGTTGGTCCTTTTTATCTCTCCTGGATTGAGAAATGCTGCACTGATGATTTCCTAGGCACTCTCTTGATCATTTCATTCAGTCCAAGATTACATCCCTCTGAAAGGAAGTGAACGATTTTGGTTTAAAATGGAAATTAAACACAATCGCTCAGAAATCAAACCCCACCATTACAGTTGACAGTAATACACAGCAAAGCACCCATGGCAGATATCCTCATTATGGTATTATAGAGAATGTAGAACTAGATTCTTTTGTTCTTTAGAATTCCTTTGAAGATAGAATACTAATAGATTAGATTGTTAAATCTTCCTAATGTCATGTCAGTATATATTTATAGATAATTTGTATCTTAACTTGCACCTAGAGTCAATGAGACAGTTTCTGTTCAGGTGAAATGGCAAGCCAATTGTGATCTTCTCAGCCATCTCTGTTTGGTGTGCTACCTGCCTGGAGGATACAAACTTTGGTAGGTTTTCTTGGATGTATATTTGCCAAATGTATTATGTTATGGTATGTTATCACCATGTCTCAGTCATTGGGACCCTCCCAGTGTCTGCAGATCCAATTCAGAGGATTATATTCTTTGATTATATCCTTAATGTGAATAGTTGAGGAAAGGAATCATCTTTTGTATTGCTGTTATGAGCCAAACATGTAGTTTAGAAGGTCATATGCATCATGAAACTGGGGTCACTGTGGGTGAGCATGTAGCTGTGAGTTTCTTGCACTGTGCAGGGGGTTGGACTAGATGACCCTGGAGGTTCTTTCCATCTCATGGTTCGATTATTCTATTTTATATCTTAATTTTGCTGCATTGTGTATTGTTTTACAACTATCAATTGCACCTCTGATTGCTCAGTCAGAAAATGAGTAGCAAGCCTCCAGACGGAGCTTGGCCAACACCCCAGTCAATCGCAGCCCTTTTGCCCCCTCTTTGATGTGTATCCCTGGAAGTCTGACAAAACTTATATTAGAGATGAATTTATGTTTGAGTTCTCTATCCCTTTCACTGACAAGTTAGTGGCATCAGACTATAATTTAGGGACTATTTCACTCAGTTGCCCCCATCCACCCTTCATTCCCATTCCTCTGTCATAACAACCTTTTTGGTTCACATTGTGGGGGGTCCTGCTGACTGACTGGTGTTGGAAACTTGGGTCCTCTGGTACGTAGCATATATGCGAGAACAAGGCATTGCCACTAGGACAATATAAAGACACATGACTACCATTTCATTATTTAGCAAAACCTACAGTTTTGCTGACCCATGCAACAGCTTCTTTGCTCACTGGGCAATAGTTGGATAGAGGAGGCTCACCCCCAGACTGCCTGACACCTGTAGGCCCCTGATATGGATGGTGTGTACATTTCTGAGCTTATTCGGGTTTCCTTATGAGACCAAGCTGTTTGAGGCAGGATTCACCTAGGCCTTTTTTTGGAATTCCAAAATTAAGGTTCTCTTCTCCCTTTTTCTCAGAAACAGTGGAATTTATAGACAGAATTGCAAACAAGGGGAAATTCTAGTTTGTAGTTAGGAATTGATGCTGATCATATGTCATGATTTCCATTTGCCCTGCAGCTGCGACTCATTTACTTTGTGTGCCAAAATTCCCAGGTTCAACCCCTGGCACCTCCAGTTTAAAAGGAATCAGCTCTTTGGTACTCTTACTGATCTTAGTTGACAATGCAATGAAAGCTGCAAGCACCCAGTTCCCAGACAGAAATAATTCAATATTTTTTGAGGGCTGATGGCAACATTTAAGACATTCAGGGCAAAAAGATGTATAAGAACATGAGAGTCCTAGCCAAAAAGGATAATTTCAGGCTTCTCAGGTGAACGATGTTCCTGGTTCTTAGGATAAGGCTAACATATACAAACAAGTAACATAAGCTAATGATAGTGAAAACAAACAAATACAAATGAAATGCCCACTTCTGGAATGCCCTCCCCAATGTGACTGTCTGGCCTATTATCATGTTTTCTTTTAGGTTCCAGAACAAAACATATCTCTTTTCACAGGCTTTTAAACAAGGGATTTCTTTAATGTTATTATATGCTATGCTTCTAGCCTGAGGGCTGTCCTATTAATATCATTTCCAACAGCTCTACTTGTCTTGTGTGCTCTTATTTAATGGCTTTTTAGCTGGCCTAGCTTGTGGGTTTGGGGGGCATTTTTTAAATCAATATTTTAATTGTAAGTTGCCCTATGTGCAGTTCCAGAGAAGTAGAAAACACATTCCCCCAATAAATAAATGTGATATCAATTATAGATTCATAGTAAAGTCATTTAAAAAAAACCTTTTGTAATGCTCTGATAGGAAAATATCATTTTCGTTCTGGCAGTCTTGGCTCTTCAGTTTTCTCAAATTGAAAATCTACATTTTATCCAAGATGGAATATAGCATTCTCCTTTGGGGTGGAGTCTAAAAAGGGCTGCATTTAAATTTGCTTTCAGAAATAACCCAGCTTGGCCCAAATGATTTTCTTTGTCCTAAAAACGGAGGCAAAAAGTTACCTTGGTCCTCTTCTGTGCAGAAACAGGAGCAGCTGTTGCCTCAGGGACCCTTATGGTCATAGGTCCTTTGGGCATTGGTGACTTTATCCTGTTGTTAAATGAGGAAACAGTTCACTAAAAAAAATCTCAGTAGTCATGCAGTGTAGTTTTGAACAGGTTTCCTTTCAGTTTGAAACCTCAGTGAATGCAAACATCAGATAAATGCCAAAAAAAGTTGAAGCAGGCAGTAGGCTGCTGAGCTTTTCCTTTGAGAATCAGAGCAAGCTGCTTCTGCTAGAGAAAATACTTTTTTGAAAGATGCATTTTTGTCTGATCTATCTCATTCATCTACTTCATCAAACAAGTGTATTATATTGGGTGATGTTGTCAGTATGAAATATACGGATGTATGTATTTGATTGTTGTTGATCTGGTTCAGTATATCTGCAGTGTTTGGGCTTTATTTTCTTTTATTCTTTCTGATTTGCAATGAGCTTAGTTTTGCTAAATTTGGAAGAAACTTAGGAAACAAAGTAAAGAGAAAGAATTGAAATCTTGGACAAATTATCTTTTACCAAAAAACCCACCAACATCAACCCTGCTGCTGTATAATCATCTTCAGTGGCTATATATGTATAGGTATACATGACTCCCATATGCAGATACCTAAATCCACAGATTCGGGCCAAACAAATGCTGAACAGATTTTTCTTCAAACTTGGGGGAGCCTCCGAGTTTGCAAAATATATGAAACATTTAAATTTCCCCCAAATTATTATTTTTATAAGATTTTTATTTTTATTTTCCCCCAAATTATTTTTAATTAAAACAACCCCCCCCTAGAAAACATAGGCTGAACATGCTTCTGCAGCAGTGATTAGGAGCTGTGGTAGAGCCTGATGACAGCTGCAGTGCGGTCCTGTAGCCTAGCCATGATGGTGCAAATACTGAGTCCAATCTCAATGGCAGATGCTGGAAGCTGCTCTGGGCCCAACCATAGAGACAACAGACTATGAGAGCCATACACAGTGACTCCCAGACACCACTGTAGAAGGGCTCCAAGAAAAGTGGTTGGGCTGGGGCTCACATCAACTCAGCAATGGGGAGAGTTGTGGTTCCCCCTATGAGTTTTGTGTCCCCTGACACAATTAGTGAAATTAGTGTCTTCTGATACTATTAGTGAAATTGGCCAAATCTGAGGATCTGGTGACTTGTTGTTAGTTGCGAACATTTTTCACCACAGCCTTCTGATAGCGCAACACAACACTTTCTACAAGTACAACAGGAGTCTAATAGAAAATGTTTCTACATTTTACTGAATTATGACAGCTGGCACAGTATTGCAATTCTCCAAATCTAGAGGAGATATTGTGTGACTATTTGATAAAACCTCGCAGCTTCCATTTTCAGTATACAAAAGAAGCAGCATTGACCTCTGAAGAGCAGAAAGAACATGTGAAGTGTAGCTGGAAATTAGTATGCCATGTTCTCAAATCCATGTATTTATTTTATTTATTTTTCAATTTATTACCCGCCACTCCCAATTACTCACTGGCTCAAGGCAGGTTGCAGTATTTAAAAATCCTTTGTTTGTTTGTTTGCTTTTTAATTTATGCTTCAACTTTTATACTGCCATTCTCGGCATAGCTGTCTTGTGGCGATTCACAATATACAACAATAAATCACAATGCAATCCATAAAATCTCCAATAAACAGTTACAATAGATGGTGGCATAAAACCACTAAATCCCAACTCTGCTGTTCAAGCCTTGGAACCAACAAACATTGTCCTAGATGAAATAAAACTCAGACAAGCTAAGTGTAGAAACATACTATCATAATAGCAGAACTGTTTCCTTAAAAATCCTAGTGACATTCAATCCAACCCTACCCCCACCCACTTCCTGTAGCTCTATCCATCCTAAACCTAAGGGTAATAAAGAATATTTGGGGGTAATCATGATGTCTCAGCTGAGTGGTGTGATATCTCTTCCTCCACTACAACCCTCTGTGTTCGGTTCTGGAAAAAGGAGATCAGACACTGGAAGGCTGTCCTATATATCACAGCCCCAGTGGGCTGTTAGGCTAACAATTCATGGTTGACCACATTAAATGCGACCAAAATACTGATTCCCAGGTGGTGAGCATTCACAACACAATAGCCCTCCAATCAGAACAAATGCTGGGAGGAATCAGAGATCCATTCATGTACCATCCATAAAGTGCAAAAGATGTGGAGGATTTATTTATTTATTTATTTATTTATTTATTTATTTATTTATTTATTTATTTATTTATTTATTTATTTATTTATTTCAATGTCTATTCCACCCTTCCACCAAGCCAGCTAAGGGCAGTGTATAACATAAAGACAGTACAATTTTAGGTTAAAACTAATAACATATTAAAAACATTAAACCTGCATCTGTATTTAATAGCAGCCTCAGTTGTCATTGCTATTCCTCACATGATTTCTACATTTTCAGATTATCTTTCCACAGAAGAATGTTTCTATGGGGGCATTTATCGGGGGGGGGGGCACATTAGATGTTATAGGATCACTGGCCTCAGTCAAAGGATTGGAGGAAGAACAATGTCTTACAAGCCCTGAGGAATATCATTACTGAGTTTAAAGTCTGTATTTGCTGAAGGACTTGGGCAGTATAAAAGTTGACCTGTTTCCTTGTTCCTGGATCCTATTGTGGTGCCTCTTTGGATGATATTTCATCATGTCCTGTTTGCGCTGCAAGCAAAGACTGATTCTGAATTTGATTATATGCTGGAGCAAAACATATTACAGACAGTGACCCATTATGCATGGCTGTCGCTACAGCAAGTGGAGGTCTGATGGAAGATGCAGAGGAGGAAGCTGCGCAGCAAGCCATGTATGAATGACACAGCGGCAATGCCCGGAGCAGCCAGGGGCGACAACCTAAGAAAAGGCAATGCAGAGCAAACGGGATGGGAGTGCAGTGGGGGCTTCCCAGCCCGTCAAGCAGGCTACTGCACCGGAAGCGCCCAACAGCCGGGCCACCAAGGACGAGAGCATGCGCAGATGATGCATATGGTGGGTTGGCTCAGTGTGTCCAGGCCGCTGGAAAGCCAACAGACACAGAAGGCAAGGGAGGGCACAGCGGCCCGCAGCAGTTGAGGGGATGGAGACCAAAAGATGGAGCGCAGGACAACCATGATGGCAGCCGCCCTCCCTGATTATGCATGCTCTCTCTCCGGTGCTGCATTTGGTTGCACCCTGTCCGGGTGGCAGGGTTCACTTTATTCCGCATTTCCCTAACATGAGTTTTTTTGGTGGCCTGCATCGAACCTGCACTCGGCCTCTGCCGGCAGCGTGCATTATTGGGGGTTTCCACTGCTGTTGTTTCAGCTCTGAGGCGGACCTTCCCCTCTGTACATAATGGGTCAATGTCACATCCTCTTTGGGAGTCACCAAATGTCATAGCAATGAAGGCTAATGGGGACATCATATTTGTGGTGACCACAAGCACACTACAAATCAAGCCTTGCTGCAGCATCCATATCCAATTCGAGTGGGTCATCTCCTGGCTTT
Source organism: Paroedura picta (assembly GCF_049243985.1). NCBI lineage: Eukaryota > Metazoa > Chordata > Lepidosauria > Squamata > Gekkonidae > Paroedura > Paroedura picta. Next base: position 55,577,785 of record NC_135377.1, on the reverse strand, counting down.
CCTTTCAGGGGGGAAAGGTTTTTCTGAATTAGATTTGACCCAGACCTATTATCATTTGCCAGTATATCCTACCACTGATAATGCCCAAACCATCATCAACCATTGTGGGGCTTTAAAATTAAAGTACTTTCAGTTTGGGAGTTGCATGGATTCAGAAGGATATGGATTCACAGAACACTAATTTTTAAAATATGACATTTCCTAATTTAAACTATGAAGACTGTAGAAAAACCGCTATTTACATCTGTTATATTTGATCTTTTTGTCTTCCTTCTACAAGGAAATATTTGAAATAATCTTTGAGATAGCATGCAGGCTTACAAATTCACTGCTGGAAGTATTCCAGTAGGATACCTGCTTTTTCCTCTGACATTTTTTTGACTGTAAAACTCGGTACTTTTTAAAAACTTCATTTTTCTTGTCTGTAACATAATTCTTCACAGACAATACACTCATAACTCTGTTCAAGAAGACTGATGAAAGGAAATTTTGTAAAGTTTTTGTATTAATAGTATTTGTCTGAATCTTCCCTGTGTGGTACTTTTTAAAATTTAGCTCAATGAGATTCTTTAATTTTTGTTTTTAAAATCCCAGCAGTTATATTTTATGTCCATTTACTAAAGAATAATGTTCTCTCCAACAGAGTTAAACAGAAATGGGATAATCTTTATTCATTAGGTGCATATATTTGTTCAAAGCATAGTTTTGCTAAAGGCTGAAATGACTAGGGACAAGACCAATTATGACCTTGTTTAGATTTCCAATGACATTTATGAAATAGTTTTTTCTCATTTGTTGCCATCCTTTTGGTCTACCACACAGAAGGTCAACCATGAAATAGAAATATTGTACATGTGCAATTTTGAATGTATATACCCTAAACCAGAAAAGACATAATTAAATGCTGTGTTGTATCATTGATTGTTTACTCATATTTCCATTCTATCATTCTACTGATGGAGTTTTGAACAAACTAGAGAATTCTAATTTATAATATCTTACCATTATTATGTCAGGAATTCAAGAGAAATGACAACCTGCTTTTTCTAGCCCCTGGGTTATGGCTTCCCCCAAGTCCTCTTCTTTTTGTGTAGTCATGATTCAGCAAGAACAGCCATTTGCTCTAGCAAATAAAGGTAAAGGTAACGGTATGCCCTGTGCAATCACTGGGTCATGTCTGACCCTTGGGGTGACTCCCTCCAGCGTTTTCTTGTCAGACTCAATATGGGGTGGTTTGCCAGTGCCTTCCCCAGTCGTTACCGTTTACCCCCCAGCAAGCTGGGTACTCATTTTACCGACCTTGGAAGGATGGAAGGCTGAGTCAACCTTGAGCTGGCTGCTGGGATCGAACTCCCAGCCTCATGGGCAGACAGCTTCAGACAGCATGTCGCTGCCTTACCACTCTGCACCACAAGAGGCTCTTACAAGAGGCTGTGGTGAATACTTAAATGTTATTTGAAAGGGCCCAATCAGATGTTGTGGTGTTGGTTTTGTCAAATTGGGCCCGGGTATCTCCCCTCATCCCAATCACACTTGCTTTCCCTGAAGCCACACAGCAGTGATAGGGAATATCATTTTAAAGATCTGTTTTAAAAAATTGAAACAGCCCTGCAGGGAGTTATTTACATAATTTTGAGTACATGAATAATTTCAAGCACAATCTACTCCCTAACTCTCTGACCATGCCATTTCAGTTTCTGTAAACAGGGGGAAGAAACCCTTCTTGCCCCAAGCCACAGTTTCAAGATGGAAAGGGGCTTGCTCTAACCTAATCCCAGGCATTTGAAACCTATATAAATGAATCGTATAGATTTACCAACTACCACCCAGGGACTGCATGTTCTTTCAGTCATATATGAATAACTTTTTGAATGGACAAATATTCTTCTGGAATAAGCTAACTTGTGATGTTATATACTAGCGATCCCCAACCTGTGGGCCACGGACCACGTGGTCTGTCGACTAACTGGAGGTGGGCCGCGAAGGACGCCTCTCCCCCCCGGCCCTTTACTTCATCCACGATCCGGCAGGCGCACATGGAACTATCTCGTTGCAGAGAAACAAGTTCAGGGTTCCCATTGATTTGTCATGAGTTAAAATTTCCATGAAAATAAAATGTTCCTTATGTTCATTGTTGTGGCGTGTCTGTATCTTGTTTTGAAGGGATGTTTAAACATTACCATAGCCATCAGAGAGCGTTAGGGCAGTGGTTGAGAGTAGAGGAGTAAACTACCCCGCCCCCCACTGGGCCTCAGTAAAATTGTCAAGCGTTGAGTGGTCCCCGGTGATAAAAAGGTTGGGGACCACTGTTATATACTCTATACAGGTGACTTAAAGTTATTTAAAAGGTTATGCATCATGTTTTCAGGGGAAATTACTCATTTTTCATCCATGTCACAACCTCACTAAGTTCACCTATAAGGTACAGAATGGTCAGCCTTGCAGAATTTGATTTTCAGCACTACTACACAGTCATCTTTTGAACAGGGCAATGACATTGTATATGTGATTGTGACATATAATATTGCTCAGAGAGTATTATGAAGAAAAAAAATCCCTCTTGGTTCTCTGTGCTGTCCTTCATAGAATGGAAGATACTCCGATATTTGGTGTCCATGGATGATTCTGTTTAGTTGGTCAAATTCAGTCCCTCTCTTTGCCAACTCTCATCATCCAGTACTCAGAGCTATACTGGCTCTGAACATGGAACATGTGATCATAGTTATTGATAGACCTTTCCACCATGAATTTATATATTTTACTTAATGAGATGGAAGTGTTCCCTGGTAATAGAATTCATATGGAAAGTAATTTTGCATTGTCCTTGTGAAAGGCAATTTTAATTTTTCCAGGGATGCCATTCAAGAATGCAGATGTTAAGAAAATAAAATATAATGAATTAGCTTGATACCTTGATACTTCCAGGGTTAAAATATGGACAAACATGCAATGCATAAGGATGAACCTTGAATGAAGACATTTGTTCTGTTAGAGTTGCATTAAATTCTCCAGAGTTCTTCTTTTCCACAGCAGCATATGCTGGCTTCACACTTCAGGCCTGCAAGTGTTTAAGAAATTAATCAAGTTTACTAATATGAAATCACAGCCCCAAGTGTCCTTTAGAATATTTAAACACAGGAATGCTAAAACTGAATGGGGGGAGGGGGGAGAATAACAAAGATTGCTTTAAGACAAACTTTATAGTTAAAGTATCTTTATTCAGAAGCCTAGCATTATAGGTGAACAGCCACAGGCACAGCTAAAACTCATTGGATATAGAAAATGCCGTAATTTCCATTTGCTATGGTTTTCGTTTTGAATTCTCCATTCTTGCCATGTTTCCTGACCTTCCCCCCCCCCTTCAGATTACGGTCAAACAAGACAACATAGAAACGATGTTTAAGTTACCTGATATTTTAAAAAATAGAAATACAGCTGTTAGGCGATTGTAAAACTTATATGGGCAACAGCAGAAGGGAAGGAGTACTTAATTGTTTCTCAATGGGCCTTTTCTGCATTCTGTTCTGCTTTTCTCCTCATGGGGTAAACAGTTTGTGGAAAGTAGTAGAGGGCAGGTCAGATCAGAAATACAACCCACCACATTCCTCTCACATCACTGAGATTTCTGACAAAGCTGAGGGAAAGTTCATTTTAATGAACATTTTGACAGCTTCAAAATGGACTTTCACCTTTTGACGCTTTCTTGTTCTGATTGCTATAAAATGTTTCCACATTCATGAAAGTAGTGCTCTCTTGTAGAACATAGTTTGTTTGTAGTAACATCAGCATATAGACAAATATGCCACATGGCCAGTTATCATGGCTATATCCTGTTCATTCATGATCCCTTTTGACTAGGATCAAACATTCAGTTGATTCAGGACTGTAAAATTATTCAAGAGGCACTGCAATTAATCACTACTGAATTCATCACATAGCCAAATTTGGCATATTACATGTTGGAAACAGTAAGTTTAAATATTCTGAAAATTAAGAGAGCCAGTTTGGTGTAGTGGTTACGAGCGGTGGCTTCTAATCTGTTGCACCAAGTTTGATTCCCCGCTCCTCCACATGTGTCCGGCAACCTTGAGCTAGTCACAGTCTCGTCAGAGCTGTTCTCACAGAGCAGTCCTGTCAGAGCTCTCTCAGCCCCACCTACCTCACAGGATGTCTGTTGTGGAGAGAGGAAGGGAAGGAGATTGTAAACCACTTTGGGACTCCTTCAGGTAGTGAAAAGTGGACTATCAAAATCAATATTTATTCTTTTTTCAGCTATTTAAAATGGAGCAATTTGGTAAGAGTGAATACTTAATAATTTCTCTAATTTCAACACCAAGCCATACATTTTAAAACTGATATTGATATTAGGGGGTTGATAACCTTAATGTCTGCTTTGTTTTAAATTCTGGCTCCAGTTTATTCAGATGTTACAATCTGGCATTATATTATTCTAGAAGTATAAAAGCACATTTCATCTAAGCATTTGGAAGCACCATAAATAATAATAATTCTCGATAGTTCAATTTTCAAATTCTTTAAAAAGGTGAAAAACAGCCAATGTATTTCCATAACACCTCAGGTCTAATGGTGTCCTTTGAATGAGTCCATATAGCTATAATGAGAGCAATGCTCTGTTCTCCCTCCAGCTCGTCTGCCAGCCTTGGAAATTGTGCCATAAACAGTGACATCAAGTTCTCCACACACATACACACAGCAGTTGCACATGGCTTCTCGGGATATGCCCCAGTGTTAGTACAGCGCAGAACTAGCTCAGAGCTTGTCAGAAAGTAATGCTATAGGTAGGGGAGTCTCTTATCTTCCAGTGTCACTGTTGATATTTACAAAGTACAAGTTGCATCTATCTGTAGAGAGGTTGGAAAATCCTTGGAGATTTGAGGATGAAGCCTAGACAAGCCTGGCCCTAATGAATCCCCGCTAGAGACCAAAATATGGAAGGAAAGGATCCTGCCCTTTCCCTCTCCCCCTACCTTTTTATTCAAAGAAAAAAAATCAGCCTCGAATGTTATGGTTGCCGAGCAGCAACCACCAAGGAAGCTTTTTGCTTAAAGCTATATTTTCAGATGTATTAAACTGTCAGGGGGAGGGGTTGTTTGTTTGTGTGTGTGTGTGTGTTTCTGTGTGTGATTTCACTTTTTTCAAAATTGTAAAAAGATCTGTCTTGCTTGTTCACAGCTCTAGTCACGGGGTTTACATATCCAAAGATATCCCAACTTTAGATACTGCTGTATTCCACTGAAGCAAGGTACAGCAATTTCTGGTGTTGTAGTGATGCAGTCATGATTGGTAGAAATAGTTGACCATTGCTGCTGTGTGCTGCCCAGCTCACAAGAACATTTCTTTACATCATTTTACAAAAGAGACTGTGGCTGAATATAATCAGAGCTTTTATTCCTATCCCAGGTCTATTCAATCCCTGCCATCTACACTGAATGCAATTTCCATTTTGATTTTGGGTGATTTAAATTTTTCATCTGCAACAAGTATTGATCCGACCTTACCTTTTCCCCGCGATATTCTGGAGTTTATATAACCCTCAATATTTGAAAAATTGGAATGACTAAGTGTGCAGCTGTCTGATTCCCCCCAAATAACTTGCTGCCGAGCCTCCAACGCTGTAGAAAAGCTGGGATTGGCCAGGATGTCAGTTTCTGGTTCCCAGGTTGCAAGGCTTGCCTTAAAGGGGAAGCCCTACCTTTTCTTGGAAGAAGCTTGAGAAGTCCTAACTTCTCTTGGCAGAGATTTTCCTCTTGGATTTATTCCCCCTCCTCTGCTGTCTCCAATACTCTCCCCCCCCCTTCAAGAAAAGAAAGAGGCTCGTGCTGCACTTGGTTTCCCACTTCTGAGCTTCCCTAATCACATGCATAACACTTTCTGTTTCAATGTGTGTGTGTGTGGGGGGGGGAATAGAGGAATTCTCAAGTTCAAATGAATCTGAATTCAGCAGGATCCACAATGGAATAAACAAAGTAAGTGCAGAATCAGCCTGTGTGAAGAAACGGTGATGTGTTTTTTACATGGGAATAGGACTTTTGATAAACAAAAAAGTACCAGCAACCAGATTCTTGGCCATTATGTGGAAACATCCCACATAATGGCTGGAGAGATGGATTGTGAGACCGGATGCCAGGCCCTGGCAATTGTGCTGCCTCTGCCTCCTCCACCTGTCCACACTCTCCTAAGGGCAGGGTGGGTCTCAGAGGGCAGGCAGCAGTGGTGTGGTAAACCAAGTTAGGCTCTGGGGATTGCCAGCTGCTGCCACTAGCTCTTCAAGGCTGCACACATTCTGCTGAGGGTGAGGGTGGCCTTGGAGGACAAGCAGCAGCAGCGGGTGGCAAGGCCCAAAGCCAAGCCCATTCGCTGCTACTGCTTGTCCTCAGAGGCCACTTGCACAGGGTATGAGCAGTCTTGGAGGACAGGCAGCAGCAGCATGGTGAATGGGGCTCAGCTCTGAGCCTAGCCAGCTGCCTCCAGTACCGCTTGTTTCCAAGGCACTCTCCTGAAGGCAGGGGTCGCCTCAGACAAGTGGCAGTGGTAGCCGGTGAGGCTCACAGCGAAGCCCTGTTTGCCACTGCTGCTTGCTCTTTGAGGCTGCCCATGGTCTCCTGAGGTTGATGGCAGCCTTGGAGGACGGGCAGCAGCAGTGCAGCAAACAGGGCTCAGCTCTGAGCCTTGCCAGCCACCACTGACACTTGTTCTTCAGGGCTGGCAGTACTTTCCATCTGCTGGCACAGTCCATGGGGGCAGGGCTATGGACATCATGTCCATAGACTTCCATTTGAGGGGCCACACCAGTAGATGTTTCCACATCAAAAACCAGGTTGTGTACTATGACCCTTGCACAGCCACTACAGTTTATAGGTTTCTTCAAAATATGTGATGAAATGATGGATGTTTATATACATATATATTTTAAAAGGAGCTGTGTATATACCAAGATGGATGTTTTCAGTCTGCCGATTTTATTGCTGCCACTCCATTTATGATTAGTTGGTAAAGAATTTTTTCCTTAGTCTAGTACGATAGAAAACTTAATATTTTCTTTTGTGTGTTCCATTTATTTTTCATCTCAAGGTATCTGAATGAAGCACTTGTTCCATTGTCAAATGTCTGGCTTCATTTTAAAAGAGACATATGTGCAATAAGCTAATTAAAAAAAAATTCTATCCCTTTAGTGGCAAGGCAGGCTAATTTTAAACTATTATCTTTCAATCACTGTGCATTTCCATTGCATCATTCAGATACCAGCTGTGTTAAAGTGTCTGTTGGGAAATTAGCTTTACACAGTACTTTTAAGGCGGGGTAGAGGTGCCAGAATTTCTATATGTAAGGATGAGTGTGTTATTGGCCTAAGTCACTGATCAAACTTTCATGAGAGAATGGAGACTGAATGTGGGTCACCCTGATCCTCGTCAAAAACTGTAACCCCTACGCCACATGTTGGACAACAACCCCTGATGAATGTCTCAAGTCTTATTAGTTTCTCTATGTATTGTTTGGGTCTATCAGCTAAGGAACTTGCCAATTCAGTTTTCATCTTCCTTTCACATTTTGATGGCAGTAACATGATTGCAGTGCAATTTCTTAATTTCTGCTGTTTTTCAGTAAGATGACTGACAGATCCATATGTTTCAGCATAGTCAACAATTGCCTCCTCCAAACATTTACTTTTACAGAATTAGCTTTAAATTAAATGGCTAAATATCAACAGAAATATTAAAGAAGCAAATAATACTGCCATTTAAAGACCTGACCAGAAATAACTCCTGACTATGAAAGATTCCATAGGTCTGGTCATATTTATAAGGAAGAAGGACAGCATGTCTCCCCTTCCCTTGATCTGTCTTTATCTGCAAAGGCAGCTCAAGGAGAAAACATGTCCTTGTTGTTTTAATTCATTTTTCATGATTCAGTTGGTTATCTACCATTTGTTATCTGAAACTATTAATGCTAGAGGCACAGGTAATTGAGCCAGATGGAATTTGATGGTCCCACGTAGGTCTCTTTCCAGCTGTCCTTTCTCCTGTTACATTGTCCTTTATATTTCTAATAATAAAATAGGCCAACAATGTTTCCTTAATCACGTTGTATTTTTTTCTTTATTCATACACTGGTCATTAGTTCAAAGATATTTTGAAGTATACTAGTACATAAACTGCTCTGAGAAGGTTGCTACTCGCTGAAGATTTCTGAGATTCCCTTGACATTTTTCAGATGTTCACTTAGATAGAACCTACACATTTTGGGGGGAATTTCCTGGGCTGGGTAAAACTGATAGTGACTCTGATGTAGTAATACACTATTCAGGTAGTTCCAAAAAGAAGATAAGTTCCAGGTTATAGTTTTTACTTGCACATAATCTACTAGTTTGAACTTTTTGGCGTTTATCATATAATTATTGGGTTGGATGAATATACCCATTCATTCATTCATTCATTCATTCATTCATTCATTCATTCATTCATTCATTCATTCATTCATTCATCTATCTAGCTATTATTTGCTTATTTTGCATTTTAATGTCTTTCCATTTTTATTGTGGATATGTGATTTTTAATGCAGTTAATAAATCACACAATGCAGATCACCAATAGGAACCTGCAAAGACTTCCAGGGGGAATATACTTTTTCCTCCCCCACTATTTCCTCTTCACTTTCCCTGAAAGCCCCCACACCTTCTTGCTTTTACCTGTTTCATTCTGTCTTCTTCCAACATACAAGTTATCTGACTGGGACATTTTTTTTTCAATGCAATCCCACCTTCTTGAATTAAAATACATAAATAAACACACTCACAAACACACACACCCTGCACTTCTGTGAACCCCGTCAGATCCTCTCAGTCCCAGCTGCCTCGTTTGAAGGCATTACTACAGGGTGGACCAAGTTCAGCAGAGAAAATGCTCCCTCATCTAGATCTGGGAAAAGGCAGGGCAAATTGCTCCATCTAAAACACCCAGCAGCAGTCTGGCATAGAGTTATGCGCTTTGGCTGTGGAAGCGGTCGTTCAAGCCTGAAGCAGCCAGGCCTGTGGCACAAGGGGGATGGGATGGCACTGGTGGCGGCACATGACCTACCACCCACACACAGACACAGAGCTCTGTGCCTGCGTGTTTGCGCTGACCGGTGCGCCGGCACTACCCTCCACCCCCCCGTGCCACAGGGCTGGCTGCTTCAGCGGCCAAAGTGTACAACCCTAGTCTGGCATGAGCTGCCAGTATGAGTGGGTTCAATGACAATTAACCCTGGTGTCAACGTTGCATGGTCTTCTGGCTGATGTGAATACAATCAAACTGATTTCTTTTTAATTGACCAAAGCCTTGTGTTTTATTAAAAAATTAATCTTTCATGAGTTAATCACTTATATATGTTTGTATGGAACAGAATGACAGCACAGACAATGATAGTAAAACATTCTGGTGGAATGAGCTGACATCTGACATCTGGTGTAATGAGCTCCTGGAAAAGCTGAGGACCCTGATGGAGCTATCACAGTTCTGCAGGGCCTGCAAGATGGAGCTCTTCCACCAGGCAGTTGGTTGAGGCCAGGCTAGGAACATCGTTTTCCTCCCTGTATAGGCCCCATAGGCTTAACATCACCAGTAGATACCCCCCCAGGACAATAATTTCTTATGTTGTAGGGCATGGACAGGTGGGAGAGGGGAGGTCTATAGATGAGTTTTGCTGCCAGTATTGGATTATTTTGTTGTATGTAATTTATGTAGGTTTTAAAAGATTTTTACTGTAAACCGGCAGGGTCCAGGAGTGGCAGTTAATAAATGTAAATATAAATAAAATAAAAGTAAGTAGACTATTTCTGCATGGAGGGGCAAAACATGAGTGGCTTCTTGCTTGCAAATATGAGATGATAAATTCAAACTTATAATAAGAATACTTATTCTAAAATTATTGAAAGTTTTTAACAGAAAATCATGTTTCTTGTTGTCTGTAAAAGTCTCTCTGTTATTATCCAATGTTAGAAAACATTTACATTTTTCCCTTCAGCCCTAAAAATCAAAAATCATCAATTTTGTTTCTGTACATGAAAAGAAGTCAGTAAAGAATTTCCAGTTAGCAATTAATGAATTATTGTCTTTCCTTTAATCAAATAAATAAATAAATAAGTTCTACAATCTTCTATAGTATTCTATCAGATTAATGCAGGTATTCTTGAAATTTTCTAATATAATAACCTTGCTGCTGTTATATAAAAAACAATATTTCATGTCTGTTTTCTGGCTGGAAAGCTTATGATCTCATTTGTAGAATGATATACAAAATTTTCCACATTAATGAATGTATTTATATCTATTTCTTGGCTTTATTGTATGTCTATCACATGTTCATGTTGTTTATTCAAAAAAATTATATCTCTTACCTCTTACCTGGAGTCATATACCATATCATTTTATCAACATTTTCTTTAAGGTTACAACACAGTATGAATTTCAGATCCTTCATCCACATTTTTTCCTGTTGCTCCATTTGTATATTATACTCAAATTTCTTAACCCATTTTATCATACATTATTTCACATTTTCTTCTTCTGCCTCATAGTTCAATGAACTTTTATAGATCTTTGCAATAACATCATTTATGTCTAATTCATCTCAAATACAGTCTTAATTGTTCCAAAACCATACAATTTTATCTGATCTAAATCTTTCTAATAGTGGTGCATAAAAAAATGTGCCAATTATATCATTCTTTTATTAAATCTTCCCTTAATCTCATTTTATATTCCTTGAGAGAATTCCAGTATGTCACGATAGATTTAGCTACTTATCTTTAATTAAAATTTCACATATATAAAAAGCTTCTTGTGTTGCGATCCACAATGGTGCTTTTGGACATGGTTTGACCTTAAACAATATCTTCAGTATTGCATGTCTAAAATAATGATTTTTAAAGTCCACATTAATCTCAATGTTTTAATTCCATAAATGACAATATCATTGAAATCTCATCATCACATTCTAGTTCTAATACCTTTTATATCTCAACATCAACCAATCTTTCATACATGCAGGACAACATATAACAAAGTATTCTTTCAAGACTGGTAAACCTAAACCTTATCTCTCTTTACTCAGGGAGAGCAGCCATCCAGAGTACAAGTGGGTTATCTCACAATCTCCCTTTTATTCAGTGAGGTAACAGCCAGAATTTGTCTTCTGCCAATGTTTTGGGCCACATTGCTTCTTTACTTTCCAGATATCTATCCTCTATACTAGTTCCTCACCAAAAGCTTTATTCTTTTCTTTTAGTATCTGTTTATATTTATGTATATGATTTGGCTTTAAAGTCCTTTCAATTCAGAATCCTCTTTTTGCTCTGTGGCTTTGTCAGTGCTCTAATCTTAGCATCTGTAAACTGTAAAGGGGGAAAGCCCTTCAGCTTCTACATCCAGAAGCACTCCACCTGACAGACAAGGATTCCCCACACCTGCTGCTACTGAAAAACTGCAATTGTTAGAAGCAGGTTTGGTTGAGGAGAGGATAAAAATGTCTTAAATAAATATAAGGCTGTTGCTTTGACCAAATTCAAATATAATGTGCAATGCTTCTCTTTGTCAAAGTGGCTGGTTCCAACAGGTATGAAGGCTATAGAGTGATTTTAGGGATGCCAGTTGGGACCCGGGGATCCCCCAGAATTTCACTTAATCTCCAGGCTGCAGAGATCAGTTCCCCTGGAACATTATTTATCCTTTCTTCCACATGAAATGTGCCAAAAGAGCCAAGGCTTATCTCTGTTTTGATATGCCATATGACTACTATCAGGTTTGGAGCCCTGCTGCTCAGCATCAAGGGTATTCCATCCCAACCCACCCAGCCATATGATGGGCTTCTCAAAACATGAAACTCTATCATATCCAATGTCTCAAAATGCTTGCCAATTATCCCTACCTATTGTGAACAATGTCTTATTTATGCCTCCTACTTGTGGCCTAACCAGCAAGAACAGGCCAATTTAATCTAAACATTCCTATCAATAGAGACATTGGCCCATTATGCATGGCCACCGAAACGGCGATTTTGGGTCACATGGAAAACGCGGAGGGGGAAGAAGTTAAGCAAACCGCTTATGCACGGTACAGGACGCCACAGCGGCAAAACCCAAAGTAACCGATTATGCACACCGCGACCCTGGTGCCGCTTCTGGTTGCACCCCGGAAGCTGCACTTTCTTCCGCGTTTCGCTAACGCAGATTTTTCAGCGGCATGCACCAAATTTGCAGCTGGTTGCAGCCGGCATCGTGCGTTATCGGTGATTTTAGTCACCGCCATACCACCCCGAATGTGCGCTATTCCCCCATGCATTGTGATGCAGGTGTGATGCATTGTGATGCAGGTGAAAAAAGGTTCCCCTCCCCAACTGACAGTGACAGTCATGGGAAACCCCAAAATTCCTGGTGTCGCTTACCAGTTAATCCCACAATATCCCACAGAAGAGAGGGAGGGTGAATAGGTTAGTAGCAAGTGGCAAGAAACTAAATGGAAGCTATATCTTACTACTCTTCTCCTTTGCCTGAAATATTTCCAGCCCTGACCAATGTTGGTCCATGCCATATTTCAAAGAAGAGGCCACGGCAAAAGAATCCACGACTGTGTATCCCAGTTCTGGAAAATATTCATAATTTGATTTATTTTAGCCAGTATTTAATTCTGAGGAAAAAATCCCACTTCTTTGATACTCAGTAGGTTAAAAGATAGTCTAATCAAATTTCATTTTATTAATGCTTACATTTATTCAGATAGACAATCTCTGTCCATTTCCCATCTATTCAAACAACCTCACTCATTTATTATATTGTTAAATTACAAACACACAGAGACAGCTTTTCTTACCCTTCTTTTCTCCTATTTTGGGACTCAAAGCAGGTTACAGAATTAAATATGCAACCAAATTACAATTTAAATATATCTATAGGACCCAGCATTCCCCCAAGTCATACTTTCTACTCAGCCACAATGCTTCACATGCTGATTTCAATGAGATTTAGTTATGATTAAGTTCTTCTGGAATGCACCCAATTACATTTTTAGGTCTGGCAAAGACATATGAAATTGCTCCTGGGTCTTATAAATGTAGCATATGATGTGACCCTCAGTTAACCTGACTCATGTTATGCATAGGAAACTAAGACCAGGAATTCTAATTACATGTTATACCTTTATAACTGCCAGCTGTGCAGCTGCTCGGACAGACCCATGAGATACCTAACAAACACAGACTGTATGGCAGTTAAGCTATACTGTAGCCAAGTTTGACTACCAGAAGTATCATATGCCCCTTGCAACCTGGTTGTTACACATCCTGCTTTATCCCTATCAACATACTATTTCCTGTTTTCTTCCTCCTAGCAGCACCCTGCTCCTCAACTTTTTGTGCTTTCTTCTGCACTTCCCTCCCAAACACCCACCTATGTTTTATCCTCTCCCCATTTAGCTATATTTATTACTTTTTTAACTTCAGTTACACCCAACCTTTCTTCACAACTGAGAAATAAAGCAGCTTAAATCATTCTCTTCTCCTTACTTTTATACTCACAAGTGCTCTATGAGGTGGGTTGGGCTGAGAGTGTATGTCTGGCCCAAAGTCAACAAGTAAGCTTCCATGGCAGAGTAGAGACTCAATCTTGGGTATTTCAGATCTTTTTCTGAAACTATAACCACTATAGTACACTGGCTATTGTGAAGTGGCTGCTGTCGAACAGTAGCAAGTAGCTAGACCAGGGTGTGTCATGCAAATTGCATAGTAGCCAGTCACTCAGTGGTTGTTGTTGGTGGGGCTGGCCCCATTGAATTCTTCTTCGAGGCCCCAAAGATCCATGGAGTATGCCCAGCCCTACTACTACTACCCTTTTCTAGCAGAAACCAAAGTTTGACAATACTATCATGGTTGCCTAGCAATGGGCACTGAGAGCATCCATTTCTTAAAGCTGCAGATAGTTCTTTAATAAATTAGGGTTTTAAAAAAACAATGCATTTTTAATATTTTCAGTTTTTTTCCTGCAAACCTGGGCATTTATTAGGTGTGTAAAAATATCTGTCTTCGCTTGTCATGGCCCTGATCACTGGATTTAAGTATCCACAGATGAGGCCATGTTGAGAATTAGATATAGGAATGAGAATAAACAGCAAGTCAATAACCACACTGAATAACCAATAGTCAGCTACTTTTGTATCACCAAATAAATAAATACAAATAAAAATCAGGTGTCTTTTTTCAGTTTTCTGGTTGAAGTACAGTTATAGAAATTGGGAACATCTTGGTTTATTTCTAATGTTGCTGAGCCATTAACACACTCTGTGAGAAGGGAGTGAGCTGGTATTGCTCAACTCAGCAAGAAAATTGGGAAACAAGCAGTGAGCAAAATAGATTCAATATCCAAGCTGAGATTTCCTGAGTAAATATAGATTGGACTGTAGGGGATCTCAATGTACCTGTGCTGGCAAACCTCCACTTACTTCACAACTGCTTATCGCAAAGTAAAGAGAAGCTGAAATTTCTTCCACAGTAGGCACATTGGAAATACATAGAGCAATAGACCTATCGAAGGAGCTTTTGACAGTTTCACTGGAAAGTTCCAGAAGTTAAAAAAAAAAAACACAGCTCTGACAGAGAATCTATTAGGCTTATCTACCCCCACCCCAGTACAGTTAACATGTAAGAGCAAAGCAGATCAAACTAAACTTAATTACCAGTCACAAGATTTAGGACATCTAGGAAGTTCACAATTTTAGCAAGAACAAAGGAACATTACCATGGATCCTAACTGAAGTCCAACAGCTTATCACTTTCATATATATTTGCCAAATTGATCCCATTCTTTTGCCTTTTCCTTCTATTCCTTTTCCTTAATGTAAGTTTTATTTTACTATCTACTGCTTCTTCTTTTTTTCCCTTTTTATAGTTTGGTTTAGTTGCCAGATTTGTGTAGTGGTTAGGGGTGTGAACTTCTAATCTGGTGAGCCAGGCTTGATTCCCCCTTTCCCCACATGCAGCCAGCTGGGTGATCTTGGGTTCGCCACAGCACTGATAACATTGTTTTGACTAAGTAGTAATATCAGGACTCTCTCACCAACATCTACCTCACAGTGTCCATTATGGAGATAAGGGAAGGCGACTGTAAGCCACTTTGAGACTACTTCTGGTAGAGAGAAGCAGCATATAAGAACCACTCTTCTTCTATTACTACTTATATTTACATGCATGAATTAATACTGTACTTATGTATTAAGGTCTAATTAACCTCTCCACATTGCAATTTTTTTTGACCAAAACCAGGTCAATGGTGTCCTGCTTTAACAATGTTAAAATCTGGTCACCTTAAACATAATAAACATCCAAACAAGGGCTAGCATTCATCCAAACATCATAAAAAACAATGTATACTAAATAAGATTCAATTTGTTTGTTCCTCAGATACAGGTTACATGTAGAGATATTCAAACGTATGTGAGTTCAAGTCACTTCCCATTTGCCAGTGGTGATCATACAGCCAGTTCATGCAGACTGTTCACAACCTGTTCTGTTTGTGTTACTTGAAGAAACCAATATGCTCAGACATTTGCAGCCAGCAGAAGCTACCTTGCAGCTGATAAGGTATCACCTGGGAATTAGCTTCTGATGTCCCTCAGGGAATTTTCCCCCCAGTATCCAACAATGTTGTAAAATGGAAGGAGGAATCCAGGAAGCAATTCCCAATGGATTAGGTGGAAGTCAGATTCTTCTGATCTCCCATCTGTAAACCTTACTACCTCTTTGAATTGTGGAAATAAAGACATTTTTGAGGGAGGGGTTTAAAAGACTACTTGATTTTGTTTCTCCCCACCTCAAACTGCCAGTTTGTATGGCAGATAAAAGGAGGGGAAACAGTTCTTTCTCACTCTTTTACAACACAGCGATTAAAGTTCATAAAAATACAAATGTTCCTTACATATCACATAGATAACAGAAAAATCTCACAACTAATAATGTGTGCCCATAGCACAGAATTTATGATGTTGTAAAACAGAAAATGATAGTAAATTATAAACATCATTTGTGAGCCTTCCTAATCTCCAGATACCAGGGTTTGCATCCAGACTAAAGTAGCATGATTTATAGCAAGTGGTTGTTTCTGAAATACTGCTCTTTCAAGGAGAAGATTATTTGAGAGGGAGCCTACAAAATGTCAACAGAATATGTTACTGAAGGATTTCTTCCATGTTTTTTCTACCTACAGCCTCCTACAACCCCCCTCCCCCCCAAAAAAAAGATGCCCCTGAGAATCAAAAAACCCTCTGGAACTGTGGTAGATGAAGCATTTCATATGTGTACTAGAAGTAAAACCCGGTGAGTTCAGTAATTCACCAGGCTCTAGATAGCGGCTTGGGCTGGGGTGTGGGAATATGGGAGCCACACAGAGTCCCTCCCCAGCAGGAGAAGCACTACCTGGCTCCCTGACACCACCACCAAAGAGTACAGAGAGCTTTCTCCCTGCAATCTGGGAGGGCAGATGACTCTGGGAGCACACAGCATCCCTCCCCAAGTGGGAAAGGTGTTGCCCAGCTCCCTGGCCCCACTGCCACAGAATGCAGGAAGCTTTCTCCTTGTGCTCCATGGGGGCAGGGTGTCTGGGAACTATGCAGCATCCCTCCCTAATGGGAGAGATGCTGACCAGCTTCTTAGGACCAGCACCGCCACCACGGAGCACGGGAGCTTTCTCCTTGTGCTCTATGTGGGCATGGTCTCAGCGTCCCTCCCCAGTGGGAGAGGTGATACGAAGCTCCATGGGACTTGTGCCACTGCCATAGAGTGCAAGGATATTTCTTCCTGCATTCCGCAGGGACGGAGGACTTTTGCCGGTGTGCTGAATGTTCAGAAGGCTCCTGGCAGGCGGGGCACACTCTGGAGCCTTTTGAACATTCAGTACATTCTCGGAAGTATGAATTAGAAATTATTTATAATATACATGCCATCAAATCACAACCATCTTATGATGACCTCTTCAAGGGACTTCCAAGGTAAGTAAGAAACAGAGGTGATTCTCTCCTGTCTTTCTCTGCAGTCTTTTTTGGTGGACTCCAGTTCAAGCCTTGCATAGCTTCCAAGATATAGGGCCATTCCGCACAGATTCTTTGTAGCAGGAGTGTGGCAAATTGAAATCGCTACTAATTTGCAGTTATGCACAACATCGTTGACAATCTGCCACACTCCTGAAACCGATACGCAAAAAGCGCTTCATTGTAGCACTTTCAGGGAAATCCCAAAAAGTGGATTCACCCTCCGGAAAGTGCTACACTCTTGCAACCAATCTGCAACACTAGGGGGAAAGTTCTGTGCGTTACCATTGTTGCGGTTTCTGCAAAGTCCCTCCCCCTGGCTCTTTCCTCTGATCTTCCGATGAAGCAATCACCATTTTTTTCTCCGAGCGAGCGGAGATCAACGCACCGGCGAGCCTTCGTTTACCCAGCGAGGCTTCCCCAGCTGCAGTCCCTCCCCAGAGCTGTTTTAAGTCACCAAGCACCAAGCACCACACAGCCCCTTTTGCTGGTTTATTTTCCCTTTATTTTTCCCTTTATTTTCAGCCGAAAATTGCGCCCGTGCGGTGGGGGGTTATTTTTTTTCACTCGGGGGGAGCATGGCAATGAGAAACAGCAGCTCAAACACCACCTGCTAGCTAGATGGGTCTCTCCGTTGCAACGAATCAATGCAGATTCGTTGCAACGTGTGTGTTTTTCTTTTTAAAAACCTGCCTTAAAGGGAAAGGGGCTTTTCGGGAGCATGATAATGGCCGCCCATTGGCTGCTCGTTTGATTGACGGCCAGGGGCGGGACAAAGCTTGGCAATATCGCTTCCTTTCCAAGACCGGAAACCTGTGGGAAACAATAGAAACGCAACTGGATTCCACTACAAAGGCAAGTATGCATAACGACGAATTCCACTATTTAAAATGGTGTTTTTTCGTTCCGCAACCAATTTGCTACATAGATCCTGGTGCGGAATGGCCCATAGTCTTGTGTATAATTTATTTAAAAGTGACAGGGTGTGCTTTACTGGCTACAGATGAAAGTATTATTTTGTTACTTTACACAGTGTTGTTGCTTTATTATAGACTACAATTGCCACCACTGAAGAAGTAACAGAAAGCGGGATTGAACACCTGGGACCCCGTTCTGGTTGCAAAATTATTTAAATAACCTAGGACTGCATTTAATAAATCTCAAGAAGATACCACTTTTTGCTTATTGGTTTTGTTTGCTTTTGGGTGTAGCTTCCAAGATCTGACAAGATTGAACTATAATATATCATTTCACATCCTTTGTGACATATTTTACCTCCACCATATTAAGGCTTGTAAAACATATCAACTCACATTTGGGGCAAAGGCAGAGATTAGTTGTTCATGCTTCTTTCTGAAGCTTCTTAGTGGTTCATGATTTTTTTTTCAGGTGGCATGCTTTGGAACCACAATTGTAGACATATTTCTACAACTCTATTGAATAATTGTTTCTTTTTTAAATGTACTGCCAAGTGGTTTGCCCATTCCATTTTTATTAAATAATGTGTCATTTAAACACCTGGCAAATAATAACAAAAAACACTGTGTTGAAAAAAAGTGTAGGTGTGAATGGGAATTGTACAATTCCTTTAATTAGTCATGCTCTGCTTTACTTAAAAAAAAATGTTCTGTGACTGCTGACCTGAAACTATGACTTCCCTACTTTATTGCTTAATTGGTATTTAAAAAGATGAGTGTGGGGAACAGTGACTTTTCCTACATGAATCTGCAAATAAGCATTAAGAATATGTAGGGCATACTATAAAATAACAATAATCATCTTCGATTCAAGGGGATAGCCATGTTGATCTGAAGCAGCAGAACAGTATTAAAGGTAAAGGTAAAGGTATCCCCTGTTCAAGCACCGAGTCATGTTTGAACCTTGGGTTGACGCCCTCTAGCATTTTTATGGCAGACTCAATACAAGGTGGTTTGCCAGTGCCTTCCCCAGTCATTACTGTTTACCCCCCAGCAAGCTGGGTACTCATTTTACCAACCTCGGAAGGATGGAGTCAAGCTTCAGCC
Source organism: Paroedura picta (assembly GCF_049243985.1). NCBI lineage: Eukaryota > Metazoa > Chordata > Lepidosauria > Squamata > Gekkonidae > Paroedura > Paroedura picta. Next base: position 55,558,692 of record NC_135377.1, on the reverse strand, counting down.
GGCTGCTGGGATCGAACTCCCAACCTCATGGGCAGAGCTTCAGACTGCATGACTGCTGCATTACCACTCTGCGCCATAAGAGGCTCTTAGAACAGTATTACTGGACTCTAAATTAATAATCATCTTAGTATTTTTGTTCTCTCAGAATGAAAACAGGGTGCCATCACGGAATTAGAGTCGTTTGGCTGGGGCCTCCTTGTTGTTCTGGCTATCCGTTTTTGTTTTTCCTTTCTACATTATCCTGCTGGAAACTAATAGTGAAGTATAATTATGACTAAGGCTAATCTCCCATGTTCTGCCACAATGACTTTGTTCATGCTGGCAAGGCTTTCTGCTTCCTCCATTGTGGTCTTGTGGAATAGTCAGGAACCCTTCCACTCCCCTGGCTTTCTGCAAACTATGCAAAACTGAGCTATTCAAAAGGGTTCTTTTACACAGATAATAGGACTGCCCTATATGAAATGTCTCATAAATTTACTTGGATAAATGACTCATATATACTGCTGTGTATAGTTTATTGTAAGTGCACCTGAGGCTAGACGGGGGGGGGGCCTTTTGCAGGCATACCCACTAGAGGCAAAACGCCCAGTGGGTTCTGCATGAGGAGGCCACCTCCCGTACGTTAGCAGGAATTCTGGGGAGGATTGCAGAAAAATCACCCGTTGAGGGACCTGCTAACAATTGGGGCTGCCTTGTGGTCGGCTGACCACAAGAAGGCAATATCCGCTTCCATGCTTGGCCACCTTCTCTTGATAATAAACGGCTGTGCCCATTTCATGCCAAAGAAATAAGGTGGCAGCGTTATTATTGGGTGTGTCTATTACCCCCTGCGAGGCAAGTAAGACCCTGTTACATCATTTCTGTTTAATGTATCAGTTTCAGTTCTTTCTGGTTGTTGCTTGTTTGTTGAGTTTTTAATGCCTTTATAATCATGCTCCAACTGGAGAAACAAGAAATAAAATATTAATGCATTACTTACCGAATGTCCCATTTTGTCCATTGTACAGACTCACTGGGTAATCAGCCTTGAATCCCTGTGAGAAAGGTGGACTTAAAATGGTATTAAACAAGCAAATAAAGAAATAACTTTTCCAATTTAGCAACTTTGGAGAAACATTTAAAATATTTCATGCATTTTGTTCAGATCAATTCACAGTCTCTGCCATCTCAGAGAGATTACTAAAGGACTCTTCTAATGGCAGTTCTCCAGGTATACTGAGCCACAACTTGGCCATCATCAACTCTCCTTTTAGCCCATTGGCAGTATCATGGAAAGGGGCCAGGACTTGTTGTACATTGCTATACTGTCTGAAGGCAAGGCCTATAAACAGAGATTGATGCACCTCTGCCTCAACCAATCAATCAATCAGATTTATTTATGATATAGACCATCCAATAAAAAACATAAGTACAAATTAAAATCAGTCAGTTATGAAATGAATAACAATTTACATGGATAAGATAAATATACATAAATACACTATAAGGATTCAATATAAATCACAATATGTACGATTGTAGCTGCCCAAGCATACTTAATTGTTTTTGTTAGTTCCTTATTTCATTTGAGGCATTGTTTCCTCAGACTTCTGGACATTTTGTAAGCATGGATTTCAATGAGCCTGTACATATGTTATTATAAAGTGTAAATTAAAAAAGGACATGCTGAGTTGTGTCTATTTGTCCTTCACTACAAATGTGTGCCTATTTCGATATCTCTTTAATCATTCTTTCCAAGTAGGCAGAAGGGGGAGCATTATAGCACAGAAGAGTAAATGATCTTCTAGTTGTTCAGTATTTGTGATATTGGCTAAATATGGCATCAAGACAGTCTTATTAAGGATACCTTTTCCGAAAAATGGGTTCGAGATCCTATTGCTGCCTTTCTACTTCTAACTGTGCTTCAACCATTTTGGTAAGTTTCCCCAAACAAGCTTGTTTTTTATTCACCCAAGAAGTACTAACTTATCTCTACTTAAAACCAGAGGGTTTTTTTTTCCTCCCAATGTGTCCCAGAAATATTTTTCCTTTGAACCAAAAGTATATATAGAATCATAGAGTTGGAAGAAGCCAAACATGCCATCTAGTCCAACCCCCCTGCTCAACGCAGGATTAGCCTAAAGCATCCATGATGAGTATCTGTTTTGTTGGTGCTTGAAGACTATCAGTGAGGGAGAATCCACCTCCTCCTTTGGCAGCTGATTCCACTGCTGAACTACTGTGACTGTGAAAATTTTCAAGGCAAGAGACATTCAGAAGTGATTTGTCATGGCCTGCCTCTGTGTTGCAATCCTTGGTGGTCTCCCATCCAAATACTAGCCACGACTGACCCTGCTTATCTTCTAAGATCTGATGAAATTGGGCTAGCCTGGGCTCTTCAGGTCAGAGCAGATGCCTGAGTAGTGATGGTGAAGGAAACTGCTTTCAACTATTTTGATAAACCCGGTCTCCTGAGATCTCCTGGGAATTTTTCAGTTATCATGGTTGATGTTCCTGTTGCAGCCCTGGTCAGTCTGTAAAAGGCAGAAATGATTTGGACAGTGGACATGATCACTCCAGTGTGATCTCAATCCTCTGGCAGAACCCAGAATTTGTCTTTGTTTACTGAGGAGTTAGAAGTGATGAAATAGTGAATTTAACCAAGCACACGAAAGTCCACAGTATTGTGTATTCTCTATGGCAGTAGCAATGCAAGCTCACTTCTCCACCATTATGTCCCACCTCCCAGCTTTTCACAAATCCTGGCAGGCAGCAAAATCTACTGAGTCTTTATAAAATACAATATGTGATTGGGGGATGTGATCAAATGATGCATCAACAAGTTATCCAGAACTCTCTGGAAGATTTGTCATGTGGTTACAGAGGGGACCATAATTAGTCTTGTGAATAATTCATGGTAACAAAGACAAACTAAACCAATTGTACTTATTCCCTGTGTTAATAATTATCAAATTTACATGTGTCCACCAACTCATATTCTGGCAGGGAAAATTGATTTTGTATGTGAAATTTGAGCTGGATCAAATTCTTTTAATGTTTAAAATTTTGGATGTGCATTCTAAAGGCCAGGTTGGCATCAGAAAGCAAATACTAACAGTGATTGGAAGCAAAAAGCTGTATTAAAAAGAGTGGTAGGAATGTTAGGTGATAGGAATGTTAAAAGGAGGTAGGGAGCAACCTAGGTTTAAATCGTTGCTCAGCCAAAAAACTCACAGGTGATCTTGGATCAGTCAGTGTCCTTCTCAGCCTAACACCTCACAAGATTGTTATGTGGATCAAATGGAGGAAAACCACTTTCCCTGAGCTATAGGCTTAAAAAGACAGACAACAGCCACACCTATTTTGGATCCAGTTCAGAAATTCTGTATATTAAAGTATTGGCTTGAAATAATTTCAATCTTGCCCAAGATCTTAATGATTATCATTAAAATAAATAAACTTGTATCCACAATTGTATCCACAAATCTGCTACTCATTAGCCTTTTTTATTTCTTTGGAATATGTAGATATGTTGAGAAAATTATGCTGGGAAAGTGAAAAACACTGACTGAAGTTGCACTCGAGCCAGAAAGGCTGAGAATCTCTGCATTACAGTAAATGGTACTATATAAGCTTCTTTGACTGATGGATTTGTAAATCTACATTTCCTGGCCAGTCCTAATAAATCCATGTTGGGTTAACATTTCCAGCAGCACTAGAAGCTCAGTTGCCAGCATACCACACATTGCCATGTCAATTTGAGTAAATTTAGAGAGGCAGCAGCTCTGTAAAAGACATTCTCTAACTGACCCCTGTCTGCTGCTGCTCAGCTTCTGTTGCAGCTCCATCTCTTTCAGTTCAACCTGGTCTTTCAAACAAGTCTGTTTTGGCAGACTCCACATGGTAACGACACCTGATGGGTGATTTTAGTATGCTCTTGTCACTTTCAATTCCCATATTGACCCTGTTGATATTAGGTGACATCTTCTTGATTAATTACCAGTGCAGAATGTTGCATTAGGATTTCAGCCAGAAACCGAGCTAATGCTCTTTCCGGGAAAGAGGGAAGGGACTTCATTTCCCCCCAATGATGTGACAACACTGGTTTCAATTGCATGTTGCAGTGAATGCTGGTAATCCCAATTTAATGTTCATTTTATTGGTATAATTCAGGCTGGAGTAGTGCTGAACAGTGGAGCAGATGTCATGTGCTGGGTAACAGCTCTATCACAGATCTCACAGAGCATTCTGCCTGTCCTAGTGCTGCATGTTAGCAGATGAATTCTGGAGTACTGCTGTACAGTTGAGCAGATGGTATGGGCCAGATATGACTGAGCTCTACCATAGATCTCACATAGAGTATTCTGGCTATCCTTGTACTGTCATGGTAGATAGAGTCTAAAACAAACTAATGACATACGAAGTGTAAATTGGTTCATGCTCAGGGGCTCCATTCTGCAAGGGAAGAAATGGGTGGCAAGATTTAGGAGTTAGTAGAACAACCTCATCCGGCCCTCTCAATTCCTGGCAAATAGATGGGGAAGAAATGGAGATAGTGACAGATTTTATTTTCCTGGGCTCCAAGATCACTGCAGATGGGGACTGCAGCAAAGAAATTAAAAGACGCTTGCTCCTGGGGAGGAAAGCTATGGCAAATCTAGACAGCATCCTAAAAAGCAGAGACATCACCCTGCCAACAAAAGTGCATTTAGTCAAGGCTACGGTATTCCCAGTTGAAATATATGGCTGTGAAAGCTGGATGATAAGGAAGGGTGAGTGTCAAAGAATTGAGGCTTTTGAATTCTGGTTCTGGAGAAGACTCTTGAGAGTCCCTTGGACTGCAAGGCGAACAAAACGGTCAGTCCTAGAGGAGATCAGCCCTGACTGCTCCTTAGAAGGTCAGATCCTGAAGATGAAACTCAAATACTTTGGCCACCTCATGAGAAGGAAGGACTCCCTGGAGAAGAGCCTAATGCTGGGAGCGATTGAGGGCAAAAGAAGAAGGGGATGACAGAGAATGAGGTGGCTGGATGGAGTCACTGAAGCAGTAGGTGCAAACTTAAATGGACTCCGGGGAATGGTAGAGGACAGGAAGGCCTGGAGGATCATTGTCCATGGGGTCGCGATGGGCCAGGCATGACTTCGCACCTAATAAGAGCAACCTCTCAAAGATTATGATGAACTTCAGAAGAAACAAATTCTAGTCTCCTAAAATCCCAAATAATGAAATCAGAATCAAATACACAGTAGCCATATAATAACAGATCATTGGGTCACAGAAAGCCCAGAAGAGAAATAGAATAAAAAATGACAACCCGCCACTCATCAAGAGCCACCCCACACACCCACAAAAATGAAAAGAGTGAAACAAATTTTTTTTAAAGAGAAAACAACAAGGAGCAGAAGAGAAGAGAAAAAAGAAAATAGAGGTTTTCCAGCCACGCCAGTCCAGTTTTCTCCAGTGATGTTCAAGGAAGTAAAGGATCGTAACAGCAGTCAGCCTCAGCCAGCAAGCAAAATCTCTGAGAGTCAGACCCAGAAAGTCGCTTTTCCATCAAAGTAATTCAGCAGGAAAACAATGGAGTCAGGTAAGTGCCTTCCTTTTATGCACCTTGACCATGCAAAGAAGGTTTTCAAAAAAGAAATCCCCCCCACAATAAAAACCAATGTCTATTGGCTGAAAACTGCCCCCAAAGCCTCCCCCACCCATCGAAGTTGGGCTTAGGCATGCAAAAAGCTTTACATGCTGCAAGACCTTTTTGCAATGGATTTGCAAAAATGTATTAAAATGATTGGCTAAGCTCCCACTAGGAGCTGTTGGTCTGGACTTTGGAGATGATACCTCACATACGCCATCAGGAAACCAAGAGCAAGAAAGGTAAGAGTGTTTCCCTTTCTCTTCTTTCCTTCCCTTTAAATGTTAAAGGGCTGTGCAGCTGGTTCGAATCACCGAATCATGCCGAAACACGATTCAGTGATGTGGACAGGCTTGATTTGGCCATTTAAATAATAGCAGAATGGCAGATTCAATAAATACACAAATTGGTTGAGTCGAATCTGGATCGCCCATGCCCATGGTATACTATTGTGCTATCTTCCCAACTATCAAATATATCATGAAATGGTTTCCAAATATCTATGGCAACATTTGGTGGTCTTAAAAGTGCCTTTGGACTCAAATTTTGTTCTGCATATTTTACATAGTGTGAGATCCTCTAGTAGTATTCCTTTGGGGGACAGGATCCTCTAGTGATCCCTCTTCTATAAGGTGATTGGATATTGGAGCAACATTCCTATAGGACCAAGTCCTAAACAGCTGATTGCCTATTTTATCTTTCATGGGTAAGATAACCTCCTGTCCATCATGCCATGCTAAATCAATGTGCTTTAGGCTACATCCTCTTTGTGCCACTTATAATCACTACCACCATTGCCTCAATGGAGACATTTCTTCTGCCTGTCTGCCCAGCATAGTCCCAGTTTGGTTAGTCCAGTTGCTATAATGCATGTCGTTCAGTGGTTACTTTCACAAAGTTGTGACTGAATGCCCTTTATTTCTTCCCAAATCCAAATAGCTGAATTTTACCAAGTCTCTCCTCTGCATAAGCAGGCTGCATGGGCCATATTTAAAAAAAGTTCATCTCTTCTGTTCCATGGCTTCCTTTTCACCTGCAATTGTTAATGGCCTAAGTAATTTGCAAAGGCAATTTTCTAGTCAGGGTTTATCCACAATAAAATGCTACATGGCATCAATATTTCCAGTGAAATAAGTCTACTGTGAAAACCCCAGGAAGAGATCAATACTAGAGAAAATCTGTAATGTTCTTATTGGATTACTGCAGGATCTCCTGCTCATTGTATTTGACTTTGTTATCTCTCCAATGATTTCCCTTGTCAGAGATGCTGTTTCATTAAACATTCAAAGGACTGTAGCATGCTGATCCATTAATTTGGATGTACTTGGGAGAAAATTGCTGTACCACGGCCATTCTATATCTAGGATTGAGGTAAGCTTAGTGTCCTCAGGAAGACCATTAGGGGGGATTGGATGTTAGCAATACAAAGCCATGTATGTTTAATCAGAAGTATATCCTATATTATTCAATGGTGCTTGTGCCCAGGTAAGAGTTGTAAGGATTGTAGCCATAATCTTTCCCCCATTTCCCAGGAACAGTGCATTCTGCTTGTTTGAATGTACAAGAGGCCTATGCTGTAGTTCCCTTGTGGCTCTGGTTGCCAACTTGTAGGAGCTGAGACAGACAAATATATGTGTAAATGAGATCTTCAGGGACCTGCTAGGATTGCCTACTGGGCTGACAGCTTCTCTGCTGTTGTGGAGTTGAGCACACTAAGGTTAGAGAGTGTGATGGGCAGGAGGCTGCCCTACCCCTGATGGTGAACCCCAAATAAACAGACAAACAAAACAAAAACACAAACAAACAAACAAACAGCCACTCACTTGTTTCAACCCTGAGCCCATGAGAGTGCTGCTCCAACATCCAATTGCCTTTCAGAAGGCAGTTAGAATGTTGGAGAGAAGCACAGCAGAAGACTATTTATTCTGAAGACTGTTCAGATCAGACTCAGGGAGAGGGCAGTGATAGTTTTGGGGCTTCCTCAGCAAAGGATCACACAGTTTGACGGGTACCTCTCCCTAGTAGCATGGTTTAGTTATAACTCTAGGAGAAGACAGATATCTGTTAGGCCTGTCTCTGGTGATGAACAGACCTTGTATTATTTAGTCCCACTATTGGGAAAGGGCAGACTAATATGGGTGGAATCCTGTGTGTGTGAAAGGATTCAGCCGAGTGGCTAGTCCGTGAAAGCACTAAAGAGAATTCAAACCACACTCTGAAACCATAAGTAAGTTAAACTTGTGCGCCTCAGCCAGGTTTCTTTGTTGAATATCTGAAGAACAGTTCTGATTACCTGTTCTTGAAAAATAACCTGTAAATAAATGAACCTTGCTATTTGCATACAACCCCTACCCTAGTAATCTCCATGTTCTAAATACAAATCACACTTCAAATTAGGAAAGGTACCAACAAGTCAAAAAGAATGCTTGCATGGTGAATAACCCAAGTCAAGGAAGTCATAAAGACAAAATGGCTTATTTTTAAAAGTGAAAGTTTTCCCCGAATGCAGAAGGGGGGGGGAGGGGAGTAAATTGTTGATAAACAAAAATGAGGATTTGAGGAGCATATTGATAAGATAAACAATAAATATCTCTTCAAATACATCTGGAACAAAAAAAACTGTTAAGGAAGTTGGTTGGACTTTTGTCTGACAAAGAAATGGAAAGTTTGCTTAAGGAAGATGGGAAGATGGCATAGGAAATGTGTTCTTCAAGTCTTCTTTCATTATGGAAAATATGTGGCATGTATGCATACTGGAGCTGCTGTTTTTTCCAGAAGGGTGGTGCCATCAAGATGCAGCCAACTCACAGTGCCTCTCTAGTGTTTTCAAGGTAAGAGATATTCAGAGGTGGTTTGCTACTGCCTTCCTTTACACTGTGGTCATGGACTTCCTTGGTGGTCTCCCACATAAAGTCTGACCAGGAGCAACCCTGATTAGCTTCTGAGTTCTGAAGAGGTCAAGCTAGCCGGGGCCAGCCAAGTCAGGGCTCTAAAAATGAATGTCTTCCATTCCAGAGAGAGTTATGAAGAAGCTTTAATGTGAAATTGTTGATCCAGTATCTGTAACGTGTAAACCAGTACGTGTAACATTTCATCAAAGTTAGACTTCATGCTGATGCTGGTAAATGTCAAACTGATTTTTTAAAAGGGATTCATAGAAAGTCTAAGAAATTACTTGCTGGTTAGTCTGACATCTATTCCGGGTAAATGAGTATAAACTATTATTACAGACAGCATTATTAAGCACATCAAGGATCAAAGTCCACTGAGGGAAAACCTGCACGGTGTCTGCAAGGAGTTATGTTGCATTCTCATTTAGAATACTGTGTATAGTTCTGGTAGCCATATCTCATAAATAATGTTGCAGTGCTGGAAAAAATACAGAAGGGGAATACCAGAACGACTGAAGTTCTGTAGTTTATTGATTTTATGTTATAAAATTAATTTGTATAGGATTTTGTTTTTTAAAATTCAATTGTTATTAAATCAGTTTTTTTGCATGTTTTTTTATTTTACTGATTGAATTATATTTTAATACAATTATGAGAGAATAGAGATTTGTCAAATTAATTAAATAACAATAGCTATATTGTTTTGTCTCTCTGATAAAGTAGTAACAATTCTAGAGGACAGATGCATTACAGGCACCTCAATCTGATTGCTCAGTAAGTATTGGCAACACAAAAAATGATGTAGTTTTGAAAAATCTTCACTCATATTATTTCCTTCCATTTTTTGATTAGAGCAAGACAAGCTAAGACAGCCACTTTTAGCTTGGTTCCTTCTTAGAGTTGTCTTCTCTGCTGTCTGGGGTAAGTTTCATTTGTTCATTCTCCCTTTTTTGGAAATTTTAACTTGGTACTTATATTTTGTATTGTTTATTATCTTATTTCTCATTTTTAGCTTTTGCTGCTGATGAAATACAATTGAAACAAGGAACCTTGTTCAGTTCAGCTTTCAGCATTAACTCTCAATTTGTTTAAAGGAAATACAATAAAGAGACCATATTTTCACCCTTTCTTCATTGTGCTCCTAAGAGATAGTTGGCCACCCAATTTGTTGTTTTCTTTGCTTCACCATATTAGAGACCACCATTCTTAACCACTACACCACACTGGCTACCACTTCTGCTCACAATGGCATCATAGTGGCATATTTTTGCTCCCTTTTTATTCTCAGAACTACTCTGTAACAAGGTCACCCACGGAGCTTTACCAGTGATCTTGAACATGGAATAGCCTTCCTTAATCTAACGATGCCACCATGCGATGTGCATAATGATTATCAGGAAGTCTAGAAGTCTAGAATTGCTGCACAGGAGGACAATGGCAAAACATCTCTGTATGTCTCTTGCCTTAAAAAACACTACAGAAGGGATCCCTAATTTTTTTGAATTTCTGGGCACTTTTGAAATTCTGACACAGGGTGGTGGGCACAAGTAAAAGATGTGCAGCCAGCAACAAAATATCAGGAACTAAAGTCATGCTTAACTCAAATTGCACTTCAGAGAGAAAGCTCTATTTAATAGGATACCTTTTAAAATTAATGCATTATTTCTATTTTTAAATGTAAATGCAGCTTACCTTCATTAATATAGTGTGATTTATTTCTGATGTGGTAGTGGCTGATGCCTCAGCAACTTTCTAATCCCTGCCTGGCCCCACCTACATTCTAAAAATACTCAGGGAAATTTTATGTGGGTGCTATGGTGCCCATGGACCACTCCTTGCAGACCCCTGCCTTACGGGGTCACCATAAGTCATCTGCAACTCAACAGCATGTTCTACATGAGAAGCTCAGACAACTGAGAGCACGTGGAGAGAGCTACTGGGGAGAGTTGCTGCTGACCAGGTGAGGCTATTGTTCTGCCTGGGTGAGGTGATTGCTGGGTAATTGTTGGGAGGATTAAAAAGGGCTACTCCTCACCAGAGGCGCGAGCCTTTGGCAAGAGACAAAGGGCTCTTGGCCTGTGGCTCTTAGCCTGGGGTTCTTGGCCGAGCAATTAGAATCAGTAGATTATATCAGGAGATTATATTTCCCTAGTACTTGCACTGCCTAGACATTACAATGGACCTCCAGGACACTCATCCCATCATCTGCAGTGAGTGTGACATGATTGCCTTCCTCCCAGAAGACAAGATGGACTACAGCTGCCCCAAGTGTAAGCTGGTAAAACTTTTGGAGGAAAAGATTAGGGGATTAGAAAACAAAATTATTACTCTGACCCAAAGTAAGAAAGGGGAGGAGTTCGTAGTCCAGAGCTCTGCAACATGGAATAAAGAGAATAAAGAGAATACAACCAGTCCTGAAGAGGACAAGGAGATTGACCACAATAGGGAGCCTCTGCAGGCAGTTCGGAAAAAGACTGAACGGCGAAGGGCGAGACAGTTCTCGGGGCCTTTGGAGCTCCAGAATAGATTTCAGGCCCTTGCAGAGGAGGTGCAAGGGTCAACAAGGGAAGAGGTCCCAAAACAAACTCTAAGACAAAGGGAAGAGGCCACGGGGACAGAAGGAAATGGAGTTGAGAAGAAAAAAAAAAGGAGAGTACTGGTAATTGGGGACTCCCTGCTAAGAGGAATGGATCGCCACGTGGCTGGGCCCGACCCCCTAACCCGAGAGGTGTGTTGCTTGCCAGGGGCGAAAATTAAAGATGTTTCAGAAAGGCTGCCCAAACTCCTCAAATCTACGGATCGCTACCCATTTGTGATGGTCCATGTGGGAGCGAATGACATGTCCCTGAATACCATCGCTCCTATTAAAAAAGACTATCAAGATCTGGGGAGGAAGCTCAAGCAAATGGGGGCACAAGTGGTATTCTCTTCAATCTTGCCTGTCAAGGGAAGAGGAATGCGTCGGGAGAGGAAGATAATGGAGGTGAATCACTGGCTGCGTAGTTGGTGCCGGCAGGAGAGATTTGGTTTCTGGGACCATGGGATAGGCTTTCTTGAGGAAGGCCTACTAGCACCTGATGGACTGCACTTATCAAAACTGGGGAAGAATGTGTTTGGCAGGAACCTGGGGAGATTCATCAGGAGAGCTTTAAACTAAAGCCACTAGGGGAAGGAGACGATCAACATAGGGAGTGTATGGAAGGAAAACTATCGGAGGCAGCCCAACCGGCAAGGCCAGCTCATAGGGAACCAAAAGTAAAAGGATTCAGATGTCTTTATACTAACGCCCGAAGCATGGGCAATAAAAAGGAAGAGCTGGAACTTCTCATGCTGATGGAAAGGTATGATCTAGTAGGCATCACAGAAACTTGGTGGAATGATTCTCATGACTGGAATGTAATGGTGGATGGATATGAACTGTTCAGAAAAAACAGAATAGATCGAAGAGGTGGAGGAGTGGCACTGTATGTGAGGAAAGGGCTTACCTGTCAGGAAATTCTAGTGAAGGAGAGCATATCTACAGTGGAAAGCATCTGGGTGAAAATAAGCGAGGGGAAAACAAACAGTGTGGTGGTTGGTGTCTGCTACCGACCGCCTGACCAACGAGAGGATGTGGATGCTGCACTTTGTGAGCAGCTTGAGAAAATATCCAAACGGCAGGACCTTGTCATCATGGGTGACTTCAATTTCCCAGATATGTGCTGGGAAACAAACTCTGCGAAGCGTCCTCAGTCATGCAAGTTTCTGACCTGCCTGGCTGACAATTTCATTTATCAAATGGTAGATGAACCCACAAGAGGTTCAGCCATACTGGACTTAATACTGACCAACAGGCAAGAGTTGGTGGATGAGGTGAAGGAGGTGGGGACCCTAGGGGGAAGTGACCATGTCCTCATAGAATTCCTTTTGAGATGGGGAGCCAAGGAAGCTTGTAGCCAGACGCGGATGTTGGATTTTCGTAGGGCAAACTTTAATAAACTCAGAGACATGATGAGTGTCATACCATGGACGAGAATGCTGGAAGGGAAGGGAGCATGTGAAGGGTGGGCGCTACTCAAACAAGAGCTATTGCATGCTCAATCAATGACTATTCCAGAAAGACGAAAACACTGCAGGAGCTCTAAGAAGCCTATTTGGATGAACAGAGAACTTCAAGAGGAACTAAGAAAGAAAAGGAAAATATTCAGAAAATGGAGGGAAGGACAGAGCTCTAAAGAAGAGTACCTACAGGTTACTAGGCACTGTAGATCAATCATCAGAAAGGCCAAAGCTGAGAGTGAGCTAAGATTGGCCAGGGAAGCCCATTGTAACAAGAAAAGATTTTTCAGTTACGTGAGGAGCAAACGTAAAGTAAAGGAGGCAATAGGCCCGCTGTTGGGTGCGGATGGACAAACTCTAACGAAAGATGCAGAGAAAGCAGAAAGGCTTAGTGCCTATTTTACATCTGTTTTTTCCCACAGGTCTAAGTGTTTAGGCACATCTAGAGATGGCTGTAGCCAAAGGATAGTGTCTGGGTGGCAGGTTAACATGGATAGAGAGGTGGTCGAGAGGCATTTAGCTGCACTGGATGAGTTCAAATCCCCTGGTCCAGATGAAATGCACCCGAGAGTACTCAAAGAACTTTCCAGAGAACTTGCACAGCCCTTGTCCATCATCTTCGGAACCTCTTTAAGGACTGGAGATGTCCCGGAGGACTGGAAAAGAGCAAACGTTATTCCGATCTTCAAAAAAGGGAGGAAGGATGACCCGGGAAACTACAGACCAGTGAGTCTGACCTCTGTTGTGGGGAAGATAATGGAGCAGATATTAAAGGGAGCGATCTGCAAACATCTGGAGGACAATTTGGTGATCCAAGGAAGTCAGCATGGATTTGTCTCCAACAGGTCCTGCCAGACCAACCTAGTTTCCTTTTTTGACCAAGTAACAGGTTTGCTGGATCGGGGAAATTTGGTTGATGTCATTTACTTGGATTTTAGTAAAGCTTTTGACAAGGTTCCCCATGATGTTCTGATGGATAAGTTGAAGGACTGCAATCTGGATTTTCAGATCGTTAGGTGGATAGGGAATTGGTTAGAGAACCGCACTCAAAGAGTTGTTGTCAATGGTGTTTCATCAGACTGGAGAGAGGTGAGTAGCGGGGTACCTCAGGGTTCGGTGCTCGGCCCGGTACTTTTTAACATATTTATTAATGATCTAGATGAGGGGGTGGAGGGACTACTCATCAAGTTTGCAGATGACACCAAATTGGGAGGACTGGCAAATACTCCGGAAGATAGAGACAGAGTTCAACGAGATCTGAACACAATGGAAAAATGGGCAAATGAGAACAAGATGCAATTTAATAAAGATAAGTGTAAAGTTCTGCATCTGGGTCAGAAAAATGAAAAGCATGCCTACTGGATGGGGGATACGCTTCTAGGTAGCACTGTGTGTGAACGAGACCTTGGGGTACTTGTGGATTGTAAACTAAACATGAGCAGGCAGTGTGATGCAGCGGTAAAAAAGGCAAATGCCATTTTGGGCTGTATCAACAGAGGCATCACATCAAAATCACAAGATGTCATAGTCCCATTGTATACGGCACTGGTCAGACCACACCTGGAGTACTGTGTGCAGTTCTGGAGGCCTCACTTCAAGAAGGACATCGATAAAATTGAAAGGGTACAGAGGAGAGCGACGAAGATGATCTGGGGCCAAGGGGCCAAGCCCTATGAAGATAGGTTGAGGGACTTGGGAATGTTCAGCCTGGAGAAAAGGAGGTTGAGAGGGGACATGATAGCCCTCTTTAAGTATTTGAAAGGTTGTCACTTGGAGGAGGGCAGGATGCTGTTTCTGCTGGCTGCAGAGGAAAGGACACGCAGTAATGGGTTTAAACTTCAAGTACAACGATATAGGCTAGATATCAGGAAAAAGTTTTTCTCAGTCAGAGTCGTTCAGCAGTGGAATAGGCTGCCTAAGGAGGTGGTGAGTGCCCCCTCACTGGAAGTCTTCAAGCAAAGGTTGGATACACACTTTTCTTGGATGCTTTAGGATGCTTAGGGCTAATCCTGCGTTGAGCAGGGGGTTGGACTAGATGGCCTGTATGGCCCCTTCCAACTCTATGATTCTATGATTCTATGATTCTACCACCACATAACAAGCCCAGGTATCATTAAGCCACCCAGATTACATGTGAATTAGTGACTGTGCATCCTACACATCACTAGCTAAGATGAGCAATAGTAAACAGACAATAAAAATACAAAGAGTAGGAAGAATTGGTGTTCCATTGGTAGTAAGATCCTGATTCTTTAACAGATGGCATCCTAAAACGTATCTAATAGGTCAATCCTGTGCAGTAAGTAAAACATAAACAACAATGGTGGCTCAGTGGTGATTAGTCTCTACATGGAATATTTCTATAGTGTAACTCAAACCTACACAAATCATGTCATGCCCATTTGAATGCAGTTCATATACTGTCCCTTGTGCTCAACAACCTGGCTGTTATTGCAGACACAGACAGTAAATCAAAAGCATTATGAAACTCCTAGTAAGGTGTCATCCATGACTAATGAGTAGCTTCCAGCCTGCTGGGCCACAAAGTGTGCAGGCTTGTATAATTTTCTGATTTTTGATAACCTCCCAATTTAAAGATTTACAAGGAATTGTCTTCACCTATAAAGAGATAGCATGGCAAGAACATTGTCCAAAATGCTAGATGAATACTATCAACCACATAAAAGTGAGAAAGATGACAGCTTCTCGGTGAACATGAACCTGCATTGAGCAGGGGTTTGGACTAGATGGCTTGTATGGCCCCTTAAAACTATGATTCTGTGAACATGAAGGATCCAGTGAGCTACAGCAGATTGTTGTTGTTTTTTTACTTTAGCACTTTATCAAAAATCTTTTGTGGCAACTATATTAGTTAATGTGGCAGGTCCAGGCTAGAAAAAACCGAGCACCATTTGTTAAGAATGATGGCATGCTTATTATTAATGGCAATGAATGTACATGGCTTCCCAGCATTTAGAAAAGTGATCTTGAAAAGTTGGGAAACTTATGTCATTTATTTTTAATAGTTCTTGAAGTCTTCACATATGCTGCTAGCAGAAATTTCAATTTGATGTTGTAAGATTCCTACCCAATTTATGAGTTGGGCTTTTTCCCCAAGCAGGTTCGTTCATTTGTTCGTTCGTTCGTTCATTAATTAATTCATTAATTAATTCATTAATTCATTCATTCATTTTATTTCTATACTGCCCTCCTGATGAGCTGGCTCAGGGCAGTGCCTGACATTACAACACACAACAATGTAGGTTAAAATAATTAATAATTAATAACATATTAAACCAATTTAAAACCCTTTAAAATTACAACTGTAATTAACAGCAGCATCGATTATAGATATAATTTCTAGCACCAGTCCTTTCAGTAGCTCTATTTCCAAGTTGAGTGCAGAATGGGGGTGGGGGGAGGTCAAGAACTTCTTATGCGTATCAGGAGGACAGGCTACTAGGAGTGTCATACTTAATAGCTATGATCCTTGAAGTCTTTGAGAAGATATCTTCCCAATTGACTAAACCAAAACTTGTACTACAATGAGAAATCCAGTGGACTAAGATTTTCTTCTTCAAAACTTAATGTTTATTCTAGGTTCTGTATAGTTTTTGATAAGGATGAAAAAAAATGGCATTTTAAATATATATTCCAGCATTCTTTATGTGCTTTAAGAGCTCAAGTCATTTCTGAGCCAAATGAAAATTTTCATGGGTACTTTGCATGTGTGTGCAAACACATACACATTTATGGAGCTTTATTAATGTTACTAGGCTCTCTATGATGTTTTCTTGTTCTCCTAAATATAGTTTCCTGTAGAGACAGTCTATATAGTTATTCATTCAAGGGTTGTTTTAACTATTTCTGCTTGCCTCAAGCTCCGTGGCTTATAATAAAATTAATAAAGTTTATTAGACTAAATTGATATTAGCGAATAACAAAATGAAAGCATTATTTACTTTAACAAAATAAAATCACATTTTAATGAAGATTCACGCAGGATTTATTTTTCTTTAGGATGTAATATATCTAAGCTTCACACCAGCAAGAGGTGGTAATGAGGTGGCAGAGACCTGGGGCTGTAGAATGGATTGTACCATTTTAAGAATATTGGTGTAAAAATACCGTTGGTAATGCACTCTTATTTTCAAAACTCCTTGGACTGTTCAGTTTATTTTGATATAAAATCAGTTGAAAACAAGCCATACTAACATCAGCAAATAAATCTGAAGCTATCATTTTAGTACAATTTTATGTAAGAACTTAACCATCTGCTTTTGTGTGCTGCATGCCTTCATACAAAATGTTTTGACATATCAAGTTAATTCTGAAGAAAGATCAGTAAAAAACGGGGAGGTGAAGAAATGTGTTCTGATGTTCCTGGGGAGCTTATTAACAAGACATTGTAAGTGAATGTCACTATAGGAGGATCAGTGTAGTAGTGCATGCTCTACAACAGCCTTTCTCAACTCTTTTATCACTGAGAAACCCCTGAAACATTATTCAAGCTTTGAGAAACCCCAGGAGTGGCGTGATTGTGCAGAACATTGTTGAGAAGCATAGCTGTGCATATTCCCCCCTGGGGTCTCTCCCCTCCCACCCCCTTCAGGCCCATTATTGGCCATTTGGGTGATGGGGGTAGATCAATACATGGTCCTATCTCCTGGCAAATTTATTTATTTATTTATTTATTTATTTATTTATTTATTTATTTATTTATTTATTTATTTATTTATTTATTTATTTAATACCACCCTTCCCTATGGTTCTGGGTGGTTTACGTAAAACATTTTGGAACATTTATATAGAACAACACATTTACATAGAACAATGTTTAACAAATTTTAAAAACATATTAAAATTAATTAACTCCCACTTTCTTGGGAAACCCTTCCAGGGCCATCGAGAAACCTAAGGGTTTCACGAAATCTTAGCTTAGAAAGCCTGCTCTACAATTTTGAACTTTCCCAAAGCAGGGGCCATACTTTCCTTGGACAATCACCCTCCCCTGGCAAACCTTGATTGCTGCAGGGATACAGAAATCCCAGGGAAAAACCCTTCTCCCTGCTGTGCTGGTTTTCTGTTTGGATAGACATTTTTTCAAAGACAGACTCTACCACTTGTAGTCTGAAAAATCTATCCTTCTACCTCAGGGTTCTTCTATTATTCTACTGCCTCATTTTCCTGACTATTTGAATGAAGCTCAACCAATTGCTTGAAGACACTCATTTGAAGTAATATCAATGTGCAATATGTTACATATATAGTAGCACAGCACAGATCTCTGGGTGGCTTGAAAACAATGCCACTATTGCTGAAAACCTTTGCTGACCACTGAGCTATTGGCATATGCACACATCAGAGATTAATGTGATAAAAGAAACCAAAATACCCAAGAACAATCTCAGGGTAGTCACAAGGAGACAAACACATCTTGATTTGAACTAGACCTCACGAATGGGGAAAACAAATTCAGATAAACAAGCCGTAACAGTGATGCTGTCGAGGCCAAACTTGGGATGAGAATCCACTAAGACCAAAATTGCCACTGGAAAGTAATGCCAGTCCATAAACTCTTTAAGATGCTGATCTTAGCATACCAAATCAAATAGGCAAAACTGAATTATTCAAGAGGATCGTTTTACACAGGTAATAGGACTTCACTATACAAAATGTTTTACATGTTTACTCGGATAAATTATTAAGAGCTATGGTCTATACTGCTGTATATTGCTACCTTAAGTAGAATCCTATTACACATTTTTTGCATAACTTTATGTGTCATGTTAATACTTATGCTACGCTTCAATTCTACCTTATAGGGCAGGGGTCGTCAACCCCCGGTCTACGGCCCGGTACTGGGCTGCGAAGGCCACGGTACCGGGCCGCCGGCAGCTGCGCCTCCCTCCCACCCCCCACAACGAGAAACTCACCAGGCCACAAGCGAAGTGGCTGCTTCGCTCGCGGCCTGGCTAGCTTCGGGGAAGAGGCAGGTGCAGCTGCAGGAACGCCGGTGACGCAAACGTGCATGTGCAGAGCTGCTGCGCATACACATTTGTACCCCCTGCTGGCGAAAATGCGCATGTGCAGCAACTCTGTGTATGCATGTTAGCACCCCTGCTGGTGAAAATATGCATGCGCGGCAAATGCACGTGCACATTTGCACGCAGCTGCCGCGCGTGCTCCGTGCCTGGGCCATTGGCTCTCCCCCACCCCTGGAGGCGGTCCCCGACCACAGAAAGGTTGGGGACTGCAGTTATAGGGTTCTGGTTTGTTCTGAACCTTTACAATCCTAGTGCACTGTTTGTTGAATGTCCCATTTTGCTGATTGTACTGACTCATTATGCATAATCCCCTTGAGAAAGTCAGACTGTAAACAGTGAACAGATAATTGATAAATAAAATAAATTTCTGTTTAAGAGTTAACAATTCTAGTATTAACAATTAACATCCACTATTTAAGCACAGTGGGGGGTAAAGAAGCCCAGAGTCTGACAACAGGGTGTTTTCTCTTTTACATATTATGAGTTTCCTCATTTGCATGTATTTAAATATTACCTAATATTACATGTGATTATACTTCACTTTTGAGTTCAATACAGAGTTTGTGCTTCGGTGGTTTTCAGTAGTCATGGTTTAGAAGTCTGAAGGCTCAGTTTATGTATTCGGTGTTTTAAGTAGTATAGTTACAAGAGTCACAGATTACAGTATGAGATTGCCATCTTGACTACCATCTTTCAGTCTTGACTGATTGTAGTAGGAAGAGTGTTTCTATAGGCTCTCAATTAAGTCCTTCTCAAGAAGTTTGAATCTCAATGAAGTCATTCTCAAGAACATTGAAGATTGCTTTGTCATCAACCTATGTACCAAGGACTTTCAGAATATTTCCCCAGGGTTCCTGGAATCAGGGACACTGTCAGAACAACACACCTCCTGCTTGCTGCTACATCATAGCTAGATAAATGACTGTACAATGGAGGCAGGGTTCGGGGACACCAGGAAGATAAGAAGATAGGAACAAAAGGGAGTTGAAGGGAGAACCCGATAATGTTGTAGGAAGTATGATGAGTTTCAAACATTTTGAACTGGCTACAAAGAAAATTAGCTTTTTCTCAATGAATTTGTAAACAAATGCCTCATTTTGCTATTTCCAGTTATGAAATAGTTTCAGGGTAAAGGAATAGCTGCCAAAGATGTTTGTTTATAAAACTAATCACAATGGCTGCCATATTATTTAAACTGCTAATGTATTTTCCACATGGCAAACGCGCTCACTGGTCAGTCAGTCAGTAAACCTTTATTGGCATATAAAACCATCATTACATAAGGTTAAGATACAAAATATATAACACAAGGGTGAACAGCATTCACCACTATGATGAAACCTATGACTTTTGCTTATTATGATAGCAAGTACAAACATAATGCAAATCTTCTAATATTTATAGGCATTGATTTGTTCAGTCCTTCAAAGTAACACCACTAACCAGACATGAGCCAGAAGCAAGGTATCATTGTCATTTTGGATTTCCCTGATGAGGTAGTATGTACTGATTAATATTCTTTTCATGGAGCAGGTAAAAGATTTTTTTCCATTTCCATGCACGAAGTATATGCCCTTTTTTCTAAACCCCAGTGGCAATGATTCTTTAGTACAGAGAAGCATAACATGGCCTTCATTAGTAATGGGGTCTGATATTGGTTATGATCTATACCAGTCTTTCTCCACTTTTTAACCATTGAGAAACCCCTGAAACATTCTTCAAGCTTTGAGAAACCCCAGAAGTGGTACAATCATGCAAAATATGGTTGGAAAGCATTGCCGTATATGTTACAACCTGGGATCCCTTCCTACCCCCTCCAGTCCCATCATTGGCCATTTGTGGGGAGGGGGCAGATTGACATGACTACATTTGGTCCTGTCACTCGATAAAATGTTTAACAATTTTTAAAAATCAATTAACAATTAATTGACTCCCATCCACTTTGGAAACCCCTCCAGGGCCATCAAGAAACCCCAGGGTTTCACAAAACCCTGGCTGACTATAGAGTCTATAGGTTTGACAATACTAGCCTGGTTTGGATGCCTGTCATGACATTCTAGTATAGTTTTTAAAAGATGATGTCAAATTTATCATCCTTGCTTCAAGTTTTTGTGTCCTTTTTAATGGGGGTTTTAATGGGTTTTATGGGATATCTGTAACCCGCCACGAGCTGGTTCTGGGAGTGGTGGGGAATAATGATGATGATGATGACGACGATAATAACAACAACAACAACAACAACAACAACAACAACAACAACAACAACAACAACAATAATAATAGTGTGAATCAAAATGTGAGTCTATACTTTCATGCCATTTTTGGTTCATTCATGCCATATTTTCCTGTTAGATGTCTCCATTAATTTGTGCATTAATCAATCAACATAATATCAATGAATGATATCAATGATACATACTCAGCAGCATGGGACCGTGGGATCCACATACAGTTCTTCTGTGGACGATTCTTCAGGGTGGCACCTGGCTCATGTATCAGGAATGTGGCAGTGGGTTCCCAGCTGGATGCATCCACCAATATAAGAATAGGTAAGCTGATAGCCTGACTCCGGCTGGCTTACACTTCTTCAAGGCTCTTTACTAGGATTTCCAACTCTGGTCTGCGGAATTCTTAGAAATGGATGGGTACAAACTATGGAGTGGGAAATTTGGCAAGGGTTTTCACCTAGAATCTATGGTATAGCATAGAGTATGAATTCTGAACCTGCTATTTTCTTCTTTTCTGATATCAGGAGGAGGGAGTTGTAGTTCTGGGAGAACTCCAGGTCTCACCTTGAGCCTGGCACCTCTGCTATCAGTATTGGTCAGAAAGATCATTTAGCTGGGGAGGTAGTGCCTGTATACCATCTTGTATTCTGGGGACAACCATAAGGGGTCATGTGGTGGAGTCAATTCACTGGCATGACCAGTTTGGGGGCTGTCAGTGGGCATCTCACCACCAGGCAGCCAACATGGGTCCTGGGGTTTGCTGCTTCTCACTGCTATGCTCAGCAGGATGGCTAAGGTGCAGGGATCATTGGATGGCAAGCAGGTTGACTGATTCTGGATCTGTCCCCATGCTGTACCAGTGCTCCTGTGATTTACTCAATAAAGCTGTGGCTTCTTGCTTCTCTGTCAGTTTTGTGTGTTATTTATCACCCCATCCCCTGAACCTGCAATTATATAGTAACGTTCTTCAATGAACTTTTAATGAAAAAGAACAAATGCTGAAAAACTGGACGTTAAAAAGTAAAAAGTAAACAGGGCCTAGGAAGCTGGAGACACAGAAACAAGGATTCAGAACTTGAAAGGGATGCTGGGAATCCTGGCCCTCCCAGAGAGCAATTCCTATAAAGATTATGTGGTTGCAGAAGGAACAGAGAGAGAGAAAACCCAGATGGGCACAGTGGAACTGAAGACCAGAGTAGGACTGTTCCACAGCCTTACCAGAAAAAGAAAACATAACAGCATGTTAGTTTTCAAAGAGCTACAAGCCTCTTTATTGTTTTTTTGTTGCAACAAGCTAGCATAGCTATCCCGCTGGAATTTGTCACACATTTATAAGTGGCATTCCCTTCTCTCCTGCCTTGTCATATTTTTGCAGTTTGTGAGATAACTTAATTGTACAAACAAATACCCCCTTGGGCCAGTAGTACAACTATTATTCCAAACCCCCCTCCCCCCGATATATAAGTTTCTTGGCAATGTTTTCCTCCAACTACTGATTTCTCTCCAGGCTATTATACATGAATCCAGTGAGACACAGTCAGAGACCTCAATAAAATCCTGTACGTAGGACTTTCTGTAAGGCTTAAACAAGATTACATGTTGTGCTGTTTAATAACAGGTCTTTCTAACACTCTTTGAAAATCCTATTATGGAATTAATTGCAGAAGCAAATTGAAAGAGATGCAGATTCAAATCTCACTCACAACATTTCAGCCACACTCCTGTGTACATCATGTAAAGTGAAACGTCCAGACGAGATTCCAATATCTGGAAGATCAGAGTTCGTATCTCATAACCAAACGTGGCTGGGGAGGAGAATAAAAGCAGCAACAGCAGAACAGCCACATTCACACTCAAATATATATCACATGTATAGCTCACTCTATTGCTATCGTCAAAATCAGTATTACTCATTCTTGAATCTGATAAATGAATGTGCGGTTTGCCCAGATTTCCTTCTAGGTGCTGAGTGATCATTACTCATTGCCACACACAGCTGTGTCAAGAGGAAGCATAATAATTGATCTGAAATGGTACAAGAGACATTAGTCACTGCTATGTTAAGTAAGATAGGTAAAGAAACAGCTCCACTTAACAGGGTCTAAAAGTGTCGGGCATTAAACAGAAGGATCACACACAAGAAATTAATAGCCTCTGTAAAACACCTCCATGGACTGTAGAAGCAGCACCTTGTCAAACTCAGCTTGCTGTTGGGCTGCTCAATTGTCTGCCTACCTCTTAGTTGGATACAATTAACACTAACAACTACTGGGCTCCCACCGAAATGCCCCAGATGAAATGCCCATAGGAGATCAACTAGGCAGAGTCAAAGTCTACTAGGATCAGACCACTGGTTGACACATGGTTTTAAATGTCTTTCATAAGAGTTTGGTTAAATTTTAATTAGAATATTTTTTTTACTATACTGTACATGTTATTTTAATTCATGTTGTTCACCGTCCTGAGCTGCTTAGGGGAGGCCGGTATACAAATTTAATAATAATGATGATGAAAACAATGATCATAATAAGATATGTCAGGCATTTTTGTTTCTTGTTGACCTCCTAAGTTGTCATTGTCATCAGTTTAGGTCCTTCTCACCAGAATGAACTGTGTCTCTTTTATGGCGTAATGCTATAATTACAATATTTTAATGTCATCGATACATCACTTATGGAGATAGGCCATTTACGTACCATCTGCATGTTTATACCATTTTAATACAATTTTCACACAAATAACATTGCACATATGGGGGGAGGGGACTACAGCGTGAAGAGAATGTTGTCGCTAAATAATTGATTCAGGCTGGCATTATAAATGTACGCTGTCAGAGACTTGTACAATATAATGGCTCATGCTGAAAGACATGATTATTGTGATAAGATCTGTGGAAACCAGTTGTGTTTTAAGCAAAAAGAGCCCAAACCAGAACAATGTGCTACACATTTAGTACAAAAAAAGGTGGCAAAAAAGGTTGCCATGACATTCCCAATGGAGTTGGGTTTGGTTGCTGTGCCTGCATTCCAGTAATGGGCTGGCAAAAGCATAGCCTTACCTTGCACATTTGATTTACTGGCAAAACTCGTCCATACCATTGCTGGATAACAAAGCTTTGACTGTAGTTTGCAACATAGCATATTCTTATTTAAGTTTGGGAGTGACTCTGAATTCCAGAATCCCTATTTCTTCCTTATGTATCCTCTATCTTTTTTTGTAAACTAATTTCTTACTTTCACTAAATAGGACATTGGAAATATTGAACTTGCCCTGATCCTCAGAGTACTTGCGCTACCATCGCAAGCAGAGATGTGCCCTTCTAAGCCCAATGACTTCGGTGGGCTAGGATGGCTCTGTTGGTTTCCCTGTAGTGACTAGGAAGCATATCAAGAGTTTTGTCTAGGTGTGACAGAAAGGAATCTAAAAGTAGATTTTGGAATATAAGCTTCTATTGATTCAAATAGACCATCTACTTTTAGTCTGAAACTAATACCTTCTCTCCTTTGATTTCATCAGTTGTATCACCACAGTAACACAGAATTCACAAGCTTACATCTAAACAGGTTATGCATGACAATTGCCACACAGATCTTCCAGATCCAGTTCTGAATGCTTTTATTCCATTCTATTGAAGCACCTGAAAAAATGCTACACAGTGAAATACATTAGCAATTCTCACTGCTGATGAAAAGAGACTCCCCCTTTCTTTCTTACAAAATTACTAGAGATAATTGGTTACCATGAAATGATATTTCAAATGTCTCAAGTTGAGTGGACTTTAAATTAATATATATGTAACTATTTAGATCACTGTAAAATAGTCTTTTTGCAATGCAAGTTGTTAACAGTCCTTTTTACAGCTGTTAATCTAATTCAAACACACTGACATTTTTTGCATGCAATTCCACTATAATTATAACAAAGAGATTGCTTTGCTTTGATAAAAATCTTAGCTCTTTAATTTTGCTGCCAATAATTTCTATGATCACTACAAGAGAAAAAGATAGGTTGATGATGGGATACCTTCTTAGAATCATAGAATCATAGAATAATAGAGTTGGAAGGGACCTCATGGGTTATCTAGTCCAACCCCCCGCACCATGCAGGATACCCACAACCCCATCACTCATCCACTGTAACCTTCTTGAGTAGCTGGATCAGCTAGACAACAACCAACACCAGAAGCAGGCAATGAAATCAGGATCTGCAAGCAGGTCTTGGGTGTAGAGGATGAGACAGCACTCTTCCAATCAAAGAGGTAGATGCTGTTGAGATAAATCTTCATTTTGGGAATCAAAAAGCTCCAATAGCTCTGAGGAGTCACATAGGTCAATGGCCAAAGGCTGAGAGAGGAGCAGGAGAATGAAGGCAACATCACATTTATAGAGAGATACAGACATTGAAGGAATATCGGGAGGGTCCTCTTTGGAAAGGGAGTATAGGCGGCCTGTAGCAGATTATTGGAGAATGGCAGTAGAGGCACATGGCTGTTGGCTTGGCCTATTCAACATAGGCTGATAATGGCTCACACTGTGTGTAATGGGCAGGGCACTATGGACTGAGCTTAATGCTTCTGATTCCTCCACCATTATGTTTGGGGAGATGATGGGAAACCACTGGGAATCCAGAAATAAGATTCTCGATGGTTAACATACCAATCAATCAAGATTTCTATACCGCCCATTTCTTTGTAGCTCTGGGTGGTTTACATTGAACAATATATAACTTACATGGAACAATAAACAGACTGTAACATCAAAGCAAATTTCAATAAAGCATCAAAAGATTACAAATCCACAATATAATATAAATAACAATTAACAGTAACATTGGGAGGTTCATTCTTTTAGTCATGGGGGGGGGGGCTAGGGGAACCAGCAGGTGTTCTTAAGTCATTCAGCCTTGAGTGAATGCCTGGTGGAAGAGATCCCGCTTGCAGGCCCTGCAGAACAGTGGATGTTCGGGCAGGGCACGGATCTTTTCAGGGAGCTCGTTCCACCAGGTGGGGGCCAGGACCGAGAAGGCTCTGGCCCTTGTTGAGGCCCAATGCGCTTTTATGAAGCCAGGGATCTGCAGCCAGTTGGAGGTGGCGGAGCGTAAGACTCTTTTGGGGGTATAGGCAGGGAGGCGATCTCTCAAATACACTGGGCCCAAACCGTGTATGGCCTTAAAGGTGATTACCAGAACCTTAAGCTTAATCTGGAATTCAACTGGGAGCCAGCCAAGTTGTTGGAGTACCGGCTGGATGTGGGATCTCCATGATGTTTTAGTAATGTTTGCATTATTAAAACTTAATGCAGATGAGAGTCACAATAGAAAGGCTGCAAAAAAGGACTTGAAAGGCAATAAGAAAGATGAGGCCAAGCAAGCATTCAGTAACTTGATGGCCAAGTAAAAGGTGTACATGGGAGCTATGATTTCCACCTATCCTGTTAGGGAATGGCACACAAATAACTACTTGGGTTATGTACTAAAGGCCAGAGCTCTCACTGGGGATATGGCCACAATGGAGGGATTTCAAGGGGGTATGCTCAGTTTGGGGACCTCCAGGTGTTGCCCTCACACTCAAGTTGTAAGACCACATAGTGGCTGTCCTGGTGAAATCAGCATTCTGTTATTTCAGTGTTGACTGGGATGCAGGCCATGTGGAATCCACCATCAGCACCCCATTAGCAGGCAGATTGTAGTGGGGCTGGAGTTCACCGACTGGCAGGCAGGCCAATCAACACCAGGCTCTGGGTTGTCCCATGCTGTGCCAAGGCTCATTACAGCTGTAACCCATAAAGCTGTGGCCAATTTTATTTTAAAGCTGAGTTGTGTGTGTTATTGAACTGCTGGTGTAGGAGGGATCCCTTGGCTCTACTACCTTCATTTCCTTCTCCCTTCCCATTGGTGCTGGACCTGCAAGTTTAAACAATGAATCTCACCCCTCCCCCCCAAAAAAAACATTTATTGTTATTTCCTTCTTTGATGGAGCAAAGCACACAATCAGACCTAAAACATGACATTGATTTTCACCCTCATTTTAACGTTTGCCAGTTGGAACTTCCATCCTCCATTGTTTGTACAGCTAAACTGTGCCGTGCTTAATTATGCTGAAACTGAAAAGTAAGCAACACAGCTGTGTCTACGCATATGTTTATAGTTTAAAATGCCGCTTATCATAATTGCCTTTGTAAGGAAAGGGACTTGGGACAGCGTTGTTAGGAAATGGTCTTGGGGCTGGCAAGCTGCCTTCCACTGCATAGCAATCATTAAGCTTTGCAAAGGAAACACTGAAAACAGGAGGCTTTGGGTGGGGTTGGGAAGTTGGATCAGACAACTGAGATGGGGTGTAAAAACAAAAAAATAAAACAGCCATTGACCTTTGGAGATGAGGGAAATGCCAGTAATAACCATGAAAATGAGGTATCCAATGAGATATGAGAAATTTCAGTCTCAGACCTCTCATCTAACAATCCTTTTGGACATATCAGCACAACTAGTGCAAAAGCAATAATGCCATCCACTTAATAGACGGATAATTGAAAAGAGAGGGAGTAAAATTCAATGCATTGACTCAGCAGCAAGCAGGTATAAAAACCCAGCCAAGACTTACCTCAGTCAAACACTGACACAACAGAGGGCTTGCTGGGAGGGAGTGGTGACCGCCCAGAGGCCTTCTAGTTGTGCTTCTGGAATGCAGCGCACACAGTGCTGTACCAAACCTCCCATGGCCTTGTTCATCCCAACATTGGTGTTGCTTCTTATTCCTGCACATAATGACCTCCTGCAAGTCAAGTTAGAAAAAATAACAGTATCTTTAGTCTGTCTGTATGCCCGCCGATCCATCCATCCATCCATCCATCCATCCATACATCCATACATACATACATACATACATACATACATAGTTGAATTTATAGACCACCACTCTCAGCCCAGCTGGCTCGTGGTGGTTTACATAAAATATAAAAACAGCATGTGTGTTCTATTTAATAAACATGTTGGCCACAATAAAGATTCTTTTTACTTTTTTGGTTTTATTTTGCAGTCCCAGTGCCAAAGGGAGGGTAAAGGGCAACAAAGGTGAGGAATCCCTTCCATAGTGACACCCGAATAAGACACACAACTCAGCTTTTGGGAATAAACTTGGCAGCAACTTTATTCATCATAGCTGTACGAAGCCATAGCACAGTATGGGGTAACCAGATCCTGGTACTGACTGACCTGCCTGCCCCTCAATGAACTCCAATGAACTCCTACTTTGGCACCTTTGCTGGGATGAAGGGGACAACCATGGGATGTCAGAATATTGGATCCCATATGGACCACTGCCGCTAAATGGTCTCCCCTGACACTTGAGCATAAAGGTTATCCTTGGCAGTCCCTAGGCTGGACATACCCATTCAAAACCTTCACCCCACGATCTCTTAAGGGGATTCCCATACTTAAGGGAATGGGCCTACATACCAGTTTTGGATTAGGCCCCATACTGCTACCACAACAAGAGCTTAGCATGCCCAGCTTGGCTCCTGCTAAAGCTCTTACAGCTGAAACAAAGTCCACAGGCCTTCCCAAAGCCATACATTCCAATGTCCATTGCCCTGTCAGACAGGTGAATGCTGTCCACATGATACGTCTCCAGTTTGTGTGAGATGTCTGGATGCCAGATCCTTCAGCCTCCCATGGCCTTCACAGTTATCTTCCTTTCCAGATCTGTCTGGGCAGTTAGCCCCTTGCCAAGAGTGCTGCTCCAGCTAATCACACCAAAAGATGATCATGGCTAGGAGCTTAACCCATAATGCCTGCACATCTGCCTTGGCCTGATGTGACAAGCCAATGCCTATGCTGGCCCGTAGGTCATTTTCACTCAATTGTGTCACCAGTGTATCTGAGGAATGGTGGTGCTGTATCTGATGCCGTACAGTCGGTATCGGGTTACCCCAACTCATTCCTCTTGAGCCAAACCAAGTGATACATAGTGTATCTTCCAGGCTGAAGTAGCATCCCTTGTCATATAGAACGTGCGTCAATTTGAAAACAACATGGCCCAAAATCTCAATAGGAAGGATCAAGATTACTATGTCAGACTATAAGGCCGCAGCATCACCCACCGGTCAGCCTCGCTGTTCTCCCAAGAATGACTGAACACATGCTTCAGACTGAGTCTCTGGATAATCTCAGACCTGAAAGCTGTGGTGAGTACAGAAGGAAAACCAAATAAGCAAATAGGTGGATAGAGCAGTAGTTTAAATTTTCTCACAGTAACTAACCTGTTTCAGTGCCCTGCTCTTTGGCTACCTCCCCAGCTTCAGGACTGACTCCCCAGTAATGACTTCTGATTTGCCTTCAGGACTGGACTTTGCCTACTGACTCAGTTTGTGCATTCCCGGTTTGACTTTAACCTATGTGATCTTGCTCTTGGACTGTGCTTTGGCTGTAGTCTTCAGTCTCAAGTGCAGAGACTCAGACTAAATGCAGGCAAGGTGGCACCATAGATTTCTATTTTAAATTTTTAATCTCTGGTCTCACATATTATAACCAAAGGCTCTTGGAAAATAAAACCATATAATTATTTCCCATGTGTATAACTTCTTGTATTTAAAATGTGTTTTAAAATATATATTTTAGGCTTGCTTTTAATGTGTGTATTGCTTGTTTTAATGTGTATGTATGTATGTATGTATGTATGTATGTATGTATGCATGTATGTATGCATGCATGCATGCATGCATGCATGTATGTATACACATGTATACATACATACATACATACATACAGACAGACAGACAGACAGACAGACAGACACATTAAAAGCATGCCTAAAATATATTTTAAATCACATTTTATATCTTAATATTCACCTTTGTGTGATGTAAGTTGCTTTTCCATTTTAAAGCATATCCCCAAACATGTGGAAAGCAGCTAAATTCTTTACAATGCCACTGAACTGCGGTCTCATATCTCACATTGTCAGCATCTTTGGCAGCAGCTCCTGTCAAAGGCATTCCAACCACTTATAAGATAAGGGAAATCTTGCCACACAACGAGCTGCAATGATTACTTTAAAAAAAATAAAGGAGTGACATACTCAAAGTACTCCATTGTGTACAGTTTTAGTCTTTGTTTCCCTTTCAATTTGGTTTGAAGTCACAGCTCTTCCCTTTTGCAGTTAGTTGCGGATTGTGTAGGAGGTCTGAGCTTGTCATCCTCTCTGTTCAAAACGGGCATTGATACAACCTTTATCACCCAATTTCACCATTGGTAGCTGAGTCGGAGGTTGCATAGACTTCTTTTCAGTAACGCAGCAATTCTAGAGAGAGGAGTTTTTTAAAAGAACAAAATGAAAATCAGGAATTGGAATTTTATACTTTTTTTTTTTACTGAAACTGTCAAGGACTCTTTTAATTAAGAGTATTTGGATATGTTTACTTTCTGCCCAAATTGGCTGCTTTTCTGTTCTGTCTGATCAAACACAGAAGAGGTTCAGAAGCCCTTCATCACTTTATAATAATGATGATGATAAAGCTAGAGTGCTTCTAGAAGAAGAAAGTTACCATTATGTCAGTTGTCATTGCATCCTTTGGGCCTCAAGAAACACCAACGTGTAGTCTGCATGGGGCTTTTTACCCACTTCCAGTCGGAATAAATCCCTGCTATCTACACTGAATTTGATTTCCATTTTGCTTTTGGGGACTTAAAATTTTCCCTCTGCAACATGCATGATTGATCCAGAGTGACCCTACCTTTTCCCCACAATATCCAGAAGTGGATATAACCCTCGATATTTGAAATATCGGCATCAGTAACTGTGCAACTTCCTCCTTTTTGCAAATTAACTTCCTTCTCCATGCCTGGTAGCAAAGCAATCTTTGCTGATTGGCCAGGGTGTCACTTCAAAGACTTCTTGGTTCCCGGTTGCAAGGCTTGTCTAAAGTAACTGCACTCCAGAAGCCCTAACTTCTCTCAACGGAGATTTGTCTCTTGGTTTCCCCCGCTCCTCTGCTGTCTCCAATTCTGTTGTCTCCCCACTCCAATTCTGCTGGCTCCCCACTCCCTCATTTAAGAAAAGAAAGAAGGAATCCTGAGACGAGACATCTGCAACTCCAAGAGTGTAGCTACAACAAAAATTACAGAACACCATCCACCAGTCAAATATCACTTTCTTCTTATTCCTCCTCCTCCTCATCAACATCATAATCATTTATTTGGACTTTACAAACACATAGCACTAGTACTGAATAGAGGAAAGGTAATTGAATGGAAAAAAATCAAGTTGTCAAAACAACAATAACAAGCACTTTGGTCTTTGAAGAAAACTACAAATATCTTGGAATTTTGGAAACCAAAAACATACCCTTGTTAAGAAAAATACAACCAGGGTGTATTTTAAAATAGTTTTAAATGATATTGCAAACTAAATTAGATGGAGGCAACATAGTAAAGACAATTAACACTTGGACAGTCACAGTTCTAAAATACACAACTGGCACTATCGATTGGGAACATGTAGAATGAAAAGCCATAGATTGCAAAATTCACAAGATAATGAGAATTCACCACTGTCGGTGCCCTAGAACTGATGTTGATTGTCTTTACTTACAAAGAAAACTAGGTGGAAGAGGCCTTCTGAAAGTTAAACGAGCAGTTGAAGGGGGGAAAAAGCACTGAACAATGGCACCAAGATGCTTCTAGTTGAAGCATACAAGGCAGACTTATTTGTTATAGAAACCAGATGGGGTCTGCTGAGGATCAACTGTTTGAGAAGGGTCTTTAAATCTCCCCCCAGCAAACCCATTTGAAGCTGCAGAGAGATGGTTTTGCACAGCTTTGGACAGGGTTTGCTGGACATCAAGGCCACCAAACAGCTGACCCTGAGGACCAGCCTATGGGAGAGGCCTCTCCAGCAGTCCCAACTGAGTAGGTGTGAGGTTCATTAGGTGGCAGGCAGGTCACCTAATGCATGATCTGCAGCCCATGCTGCCCATGCTGCAGCCAATGCTGCAGAAATATTCATGTAGCTTAATCAGTGAGGCCTTGGCCTTTTTATTCCCCAAACTGCCTTTGATCTACTGTATCATTCTTCACCTGCACTCCCCTCTGCACCACAGCCAGAATTTTCCTGATTGGCACTTTTGTGTGCTACAGTCCTCAGTAGAGCAGCTGGCAGCTGTGTGGTTAGCCCTGCTCTTTGATTCTTATGGGTCTTGTTTACCATTTGCTCTTGTCAGAACTTTGGATGCTTTGGCTGGGGTGTGTGGTATTTTTGGTATCAGGACCCAGAACTTTATTTCGGCTCATGTGGACATGTGTTAAAATACCTACCAAACGATTGGCTTAGATCTGTTGAATGAAAGGCTTTATCTGCCTTGAGCCCACAAATTACCTTGGTCCTATCTGCTCTATCTACTACTTTTCCACCACAAATTTCCCCCCGAAGCCTATTTGCTTGGCAGCCACTTGATCCTCAAGATGATACACACACACAATCGTTTCAGAAAATTTTACAGAAGCTGTTAGATGAGGAATATCTTCTCAATCAATTTTAGATGTTAACTGAGGGACTGAGGGATGATATTTTGCTGCATTTCTAACAAAGTGTTTGTTGCCTGCATTTAGTTTTCCCAGTGTAACATCAGAAAATGGAAAATCAAGACACACAGGAAATGTAAATGCCACAGTCTTAGCTGTAATATTAAATGTTCTTTATGGTCTTAAGATTGACCTTTGCAGAGCCTGTTGATGCATTTTGTCAAGCAAAATATTAAATTCTGTTTGGTAAAACTCCCTTTAGTTAAATCTGGCAGAAAACAAGGTCAACAAAGTTTTAATCATCTGAGAAGCTCTTTTCTCAAATGAGTACCTGAGCAAACAAATACCTGCACAAAACAGCTAGGCTTGATTTCAGAACTAGAAAAATAATGTCAAACTTAATTTTTACTAATGTAAAATCATAAAGATTTATGGTACTAGGGATTAAATAAATATACCTAATGAAAACTAACTAATGTTCATTTGGGGGGGAGGGGAACCTGTAGCAGAAATTACATTCACTAATTCATGTTTCTTTGATACCACACAATAGATTTTTGCTATAAATCTGCTCTTCTCTCTCTCTCTCTCTCTCTCATTTGGATTAATTCTAGATAAATTACAGTATTATTGCCAGTGGTTTTCAGCACTTGATATAAATTACATTTCAATGAAAATTCAGCCATATGTTTATCTGTTTCATAAAGATGATCTTGCACAGACATGTTGTATCATTAACTTGTGCTACTGGTCAAATCTGCATGTCAGACAACTGCTTCAATGAAGTTCCCTGTCAGTTAATATCTCTAAAGTGAGATCCTGTCGTGGCACCTCAGCTATGACTCTCTCTCCCCTCATCGGTTTGCAGTTTTATAATTTCCCTAAGCTTTCTTGTAATTAATTGGAGTATATTTGTTTTTCCACCTTTGCCTTGCATTTGGAATGGTTGTGTCTCCCCCCCCCCCAGATTTACTTTATTGCTCTCTATTGGTTAAGAGCATCTATAAATCATTAATTTAATATATTGCTACCTGCTGTGTTTTTCATTTTAATTTGTTTCATTTATCTCATGTGATCGTGCTTCTCTTTTTTGTAGCTGTAGAAGGCACTTCAAGAGCTTTTTGCTGATGAGGCATGATATAATTCTAAAAAATACACTGGTTACTGTGTTTATTCTAATTAGCATGAAACTGCAGATATATGAAAATGCCATATTTTATATCTTTTTGTTTGTTGTCTTGGTATTTCTATTTGTCTGAGCTGGTGTTTCTGATTTATTTGAGAAAAATCTAGAGTGAAAAAATGAAATGTTAAAAACTAAAAACTCACTGGTTTTATTTGTGTGGGGGGGTGGTGGTGGAGGGATTTGATTTGGGGATATTTCAGTTACCTAGGGCCGGGAAGTATGGTCACATCCTGCAAATATAGAAACACAACAAAGTTCTCTGTAAGCAGTGTGTTGAACACTCAGTCTTTGATTTTTCTATTCAACAATTTAAAGTTTCCTAAGACAAAACTGGTGTATTGTTGGTGCTAATTTTACAATACTAGAGCTCCTTAAGGGAAAGATATTTCCCAAAGATGATGGATATACTGATCCGTACAGGTGTACTATACAGCTACATCTGATTTCCCCTTACCAGCTGGTAGGAGGGTGAAAACAACCATCTTACAAAATGATTACTTGCACATTAGGTCAGTGTTGTCTATGTATTGTCTACGGTAGTGGCTTTCTAGAATTCCTTGGCAGAGAACTTGTTTATAGAGCTTGGGTTCTTCTGCATGCCTAAAAAACGCATTGCATAGCAGGGGGGCATGTTTGAGGCTGAAAAAGAGTACTCGGACACAGTCCATGGAATGAACAAGGCCACAGCTTTATTATATCTCCAAGCAGAAGCAGAAGCCAGATTGGATGTGTGGCCCCTGGCTTGCCCCCAGCCACTCTGGATCCTTGTGCAACCCTAGTACCCATGGCTGTAATGGAGCAATCAGCAATCATGGCGAGGCTGCCTTTAACAACAAACCATGGCTCTTCATAATTTCTCCTAGAAACTAGGTTTTTTTTTAAACATAAAATAATTAAATGTAGAATGGAATGAGACAACTACAAAAGCAAAGGTCACCTAGAGGGTTTCAAGTGTGTCTGTGATTGTAACCCAATTACTGCCCAGTATCTCATCTGCCTTTTCTGGGGGAAGGTAATTGAGCATCCAGTAACCAAACAGTTCCAGGTTTTCAGGGATGAGACTTTTGTTTCCTGTAGCAATAGGAGGCCTGTTTTGTGGAGCAGCTGAATAGAAACATGCAACTTGGAGGATGGTGTTCTGCTTGAATTCCTTTTATGCTATGGTCTGGCCCTTTCCCATTAAACCACTTGAGGGACTAGGGAAAAGAGATACAATAGACATTATTTAGCTAAAGGTCTACCAGCTGATGACCCTTACTGAGGATTTCATGAAAAAATATGAATAAAGTGGCCAGAGTAATTATCTGAAAAGGGAAGTGTTGGATCTAGCTTAGAGGAATACCAATGTTAAAATAAGAACATTTCTATTTTACTTTCAAGTTAAATTTGATTAGATTGCTATACTATTGGTTGGAGAAGATTAATGGAAAAGATCATATATAGAAATGACCTATTATTATTTGCTTCAACAAAAATGTACATTCAAATAAATTTGAAGAGTCACTGCTTGATTGGAATTATATTCATTTTTTTATTAAAGGAACTAGACAAATCATGAATATTCTGTAGAAAATCATCTTAATAGTCCACCATAGTCTATTTTTCACTGTTCTTTGACTTTTTTGAATTAAGATAACATCCTGGTTTTACCAATTAAGTCATTGCAAGCTTAATTAAACTAACTGTAAAATCTTTTGAGAAATAAATATAGACAGAACTAAACAGTGTGTGGTCAGTGCAGCCCAGGATTTGTTATATTAAAGTTTTACTGAAGGAAGTGGGTGATGTATGTGTTCATATATACATCTAAATCTTACGTGCATAAGTGTCCCACAAATGCTGGCTTATTCTCTAGCATGATGATTTGCTCCAAACATGAGAGGCCCAAGAATCACCTGAAAATTCCATTCCATGATTCCTTATAGAAAGGTAACATTATGTGAATAGCCCCCCCCCCCCAATGTAACTACTGGTACAGGGAATATTTAGTCCATTTGAATGCTGGATACATGCAGTATGTTTTCTTCTGTTTGGAGACAACTGAATGCTTCTCTTTTCCCTCCTGCTTTTTTGTTGTTCTCTGTTTGTAAGTTACTTAGTTATATCTTGAAGGTCTTTTTGGTACTAAAAGGCCCATAATTACTGTATTTGCTGGTGTATAAGACGACTGGGCATATAAGATGACCCCCCAACATTTCCACTCAAAATACAGTACTATGGGCCACTATGGGCAGCTATGTCTATCCCAACTGAAGTGTACCCGCCGTATAGGATGACCCCCCCCCCACTTGGAGGCATGTTTTTCAGGGGGAAAAGTAGTCTTATATGCCAGCAAATACTGTAATTATTGCTTTCTGCAGTCCTGTTATTGTAGTTGAATTTACAGGATGTGACGCTGCATGTGTGGGACTGGCCACATAGATGCTTTAGTATGACCCTGCATTGAGCAGGGGATTCAGCTATACGGCCTATATCAGGGGTAGTCAACCTGTGGTCCTCCAGATGTCCATGGACTACAATTACCATGAGCCCCCACCAGCGTTTACTGGTAGGGGCTCATGGGAATTGTAGTCCATGAAACATCTGGAGGACCACAGTTTGACCACCCCTGGCCTATATGACTTCTACCAACTCTATAATTCTGTGACTGGCCTCTTTTCTCAACTCTGATAAGATCTTATTTATTTTCATAATTCCAAATACACCTTTGCATATATATGGGCTGCCCTCAGAGGACTTCCTCCCTATTCCTGAGTGTTAGTGGGAGAAAAGTAAATGAAGAAAGCCAGAAGGATGATCTCACCTCTGAGGACAACACAGAAATGAAGTTAGTACTCCTTAAGAATCACCAGAAAGTCTATAGTTACATGGCATAATATCACTAACTGCACCCTCCATGTACCTCTGATTTATGTGTACAAAAATACATATATACATACACACACAAAATGTATTCATTCCATTTCACATTTTATTCAGATATCTTCATTAATTGTACTACTTCAGATACAGAATTATATGATTTTACCTGGGGTGACTTTGCCATCTAGGCTGAACTTTTCCACCTGCTCAATCCACCCCTTGCCTGCTTGATGGCTTTAGAAGAATCTGCTACTTAGTCTTGGAGATTCTGTCTTTTGCCTGGGTAGACTTTTTTTTGTTAATTTTTAATGTATGAAAGGAGGGTTTTATATGTGTCATAATAGAATGTCAAGTGTTTTTAAGGCACCCCCTGGGTGAGCAGCAACTAAAATCTGATAAAGAAAAATATAATTTCTATTCATTCTCTAGATTAAGTCATCTGAAATTCCAATAGTAATTTTTGCAAGGGGATTTTAAAAGAACAGTGTGCATATTCATCATTGTCAAGTGTGCATGTCACTGGATTCATATGACTGTGACTTAATGCAGAAACAACAGCATCTCAAGCAGCTCAGTAAGGCCTGGCTAGCACAGAAGGTTTGCTGAAGGTCAGTGCTAATTTAGACAGCATGTGATATGTACCTGACCTACAGCATCGGCACTGAAAATATTCGGGGACTGATACTGGTGACATTTTACCAAGTTGAAAATTGGAGCCATTAGCCAAAAAGCAAATTTTCCCACTCTGTTTTGACCTGATGCAAAATATGAACAGAAATTAAATCCCCCCACCATTGATAAAATCCATGGGGCTAGATCTGTTGTTAGACGATATGCCAATAGGTAATGTTATAGTGGTATTTACAGGGATTTTTTTTTCTAATAAGCTTCATTGAGAAAGGTAGACTATAAATAAAGTTGATAAGTAAGTAATATGTCCCAGGCTGCCGGTTTTGTGATTGTCCCTAGGAAGAGAAGGAGGAGCTAGGTGGAGCCACCTTTGCAGTGGGTCTAAGCAATGTTGTTGCAGTGTTCAGAGTGACAAGGTTGCAAGAGTGAATGAAGTCTCCATCTCTCACTGTTATGCCTCTATGGTTGCCACTAGTTAAATTTTTAAAGAGGTGGAACTGGACTAACTGAAAGAGTTATGGGACTCAAAGGGGAGTTTAGGAAAGAACAGTGGGATACTAATTTAGGGATTGAGTTCTATATAAAAAGGTTTGAATTTCCATTTTGAGAAAATAACCCATATTAGCACAGTTCCATTATGGCCCAAGTCATGGGGAGTTTGTCTGTGACTAGGCATCAGTTTGAAATAGCGTCAGGCAAGCATACAGAATCATTCCTTCAAATTAATTTTGATTACGCAATTAATTTATCTTTGCTTCCTGTATTCTACGTGTTTAGTGGCATTTTGAGATATGATGAAATTTGCCTGCATTCGAATTGTATTGAAGAACCATCATAAGTCAATAATTTGAGGATGCAGGATTTCCCACCCTTCCTATGTACTTTAACGTAATTTAAAGGAAACTTTCCCCCTATCTATCTAGTTCCTATCCATTGGAGAATCTACTGTTGAATGGAGAATGAATCAGCTTGATGTTGTACTATAAAAGGGTGGCTTTATTTTGAAAACACGCCCAACTAAAAATGAGAAAACATCTATAGTATGCCAACTTTGATTCATTTTTAATGATGCAGAGCTCTTTAGGAACCCCTGAGGTATGCTCACTGACCGATCTCATTTTGTGATGTGCTGCATTGTACAACCTCTTTCTGTTACCAGCTGGGGAGAGGGGGGAGATCATGACCCCAGATTTCCTTTATGTACCAATTACTGCTTTGAAGGGGGAGAAATGCTGAGTAGGTTGCCAACTTGCCTTCTTTCTTGGTTGTCATGTTGTTATTTAATAATGGTTATTTGCATTAGCCACAAAGCTTGCATGTTCCCAGTATAAATAAATATACTATTGCCTATATTCCTTCATATGTAAACCTAGTGGTTCCACCTAGAATCCTTTTTTCCCCTAGGGAGAGGAGTAACCGAGAAAGAGGGAGGGGAATTTTGACCTTTTGGAAAAGGAAAAAGAACATGAGAGGTATGAGTGTGTGGGGAATCAGTGAGAAGAGGCAATGAAAGAACTGTAGTTTCTTTCATATAATTGGTAGCAGCTCAACACTATATATCTAGAGTACGTCTGGCAAATTGGCATGATTTAAATATACTAAAGAGCTAGTTGAAGCCCCCTGTTGCCACCTATTTTCCCCATTAAAGGATTTGCCTCTGCAAAGCAAACAGAAAGGGAACAAAAGAAAAGAAAAAAGAAAAGACAATTA
The DNA here is from genome assembly GCF_049243985.1 of Paroedura picta. Taxonomy (NCBI): domain Eukaryota; kingdom Metazoa; phylum Chordata; class Lepidosauria; order Squamata; family Gekkonidae; genus Paroedura; species Paroedura picta. Next base: position 55,519,971 of record NC_135377.1, on the reverse strand, counting down.
TAATAATGCCTGGGTAAATGTAATCAATCAACCAATAATACTTTGAGAGCCAGTTGGGTGCAGTGGTTAGGAGTGCGGACTTCTAATCTGGCATGCCAGGTTCGATTCTGCGCTCTCCCACATGCAACCAGCTGGGTGACCTTGGGCTCGTCACGGCACTGATAAAACTGTTCAGACTGAGCAGTGATATCAGGGCTCTCTCAGCCTCACCCACTCCACAGGGTGTCTGTTGTGGGGAGAGGAATGGGAAGGCGACTGTAAGCCGCTTTGAGCCTCCTTCGGGTAGGGAAAAGCGGCATATAAGAACCAACTCTTCTTCTTCTTCTTCTTTATTATTATTTGGGTTATCATATTTATTATAGTACAGTGTCAGGTACCTTTGTTATACATTCTTCCTGATCCTGTACATGGCAGAATATTAGTTTAGAGGAAATCAAGTAAGAAGACTCAAAACCACCAACTTTTTGAAGCTCCCACCAAGTTTCCCTCAGTTCAAAGCCCCTCTGAATGGGAAGGCTGATCCAGGCAAGGACTCTCAGTCATGACAGGTCAGAAATTGAACTGCCAGTCTGAAAAAGAAGGTATAAAAAAGCAAGCACTCTTCTTTGTTTTGTCTGTGCCCTTCATAGGTGGAAATAAAATCCTGGTTGTGATCATACATGGAGCTTTGGAGTAAATCACCATCTTTGTTGGGAAGAAAAAGCAAAATAGAATGTTTGAATTGCTTGACCAAATGTAAATGGAGTAACTAGACAGGTCTGACGAAGGGTGCTTGCACTCGAAAGCTCACGCCTTGAATAAATTTTTGTTGGTCTTAAAGGTGCTACTGGGCTCTAATTTTATTAGACAGGTGTCAATTACTCTTATTTAAAAACCTCTACATTAGCGATCCCCAACCTGTGGGCTGCGGACCACATGTGGTCCTTCAACTCATTGGAGGTAGGCCCCGAAGGACGCCTTCTTCCCCCCCCCCGGCCCTTTACTTCATCCCCCCCAGCCCTTTACAACACACTTCATTGTTGGGGCATGTCTCTATCTTATTTTGAAGGGATGTTTAAACATTACCATAGCGATCAGAGAGGGCTAGGGCAGTGGTTGAGAGTAGAGGAGTAAACTACCCCCCTACCGGGCTTCAGTAAAAGGCGTTGAGTGGTCCCCGGTGATAAAAAGGTTGGGGACCACTGCTCTACATGACAGGTAGATTGCAGAGCAGGCAAAATATGCATTCGAATTGTATTGAAATAATGAATTTCAGATCAGAATATTTTAACTCAGTCCAGCAATAAGCATATTAAGTTGGTACTGTGTTCATATTTAACAATGATAGGAGCTGAGTTATAAGTTTAGTGCTGCAGTGTTGAGGTTGGGGTGAGAAACCCCATCCAGCAACCTCTTCTAAATAAAGTTACAGGGTAACCAAGTTTTGGTTTCACTAGTTTATTAAATGGTAGATCAGTATCATAATAAAGCATTATTTTTTTTGACAGGCTGCTACAAGTAGCCTTCTATGGCTGCCTTCATTTTACCTTGCAGAAGTTTCTAGTCACATGCTTGGATGCTACTGCTACTCTCTGGGCAGCCAAGCCCCCATGGGTCTTTTCAGCTAATGAGACCCCTATCCTGCCATTACTGGCCAGTGAAGTTGTTACCAACTGCCTCAAAAATGGATGCATCTTGGGGTGGGCAAAAACCAAACCACAAAGAAAATTCATCACAAATTTTGCCTTGTTCATGGTTCATCACAAACTTCCATGAACTTTTACAACCATTCATGGCAGTTTATGGTAGAGCAGATAGCAGGAGTTTAAAGGAACTCTGTGATCCCTTAAACCTATGCTTTAAGTCCCCTATGAAAGAGGCAAAAGCAGTTGAGTGGTGGGGAGCAAGTTGTTCCTCACCACTCAGCTGTTTCCAGTTGCTTCTGCCTGTCTACACAAGGCAGCCTGCAAAAGCCACAAAAATCAACAGAGCAGCAGTGAGCACCTCTTCCCTCAGCAGCTTTTTGAGATTTCTACAAACTCCATTTAGAGGAACTATAGTCCCTTTCGATGGAGTTTGTGAGGCTATGAACCAGTATGGTTCACAAAAAAAACTCCTGGTTTATTTGTGGTTTGGCCTAGAAACAACAAACCTACACAAACCACATTTTTGAGTTCCTCCCATGCCTCACCATATCTGTTCTTACACTGTCCATTGTCTTCAGCCAATTGGTCTGTTTTTGCCACTTCTGCCAGGCAAGGGCCCTTCAGAGGTGGCTGGTTGACATTTGGACTAAGTAAGAAATGAGGACCAACCCCTGACAAGCACACAACTAAAGGCGGGCATGGAGAAGGTGGACAGTCAGTTTTATGCTCCCCTCTTTGTCATGTCCCATAGACTGGGTAGATAAGTGACCCAGCAAATGAGTGCCTTGTATCTCATTTGATTTTGCAGGTACTGGGACAATAGCAGCCAACCCTGGCCCTCATGTCCATGAATAAATGTATGCAAATATATGCTAAATTGAAAGACACAAATTTGTTAAAAGTAAATGTTTGATTTGAATATATTAACTCACTCCAAGATTCCTCAAACCTTTAAAGCAGTTGGATATCCTTGGAATTGTGAATGCTACTCCAAAATAGCTGCTATAGGGGGCAAAGCCAAACCCACAAAGACTCACACTGAAAGTGAAATCAAACAAAATATATCCCTCCTCATTTTGTAAAAGAATTGCAGCAGGTGGATAAAGAGAAATGAAGGATAGCAGGGAAGGGGGAAAGCCTAAGCAGAAAAGGAGGAAAGTTGGGGAGAGCGGAAGAAAGAGAAGTGGAAATAAAAAGGAGAAACAGAATCACACACTGGTTGAGGAAAGCCCAGGTGCTTACCAATCTTTTTCATCCATCCAATTGCAGCTGTGTAAAAGTCATCTGTGTAAAAGTCATCTAAGAGCCTCTTGTGGTGCAGAGTGGTAAGGCAGCCGCCTGAAAGCTTTGCCCATGAGGTTGGGAGTTTGATCCCAGCAGCCGGCTCAAGGTTGACTCAGCCTTCCATCCTTCCGAGATCAGTAAAATGAGTACCCAGCTTGCTGGGGGGTAAACGGTCATGACTGGGGAAGGCACTGGCAAACCACCCCGTATCGAGTCTGCCATGAAAACGCTAGAGGGCGTCACCCCAAGAGTCAGACATGACTCAGTGCTTGCACAGGGGATACCTTTACCTTTAAAAGTCATCTAAGAGCCTCTTGTGGCGCAGAGTGGTAAGGCAGCAGTCATGCAGTCTGAAAGCTCTGCCCATGAGGCTTTCAATCCCAGCAGCCAGCTCAGGGTTGACTCAGCCTTCCTTCCGAGGTTGGTTAAATGAGTACCTTGCTAGGGGGTAAATGGTAATGACTGGGGAAGGCACTGGCAAACCACCCCATATTGAGTCTGCCATGAAAACGCTAGAGGGTGTCACCCCAAGGGTCAGACATGACTCGGTGCTTGAACAGGAGATACATTTACCTTTACCTTTAAAAGTCACCTGAAAGAGGGCTGCCAATAACAAGCCTCTCTTTAAGTGAATATGCAGACTTTCTGTAAAGCCCCAAAGGTGGCAGGAGATGTACTACAGACACCATATTGTCCATGGGTGCCATGTTGAGGAACCCTGAAATAACTTTGGAGAGCCTAATTAAAGATCCCACATGCTCTGTGTGATATTGTTTTCAACTTTTGTCACAGTTGTGTCACCGTTTTAAAGAAATACAAGAAATACAAGCTACGTAGAAAAGTAATCACATCAGAAACGGCATATTGCTTGGATACTTCCGAAAAATCACTTTCTTCTGTCAGATCAGTCTTTGTTGTTGCTGCCACCTCAGATAATCTTGTAGCTGTTCCTGTCTAGAAACATTTTGTATTTGAAGATACACATGGAAATGATAGTGATGTCTCAAAGAGAGGATCATAATTTATGACCCATTAGCTGCAAGAAACATGAGGAACTGCTGCCGACCCAAAGATAAAATGAACTCATACAAATAGGAGTGCAGCTTAACTGCAGGCAAGATGTACTCTTTGTGTCCAAATAATGATCGCCTTTGTACCTTAGAGCTATTCCTAGCAATAAGCAAGGGAATGCATCATTCAGACAAGTGAGCTGTTGAACTTTATCCCTCACCATAAAATATTATTTTAGGTTTAATCAACTCGAGATGGAATTGGAAGTATATATTAAATACCTCCATGGATTGTTCATCAGTGGGTGAAAAACAGATTGTTTCAGTTTGAATTTCTTATTTTGTTAAAAAAAAAAACTTGAAAAAAATATAAAAGGAAATAGTGGCATACCTGTCAGTTAATGCATAGTGTTTTGCCTACATAAGTGGGGTGGATGTGATGGTGATTTGCCTGTGACATCTGTCACCCCATTGATCACTAGGGTTGATTCAGCTGATCTGGCTGGTTAGGCAGGTTCTCCCTACCTCCTTCACTGCTCCATGTGTGTTCCTCCCACTTGGTGGAAGAAGATGAGCATCCTAGATGGAAGAAGGGTACCATTGTTTGCTCAAGAGTATATACATAAGTAGGGACTGAGTTTGACACCCTACATATTCAGAGAAAACTTGTAACTATAATGCACCCAGAAATTGCCCAATTCTGGGCTGGTATTTGTTTGCTCAGCCATGGCTCTGGGGCTTTGCTTTGCATCTTCTGTGGGGTTTTATCCTTTCCCCCCTACCCATCCTTTTTTTTTTTTGCTGGAACATACACATTCTGGTTCCATAAGACATAAGTGAATTCGTTTATTTAGATATTTATGTCTTTTTCTCCTCAATGGGGACCCAAAGCAACTTACATTCTGTTCCTATCCTCTATTATATAGCAAGCAATCCTGTGAAGTAGGTTATGAGAGCTTGATGGACTACCCAGCAAGTTTCTTTGGCATAGTGGCCCCGCCTCCTGCTCCATGCTGTGTGTGCCACCGGCACAAACTTCCCTGGCCATCACACCATCTTTGGTGGCCTGCCGCATTAATGGCAGCTGCTCTTGAGCACTGGCTGTACTATAGATTTAAAGGCCCATGTTTGTTAAGAGCCACTTGTGCAAATGGGTCTCACCTACAAAGGCAGGATATGATTGACAAGTGTCATCATTCTCCTCCTGGCATATAGTTGACATTGTACAAATGGAAACATTGATTGCAGCATTAGCTAAACCTCAAAATGAATAATGGAAAGCCAAAGTACATCTGTGGCAGAATACACGTTTTATATGTCAGTATTTCACTTTGCCCAATCCAACTCTGAGCCTTTGCCTTGGTTGTTTCAGAAAGGACTGAGTCTACCACATTCCTATCTAGCCCAGGGCAATGGGTTGGAACCAGGAGACAATGTTGGTGTGCTCACACAGCAGTAGGTTGTGTGGGCAGGACCAGTCTCCTCAGTGGGCATCCAGCAGCTTCCCACCAGCAGGCTATGAGCAGCTGCCATGGCCAGAGGGGTGAGCAGCCTGGGGGAGGGTCCCTTGCCTTAGAGGGCCAGCCCCTGCCACACCTCTTCCTTTCTTAAAGCCACACAGCTTCTGGGTGCCCCTCAATGTGCTGTTTGGTCCTCACCCCTCACTTTTTCTGGTGTTGTGGTGCAATTTTCTTGCTTGTTACCTCTTTATGTACTTTGGGAACTTTGATACATTAGACCAGATCTATTAGAAGCAATGCCTATCTCAGTGCCTTCCCTCAGTGCCTATCTAGATCTACCCCAGCAGGCAGGCTGGGGAAGGGTTCCACAATATTCCTGTTGCTGTAATCAACAAAGGGATGACCTGTTTCTCCCCAAGTCTGTTTCCTTATGAATGTACACATGGCACTATCTACTCTCCTGTCATTCCCTTCCCTTTGGGACCATAACGAGAAAAGGACCTTTCTCCAATGTTTGGCAGTATCACGATGGTTTCCATGTGAATAAAAGCATAATTGAAGATGAAATCACTCAACAGAAACATATGGTCTTCAGAGTAATTTTTCTTTGTCTTTTGCAAAACCCACTTAACATCCTTCTCATACTTTAAAATTGTCTCTGAAAGCAAACTTTGCAGGAATCTGTGTGTGTGCTATCAACACATAGCATTGTTTGATAGGCCCACATACACAATATCTGGTGCAAATCTTATTTAGAAGTAGAGAAGCATCATAAAAAATATTAGAGTGCTATATTGTGAGCAGCATGAAATGTCAGACTCAGACAGTAGGCAAGAACTGAGAATTTGCTAGCAGTCCTTCAATTTGTCATCATTTGTCCAGAGTAATTGTAAGCTCTAGGGATGCCAAATGTAACAAATGAGTTGCTTCTTTTTGGACTAGTGTGTTCCCCAAAGAACAACTTGTCCTTTTGTCTTTTTATAAACATTTTGATTCAGTGCACGAGAAATGATATGATCCAAGATGTAGCACGAGAATGACCATAGCTACAGAGATCATATCTCTAAAGGTGTGGAAGGTGCAAAAACTGTCATCTTTGCAGCCCCTGGAAAGAAAGAAAAAAAAAGAAATCCCATTTGGTAGATTTCATTGGTAAATACCATCTTGTAAATATTGACTGGACTTACTTCTTTTCCCCAAAACCAAGGTATCATTAAACCTGCACACATACAGTTACAGTGGTTTCTGTTTGTTTCTTTTACCATAGGTGGAATGGTAGAGCCCATCTTAAAACCACACTTAACAACTAGTGAGCTTTCTTGCTTATAGTGCTATTTTTCCATTACTAAGAGCATTTGAACTTCAGTTCATTTATTTAACCCCATTTAAAATGCCTTTTGTTTTAAATCTCAAAACCCTAGTGGTATGGTTGATTTTTAGTTTCTTTGTAGTCTTTTAAATATGAGCCAGCTTGAGCCACCTGAAGCCATCAAATACTCCATCCAAAGGCAGCCAAGGGGGCTCTAGTTCCTTTACTGTGTCAATAGTGGGGGGAGGTTGCGGCAGGGTGCCAAGGCTTTATCCACAGAAAAGCTCACAAATGCTTAACAGCTAATGTCCAATGGACTCTTATTTTGGGGCCTGTCATCATCATGACCTTGAAATGGCATATACAGTTGAAAACTAATGGAGTTTTGTTTGGATGAGACAACATTTACTTTAGTTTGGAAGCCACATATTCCTCCAGTGTTCCATTTAATTCCCCCATTATTTTCCAGGTCCTCCTTATTTTTTCACAGAACCATGTGTATGCATACTATCTCCTCCTTAAAAAGCAAGATGGAAATTTACCAAGCCATGTTCTACCTCACAGGATATGATGAAAACTAGTCAGGAATACTACTTTTACCACTTAATCAGGCATTTTCAAAATGACTTAAAGCTTTCTAGCATGTTAGCAAATGCAATGCTAAGCAGAGTCACATACTATTTGGCTTTCTGTTTCAAAGTCCTGATGCAGATATGAGTACTTTGAGGCCTGCTTTGGTTGTATTTCCATGATAAAATGTAGCAATGAGTGAAAACAACTGATCTTTTAATCAACAGACTTTGAAATATTGCACAAAATGTTATAAGTCCCTTTTAAGGTTCCTAGGCAGTTGACACAATGACAGCAGAAGACTGTTTATTCCCAATCTTACAGTTGATTTAACAATGATTAATTCCTTTTCAAGAAGAAAACCATATGTTACCTAGAACCTTTTTTTTTCTTGTTTCATGCAATATCTGCATTTACTTTGATGGCTATTAGATGTTCATAGCCAAGCATGTGTTTGAAGAAAAGTTGCATGAGTCTTGTGGGAATACAAGTCCACACACTCATTTTGCATGTTCTTTTGAACAGCTCTTTTGAACTAAGCGAATAGATCACAGCTTTATATTCTTTATAGAACTTGCTGCAAAAACAGTTATTTCTGAACTGTTTTGCTTTTTTTGTTTCCTATTAATAAAATAAAATCCATATATCTGCAGTTGGCAGACAACACACACTGGACAGCAGTTATAGCTGTGTCAATATGAAAGGAATATGATCTGAAGTCCCCTGGAGGGAGACTGAAGGCTGAGAGGGCACTGTCTTCATGATGTGTAAGTAAAGGCACATCCCCATGAACAAAAAGAAGGTTGGGGTCAGAGGGCCAAATGTCTAAGTATTGCTTGGTGACATGAACTGTGTAACCACTGCAGCCCTGAGGCACAAGCATGCTTCCCTCCAACTTTGACCCATCTTGGATATTCTAATAAGTAACAATATGGTATGCCCTGATTATAAACAGCAAGCAGACTGAGTGCCTGACCAGACTGCTCATGCTTTGTGGCCAGTATAAGCTTTCTATAGTGCAAGCCCTCCCCCCCCCCACCCAAAGGCTGGTGTAATTCTTACCAGCATGGAAGTAAATGTAAAATACTGTACACAATTATACGAACAGTGTTATGTCATGTCAGTACAATACGAAGGGCTCAGAATCCAAGAAGTACTATCATGCCTGTTTACTTAGAATCATAGAATCATAGAATTGGAAGGTGTTAAAAATTTCAGGACCCCTGACTCTCAGACTGGCATACTGTCTTCCAAAACCAGTGGCATGCCTTAATAATCTAGGGTTGGGCCAAAGCCAGACACTGTTGAAGTCTGCCAAGCCAGGTCAGACACCATCTTAAGAGCTTGCTCTTAGCCACAGGTTCAGAATGGCAGCCTCTGCCTGACACATGTATTGCTCTCGTCCTTCTCCCCATCCCATTGCATTGCTGATTCAGTGGCCTGGATTTGGTCTGTTTGCCCTGGGGCTTCTAGGCAAATCTCTTTGTCTTACAAATATGACTCATGCTTGGCCCATCTGCCAGGGGAAATCTCTTCCCCAGCCTCTGCAGATAGACCCCTTGAGATGGTTCCCTTTCTTAGACCCCTTTGTCTAAGCCCATCAACGGCCACCTCTGGACCTGGCCAAGGCATTGCCCAACAACTTGCTCTATGGAAAATTCCATAATGTGCTCACCTGGGCCACGTAGCCCCCTCCCCTAAAACCTATATAAACAGTGGTTTCACACAGCTACCTCCTGCTTTCTGAGTTGGGAGCTCCATTCACACTGGTTTCACACTCTTTGCCTATCTACTCCTCAAGATCAGTAATTATACTAAAACCTGTTTTCCCAGTCTATTTTTCCCATACGACTGCTTGATAGTGTGCTAGATATATTTTATTATTTCTCCTTCCAATAAAGATTGTTACTATTTTTATTATATACCTGTTGTCTGCCACAAGTTCTTAAAGGAGCAATCACCTCATAAACATTGGCAAATGATCCATTTTGCTACATTACCAACCTCTCACAAAGCTATTTCCCCAGTGCTAAATATGCACATGCCACAGGACACATATGTATGCAATTTGGTATATACCACAGAATATATATTTATCTCCAGAATATTGATACAGTGTTTATACAAATGAAACTCAGTTGTTTCTATGTAAGATAATGATTTATTCTTCTTTTTAAATTTTCTTCTGCTGCCACTCGCAACAGCAGTGGGCAATGGGACATGGGACCAAGGAATGCACCTGAAATCAATCCAAACCATCACCATGAATGGAATTATGAATGTGCTGGTAGGAAACCTAGGATTTAACACAGTTTAATGACTCCAGAGTTATTTTCATTACTTGAAGCTGAACAGTGTCTGAAAAACTAATGTTTTTGATAGAAATCCATAATTTGCCCCTCAAAACCCGGTAATTTTAGCATAGAGTACATAGTTTGAAGTGCCTCTCAGTGTTAGTAATTTCATTCATAATAACTTGGGAGTAAATTGCAATGAATGAAGTGGGACTCACTTCTGAGTAAACATTCATATGATCAGGAAGGCTGTATTCCTATATACACATACAGCTCAATATTGCATGTGTTTACTCAGAAGTAATTTCCACTGAATTAACTGATGGTTGATCCAAGGACAATCTGCATAGTGTTGCAACCTCACTAGGAAGCAATTCAGGTTATTTATTCTTTTTCTTTCTATAGTATTAATGAGATTCCAAGTCTCTTTTTAGAGTATTTGATTTCTTTAAAGAAAGGTCTTGTTAATAAGGATGGGGAACCAAATTGCTTTAGCCATTTGCCAAGCATATATTTTATTAAACACATGAGAATGGAGGGGCTTCCCCAATTAAGAAGGCTGATTGATATATACTCTAAGAAAATACGCAACCCCCTGCTGAGAAATTTTGTGCCTATCAAAGAGGACAGCTTAAGATTTTAAAAGAAGACTACAGCTAACAAGCATTTCTCTGTGAACTTTTAGGATATGCCTCCCTTCCAAAACCAACCCATGTATATATTAATGAAGCACAGACTACCAACATTATGGTGTTCTCCATTTTTCACTGAACATGTTGACATCTTGCAGATTTCCAGACAGCATTGTTCAAAAAATAATGACGCTTTTGCTGTGGCTAACATAAAGAACATTATTCCGATTGCTATAATATTTGAGTTTATTGGAGATCTCCACATGATCTCCCATTTGCTTGCCAGACTGACTTGGAAACATAGAAATCTGGACTAGGGATGCAGAAAAAGAAATACTGGAGATTTTCCAGGCTCAATTCAGTTGTAACTTTTAAAAATGTGATAGCTGATGAAAATTTTATCTACCTTGCTGCAGTTGATATAAATAATACCTGCATTTTTGTGACATAGTTATATCTATTTTAAATACATCAGCCATTTGCTTTGAAAGTAATTGTTTAAATAGGGCTTAAATAGAGTATGGATACAAGGTTAACAAGATGGGAGATTTGGGTCACCAAATTATGGTTTGCTCTAGAGACCTTGAGAAGCAAGACAGTCCTCACGCTTCATGCGTGTTGCCTATAATCTCAAGGCTGAAAGTTTCCTTAGGAATCTAACAAAAATTAATGTGCATTTTAGTCTTTTACTGGACTTGAAGTCATAGCAAGCATTCTCCTGTATCAAAAGAATACTTGCTGTGTTGTCCGGTTAAATGAATGTTAAAGGAAATGATTATGAATTCCTGAATGTCCCCTTCCTCCTATCCAGATTGGTGAGTTACTTCCTTCCTTGTATGCAGATTGGTATGTGGGTTCTACATATGCATTTGTGTCCAAGAGAGAGACTTCAAAATGCGTAAATGGGGTTAGAGGAACAAAAATTTTCCAAGGGACCATGATTGCTCTCAGGAACAACTTTGTAGAGAGAGTAATAATCATGAGGTTTCATTTTTGGAAGCTACTACTAAACTGTTGTACTACTAAACTACCATATCTATCAAGTCCTCATGGGAGCTGCCTAGAGATTGTCTCTTATACTCTGTGTGTGAGTCAATGCTAAAATGAAGCTGTTTTCAGCATTTCATCTTCAGTATCTACAATTAATAATCTCTGGGAATTAAGGCATGGGTCATCTGAAAATGAATGAAGTTGCATGTCTTGGGGGACAGAAAAAACATGTAAATGCCAGTTACATAACTGAAGTTGCATATCTTGTGTGTGTGTGGGGGGGAACAGAATAGAGTAAAACAGTTCACCCAATTCTACACAACTGTTCTGGCTGGCAGAACTAACATTTAATTGGACTCTGATTTTATACCACATTAAAAAAATGAACAAAATCTGATATTGCATTCTTAAAACAGATCTCATGGAACATGGCCATTAACCCCTCCCCCCCAAAAAAAACAGATTCCCACACTGTTAATTGAAAGAAGCCCTGACTCATTTAAACTTCCAAAACAATGTCATCATTATATCTGGATGGCAGCTGGAATCAAATCCCAGTAGACCAGTGCAGGTGGACCAAGCAGAAGCTTAACATTTAACTCAATGTATCTTGTGCTGCAAGGTTGACTCAGCCTTCCATCTTTCCAAGGTCAGTAAAATGAGTACCCGGCTTGCTGGGGGGTAAACAGTAATGACTGGGGAAGGGAATGGCAAACCACCCCATATTGTGTCTGCCATGAAAACGCTAGAGGGCGTCACCCCAAGGGTGACCAGGTGCTTGTACAGGGGATACAGGGACTGTGCTGCAGGGGATACAGGGACTGTGCTGCAGTCAAAAAACCTTAACAGCAGTAGCCTTACAGCGTTTTTTTTTCTTTTCATTTCAGCCTAGGCTTTTCTGTGTATCAGAAGTACCTTCTCTAAATATTTAATTTGTCTTTATAGTTTCTTTGACTCTTGGTATATCCTCAGCTAGTTTAGAATGAACTCATATGTTCTGTTGGCTCAGCTCTTTGACCCCTTTGCTTCATCTTTTGGCTCCTGGGAATGTTAGCTTTATCCCTTGACCCCACTGGTGCTTTATTTGAATGAGACCTGGCCCTTGCCCAATTTGTGCCTTTCAAGAGTTGGAAGGGTTTAATTCCAATTTGCTGTTCCTTAAGTATAGTGGTTAGAGAGGCAGACCTTGGGCCATGACATGTTCTAAGCCTAACCTACCTCATAGGGCTGTTGTGTGTGAAAAATGGAGAATTGTACAAGCTGTTCTGGATCCTCATTTGGGAGAAATGCTTCATTCGGGAAAAATGAAATAAATAAGTGCAAATATGGGCACAATGAAGAACTATTTGTGAATATTTTATTTGAAGAACACTAGCAACAGGGAGCCAGCCTGGGGTAGTGGTTAGGAGCACGGACTTCTAATCTGGTGAACATGAAGCCAGCTGGGTAACCTTGGGCTCACCACGGCACTGATAAAGCAGTTCTGACCGAGCAGTAATATCAGCCTCACCTCCCTCACAGGATGTCTGTTGTAAGGAAAGGAAAGGGAAGGCGATTGTAAGCCACTTTGAAACTCCTTCTGGTAGAGAAAAGCAGAACCAATTCTTCTTCTTCTTCTTCTTCTTCTTCTTCTTCTTCTTCTTCTTCTTCAATGCAAATATTTCAGGAAGGAAAGAGAATTTTAGAAAACTATTGTCACCATCTAGGAGGAGGAGAAAAAATGTACAAGAAGAAATGAGAGAAATATATAGTCATGGAAATTCTATGAAGGGAAAAAATGACAACAGTGAGAAGTTAAAAAATATATGTATGGTGATTTTGATATGGAAAAAGAAACCCAAGGAAAATTGTATCTTTCTAAAATAGTGTAAACAAACATATCAAAAGGCCAAAAAAAAGGTTTGCATTATCAGATGAGGGCAACTTAGATGGTGAAGATACTTACAGAGGAGGAAAATGCCAAATGCAAATAAGAAGACAGAGAATCTACCCAGGGCATCTAATCTGGAAAGATAAGATATACAAACAATAGTATTCTGCTTGTGGTCTTTTGCATATCATTACTGAAAGTGGCCCAAAAGGATTCCTTGGTCAATCAGGTAGATTTTCAATTGGGCTTTGTTGGAAGCAAAGCATGGGCCAGCCTTTTGAAATAAAGTCAAGCCAATTTATACAGTGGTAAATTGCTGGTAATATCGAAATGAAGCCAAGAAATTAATCAAAATTCATCTCAAAAGCATCTTGATTTGCAATATGAAATATAAAAATGATGGGAATAAAAATATAATATGAAACAACACAAACAATGAGGCAGGCCTGTGCAGCTGGTGCATATTTTAGAGGAGATTAAAGTATGTGGATAAAAAATGAGCAATCTATTCTAAATATTTTATAAGCTCCCATACTTGGTGAGAAAGCCAAATTTATGCTTAGGCTTTGATGTTTTATAGAGGCAATTATATTAGCAGAAGTTACTGTATTGAAAATATTTAGAAACACATTTAAAAAAAAAAAGAAATGGTACATTGAAGGAACAGAATCAGTTCCTTTTGCCAATAGGGAACAAGTTCCAAAGACTGCCTAGCAAGTTAACTTGAATTATTTTGCCAATTACTTGTTTTTGGGTCTGCGCCATGGCTGAAATCCTAAACAAATATATTTAAAAGTTAATGTTTTAGTGGGAACTTAATTGAATTTAGTGAGATTGTCTACTGCACTTCACGACTGAACTGTATGAAGAGGGCAAATAAATGGGCTGAATTTGGATTGACTGCAAATATGATTCCTTTGAAGGCAGCTCCTCAGCTTGTTTTGGATATGAACTCTTCTCCTCCCTCATGTTAGATGGCTTAATGACCATGGTCATCCAATTTTGGGGGTCCCATCCTTGACTTTTTCTTGGGGCCCAGAATCAGTAAGACAGCCACTGAATACACATTGATTTTAGATAGTTATAAAGAAGTTTATTATGGAACACATAAGACAGCTAGTATGAACCTCTAGTTAATCTAGATAATTTTTTTGGGTGGGGGACTGGCACGTTGAAGATTTATCCAGCAATTTCCACCTCATTCTAGTTTTTATAGGTGTCTTTCAGTGCAATCCTAAATAAAGTTACTCAAGTAAGACCAGTTGAATCAATGGACTGATTGGAGTAAAAGCTATAAAATTGTTTGTTCAATTGAACCAGTTGTAATATTCTGTTAAACTTGTAACCACTATTGAAACTGTTGCCGATATATTATATTATGACTGTTCTATGTAATACCTCCCAAGATATTCCATGTAAAGCGCCCTGAGCCATACGGGAGGGTGGTATAAAAATCTAATGAATAAATAAATAAATAAATATCCCCAGAGGACTGCATTCTCTGAAAGCTGCACTTCCCTCATGGTAGATGCATATGTTTCAATTTCCCATCTTACTTACACATTCCCCACTGATCTAGTCGCCCCTGGGAAGAATTCATCATTTCTGTGTGTCATAACAGGATTTCAAAATCTAGATGTGGTGATTAAGAATAATCAAATGAAACATAAATTGTGTAAGATAAATGCCAAATAAGGACATACCAATGATCTGAAAAAGGTGCTGCTCCTTTGCTGCTTCCACTAGAATTTTCCATTTATCCTATTTCTCCTAGTCGTAAAGCAACACAGTTCATATATCTTTGTTTCATTATATCAGTGGCATGTTTTAACTGCAGTACTCTAGCTTGTTTAAATTAAGAATAATGGGTTGCACTGACAGATATGTGCTGATTGTTTTGTAACTGGCACTTGACAGCTTGTAGGGTGTGTATGTTTTTTAACAGAGGAGAATGGTTTGCTGTTCTCAAACACTGCAGAACACAGAACAGTTGCAAATCATTCAAATATAACTAAACCATAGAAGAGTAGTCAGTTCCCTGCCATTAAAAAAGATGCAAACTCAAAAGAACCAAAGAGCCTTCATGGCAGGGATCAATTAGAAGTAAGCATGGGACAAAAACAAACAAACAAAATCCTACTGCTTATGCTAAGAGACCTTTTCAGTGAAAGGGCTGCAGCCTACCAGTATGATTAAGGAAACTTTAACACAACTCTGTTGGCAATTGAACCTTAAAGACTGAACTGTTTGTTTATAAGTGAGTGAAACCCTTCAGAGATCATCTTAATATTTTTGCTTCAAGTTCAAAATAAATGCTGTTTCATGCAGCTTTGCATCTATGCAATAGCCAGCTGGACTTCACGAGTACATGAAGAAAGCCTATCAAAGCTGTTTGTTTCATGATGAGAAGTGATACCCATATAGTTGCCTTGGGATCTCCCTACTTGCAATGACCATGATTCCCATGAGTTAATACACTCATGAACATACGTGAAGAAGTTCTTGTATGCAGCTAGCCTCTTTGCAGAGAGACAAATTTATTTCTACCCATTCTTAAGGTCCATGTAAACATCTACATCTTTAGGCTTCCCTGTGGGATGCAGATCTATGTCCTTAAGATGGATGTTTCTTCTTCTGAAATGAATGGGAATGCTCCTATTGATCGTTTCCGTGCTGGGAACTTCACTGCACCAGTTCCCCAGCAGGAGCACAAATAAGGAGCGGATAAGGTGCACTGGGCAAAGACTCCCCTGTGTGGGTGCAGGAAAAGATGGGGCAGCCTGCCACAACTAAAACTCCAGCCTGTAGCCCGACATTAAGCTTCCAGTGCGTAAACAGTCATTAGGAGGCTTTGTAAGTGGACCAGATTTCTTAGAGTGGAAATTACTAGAAGGGGACAGTGAAATTTCAAATAGCAAATGTGATTTTTTTCCAAAATAAGATAATGAAATACATCCCTTACATCTATTATATGAAAAGCCAACTAACACTGCATATCACTGCTCTGCATATTTATTTCTTATTCAAGTTTGCATATCCATGAACAATAAAATTCTGTATTAAAAGAAAAAAAAACTTCAGAGAAATACTCTGGAATCTTAAGGAGGTCTCTAGAGAACTTTAACAGTGTTTTATGACATGTTTTACAAAACTGACTCTATTTTTATTGAGTTCTTGGCTCTCTTTTTCCTTGGTCTGTTTAGAGCAAAATTAATTCTGAAAATAAAACTAAGTTGCTCCCCGATGTCCTCCAAATTGTTTCCATCATACTTTATACAAATTAAATCTGGTAATCTTGTCTGCTGTGGATTTTTGTAGTGGTGTTTAAAGTTTAGTGGAGCCAGGAACAATGTGCTTAATTGGCAGCACAAGGAAGAGCTTTATGGTAATCATGGCAGGGATGTTTTCTGTACTTCAAAGAGGGTCTCTATGGAGTGTTGACAAATTGTATGCATAATACAAAATAGGCAACCAAAAAAAGCCCCTTTGGTGATTTCACAGTGGAGAGCAAGTGGTAACTTGTGCCTTGGTAGAATTTTAACTATTGTATGCAGAAACATCAGGGTGTGCCCCAACTGATCTGTGCAAATCAGTCTAATCAGTGGAATGCACAAAAGGCATCCTAGGCACTATGCATCCAGCCATAGGAATGCAGCCATATGCACATGAGATAGGAAATTAAAACTGACATGCAGCCTGGTAGAAAAGCATACATGATGCAGATGGAATGCTTCTGATGCAACATTGGTGCCTGCTCCTTTATGCCCCATTCTGCAAGATAAAATTATTAGAGATGGTTTCTTTATCACTTGCTATTTCTTTCCCAAGTTCCTGTTTTGACTTTGTGCAAGTGACACCTGTGATGCTTTATTTTTTGCAGTTGTCTAACATCAATTTGGCTTTTTCAATGTTATTTGCACATCAATACACTGGCATTAAAACATTGTTCTTATCAACACTATATAAATGACCACTATGCATTAATGTGGCAATACATGGATACACAATACAAATAATGCAAATAATAATGCACCCATTGCAATACAAGGTGCCTGTACAACCAATAGAATGAAAACAGTCCACCAAAATGAATGGCAAGGAATCACCTGTGCTGCCAGTTGACACAACAGAGGATACACTGGAGGCGGACGCAGCCGGCCTCTGGTCTATGCAGGGTGTGCACTGAGTAAGTGCAGTACGCACAATATAAGAGGTAGGTGGGACCCACAATGCCTATAAAGTTGCTGTGTATGTGGGTCCGAGCCTCTTCACCCAGCATGTCGTGGAGCAGCTTCTCTCCCGCCTGATGTGATGTGCAAACAATCTATAGGCTGTGTCTGCTGTAGATGTTTCATGGTTAATATTTCATCACAGCTTGGATTTCGCATGGGATGGAGGCTGTTGGCAAGGAGTCTGGTAGATGATTAGACTTCCTGGGGCTCAGAGCCTCCATATGAGGCAGCATGTAAATAAGCACAGCTTATCCAGCTGGGAGGCCAGGAGCTTGTTGCCAGATAGCCTGGGGGGCAGCCAAAACTGCTGGATGCCTGAAGGCTCCCCCTACATAGGTTGCCTCCTGTAGGGCAGACTTCAGTAGGCAAGGGGATCTGCTCTCCCAGCTGGGAATGGTGTGGATCCCCAGGGCGCCTCGGGAAGCCATGGGTTTTGGTACGGTCCACTGACTGATAGGTCAGGCTCCTTCTCTTGCTGTTCCAACCCTCCTGTTGAGAGGTAATAAAGCTGTGGTCTTGTTTATATTGTTTATACCCAATAACTGTGTGTCATGACTGATTCCAACCCCAAATGCCCTCCTGCAAGTCAACAAACAAATGTTAAGGAAAAAAAGAAATTAAATAGGGAGTAATCACTCATCCTTAGTAATAGTTCATGTCCCTATGTTATTATTTAAACAACATCCCGTTGGCCAATAATTCCCAAAGAAAAAATATATTTTTTCCTTAACAGCTAGATCTGAGTCCCTTAGTACCTCATATATGTATAAAGTGCCATCAAATCACAACTGACTTTTGTTAATTCCATAGGACTTTCAAGGCAAAGGACAAGCAGTGGTGTTTTGCCATAACCGTTACTGCAGATAAAATGGATATTAAAGACACAACTTTAGTGTTAAATCTGGCAACCTAAGCTCTGTATTTTTCAACATTGGATGTTATGAAGAATCACTGATTAGAATTGAACCAGCTTTTTCTTTAATTTAAAAAAAGGGATGAAGATAAATGACTATCAAAAAGATGTGTCATGGGATCTTCATGTACAAAACCCATGCAGGATGATGGCTGTAGTAAGTAAGGAGGGGAAGTAGATGTGAAGCAGTGTTGAGGTCACCTGACCAAAACCTGCATATGATTTCCAGCCCAACTTTTGAGAAAAGAGACATAGTAGTGTAGCTGATGTCGTGCTCTATGCCCCCACTCCCAACCCTCCCATTGGTTTTCAGGCCTGGTTTGAAGAAAGGCAGCAGGGGGCACTATTTTGACTTGATCAAGGACAGTAGAAGAAAAAAAAATACTCAGTCTTTTCTCCTGTTCCTCTGTTCTAATCTTATCATTCCCAAATTGTTTTCTTTTTTTGTGGTTTTGTTTTAAAATGTTGAGGAATGATACATGTGACTGAGTTCTGTATTTGCTCTGTCCCTGTAATTTGGGCTAGTGTTGTTGCTGGGCAACACTATATTTTAAACTGTAGGGAGAAAAAAAATTGTAAAAATATAGATTACTGCATATCTTCTCATGCATCACTTAGAATATTTATAGCATTTCCCCCTTTTTAATAATGTGTTTTGTGGACTGTATGCACACCCAGTGTGAACCACATTCTTTTATGTACTTAGACTAACACAATGAAGTTAGCCCACACTGTTTTTCTATTTATAATAATTTCACCATTGATGATATAGTCTACAAAGGGAAATTTTTTTATCAGTGATCCACACATCAGTGCTCGAGAGGTAAAGGGGCACTAGATATAATGACTTGCTACCCATTAAAGAAATTGTCAGCGGTGCTTTTTCTGTAGGTTTTCTTTTAAAAGTAGATATTTCCTTTTTTGCTGGAAAAAAATGCATTCACAAAGCAAACTGAGACAAGAAAGACAGGCAGCAAGGATGGCGCCAATAGAAGCCACAAACTCTGATATAATGACTGAGGTCATTATAGATGACAGTTCTTTCTTTATCTGAATAATATGTGTAGCAATTGTTGAATGCAATTTGCTGCCTGAGCTGAAGCACAAGAGTGGGGAAATAAAACATTGCAAAGTCAGGCAAGGAAGACAGAGCATATGCTCTCATACCTTCAAAGAGATTTTATTGTAGCACAAGGAGTTGGGTGATGAGCATGGGGAAATAAGCTTCAACAGAAAAGAGTGTACGTCTCTCTTCCTTACACTGCCCTCTCACTTTATATCTATAGAGAACCTCTTGGAGACTTAAGGCAAGTAGATTAGCTCACCCATACCTTGTGCGATACCTTCTCACTCCACAGACATTGATGAACCACTTCTCTGGCTATAGCAGCATGCCCTGCAAACCCTGATGAAGAAATGCATTTTTTCACTGTAAGTTTTTAAAAGTCCCTCCACCCCATCCAGGATAAAAAAGGCAAGAAGGGGGAAGTCAATTCAATTGCTTTGCTAGTCTTACCACAGACACGTTTTTTAAATGTTAGAGACAGTGGGATGGCCAAGTCCTTCTCCCCGCCAAGTAGGAAATGGAGATTTGGAGATATTAACTCCTTAAAAAGTCTTCAGGAAGAAACTCCTGGAGACTTCAGGAAAAGCTTCTTTGACACAAGCTGACCTAGTCTGTGGGTGGAGAAAAAGAGATAAGAAAACTCCTGGGATTAAGGAGAAAGGTCTTTGTGGGTTTTCTTGCTGATCTAGTCAGGGCAGGCTTCTCCTACTTGAGGTCTGTAGGAGGTATCCATTAACATATGCTGGCCTACACATGTGAAAGAGGCTTGAAAGTAATGGAAACCCAGTAGAACAAGGTAGTCAACCTATGGTCCTCCAGATGTCCATAGACTACAATTTCCATGAGCCCCTGCCAGAATTTGTTGGCAGGGGCTCATGGGAATTGTAGTCCATGAACATCTGGAGGACCACAGGTTGACTACCCCTGCTGTAGAACATCTGATAACTTCCTAAGCTAAGGATCCTGCTTTATATTTAGCATCTGACAGGACATGTATAGAGGGGGGACAGAGGGATTGTATTTTACCCTTTTCTTTTGAATCCCATGTTCAATCTGGTACTGTGCTAAAAGTATACTTGTGAACATTATCTTTTTAATAAATACCTTATAACTTTTGATCCTGGTAGTGGTTCTCTGTGGCACAAATCTCCGCTAACTTGAACACACTATTTATTTACTTATTTAAATGATATTATTTTAATGGCCAGCTGGCCACAAGCAAAATCACACTAAAACAATCCTATATTGTCCCCTTTTACATTTAATTATCGCCAACAAACATTTTGTTACTAATAATTTGATCCTGTTCTCTGTATCTAATAGTAACATTTCAATTAGACTCTGAAAAGAAAAAAATTAAATTGATAAGATAAAAACTGTCCTAAACTTTACTTCTTCAAAAATACTTCCCAAAAATACCAGAACAGAATCTGTTCCTAGGTTTCAGTATGACCATCACCACACTTGTAACTTCTATGCAAATAAGAAATACTTGCACAATGGCCTTCAGTGACCATTGATGACATTGTTAAATTACAAAAAAATGGAGTAAAATTAAAGCAGATTAGGCCATGAGCAGCTACTGAGCACACCCCATTTTGTTCTCTCCAGCTTACTTATAAAATCCAGGGATATCACCACTAATCTGATTACTTTCTAATATGCTTTGTCTGACTTAAAGTCCAGCAACTGAAGCTTATTTCCAATTACCTTTTCCCAAGAGTTCAATAGCAGCTCTTTTCTAATAAGGCTTAGGAGCACCTCATTAGATATTAGGGTTGGACTAGATGGCCCTGGAGGTGCCTTCCAACTCTATGATTCTATGATCATCTTACAATATAACAAAAATGATCTTTGTCACTTTAAGCTTCCAGAGATTTCTAATATAGTTCCATGCTGAGGATTACCTCAGAGACATAATTTGGCATGCTGGGAAGCGACTATTGGGAAGCGACTATTGGGGGCCAATGGGCATCCGCCTCCATTGGGACCCCCAGCTGCCTGGCCACAGGCCCCTGGCCCCCCAGCCGAGTTGGCCACACCCTTTGTGTGGCCGATCTCCTTAGGGAGACCCCCTCCCTCAGGGGGTCCCATATGCAAACAGGCCTCCCTGCCAAAAGGCTCCTTACTTGTGTTAACCCGCAGCTGCAACAACTTTAACAAATGAAACATAAACCATAGGGAGGGAGGGAGGTTTGCTGTCCAAGGTGCTGAACGTGGAGAGAGAGAGAGAGCAGCAGCAGCATTCCAAGCCTTATAAAGGCCTTGCTCTTTCCCTCCATGTGATCCAAGCCATAGCCTCCAAAGCCAGCGTCCCTTCTTCTTTGATGCCACCGCAGTGCCAATTGCGGCCGTGGTAAATCACGGGTCGCTGATTACGGTCATAGACCAGCACAAGATGATGCAAAACACCTATTAAAACCAGAAATTAGAACATCTTAAAACATAGTAATACAAAATAAGATACATAATAAGAAGGTACATAAACACAGCTGTCCAGTTCATTTGAAACAGTCCATTCCATTGCAAATTTTCATTGCTGCTGCACAGAGCTTGGCAACACTACGGGCTATATCATTATCTAGCAACAGAGAAATGTAAAATTCTCCTGAACACCCTGGAAATCTGCCTAACAGTGGAAGAATTAGCCTAATTCGAATTATAATATCAACACTGAAGGAGAATATGTTTCATGGTTTCTATATGTCCAGATTCACAGGTATATTTCCTTTCATTATAGGGTATTTTTCTATATCTTCCTTCTAATACAGCCGAAGGGAAGGTGTCACAGCATGCCAAAGTCAAGGCCCTCCTATGACTACGTACTTCAAGTTTGGCCAGATATGTTATAGGGAAAGATGAGTACCTATTGGGTTTGCTGATAATGAAAGATGGGTTATTAGGAAAATCCTGTTGGTGTTCTATGTCAATTAATCTCTACTTAACAGCTTCTTTGGCCTGATCATATTCCATGCTCAGTAGGAGCTCAGGAGAGAACCCCAAGAGTGCAATTTTAGCTCTCACGTTTTGATGCAATAAAGACTGGTAACCATACTCAGTTGTTAGTGGGACAAGGCCACGAGGGAAAAAGGATAGTTCAAGCCAGTAATTTAAAGCAGTCAGCCATACCCTAGCCTCCATATTCATGAATCCTGTCTCAATTCTCAGAGTAGCATTGGAGACACATTTTGGCATTTGAAGAGCAGATCTTAAAAATCTAGATTGAATCTTCTCCAAAGGAGCAAGATTTGAGAAGGGGCCCAACTGTGTGCCATATAGTAGTTGTGACACTGCCTTGGCTTCAAACAATTTGAGTGCTGCAGGTATATATTGTCCACCAACCAGAATGTTAGATAAATAGACCCAAGAATTTAACTTATTAAACAGGAATGAAGTATAGAGTTCCCCTACTATGGATAACAGGCTTACAGATCGATAATTTTGTGGATATGAAAAGCTTCAATAGCCCTCCTTCAAGAATCTGGCCTAATTCCTGAGCTACTTATTCTAGAGAAAATGGCAACAAGAATCTTTGCAAACCACTTTGAATCAGCTGGGATCAAGAGCTTTATGAAGTTTTAATCCCCTAATTAAAGGTGATATTTCTCTAGTAGAAACTGGAGACATCTCTAGGACCATTGGTATATCTGAAACTTTTCAATTAACAATGAGGGGGGCAAAGCCCAAAAATGCTGGTCTCACATGGGCCCATTATGCACGGCCGCCGAAACGGCGATTTCAGGTCACATGGAAAACGCGGAGGGGGAAGACGTGAGGCATACCGGTTATACACGGGGCGGGGCGCGATGGCGGCAAAACCCAGAGTAACCGATTATGCACGCGCCGATCCGGGCGCCGCTTCTGGTTGCGCCCCGCTCACCCGGAAGCTGCGCTTTCTTCCGCGTTTCACTGACGCGGCTTTTTCGGCGGCATGCACCGAAGCTGCAGCCGGTTGCAGCCGGCTCCGTGCGTTATCCGTGATTTTAGTCGCCGCCATTCCACCCCGAATGTGCGCTAAAACCCCCGTGCATAATGGGTCATGGAGGAACAATGTGACTCTTGACCCTGTAGCATCCTTTATCATTTTTAAAAAACCAACAAATATTTGAATTGGCTGATAATGATTTTTTCTACAGTAGTTTCCAACCCATAATTCTATCCTCTTTTTTATTTTGGTTTATTAGGTTTTTAGGTCCTTTTTCAATCCAAATAACTCTAATAGATCCTGTTTGAGCTTATATTTATGGAATTTTATGAACAACTTACAAGCCTTTTTAGTGATCTGCAATCACTGTCAAATAGGCATGTGCAAGGGGCCCCCGATTCGGACCATTTTGGATTCATATCAGGCCGATTCGGATCGATCCAAATCAATTCGAGCCATCCAAATTGGTTCGGAGCCAATGCAAGTCACTGGGGCCATTGACTTGTATTGGAAATCCTTCTCCCGCTTTTCCCGGGGGCTGGGGGAGAGGGGGTGTACGTTAAGCCCCTGAAACTTCTTGGAGAGCTCAGGGAGTGTCTTCCATGACTCCCCTGCAAGTTTCAAGAAGATTGGACCAAGGGGTCCTATCCTAGGGGCTCCCAAAGAGGGTACCCCTATCCGCTCCATTGGATAGAATGGAGATTTGGAAATCTCTGGTTTTAACTTGATTTCCCATAGACTTCTATGGGAAAAGGTCTTTGGGAGCCTCTAGGATGGGACCCCCTGGTGCAATCTTCCTGAAACTTGCCAGGGAGCTCAGAGAGGGTCTTGCCTGAGTCCCCTGCAAGTTTCAGGAATATTGCACCAGGGGGTCTCAACCTAGGGGCTCCTAAAGAGGCTGACACCATTCCCCATAGACTTTAAAGGTGGGAAAAATTAATTTCAGCAGGAAATTAACCAGGAAATTGGCAATTAACCTGCTGAAATTAATTTTTCCCACCTTTAAAGTCTATGGGGAATGGTGTCAGCCTCTTTGGGAGCCATCCCCTTGGTCCAATCTTCTTGAAACTTGCAGGGGAGCCGAATCTCATGGATTAAAGATGGAGGACGGCCCATTTCAGACTGTTTTAAGCTCGGAAACACCCAAAACTGCCCCAATTCAGGCGTTTCCTAGCTGAATATGCACAAACCTACTGTCAAACCATTGATATTTATGGTGCTCTATTTCATAGAATCATAGACTTGGATCATCGATTTTTTCCATTGTTGTTTTATATTTCTTATTTAAAAATACAACAACAATGAGATTAGTGCTATGAGACTAATAGTCTCAAATCACTGGAATAAAAATAACTGATAGGGAAAACCTTTAAAAAGTTATGCAAGAGTTTGAGGCCCCCTGCAATTACTTTTCTACATGTGCTTCTCTGGCAGTTCTTGAAGCAGACCCTTTTCATGCCCTGTAAAGGGATAGGTAAGATGAGGAAAGACTGGTATGGGATTGTGTGCCACCAATCAAGCCCAGCAGTGAGCATGGCACCTGTAGCCAGCACTCAGCTGCTCTCTCTCTCTTTCTGTTTATGCATGCATGAGCACATATGAAACGAGCCAGCCAAGTTATTCTGCAAGCTCTTTCCCTCCTCCTCTTTCAGCATCCACACAGCTCCTCTATTCATTCCACTCCCCGTGTGTCTCCAGGGTACTGATATGGATGAAATGGATGTACTGCTCACTCACCTGGGCCTCTGGAGCATATGCAACCAAACTGGAGCCATAAATCTCACACACTCAGGAGACAGCCCAAGAAATTGATCTGGCACTCCAAGAACTTTGTGCCTCTCAGTGCAATGGGCAGATGGAAAATGAAAAGAGAAGCAGAGGCAGATTGGATCTGTCTTGGCCCAACCAGTTTTTGACATCCACACTTTAAAAAGTCACAGCCACGTTTTGAGGCCACACTGAGGTTCAAGAGCCAAGATGTGGAGAGCAGAACCTTAGTAAGGAGAGTGTTGGGGTCAAGAGTTGCCAAATTTAGGTTGGGAAATTCCTGGAGATTTGGGAGGTGAAAGGGTGAGAGAAAAAGCTCAACCATGAATACTGTCATAGAGTACACCCTCCAAATCAGACATTTTCTAATGGGGGAACAAATATCTGTAAGACTTGAGATCAATTTTAATTCTAATTCTATAAATAAATAAAATTGTAGGGAAATAGTGTGGGGGGGGGTTTAGTTCAAAATGGTGCTTATGTAGTAAAGGGATTGCAGAGGGTGATGAATCTTTTCAGTTTTTCAGGGGAGCTGATAACACATTAGAAAATCTATTAGAACTTGCCAGTAAGGAAAAGGAAGATTCTCAACTGTTCTAGTCAGTTTCAAAAAAAGTTTTGTCAGTTCCAGGATGATTTATTTTAATTTGCCCATGTGTTCCCTTTCATCCATAGAACTGAACCATATGATTTTAAATGCAAAGTACTGACTTGATGCGATAGAACCAAAAACCCTTGGATGCCACTCGCTCCCCCCATGTCACAAGTAATGTTTCCACCCAAATTAAGAAAACTGAATTTGCTTGTTGTAGCTGCAAAATAAGTACACTGCATGAAAAAAGAATGATATACCTGAAGTCAAGTGTAAAAGCTTGAGTGCTCAGAAAATCTTCACTAAGCCATGCGTGTATAATAGGCCTTAGTGTCTATATCAAACAGCTAATAAAGGCACAACAAACACTGGCAGAAAAATGATAAAGATCGACACTTTCGCTATACAGTATGAGTACAAAGAAGAACATACTCTATAGGCTTTGACGAATCATCCATTTAGGACTGAATGTGCTCCTATAGCTATCCTGTGACATGGAATCTGTTAAGGGTCCTGACAGCGTCTATCCTGGCAGCTGAGTTGAGATGAAGTCTGGTAAGCCTAGACTATATTAATTAATTATTTTTATTTATATAGGCATTTATATACTGCCCCTCTTGAAATACAATCTCGAGGAGGTTTGCACAATTTAAAACACAATAAACTGATAAATTAATCACAATACAAACAAGTTAAAATTATAAAATTAACAATTGCAGTTGGTCATTATCACACCAGGCTCTACTGATGGTGATTCATCAACACAAAAACTAAATATAGATTAGATTTGTTAATGACCCAGTCAGTTTTAGTCAATGCTAATTGGAGCACTGCTTTGAACAAGTCTTATAAAAATGCTTCATTGTAACCAAACTTCACATTTCTTTTCAGTAGATCTAAAGAGGAGAAAGACTTCTTCAGTACTTATTTATTCTAACTTTCCTTCGTATTTCTCAAACTGAATCAAGACTCAGCATACAAAGACATTACAGTGACATATTTTTTAAAATTATTTACAAAAACACTTGTTTGGTGAAACAAATGTTAAATGCCTACTTTTGCATGGCAGTCTGATCTAGATTTTTTTGTATTGGAGCTGCTTCTATTTTATGGGTGTTGGTGTGTGTTCCAATATGGAAATTAAATGTGAACTGTAATTGCCAATAAGACACAATGCCAGATTTGAGCAGCTGTATTTCCTCTATTATTGTCAAATTTGATACATTTTGCAACATTGCCTCTTGTTCCTGTTTATGTGTCAGGCCTTTATTCATTTACAGATTACAGTCTTTAGAGATTTACCATAACTATATTAAGGGCAAGGTTTAATGAAATCATATAATTTACATTTTGTAGCATCACAAATGCCTTCCTTGCAGAACTACCGGATGTTTGTTAGTCAAATAATTCTCTTGCTGGCGTTAATGTGATGTGAACTATTTGGCATACAATACATTCTATTATTCAAAGATTCCCATTCCAACCTTCATAATGGCTACAGGCAGCTAACAGTTAATCCCTTTCTTAGGCCTGGCCAATACAACCAGTGCACTACAATGATATTTTATTCATGACCTTTCCTTTAATGTGAAAAATTCTGCTTTCTGCCTTTTAGGCTCAAAAGCCATTTATTTGCCTCCATTATAACCCTGCCTAGGCTAGATGGAGACTCAGGAACAAATGCCAGAACTGACTTGTGGAACTTGCTTTATGCAGGCCTTCCCCTGGTCCTTGACTCAGAAATTGCTGCTGGTACTGAATGCAGCTGCTTGGGTCCTCGCTGGAACACCCTGGAAGGCCCATATTCAGCCAGTGCAGAGGCAGCTACATTGGTTGCCAGTTGCAGTTTGAATCATGTTCAAGGTTTGTTTGTTTGTTTGTTTATTTATTTATTATTGGATTTATATACCGCCATTCGCCAAAAGGTTTCACGGTGGTTCACAATAAAATATAAAATCAAAGTTAAATCACATAAAATCCCATAAATACCCCATTATTACAATAAAAGAAGGCATTCTATTCTATAACTTTCCCCACTTTCCCCACTTGTTCAGAGAGAGGTTGGGTGTTAATTCTGTAAGAGAGAGAGGAGAGAAAGACTGGCCGATGGATTAGGGATCTTGGATGGAACCCAGGCTCTGCCCTGGCCTCAACCATATGCCTGGCGGAAGAGCTCTGTCTTACAGGCCCTGCGGAAAGATGGTAATTCCAACAGGGCCCTTTGCTCCTCCGGGAGCTCATTCCACCAGGTTGGGGCCAGGACCGAAAAGGCTTTAACCTTAAAGGCCATTTGCAGTCTGGGACCCACATATCTCAAGAATTGCCTATTGCCTTGCACTCTGTGAATGTAAATTTGCTGGTGGTCCCTGGCCCACGAGAGATATGAATGACTCTCTGCTTGGAAGGACACCTCAGCCTGCTCCAGAAAAGTGCTGCTAAGACAGAACATTTCCATCCACATTTTAAAGCGGAATGCACTGACAAGCTAAACTGCCTCATGCAGCACTTGGGTGGGTGGTACAGGCAAGCTATTTTTTTTCAATCAAAACCTTTTTTATTAACACATAAAAAGTTAAAATTGACGATAAAATTGAGCAAACTAGAAGCACAACTAAAAGCAAGATTGCAATACTTATACCAAAAAACTGCCTAAGTCTTATCAAGCTTCTGCTTCATGGCAGCTTACAAAAATGCTACTTCAGGTGTATAACTATTCAAGAGAAATGAACTCTTGAAGGAAGCTGGGAGTTTAAATATTTCACATTGATATATCTGTATAAAAAGAACAATAAAATAGACCATGTGGAATAATTTCAATACAACTCATGTTGTAGGGGCAATGGCTATCTGAATATACTTCTTGTGGATGCAAAAATGTTTAATCTGGCCAAAGAAATACTTTTGTGCTGATGAAGAACTTGCAGATTCTGAAGGTACTGGGCCATAGGACCTGCTTCTAACGGCATCTTCAGATGCAATGGGGAATAGGCTTTATCAGTTACACTATTAAGATTTTGTAGTTCAGTTTCCAGAAATCTATGTTTTATTAATTGAAATGCCCCAGATCACTGATTCATTGGAGGATATTCATGACTGGCAATTGCAGTGCAATCCAAAACCACAGGAATTCAGGCATCACTAGTCATCGCCCCATGCCAGTGGATTTGGAGTTGAAATGACTCAGTATACATACACAGAGCATCATATAGGCCTATTATGCACGGCCGCTGAAACAGCGGCATGGAGAATGCGGAGGAGGAAGAAGCTAAGCAATCCGCTTACCCACGGGATGGAACGCAACGGCGGCAAAACCCAGAGTATCCGATTATGCATGTGGGTACTCCGAAGCCAATTCTGGTTGCGCCCTGGTCCCGGGAAGCTCCACTTCCTTCCTCATCTCACTAACACAGCTTTTTTGGCAGCATACATTGACTCTGCACCCGGTTGCTGTCTGCAGGGTGCATAATTGGTGATTTTAGACGATGCCATTCCACTCCGAATGGGGACCTTCCACTCCATGCATAATGGGCCATACAGAAGGCAGTGACGGGGAGGTCATAAAATATTATATGCAAAAGCCTTGGCATATTCTTGAGATTAGGATACTTGTTTTCTATCTGTGGTCCAGAATACGTGAATATCCCCAAATAAAAGCTAGAGAAATTTGGCTTTTATTTAGCTCATCTTTAGCAGTAGCCAAAACAGATTCTCTAATCTGTATTTAGCTTAGTGGCTAAACCAAGCTGAATATACATGCCTACTTGCAACACCAAGAATTCTGAGAGCTTGTTGCAATCCTTACAACATATATATAAGGCAGACTGAGTCAAAATGGACACAAAAAAGTGACTAAAAAGTGAGATTTGAGCCTTATCACGGCTTCTTAGCAGTGCAATTCCTCATTGACTCCAAGGCATTTAGAAGGGTGTAAATCTGCTGAAGACTACAGTATTAGAAACGTCAGTTCTTTGAGAAAGTTGTTTCTTGTGCTTAGTGAAGAACTGTTGTTGTTTTTTTTAGACCATGATACTTTTCGATATGTAAAAGAACTGCAGCAGGTCCCTGTACTTTGTGCTCATCCTTGATTCTCTGCATATTCAGTTGTTGCCAAGATTTAAACAACATTCACAACCATATTAAAAGTCTGAAGATCAAATCAATGTTGTAGTAATGAATCATCCTCTGTCCTAAATTGTCATTGGGTTCACTGAACCTATACTAATAAATGTTAGTTGAAAGGGTATGAGAAACATGGATCAAATAAAAAACAAAACAAAAACCCCAAACCTTAACTATATACCAGCTTCATGATTTTAATCACAATGCTCCTGGTCTGCAGAATTTGATTTGGGGCCTCCTAAATTGTTGGTGACAGCAATGCATTCTCTTTAGTTATGAATCCAGGTAATAGATATTTAGGGCTTGATATTACGTACATAAAATTTTCATATTTGCACACTTCATGAATATAAAGCAGAAGACTTTAATATGAGAATGATGTAGAACAGCGCTGGTGATATTGCTCCTGAAGAGATGAATATCTACAAAGTTTAAAACTGCCATTCCCTCCAAGTTAGTATATAGGGAGAATTAAATTTATTTTCAATTAAATTTGAATAATTTCAACAGTGGTACAGCATCATGTACCACACAAGGCCATTGGGTCAGGGCGGTGGGAATTCAGTAGTGAATTGTGGATAGATTTGGTATCACAATGAGTCCAGAGGATGACATGGCCTTTTCTTTTATGCTTGTGTTCAATTGCGGATGTCACCAAAGAGATATGTTAACGGAGCTCTAAGTCTCAGAATGAGGACTCCAAGGGGCATGAGCAACATTTGCTAGTATGTGCTAGAGCAGGGATAGTCAACCTGTGGTCCTCCAGATGTTCATGAACTACAATTCCCATGAGCCCCTGCCAGCGTTTGCTGGCAGGGGCTCATGGGAGTTGTAGTTCATGAACATCTGAAGGACCACAGGTTGGCTACCCCTGTGCTAGAGGGTTGAATCCTGAGAAATCTGATCCTCAATGTGTCCGGACTCTATGATTCCCAGACCACTCCAGGTATTTTGACAGTACTAAACTAACAAAACAAAAAAGTGAAATGGGAAAAGCACAGAGAAGCTCTTTCCTCTTTGCCTTAGCTCTACAACTCAAATTACAACAAAAACTTGGGGATTTGATGTCTGTGTTTCATATTAATACAATCATTACAAGTTACTAAATTTAATATTTCAAGCCTTTGAAGTAGAAATTTAGTGGCATCTGTAAAGTCAACTATATTAAACATTACCAACAGGTTACGGTTTTCAAATTACCCCTTGGTGATGTAAATCAATGGAGCCTTGTAATGTCTGTGTGGGCAGTGATTAACACTTGCAACTTGCAAATGATACAGTCTAGGTTTATGACAGGGCACAATATCTAGGGTTTTCATTGCAAAACTGGTGTCAAAGTCAGCAGAGAAACCAAGGTCTCTCTGAAACTGCTAACTAGTTCTTATATGGTTTCAAAAGGGGCCACTTTGAACAGATGCCACTGTGAACAGAAATTGTTCTGGGAAGTAAATCATTCTAATAAGCAATCAATCAAACAAACTGCACCTGGGTCTCTGGGATGGAAATAACCCTTCTCCTTTGGATCTTGTGCATGCTTCTGCTGAGAAAAAGTCTTGGGCAAGACATGAGATTACACTTTACATCTGCATATTTTACTTTGCCAAACTCCTCCTTCTCCCCATTTAAGATATGATACAACATGGCAGGAATAAGGCTTGGGTTGGTAGCACCAGCCCCTTTGTTCTGGTTTGGG
Source organism: Paroedura picta (assembly GCF_049243985.1). NCBI lineage: Eukaryota > Metazoa > Chordata > Lepidosauria > Squamata > Gekkonidae > Paroedura > Paroedura picta. The sequence continues at coordinate 55,488,620 of NC_135377.1, read as the reverse complement.
AGTGCAGATTTATAATCTGGTGAGCCGGGTTTGATTCCCCGCTGCCTCACCAGCTGGGGAACCTTGGGCTCGCCACAGCACTGATAAAGCTGTTCTGATCAAGCAGTGATATCAGGGTTCTCTCAGCCTCACCTACCTCGCAGGGTGTCTGTTGTAGGGAGAGGAAAGGAAAGGCGAATGAGACTCCTTTGGGTAGAGAAAAACGGCATATAAGACCCAACTCTTCTTTTATCATTCAATGGACTGAGCTGAGAGCAAGATTTAGGTTTCTTGCATTTTTTAAAAGCAAGGTTCCACTCCATAATTTTTATAGGAAAGATTAAACACTTGGCACATTTCTGTACTGGCAAGCAAATTAACCATTGCCCACGGCTGTATGTGAAACAGAATAGTGTCATTACAGTTTAGAGGAACGGATAATCCCATTCGAGCTGATCCAACTATAGTTTCTAATACACCTGGGACAAAGATTGCATCTTTTCCCATGTAACATGCCCATTTGTTCAGTTTTGTAAGTTTTCTAGGGTTAATTATTTTGCAGGAGATTTTTCCTACAGTGCTTTTCTTCTTCTTCTTCTGATACTGTGTTTTGGCCTGTGTAGCTTTTGAGGATGGGGCACAGGCATGAAGTATGCTTTCTATAGTTAAGGCAATAATCAAGCGACAGATGAGAAGAACCATAGCTGTAGCATGAACAGATACCCTTAGTCTTAAAGAAATATGTATGCAGACATGTTAATATCAATACATTATTTTTATGATTATGAATTATCACATTTGATTTAGTTGAAGCTCTTTTCTTTCTTTCTTTCTTTCTTTCTTTCTTTCTTTCTTTCTTTCTTTCTTTCTTTCTTTCTTTCTTTCTTTCTTGGGTAATACTTGCAAAATGGCTCAGAGAACCTTATTCCACTTTTATGGCAATTGACAAACAGCTGAGTTCATCTCACATCAGGTTACAGAAGGACACATGTACATGTGGGTGGGCAGGTAGTTGTGACTTCCTGTATTGTGCAGGGGGTTGGATTAGATGACCCTGGAGGTCCCTTCTCTATGATTCTATGACACTTTTATGTCAACATGTATTCCTTCTGTTTCTGTTTATTTTATCAAGAAAAACAGAGTTTTTAAATGCACGTGTACCATTCTCCGCTGTATACTGAGGTGATTTTACATGCCATGCAACATATATATGTTTAAGTCCTTAGACTGTGTTTGTCCCAGCACCTTGAATAAAGATATGGAATTGTTATATCTAGTTAAAATTAGATTATCTACTTTATAAGTTATTAAAAATGTTTAATGGGGTGGGCTGGACAAAGTAGTCTAACCATGGCTGCCTTTGTTTTGACAAATCCACCATGGCTCCAAACAGCCAACAGCTTCTTCCAGCTTCATTTAGGTCATTTTGCTGACAGGTACTGAGCTCAATCTCCCTTTTCTGAGACATTCCAAGCCCAAATTCCATTTTCCTGATGCTCCATAATGCCACTACCAGGTCCTTAAAGAAGTTGCTCAGCAACAAAGGTTCTCCTGCTCAAGTCCATTCCACTGTAAAGTCAGTGATGGTCTGTTCAGGACACACCCTCCATCACATCGGTTGGCTCAGGATGCTTGTCATTCATCCCTCTCTATCATGAGTAAACCCCCATAATCCCCCCCCCAATGGGTTATGGCCAAAACAATCTATGTCTAGGCCTGATTTATCTTTCCTTATCGTACAAACCACAAAGCAGTAAATAAAGACTCTTCCCCCAGCAGGAAAAACTCCCAAAATTCCCACTTTGCCTCCAAATGGCAAATGCATCCTGCAATATTACAGAGAAGGGGGGCGGCTCAGCAACCGGCAGCAAAGGTCTTCAAGAAAGGGTGGTGGCTGCATATATAGGCTGTTCGCTGCACTTCCCCATAGAATGGCCACTGTGTGGCTGACCAATCACTGCCTTGTGCTTTATTTGAAGAGGAGCTGGGGCAAATTAATCTGTGGCTTTACTACTGTGAATGCTTCTTATCAGTTTTATTTTATCTTCAAATGAAACTCAAAATAGCTAAGATTCTGCAGAACTCACATAATTTAAAACAAAATAATGTTTTGAAAAAGAATCCACAACAATAATAAAACTGTACTGGCTATCTTTAACTACTTTCTAATGCTCTGAATTAATTCAGATTTATAAATTTCCCAATAGAAAATGGCTGTTTTGCCTGTTTACTATTCTGTCTTGAAATGGTGTTTTCTGAATATTGATTGAGATACTGATCCTTGTTATCCCATGATGAAAACCTAGCATGTTAGTGCGATTATAGTATTGCATTGGGTTTGGAAAGAGTGAGATTCCCATCCCTGCTCTGTTTGAGCCACTCATTATCAGGCTAACCTTCCTCACAGGACTGGAAGAGGGGAGAACAATGTTGTAAGAGACTGAGACACACATTGGGAAGAAAAACCAAAATACATAAATTGTGCCCATCAGCAATGGAATATGATGTTCCAGAAGTCCCAGCATGCTTTATGTCAGATGCATTCTGGTCAATGATGCCACTATTAACACAGCTGAAAGTAAGATTTCACTAATGACTACTAATAGTCTGGTTCCAATGAGACATCATAATGGAACCTGTCAATAAGTTCAGAGAGGTATATATTAGAAAGAGCCTCTTGTGACACAGAGTGGTAAGGCAGCAAACATGCAGTCTGAAAGCTCTGCCCATGAGGCTGGGAGTTCGATCCCAGCAGCCGGCTCAAGGTCGATTCAGCCTTCCATCCTTCTGAGGTCGGTAAAATGAGTACCCAGCTTGCTGGGGGGTAAACGGTAATGACTGGGGAAGGCACTGGCAAACCACCCTGTATTGAGTCTGCCACGAAAACGCTGGAGGGCATCACCCCAAGGGTCAGACATGACCCAGTGCTTGCACAGGGGATACCATTACCTTTACCTTTATATTAGAATCACATGCCCAGAGTGGTTAAATGAAGACAGAGATACAAATATCTATTCAATAATTGAGCCACAAAAGATTACCTTGACTTGGTTCTTTAATTTCAGCCCACAGGGTTTGGGGGAGGATAAAGTGGAGCAAGAGAGACCCATCTACAGCCATCTGACCACTTTGGAAGAAGAGTGAGATTTTTAAAAAATGTGATAGTCACCGCACTCATGATGAAAGTCACTGTTGACCCAGGCATCTATTTTTCTCTACCTATTAAAATGATAATAAACTACTTCATTGTTTATAATTGTATAATATGCAAATATAGCCAAACAAAATAAAATTTGATTTATAAGCCTGCAAATATTTCCATTAACTTAGACTCATAACTCTTCCCCTTATCATGAAAGGAGACACTTTTAGTTCATTATGTGCCTTCTACCGCTCTGCTCGCACTTATGCTTATTCTAATAAACAAACACAGCTTCACTTTACGCTGGCATCATATTTTATGGGGTGTTCTGCTATAAACTGTGTAGAAGGCCTGTGATAAAATGGTAAATAAAACTAAGCAATAAATAGACAAGCCACCAGGTATGTCTGAAGACAAAAAAAAAAGCAAATGATGGGATGTGCTTCCCTTGCAAAATACACCTCTCCTGAGGACAGTATGACATCCCTCTTCCAGAGATGCCGTGCCTTCCCTCCCACTTGTCTCCCCATCAGGTTGTGATTTTATTATCTGTTGCTCTCTAATTTAGATTGGAAGCTCCTTAGGGCATGGACCTTGTCATACTTCATGTCTTTAAAGTGCCATGCTTTACCTCCAGCACTAAATAAATAATAATAGGATCTGCCGAGTCAATTTAGCAGCCATCTCAATTTGCGGTGAAGGTTCCCCATTTTTATCCCCCGGAGTGCACAGCACATCTCGTTCTTGCTTTTGCTGACAATGGAAGTGAATGAATATAAATCCCTGTCTCCCTTTTTGGGTCTGAAGAAAACTTGCTCATTACACTCCCTATTGGCAGCCAGCTTAGGCTAGGCTAGTCAAATCTACGGTTGCCACTTCCCCCACCGTCAAGTGTAGCTGAACTGTGGTTCTTTTTGTCCTCCTTGAGAGTTTTAGTTTTCAATAAGCAGAAAAGCAGTTTCCAGCAATGTCTGCTCTTGCAGAAAGCAGTTTGAAAGACCTGATTATAACATGGAAATGAAATAAGTCTGACGTAATTTCAACCATCTTTGCGCAAATACGTGAGAAAGTATCCTGCTGATTTCTTGATTCCGAGGAAGCAATTGAACTATACAAAGAGGCAAGAGCATGCTGTGGGAGATCCTGATGTCAGCATAGCTCCAGCTCCTATGCAGATGCTGAAGACTTAGATCAATCTGCTCCATGGATTACATGTCACAGTTGTTCAGTAGTGTTACCAGAAATGGCCTGTCACGAACTATGATGGGGAATTAATAATATTTAAAGTGACAGGAGCAAGAGGCCGATAACACTCAGATTTTATCACCTGTGTATATCAGGGTCCAAATGCAGGAACTGAGGCAGATTAATATTGAATATGCAAATAGATTTTTACTAAAAAAGAAATCCTAAACATACACACACTCTTGCATTCGGAAGGAAATAAAGATTATAGCATCCAAGATAGAAGAATTAATCTGGGGAAAGGAAAGCATACAACCTGTCCAGCAGAGAGGGGGTAGCAAGGGGCAGACACTTAGTCCAGTCTAAGGTCTGGGTGGTCAATCAATCTTAAAGGCAGGAGGCAAAGACAGGATGAAACAATAAGCCATCAGTATCTTGACTGATCTGAATAGGTCCTGAATCGCAAGCACATTTTGTCTTGGCAAAGCAAGGCTTTTTATACCCTTCTGAGAGGGGGAGTCATGCTTGGCATGATGGGGGCATGATGGGGACATGATGGAATTTTCCAGGGGTAGGACACTGGGGAAATGGCATGGCTGGGTGAGGAAATGGGTTATAATGGGCATAGAGAAAGGAAACCATCATGTCTCAATAGGTATGTCTTGGAGTGTGAAGACAAAAGAGATTGCCCAGAACTTGACTCTGCTGGTCACTTGATTAGCAATACAATGGGTGGGAGGAATACAGGACATTTTGCAGGCTGCAGCTGTCATGGTGCATCTGTGGCTTAGAGCAAGCTGAAGAGAAGATGAAGTCTGGCTTGGTCTTAACAGATCATCGGAAGCACAGTGTCTTGCTTAGAAATTAGTCTAGACTAATGAAGTGTGCCACGGGTCATTGGGCACAATGTGCCAGTCCATTGATGCAGGGTTCTGCCACATATAGCAGTAGCAAATAGCGGTTACACAACCACTTCCTAGGCATGTATGTGATGGCTGTACACTGGCTTATGTTCAGTTGTAAAGATTTAGGCTGTAATTAAAGTCTATAGAGGACATCCTTGGCAATGTTTGGTAAACAAACATTACTACATTAGGTTCTACTACATTAGGCTCTTACATTTAGGAGCTAGGTTTCAATTTGTGTTTCATTGCAATTTAGATCATCAAAAAAATCAAATCTTTTATCTATCTCAGGATACAGCATTTTGAAATTAATACCAATATTTCATTCATCCACATTTCAAAACATCACAGAGCAGTCCTGTCAGAGGCTCTCTCAGCCTCACCCACCTCACAGGGTGTCTGTTGTGGGGAGAGGAAGGGAAGGTGATTGTAAGCTGCTTTGAGACTCCCTCAGGCAGTGAAAAGCAGGGTATAAAAACCAACTCCTCTTTTTCAAATAATGCACTATATCATAGATCCACCATCTAGTGTAGCTTCCAAAATTAATGTGGAGATTGTATTTCAAGAAGTCAACATAGTTTGTACTAAACTAAGTGGACCACAAACTAATGCTGGCTGGGTGACTGCCCAGCATTAAAACCAAACAGAGTTTTTCATCCATTGATGTTGGCCATAAAAAAGTTCTGCTTCGTACAATGAAAAATGTTCCTGAGGAACTAGTTGTGGCAGGTTTTAATGAGCACTGTAGTATCTGTCATCGCTGAAGGATAGGGAAGCAAGAGTCTGCTGGAAGCCCACAAGTCTCTGGAGATTAAGGGTGCTCAATAACTTACTAAGCTTTAGCAATTTATTATTTTGGAAAGTACTCCATGACATAACATGATTAAATAATTCAGTCAATAATGCAGAGTTAGCTTTTGTCATGAATGCATTTGAAAACATAAAAAAACATTCCATGACCCATTTTTCATCTTGCTTCCCACTTGATACATTGCAGCTGTTGTCACCGGCCCATTTCCCCCTTAGCTTTAAGAGCACTAATCATTGTATGACTCTGATGCATTAACATCAATAAAAGTGTGTAAATTAAGCTGACAAATTTAGAATGGGATTGAATAGGCATTTACTAATGACATGAGACTGTTTCTCAATCGTTGCATGGTGACATTTAAGAATATGGGAACTGCCATATTGGAGGAGATGAAGTGGCCAGCTAATTAAAAACCCTTTTGTGTTGGCTGCCAGCACTGCTGGTCAAGGAAATAATTTCATGTTCATTGCATTGTGGGAGAAAATTATTTCATCTCTTAATAAAACAATTACATTTTGAAATGAAGGCGGAGGGAAGCTCAGGTGGTTCTATTTGTGTTACAGTTTGGGAAAGGAAATTGCTGATTATATTTTCAACAAAGCCAATCCCAGCAGCCCTGTTTGCTTAAGAAAAAGACCCCTAGATTACAAAGTGGAGCAGTTATAGCTTCATGGCCGGCCTTGTCTATGATGGATGGTTAGTGTTCTTTGACATGCGTACAAGGCAAATGCTTAAGGCTGACAGGTTCTTTACCAAATTGTGTTGATGGAAAAGGTTTGCATAATTTCAGTGTCATTTCTTCCCCAGAATTATTTATTTGAAGAAATGAGGGCTGTAGTACAAACTGTGAAAACCTATTCAAAGAAGCGTGTGTAAAAAAAATATATTCTTAGCAACTGATACATAATGCAAGGGTCTTGAGAAAGTCAGCCAGCTTACATTTTACAGCAAACATGTGGCTGTTACTTTAAATAGTTCAGTGCAATGGCTATTAGCATATGGTGTATGTTAATCACCTTGCAGCACATAACTTGAGTACAGCAGCTATCTTGATCAATTTAAAATTGTCTATGTAGTTGTTGAAACAATGAGGGAACCAGCTCCGGGCAATCAGATCTTTTCTATCCCTCAAGTATATAGAAATTCCTTAAGGATCAAAAGCAGCCAGAGGATGTGTGATATTTTTTGGCTTACAGTTTATATCATGTTGCAAACTGCTACAGGGTCAGCTGGGTGAATCCCATTGCTAAAGCATGAACCCTGGTGTTTCCATTACTGGTACACAGTTTATTCTATACAAAAATCTGGATTTAACTGTAAAATACCAACAAGCCAAACATTCTAATGACGCAACTCTGCCCAAGCAAAACTGTAGAGTCTCAAGGAGCTCATTCATGATAAGGTTTCGGATTCCAATTTGTTAGCTTGAAATGGTTCTGTGGGAACACAATTACTAGCCCTGTGGCTGATGCTTCTACTGATGCATCAGAAAGCTGTTTGAATGTAAGCCAATCCAGACAGGACTCCACTCCCACAGCATAGAACAAGAAAAGGTAAAAGAATTAAGAAATATATAAATAACCAAAATGAAAATGCTTGGGGACAGAGCATTTATGATTCTGCATTATGTTTGTGTCCAGCAATGTTAAAATTACTTTAAAACATTTTAAAGGCTTCAGATCATAAAGATATCTTTCATATGTCAAAATGATTGCTCATGTTGGTGTGTGTTTATAAATATCCATGTTTTAATCCATCATCTTGTTTCCTGTTGAAGCTAAAATGAATATACGCATATAATTCTCCCCAAAATGCTGATTCGCTATTCTGAAATTAAGTATGTCCTGAAGTGCTGGACAGAGGTGATTCCCACCCATTCTGGAATTGCTTATGTAGGGAATGCTACAAATGTAGTGTTCAAAATTAGGGATTATTTTTCATTTATCAATTATGTTTTCATTTCTCCTTTCTGTCAGTCAAACCTGTGTTTCCATGCATACAATTTTTCTTTAAAAGTATATGCATTTTTCAATTTTATTTCTATCAGTAATTCAGTTTGATAACCTCCAGTGGTGGCTGGAGATCTAATAGAATCATAGAATAATAGAGTTAGAAGGGACCTCCTGGGTCCTTTAGTCCAACCCCCTGCACTATGCAGGACACTACAACCATATTGCTCATCCACTGTAACCTGCCACCCCCTTGAACCTTCACAGAATCAGCCTCTCTGTCATTTGTATATCTAGTCTCTGTTTTAAAATTTCCAAAGATGGAGAACGCACCACCTCCCAAGGAAGCCTGTTCCACTGAGAAACCACTCTGTCAGGAACTTCTTCCTGAAGTTTAGTTTGAATTTCTTTTGAATTAATTTCATCCCATTGGTTCTGCTCCATCTCTCTGGGGCAAGAGAGAATAACTCTGCTCCATGCTCTACATGGAACATTGTCACAGATTGTCCACCCAACTGGTGTGGTTTCTACATGGCAGACTTTTAAATACTTGAAGATGGTTATCAGATCCTCACTCAGTCATCTCCTCTCCAGGCTAAACAGACTATGCTCTCCAGCCTTTCTTCATATGTCTTGGTCTCAGTACCCCTCACCATCTTTGTTGCCCTCCTCTGGACACATTCCAGTTTGTCAACATCCCTCTTAAACTGGGGTGCCCAAAACTGAACACAGTACTCCAAGTGAGGCTGAACCAGAGCAGATCACCTCCGGTGACACGATATTCTGTTTGCAATCTCCTGGGATTACTATTGATCCCCAGGTAACAGTTCACCTGGAGACAATGGCCACTTCAGAAGCCACTTTCCATGGCATTATGCCCCATTGCAGTTCTTCCCCTCCCCAAACCATTGCCTCCTCAGGACCCACCCCCAAAATCTCCAACCCTATAAAATCAGAAATTGATATAATGGCCATTGTATGTACAAAAACCATATCATCATCAATTATAAAATGGTTTAACATATGCAGTACCCATTCCAATGGAGTCTACAAAAACCAACTGTAAACATAAACAGAAACAAAATAAAGGATATTTGCTCATTTTTACCTCACAAAAGTTCTTAGTAAGAGATCAAATATTATAATTTTTGAAATTTCACCTTGGTTCCATTTTCTTGTGAATTTTAATACAAAAAAGGCAAAATTGCATAATGGCAGAATCCAATTATTTAGTGACACAAGAAAACAGTAGTAAATGTTTAAGATTGATTATAACAATCTAGACGTAATATGGGGATTGGGTGGGTAGAGCAGCAATATTTGACATAATAGCTTCATGCTTCCAAACACAGACATTTAAACAATAAGCAGTAGAGACTGATGAGCACCTTAATGGGGAATCCTCTGATCATCTGAAACTAGTCTTATCCAAATAATTCATGAGTATTGCTACTACAAGAGTCTGTACCATTATCGAGGCCTGAAGGGCTTCAGCTGGTTCAGCTTCATCCTCTTCCCGGAATTGTATAAATAGGCTGTCAAGGACACTCTGGTGCTTAAGGCAGGAAGTCCAAATGGTGCCTCATGGTGGTAACAACAGTCAATAAACGACTAAAAACTCTATATGTCCCCTGGATCTGCTGTCTGATATGGACCATCTCAGCTTTTGTTTTTATCTTGTATATAAGATTACCCGTTGTTCTCATTTTCTCTTATTGTCTGTGCCTCAGAAGGGCTCAACAACAGCTGCATATTTTTCCTGGAGAGAGGGTGATAATTGTTCTTGGGGGTAAACTGGTAGAAAAGTTTCTAAACAACTTTTCTATATGAATGTGTCTGTCTGGCATATCTAGAATACAGTGGATTGCCCAGAGATTGGCTGTAAAAGAGCACTAGGAAAAGTTTATGTTTGCTGAATATGCCTCAGCATTTCCTGAAATGTTTTTATATGAAGTTGAATAAATGTACATTCAACTTAATTTAGGTAATACATTGTGTAACTTGGTAACATACTGAGAGATCTATTGAGATTCCTAAACGTCAAGAGACAAATTGAATGCTTTTTCCAAATAAATGTCTACATTAAGGCCTATTACACACAGCCGCTGAAACAGCGGCATGGAGAACACGGAGGAGGAAGAAGCGAAGAAAACCGCTTATGCACAGGATGGAACGCAACGGTGGCAAAACCCAGAGTATCCGATTATGCACGTGGCTACTCCGGAGTCGCTTCTGGTTGCGCCCTGGTCCCAGGAAGCTCCACTTTCTTCTGCATCTTGCTAACGTGAGGACATGGTGTTGGGGCTCAGGAACCCAGTGGCAGTACTCCCTGAGTGGAAGCAGCTGGCACGTGCATGCCAGCATGTAAAGGAGGAGGTAGGGCCAAGGTGCTCACCATTAAAAGGGAGTGCCGGTGGAGCTCTGCCTCTTCCCCTTGCCGCAGCAGGTTCCTTCCAATGGGATAGTAGGCCTTTAGGGTGCCTGGGGAGCCTGGCAGGCTTGCCAGGGGAACTGAGACAGTAGCCTGCTTTTTGATTCTGCCTTTGCGGTTGGCTGGCTGCAAGAGGGCAGATCTTCTCCCCATACTTTGCCATGTTCAATGATAAGAAAGCTGTGGTTTCCAAATATCAGGTATCAGAGTCCTTATTCATGACATGAATAATATCCCGCTGCATAAGCAAAATACAATAAATGCATAATAAATATAAAGGAAAAGAGAGAGAGATTGTTTCCACACTGGGAACTTTGCTGCCCAAACTCCCATGCAGGAGTACAAATCCAAGGCAAATGAAGTGCACTGGGTGAAATGCTCCCTTGTACAGGAGCAGGAAGAGGCAGAGCCACTTGCCCAAGCTCAAGCTCCACCCTGCAGTTCAGCACGGAGCCTCCAGTGTGGAAAAGGTCAGAGAGAGCACACTGTTATGCTTATTGCTCACTTTTCAACCATTATTATCTTTTAGAGGTGGCATCAAATAAAGTCCAGCAGAAGAGGAGTGGTTCGGCAAAATGTCTGTCTCTAGGAAGGTGCCTGCACAGCTGTCTTCAGATAAAGAGGGGGGAAATCATGGTTTGAGCTTGTGGCCAGGATCAATGCTTTTGAAAGGAAGGAGCGGATATAGCCTATTTGGTACCCAGTGGATGGGGAAGGCTTGGTAACATGGAGGTGGGGAATGATGACACAGGCATGTCTGCCAGTGTGCGGGCAGGCAATTTGCCTGCTGTATACTGCACACATTTCCTGTGATGGTTCATCTGCACCACATATTTCCCCCATCCTGCCCCATGCATCCTCTCTGCCCCCCCTCCCCGTGCATCTCCCCTGCCCATCCAGTGGATCTGCTTCAGTCTGGCTGCCCCACTCATATCCCCCAGCCCACATGTCTCCTTAACTGGCCAGCCCACCAAGTTTTTCTCTTCCACCAGTGAGCCCACTTACCACCAAAGGGCCCAGCTGAAGGAAGGCTGTTGGCTGGCTTATTTATTAATGCCGGCAGGATGTCATAGTCAGCAAGTGGGACAAGGGGTGTTAAGTTAGGCTAACACCCCTGTTTGACAGCATTAGGGCAGGTTGCTCATGATAGATAAGGATGGAAGTGAGCCCCCTGAGCCACTGGACATTGTAGAAGTGTTCTGACCAGACTACCATTGCTTTAGGACAGAGTTTAGAAAAGAGCATTTTTAGTGATGACTAAATCATCTTTCCAAACCTGGTAGTGGTCTTTATAATGTATCAGAGAAGGGGAAGATGGAGCTTGGCACCTCTCAGCACAATATGTACAGACAAGGATAAAAATGGCCAGCAGAAGCCACCAACTGACCTTGGAGACAGAGTGAATTTCTCCCAATAAAGGCAACCATAGCTAGGCATAGTTAATATTTGATGACTAGTAATCAAGCCCACTGTATGAGTAATACAGCGGGCTCTAGGCACGTACCAGATCGTAGGAGGCCCGTCGGGCGGCGGGGCCTCTCCCGGGCGGCGGTCATTTGGCGGTCAGGGAGTCCCCGGCAGCCGCGCTCGGCGCAACTGCTGGGAGCTCCCTTCCTGGTGGCGTGACGCGGCATGACGCGCCTGGCGGCCTGATGCGCCTGGCGGGCTGACGCACCATAGAGGCGGAGGGCAGAGCGGCTCCACGTCAAGGCGAGGGCGCAGGCGCGGTGGCCATTTTGGAAGCAGGCGGACAGCAGCACAGAGTCGCCTACAAGCAAAATGTCCCGAAGAGATGATTCCAGAACGACGATCTTCTCCCCAGAACACCGCCTCTATCAGGTGGAGTATGCCATGGGGCACGCGGCCAGCTGCGTCGGGATAGTCTGCAACAACGGGGTACTGCCGGCTGCGTCAGGTCGCCAGGCAGGGAGCCCTCAGCAGCCACGCGGAGCGCGGCTGCCGGGGACTCCTTTGGTCGGCGGCCTGATGTGGCGAGAGGCGCGAAGCGCCTCTCGCCGAGTCAGGCCGCCGGGCAGGGAGCCCCCGGCACCCGCACAGAGCGCGGCTGCCGGGGACTCCCTTGCGGCCAGCCGGACGTGTCGGAGCAACTGTGAGCCGCGCTGTGCGCGGCTCGCAGTTGCTGGGGCTGGGAATCGGAGGGACCAATTGGCAGGCGCTGCGCACCTGCCAATTGGTCCCTCCGATTGTCTATCCTGAGGAAGGGTCCTATCCGGACCCTTCCTCATCACGGACACATCCCGCCTTAGGACCCCTTAACGCTTTATTTAGTCCGTGGCGCCCGTGGCGCCACGGGCGGTTTAAAGATGTAGATCATTTGAATTTTAATAAATTAGTTGAACTCTTGTTATAGTCTTGAGTCTTTATGTAGGGTGACTTGTCATGTTTTGGTTTTTGTCACATCTCAAGACGGGGGGGGGGCACAATCTTTTCCAGTATTCACAATCTAAACTGGCTATAACATTTTAATGCAGATATTTTAATTTAACATCTGACAGTCTTCCATTGTTAGTACTGTTCTATATCGTTGAGATCTAAGGCTGACATTATCAGTTTTGGAAACCCTTCTTTTTACATTTTAAAGGTTTGTTTTAGAATCATGAATCACTTGCAAAAGTAGAAAGATGTGTTTTGGAGGAATTCATTATTTCATTCATTACATTTTTTTTCCTTCTTCACTCTTAGGAGTTCATGGAGATGTAGTTGACTGGTACGAGGCCAGTCTGGCAGAAGGATGACGCGACTCAAATGTTGGCTTAAAATAAGCTTTAATCAAAACCTCCCATGGAGGGTTGGCGCTACACGAGGTGAATGAGCCTTACCTAAGCAGTCCACTGACTGCCCACCCACATGAAACCTAACAAGAAGCCCATCAATGTTCCCTGCTGGGAATACGGACTTCAAATCCACATTTCCTACTCACGGGAGATAACCCATATAGAGGGCCAAAGGGCGCGAACCACCTTGACTACCTCCAGAGCTATCTGGTCAACTAACAAGCTTCCATTGCCCACCCTGCCGGGTCAGCTGGGTGCTCATTACTACCACCCCCTTAAGGAGGCCCCAGTCCCTGAGGGGAGTCTGATCACACACCAACTCCCCTAATAGGCTCATTCTCCTGTGTTCCATACGCTGTGACAAGAACAATACAAACAAAACACAAATCATTAGAAAAGAGGGTGGGAGGGTGGGATCGCTTACCCTCACTCCGGTGAAGAGGTGGGAAATCAACAGCCCTGCATCCCAAAGAGACTCTGAAGCCCCACCCACCAAGCACATGCACGCCACAGCCTCAGCGAGCGCTCTTGGCCAGCACACGTGCGCCGAGCTGCCCATTCCTCCGTCCACCCTCTCCCAGCCAATAAGTAGCACGGGTAAGTCAGTTCCGCTCAATTGTGCTTTGTCGTTATATCCTTACAACAACCTTGTGATGTATGTTAGATTGAAAAAGAATGTTTGGCCCCAACACCATGCAAAACCAAAATGGGAACTGAAAACCAACCTGAACAGAAATCAAGAACCCAAAAATTGAGCTGCAAAATAATATTTAAAAAATCATTACAAATATTTATTAAACAAAGTGCACTAATAATATATTAAAAACAAAGTAATAACAATACATATCTAACTACACATGACAGAACAGACCAAATGCGTTTCGACCCCCAGGGGTCTTCCTCAGAGGTCAATATATTGTGTGAAATTCCCTCTTGTATAAGAACAAAAGAGCCTCTTGTGCCGCAGAGTGGTAAGGCAGCAGAAATGCTAGCTGAAGCTGCCTGTCCATGAGGCTGAGAGTTCAATCCCAGCAGCCGGCTCAAGGTTGACTCAGCCTTCCATCCTTCCGAGGTCGGTAAAATGAGTACCCAGCTTGCTGGGGGGTAAACGGTAATGACTGGGGAAGGCACTGACAAACCACCCCGTATTGAGTCTGCCATGAAAACGCTGGAGGGTGTCACCCCAAGGGTCAGACATGACTCGGTGCTTGCACAGGGGATACCTTTACCTTTTATAAGAACAAAATCTAAAGGCTTGCTGGGCGGCAAAGAAAAATATTTACGGTGTAGCTCCAACTAATGTTTCTAAAGTATCTGATTTGAAGCCCACCTTCTAAAATATGTCTTATCTTACCATCACTCTCAGCTTTTGCCTAACTCTACATCAAGAGTGCATTCCCATGTGTGTCAGAAAAGGCTTTTGGGTTTCTGGCCCCAACACTACCCAAGTCCAACACTAAACACTAAATCACACTTCCACTAATCAATTTCAAGCAGTGCAAACTTAAATCTATTTGATTTTTACATAATATTTATAGTTCATCTTTAACAGAAAACAATTGAAACAATCAATGTTATGAGAATTACTTGCTGCTTTACAGCTCTATAAAAAAAGAAAACACTATATACCAAGAAAACAATATCTATATCTTCCAAGCTCGAAAACTTTCTGTGAGGCATTTTGCCATGTTCCATTTTATAATCGGTGAAACTGCTCAGTAAAGTCTCAATAGGTGAGAATTATTATTGAGAATGAATGCTGCATTTCTCGCCAACACTAACACTCTTGCTTTTCTCACTGTGAAGTGATAATTACTGTTTCAGAACAAAGTGAACTAAAAAGAAACCTGCAAGGCAGGTGTTTATAGTGTGCACGGACTATCTTTTACAGGAGACAAGTGAATTCAATTGACAGGGCATTTGACTAGCAGCCCCACAAGAGAGGTTCTGTTCTCAGACTTGCTGAGATGTACATTGTGCCCCTGAACAGATTTGTTCTTTTCCTTTTCTTGCTCAGATCACATCTTCATAAATCTAGCCTCAATATCATGAGTGGATATAATTATCTTGTGACTATAGCAGGCCATCTGACACCTGTGATGTCATCTGATGATCATTGGTGAACATCAGCCATAATTTATGGATCATTGAAATGCATTGGTTTACTAGCAAAGAGGACATGTTGTACTTTGTGAACACGTGAAGTAGCTTCATTCTTTGTTAGACCATTGGTCTATTACAACTTGTTTTGCCTATTCTGACTGATGACTAGAGATGGGCACTAACCCCAAAGTATCCCCGCAACAGGTTGGCAGACACCTTATTCACACAAGCCAAACAAGAGAGTTGTGTCCACAACTTGCACAGTTCCCCTGGGCTGAAACACAGACAGATGCTTGTTGAAGTGAATGTCACTCTATGTGGGAGGTGTTGTGTTATGAAGTAGATGCTGTTTTTTGAGGTAGGAGTTGGGTGAAGGAGATTTTCTTTGGAGGGTAAATATAAAGAGGGTATCCATGGGTTTTCTCAGTGGGGAAATTTCAGTGAGAAAAGGCTATGGGGAGCCTTCCTTGGAATGGCCTGTTATAGCATAGGTGTCGGTTCATGAGGTAGGTATTGTGAGATTTTTGTTGAAACGTAAAAGGGGGTAGGTATGCCCTAGTTTTCTCAGTGGAGGAATTTCAGAGATAAACAGGGTAAGGCACCCAATTATGCCCCTGTTCTCAGTATGAGCAGAGAGATGGCTCAGAATCCTGCGTTGAGCAGGGGGTTGGACTAGATGGCCTGTATGGCCCCTTCCAACTCTATGATTCTATGATTCTAGAACTCTGAGGCCACCTAACATCTAAACCCCGCCAGGGGAGAGGGGTTCATAATCAGGTGGGAGGGTATAAAATGTGGTTCTTCATCCAAGGACCCCAGTAGCTAAGCACCTGTACATGATCTGTCAAGGCACGAATTTGTGTGCCATCCTTGCGCAGGGGCCATGCTAATCTTCTCTGTATCGTTCCAATTTTAGTATATGTGCTGCCAAAGCAACCTTGGGACCCAGATTCATTGTGGAGTCTAGTGCCTGATCCAGCACTGAATCATGGGAATGACTTACTCCAGGCTGGCTATATGGGTGCAAAGTATATTGAGGATGCCCTGGTTCAGAAAATGCATGATTTTAAAAGAGTATCAGCCAGTCATTGGAACATATGCAAAGCTTCTCCTATCCATACAGGGTTGTCATGGAGGAGATGACATCCTGCACTGTACTTTTCTTCTCCAACAAATGTGCAATCATGGCCTACTTGGCATTCCAGCAAAACAAACTGTTGTCCCTCTTGCATAGCAGATGAGCAGATTTGATGCTACACAAGAAGTGGATAACCAGGCACCAGCAGTTCTGAAGTAAATACTGCATTTCAAGGGTGTCAGTGTCCCAGCTGGCCTTGATAGTGCCTCCGACCCACAGAGTATCTTTCAGCACCAGCTGAAGCATGTGTGCTAGGCAGATTATGCCCTTTGAGGTGCACTCACTTCACCTCCGCCAGCTTGATGGCACCAGCGCTGTGACCATGTAGCCATGGATGATATTCCCACTGCCCACCCACACCTTTAGGCTACTATACATGGATGTGCTAGTAAGATCCTGGTCAACATCATACAACAATGCATAGCAACAACCATTGAAAGAGAATTATAAGATGCTCAAGCTGGCCTTTGATGGGGGCATGGCACTCAAGATCACATACCAAAACTGTGCTGGAGTTTGGAAAAGTCATGGGAATATCAGAAGGATGTTTACATCTGCTTCATTGATTACAAGAAAGCTGTTGATTGTGCAGATCACAAAATTGTGGGAAACCTGGCAAAATTTGCGGGTGCCAATGCATTGAGAGACTGTACTCAAAGAATCAAACACAGGAATTTAGACAGGAGGAAGGAATATAAATAATCTTTGGTATGCTGATGATACTATCCTCCAGTATGAAATTTAGGAAGGCCTAGAACACCTGATTACAAAGGTCAATAAAGTAAGTAAGAATTCTGGCCTTTTCTCAAACTCTAAAAAAGACAAAAATAATGACCACTGCAAAAAACAGACATGTCACAATAACAATTGATGTTGAAGAGATCAAGTGCATTCAAAAATTCATGTGTGGTGATTGCAATTTGCAATAAGGAAATAAAATGTCAAATTGCTCTGAGTGTCTCATCAATGATGAGCTTTTACCAAACATGGAAAAGCCAGGACATAAGCCTGACTACCAAATGTAGATTAATTAGAGCTATCACATTTCCAATAGCTACTTATGGCTGTGAAAGTTGGACAATGACAAAACTGGACAAATAAAGAATAGATTCATTTGAGCGCTGGTGTTGGAGAAGGCTTCTGTGGGTTCCATGGACAGCAAAAATCACAAACAGGGAAATACTACAGCACATAAAGTCACTGGTAGGCAAAATCATGAAACTCTGGCTCACTTACTTTGACCATATCATGTGATTGAACACAATGGACAGGGAAGTTATGCTAGGATTATTTATTTATTTATTTATTTATTTATTTATTTATTTATTTATTTATTTATTTATTTATTTATATTGGATTGTGAGCCAGTTTGGTATAGTGGTTAGGAGTGCAGACTTCTAATCTGGCATGCCGGGCTCGATTCTGCACTCCTCTATATGCATCCAGCTGGGTGACCTTGGGCTCGCCACAGCACTGATAAAACTGTTCTGACTGAGCAGTGATATCAGGGCTCTCTCAGCCTCACCCACCCCACAGGGTGTCTGTTGTGGGGAGAGGAATGGGAAGACGACTGTAAGCCGCTTTGAGCCTCCTTCAGGTAGGGGAAAGCGGCATATAAGAACCAACTCTTCTTCTTCTTGTTCAGTGGAAAAGGAAACCAGGCCGACAAAGGATGTGGTGGTTGGATGTGATCGGGATGGACAATGGCCAGAATAATGCATGGCTGAGGGAGGTGGTATGGGATTGGTAATCATGGAGACAGCTGTGCTGTCAGATCACCAAGAGTTAGATTCGACTGACTAGCTGACAACAAGAACAACATATGTCAGTGGTTTGTGCCATGTGGTCTGCATCCATCCCTTGTATATGGAGCAGAATCATTTTGAAGCTCAGTGGCAGGACAGTACCTTTTGGGGGCCTGGACTATGCCCCAATATTTTAGAAGGAGCTTCAGGTTGCCACAAGTGGGTGGTAAGGAAGAGGTAGCCATGCTCTTGGTTGTTCTAGAGGTCTGCTGTTATGTTCTAGAGGTCTGCTGGTTCATGTCCATACCTAATGATGATAACTCTTTTGGTTCTAGGGCTGTCAGCCACAATTTAAACTCCTTTTGATGGTAAGCACAAAGAAACAAACAAATCTTACACATTTCTTTTAGCTAGCTAGATATAATGAATAAGCAGGAATGGCTTAAAAAGCACGGGGCCTTACTGTTCATATTGGGTTCACAGTTCATAGTAGTGTTTTTTATGATGCTAAAACAAAAGTTGTGTTAACGGCCAACACCCTCAGAGCTTGCATGCACTTATTTTGTTCTGATGCTAATGTTGCTTGTGTCAATATATATTTCCTTGGCCCATATGCATGTAAGCTAGCACACTTTCAAAAACAGAACAAAAGACTGCAACAGATGCTCTGCAAAATCCCACAACTCAGAGAAGAAGAACAAACCACTCTCATTATTGTTTCTCTCTGCAAGATTCCTTTACTTTGTCATAATACCTCTGTTGTGCATTATGGCAGCATTTTTAACGGTTTTACAAGCCTTCGGTTTTTCTTGCAGTCCTGACTTCTTGGCAGTCTAGTAAACACGGACATGAACACTCACTTGAGATTGTCAACATTGTAACTGTAGGACAATGGAAAGATTATTGTACTTCTGAGTAGATTTATATGGCATGTACTAGACATTAAGTAGGATATGAGCAATGGCACTTGGACACACTTTTTTGTTAACAAGATTCTTGGCCTAATGCTTCATCTTTGCTTTTGCTACAAAAGGACATTAGGTATTAGGTATTACCATCTAGGATTCTACATTCTAGGATTCAAGGAACATTGAATGCCAATACTTTTTTTTCCTTCTTAATTGATGTATGAAGCTCTGGAAGTGCAATTTTATCAATCTGAATCATTTGTATCTCAGTTCAAGAGCTCACAAGAAATTCTGTGAATCATTTTCTCTGGCAAAATTCCTTCCTTACCCCTATCTTATAACACACTTATGGCTTGTTTTCTACAGATGAATTGGTTTGCCGAACTCACTGGAAATCAAAGGATGAAAAAAATGCACATGAAAAGTGTGCACTTAGATAAATCAGAGAATAGCTCCACAGAAAAGGCTACAAAGAAAGTACACTTCTGAATCTGAGGAGTCTGTAAAGGTATAAAAAGTGATTATTTAGCTTAAAAATGAACTAAACTGACCCGTCTCTAAATGACTCTAGAGGTGATGGCAAGCAAAGCACTCTTTTTTCTTTTTTTTGCAGACAGAAGAAGTAATAGAGATGAATTTCTCATTGCAGTCTTGATTCACATTCTATGGGGGGAAGTGTCTAAAGAGAATGCATTGATTGGCAGGTGAGCATTTTTGGAAAGCAAGACATGACTCCATTTGGCATTAACAAGGCCACAGCTTTATTGTCAAATAACCCCCAGCCAGAGGGTTGGCCTGGCATGAGAAATAGAGCTGCTGTCAGCCATCTAGCTGCTCATGTTTTGCCCTGGAGGTTCCCTGGACATATTTCCCTCCCAGCTGGGAGGACAGGTCCCCGCCTCCAGGATCCATTCTCCCTGGGAAGTGGCTTGATGGATGGCCAATGGGCGCCCACCTCATTTGGTCACCCAGCCACCTGGCTCAGAGCCCCTGGCCTACCCTGCCGGGTAGCCATGCTCACACGAGCCAGTCTCTTATGGAAACCCCCTTCCTCAAGGTTCCAGTAAGCAAACTGGAGCCCTGCAAACCAGGGCTCTTATTAATTTATCAAATTCATGTTGAATTTCCATATAAGACTGGTAGGCTGTATTTGATCAGGTAGTTCTCACAGATTAGGTTGTGAACATATCTGGACTGTATCACTTAGCACTACAGGTGAGGGTTATTATTGGGATATAGTACCTCTGTTAATGACAAAATACTACATGTAGAAAATGAACGTATTGGAGAGACTAGGCCCATCTCTCATTTTATGTGTACCTTCCAGACACTTGTTTACTGCCTTATGTGATCTTTGTAGCACTATCTGTAGCTCTATCTGTAGCTCTAGTTGACCATAATCTCTTCTTATGATACGGAAGACTTCACACTCTGCCATAGCCGAAAATGATCATTCATGAATCCTACTTACTCATCATCGCTTGTGTGATGGAGTGGTTGGAAGCAGCAAGGACACACTGTCTGTGAGTTTGGCTTTTTTCCTGAACTAGTTTATTGGAGACAGAAATTCACTGGATAATCAACATGAATTGCTTCCCCTACATCCTGGCATCAATACTTATTTTGGCTTAGAATGTGAACACCAGAGATTTGTGCATTATGAACTGCTATGTAAATTATTTAAGAAATAATAATACAAAAAGGATGAGCCTAGAATGAAATACTACTCTCCTGGATTTATCCGATTTAACTTTTAGCACTCTCTAAATTCCTAAGCTACATATTTTTACAAAGGTTACAAAAGAAGTCGGTCTTGTTGATGTTCTTAGAACCTAAGGATTCCAGTAAGTATCGCTGCAAAATCTTAAATAAATTGTTCCCATTATCCAACTAAATCCATTATAGTAATTCATTTTTATTGCCTTCCCGGGTATTTCCCTGAATGTTGCAGTTCTAGTTATACTGGTTTCTTTAGCAATAGAACTCAGACAGACCGAATACTTGCTGTATTTATTATGTACACAAGCAATAATGTATATCTATATATGCATGTTATTTATTATCTGACCAGGAGATAAAGATAGAAACATGGCAGAGACCATTAGTGAAGATCAGGAAACAGTGAAAACCACCCATGTAGAACAGCAGACTATAAGAGCAATACATTGGAAACAGACCAGCTCCCCAGGCAAGATATTTCAGCCAGGCGTGAAAAGGTTCTTGCCTCTAGGCCAATGCTAATCTCTTCCATCTAGCTCCTATAACAGGCCTTTCCTACACAGTTTGTGACCCATGGGCCAAAGAAAGCCCACCAACCATTTACAGCTGCCTATTGGGGTTTACTAATCCCCTCCTTTATTTTGAGTTGCCTAGGACAGGAAAAGCAGGGAAGTTGTCCATCTTGTGTCAAGCTACAATATATGGCTGAAAAGCTGTATTTGGGTAGATGAGTCACAGTCTGTTCATGTTTGTCATATAGAAATATGTGAATGCATCTTTGAACACACAGAATATATTGTTATTATGAACCTTAACTTTATTACGCTGATTCCCTGGAATATGAGGTTGCTTTTCAACATCAGTGTCAATTTAAGTGCAAGATATCAGGCATTAAAACTAATGACTAATATCAAAGAAAGAATGCAATTATTAATAGGCAGATGCTAATGAATTAGCAGTTGCCATAAATACTACCTGCTGAATTGCCTGTACGATTTGCACAGTGTTACATTTCACTTTGTGGACATTCTTTTTCACCAAACACCTGTTCCTTTCACATCACGTTTGGATTTTGGGACAATGTGCTAATCTTATTAAAAATTAAGAACAAAAATCAACTCTTATTTTCCACTGGGATGTTCAGGCATATCGAGGCACCTGAATATCAAAGCAGAGCTCTATTGTATGGATCTGAGAAGAGAATTTTGCCGGGAGGATATACTAGACGTAAAGCTATTTCCAAAGAGGGTCAAGAAAGGGCTCACAAGGAACAGCAGCCAATCTGACGTTGGAAGTGAGAGAGGTTATTTTACAAGTGGATATTGCACTAGACTTTCTTTCCTTCATCGACTTCAAGTGTTCTGTTATACTGTAGAACAGCAGTCTGTTATGTATACACGTGTTCTACAGATTCAACTAGCCTCACCTCCATGAAAAGTGTTGTTAATGCTGTATTCATTATATGAATAAACATATTTATTTATATTATAAAATAAATAAACATATTGAGGCAACGTCAAGCTGGAAGGACATATCTGATCCACCATGCTTTACCTCCAGCCTGCCAAACCCTGCACTACTTCTTTGTGGTAGCTTACCCAGAGTGGCTTACCCCAGGGTTGATTTTCAAAGAGAAGCTTTTTTTCCCCCAGAAGAAAATGTTAGCTGCATATGGCCCATGGAAATTGCATTGCTTGACCTGATTTAAGTTCAGAATGCTTAACCTACGATGTACTCTCTGAGGACCTAACCCTCTATAAAATTTGAAGGACCTCATTTTGTATTATGAGGGCAACCAAAATGATTAAAGTATTGAAGCACCTTTCCTGCAAGGAAAAGTAAAGTGTCTGAGTTTAGAGAAAACGATGACTAAAGAGGAACATGATAGAGGCTTATACCATTATGCATGCAGTATAGAAAGTGGAGAGAGAGAACCTTTTTCTCTTTCCTGTAGCACTCGAAACTGGAGCACTCAATGCAGTTGATGGGTAATAGATTCAGGACTGACAAAGGGAATTACTTCTTCAGTCAGCAAGGAATTGAATTATAGAATTCATTGCCAGTGGATGTCATGATGGCTGCTATCATACATGGCTTTAAAAAGGGATAAGAGAGATTCATGGATATCCATCAACAGCTACTAGGCAGGACGGCAACATTAAGTCTCCTCATCCAGGGGTGTTATTGATCCAGCACTGCCCCCCCCCCCAAATGAGGACACAAGACAACTGTATGTGTTTAGCTATTCCTTTAAAAACTTGAACTATTTCATTGTTTGTTAAAATATGATAACCGAATTAGGCATGAACCAAATATGGAAGAGTAAGGATATTAGCCTTAATACAAAGTGCCGGCTAGTCAACGCCTTTGTTTTCCCCATAACAATCTTTGATTGCGAAAGCTGGACTCTGAAGAAGGAAGACAGGAGGAAAATAGATGCTTTCAAATTATGGTGTTGGAGACGAATGCTGCGAAAACCATGGACAGCCAAAGTTAGCAACAAGATAGTTTTAGAGAGGAGCAAACCAACTATGTCATTAGAAAGGAAGATATTACGGCTAAAGCTCACTTACTTTGGACACATCATGCGATCAAACTCACTAGAAAAATCATTAATACTCAGCATGGTCAGCGGCAAAAGGAAACGTGGTTGCCAAAGTATTCGCTGGCTCAACAACATCAAAGCCAATACAGAGATGACCATGAACCAACTAAAAGAAGCAGTCAGAAACAGGGGCTCATGGCAAAGACTTTCCTATAGAATCGCTGAGGGTCGGACACAACTGAACGGATAACATCATCATCATTACCATAATAGAGCCATAGTGCTTAAGAATGGTGGCTTCTAATCTGGCAATCCGGGTTTGATTCCCTGCTCTTCCACTTGTAGCCAGGTGGGTGAACTTGGACTTGCCACAGCACAGATTGAGTGTTCTGACGAAGAAGATATATCAAGCCTCTCTCAGTGTTTGCTATCTCACAGGGTGTCTGTTGTGGGGGGAGGAAAGGGAAGGTGATTGTAAACCACTTTGAGACTCCTGGTAGAGAAAAGTGGCATATAAAAACCAATTTCTTCTTCTTCTTCTTCTTCTTCTTCTTCTTCTTCTTCTTCTTCTTCTTCTTCTTCTTCTTCTTCTTCTTCTTCTTCTTCTTCTTCTATTTAAGGGTAGGCTATGCCAGGCAGCCCACCAGTAGCTGGTTCTTATTGGCAGGTCCATCCTGGATCCCAACTTTGCTAGCACTTCTACTGGCCATATTAATCCTTCCTTACATGTGCACTTTGTGCTGAGAGGTGCAAATCCCCATTATCCTCTCTTGAGGTCTGGAGTGATGCTGCTCAATAGCAAGAGCATTGCTTCCCAGAATATCCCACCATAAGATATGTGATGTTGTGTTCTGAACATACCTCCCATCATGCCTGTTGCCTCAGGGTGCCTGCTGACTATGCCTGTCTCTCATGAGCAATCTGCCAACTAGCTATGGCCCTACCAGTCTAAGACCAGACTTCGTTAACAGAACTCTCTTCTTTCTGGAATATCACAAAGGAGGTGGGAAAAATGTTCTTTCAAAAATCAATCCAGTGAGTACCTTCCCCACCACCACTGAATGTCCTACTTGACTCTGCAAAATAGTTTGGCTAACTATTCCTGTAAAAACCCCTGGGAGACTGGGGAGCTCATCAGCAGTCCATTAATTTCTAGGGGAAATATATTGGAGAGCCTGGGGCAGCTGTTTTAAAGGTAATGATGTTAAACATCCACAAGTGATAGTCCTTAATCCAAACTAAAGAATGCCTATCTAAGTGAATTTGACCAAGGAGGTTGATTTTATAGTCCCCAAAATAGATTTAACTCAGCACAGGCACAATTCTCACCATTGATTCCCATTGGTTGGCTCATTGTTTATGACTTTTGTTATGGAAACAGTAATTAAGAAGAAGATGCCTATTGGGAAGGGGTATAGTGCTATGGTGCTGGCCATCAGCAATAAAAATAAACAACCTTTCCATCTGCACTCATTTCATCTTTCTACTTTTATATTGACTTTTTTGTTACCAGTCTTCTGAGAACTCAGGGGCTTTTTGCACGCCTTCAAAATAGCACAATGGTTGCCAATTGAAAACGCTACTGATTTGCTGTTTTGCACAACGTCGTCGACAATCTGCCACACACCTGAAACCAATCTGCAAAAAGCGCTTCCTTGTAGCGCTTTCAGGGAAATCCCCAAAAGTGGATTCACCCTCTGGAAAGCGATACACTCCTGCAACCAATCTGCAACACTAGCGAAAAAGACCTGTGCGTTAACATTGTTGCGGTTTCTACAAAGTCCCTCCCCCTGGCTCTCTTCTCTGATCTTCCGGCGAAGCGATCGCCATTTTTTTTTCTCCGAGTGAGCGGGGATAAACGCACCAGCGAGCCTCTTTCTGTTTAGAGGCTTCCCTGGCTTCAGTCCCTCCCCTTTAGTCACTAAGCACAAACCACAGAAAAGCACGTTTGCTGAAGTATTTTCCCTTTATTTTTTTACACATTCATTCAGCCGAAAATCGGGCCCGTGAGAGGGGGGGGGTTTCACTCGGAGGAAGCGTGGCAACGATCAAACGATCAAACGACAGCTCAAACACACCAGGCAGCTGGATGGGTCTCTCCGTTGCAACGAATCTACCCAGATTCGTTGCTATGGGTCTGTTTTTAAAAAAAAAAAACCTTTCTTAAAGGGAAAGGGGCTGTTTGGGAGCATGCTAACGGCTGCCCATTGGCTGCTTGACGGCCAGGGGCGGGACAGCTCGGCAATAGCGCTTCCTTTCTAGCGATTTCTGCCGAGACCGGAAGCCTGTGGGAAATGCTACAAAACGCAACTGGATTCCACCACAAAGGCAGGTATGCATAACGACGAATTCCACTACTTTAAATGGCGATTTTTCATTCAGTGACCAATTTGCAACAAAGATCCCGGTGCGTAAAGCCCCTCAGAATTTGCATTGTTTCCTCTTGTGGCAGGAATTTCCTATGAGGATTTCAGTTAGGACAAAGTGTCTATTTTTCAACCAAATGACACCAAAATTCCATGGAAATGAATAGTCCATGTCTACAAAAGAGCCTCAAGTTTCAAGTGAATTAGACCAAGGTATTCAATTCTATGAGCCAACAAACCTCAGGTTTCCTACTTCCAGAGGAGAAAATGTCTCTAACCCCAAAAGGGATGGATGAGTGAGTTGGAATGTCTGTTCTGCTATTATTTGCTGTGAGGGATGGAGGATGGGAACTGGCAAGGATGTTTTTCAACTAAACAACATCAAAACTAAGAGACTGGGAACTGCTGATGCACAAAATACAATCCAAGTTTCAAAAGAATTGGATCAAGAGTTCCAATGCTACAGGACTCTGAACAAGGTGACGTCAGGCATCCTATTTGAGAACTGCAACCCTCAGCAGCTTGTTTCAAAAACTGATTGGCTTGGTATCCTCTGTGCTCCTACCTCACAAAGAAAGGAAAATAATCTTTCTGGGAATTATAGGAATTACCAGAAACTCCTTGATAAAACCATAGAGCTTTCAGCAATTCCTAGTGAGGTGTGATTTCACTTCCATGTCACCCACCCCATGTCTCTGCTCCCCTCCAGTTTCCCAATGGTTTTCAAGAAGGCTAAATGTAGCTCTGATTACTTTAAATCTCTCCCAATGCTCAGTTTATTTGACAGCACAAATAGTTGATGATGATTACCCTTGCTTGCAGGTGGGCGGTGTAGAGAAGAGTTATGCATTGAATTCATGGGAAGACATTAAGAGAAGCTCTCAGTTCCCTTCAGCAGGGAAGTTTCATTTCCTTCCATTCCCCACCCTGGAGTGCAGACCATGTTTGAGTTGGTCCCCCTTCCAAGTGAAGTACCGTTTATGCGCTGGAGGTTTCATGCCAGGCTGTAGGCTAAAGTTTTAGTTGTGGCAGGTTGCCCCACCTCTTCCTGCACCCACACAAGGGAGCTTTTGGC
Organism: Paroedura picta; assembly: GCF_049243985.1. Taxonomy (NCBI): domain Eukaryota; kingdom Metazoa; phylum Chordata; class Lepidosauria; order Squamata; family Gekkonidae; genus Paroedura; species Paroedura picta. The sequence goes on along the minus strand of NC_135377.1, from coordinate 55,461,824 downwards.
CCGGTGTGCTTCATCCGCCCCCATTTGTTCTCCTGCATGGAAGCTGGGGCAGTGAAATTCACAGTGCATAAACGGTTAAGGGGAAGCAAAATGGATCACTGAAATGGATGCCAGTCCTGCCGTTTAGTTACAATGGTTGCAAGCCATTTCAGCAATGAATTTTGCTTCCTCCCTCTTGGTTATTTCAGGGTAATAGTGGGCAAGCACACTTGTTTGCTATTAGGTTTAAAATTCAGTGTTCCCCAGCCTGTGGGCCACGGACCGGTAACGGGCCATGGAGACGTTGGTACTGGGCCACAGCGGGGGTGGGAGGCGCGGGCACCGGCGCACCAGTGGGTATGCTTCCCCCCCCCCACGGCGTGGTGCTTGCTGCGCTGGGAGCAATTGGCCACTTTGGCCAACACAACACAGCTGGGAGAACAGTTTTTATTTATTTTTATTTATTTATCTTTACATTTTTCTCCCGCCGCTCCCACAGGAGCTCACAGCGGCTTAACACATAATGAAGTATTTAGCTGGGTAAATGTCTTGTGTGGAATGTTTCAGTTTATAAATTGAAACTGGCTCTTAATCTCACTACTTTGTAACCAAGCCAGATGTAATGTACTGTAAATAACCACTGAAGTGAGATTGGGTCCCCTTTTCCTCAGATAGTTTACCTCATCTTATGAAGTTTAACTGGAACTTGTTATCTAGGGTTGCCAGTTTTCAGATGGTGGCTTGATATCTCCAAGGATTACAACTGATCTTCAGGTGACAGAGATCAGTTCACTTGGAGAAAATGGCCACTTTAGAGGGTAGACTGTATGACAATGTATCCCACTGAAATCCCACCCCTCCACTGCATTTTTCTCAGGCTCCAATCAGTAAATTTCCAGGTATTTCTCAATGAGGAACCAGCCAACCTACTATTAACACAACCAACAGAATTCTCCCAAAGGTTTAAGATTGTTCTTTTAACACAGTCTTCTCTTCCAGAGCCCATGCAAGTAATGTTAATGTATCTGAAGAGAGATTCTCTCACTCTTTTTAAAACAAGGCTTAATTTCCCCTTCCCATTTAGTGGAGTCCCATAGACCCTGATTAACACTTGGATTTGTATGAGGCCAAAATCACAAGGATCGGTTCAAAGGTCTGGGGGGAGATGGGGCTTAGAGAGTGATTGCCATGGGGCAAGTATATAAATATTTTAAATAAATGTCTACTGGACTCGGTCTACTTAGTTGTAACACTGGGACCCAAAGTAAATGGGATGCTGTCCACTAACATTTCTTCAGTTTAAAGGTGTTTAAGAGGAGAGGAAAACATGTTAAGTTACCTTGGGTAGGACATAAATAAAGACAATAATAATAGATGATGTGCGGCTGAGACTTATCGTAAGCTGCCAGTTGATGTGGCAGAGGGTTGGCTGGGGCAAACGTGATCACCCCAGCAGCTCTGGTGCTATATGAACATGTGCTCTTGGTGTGCTCATGCCAGTGGGTCAGGGCAGGTCCTGCAGTGCTGATAAAGGTGCCACATACCAAGGTCCAGGCCTCTTTCCCCTTCAGACACCGATCAGACAGCTTATCTCCTCCCACCCTGTTGTTATGGTTTATTTTTTTTTGAATTGTTTGTTGAGGTTTCAGGTCTTCTGTTTCTATCATTTTATCACAGAGGCAGGGTTTATTGCGTGTGATGGAAGCCTGTTGGTAGGGAGTCTGGTCTGTATATCAGACTCCCTGGGGTTTTGGGGCAGAACAGCAATGGGCGGCTCTGACCCAGCTGGGAAGGCATTGGGGCCTGTTCCGCCAGGCAACCAAGGGAAATCAACAGAGGTTGGTGCCCTTTGGCTCCTCTGCCAAGGTCGCTTCCCAGTTAGTGTTAGGTAGTATTCTGGCAGGCAAGGTGATCCACACTCCCTGCTGGGAGCCAGGGTAGGTCCCCGAAGTGCCTCTGGATTCTGAGAGTAGTGTAGCTCGCTAACTGCTAGGTTAGGCTCCCTCTCATGCTGTGCCAACTGTCTGTTTGGGGGGAGGGGGAGTAAAGCTGTGGCCATGTTTAAGCCAAAGAATGTTGTGTCACATCTTCTTCCAGCCCACTATGCCCTCCTGCCAGTCAATAAAGGCAAGGTAATTGTGTCTTGCACACATATGCTTCTATTATATTGCTAAATCTTTCCAGTCTTTGTTTTTGAGATAGATTCATGATATCTGGTACCCTTGAAGTTCTAAGGAACAGGAAACATCTTGGGAGCTGTGTGCACCTAATGAAGAGCTATTCTATTAGTAAATTATGTATAGAATGCATTCGGTGACTCACATATTAAAAAATCATGAAGGAGCTGTGGCTGACAATAGAAAGTTTCACAAAAGGAGCTGCTGGTTACTGAGGCTTCTGTGTGAGCTCTCACCGACAGCTTCACTGTGGATGTCACCTTTTTCTTCCTATTTTCTTTTTCTCCTTCTCATCCTCTTTCCTATTATTCCACTAACAGTATTTCCACATTTTATGTGGTAATTACATTTGCTACCTCTATGCCAGCAATAAACAAATGTTATCGCAGAAAAACTGTGAATTCCCCACACCACTGAATTCTCCATGAGTGACAGAGATCAGTCCTCTTTGGACTCCAATCTGTCAACACACAGGGATGCTTATATACGTTGTATAAGTACAATTAGTATCATTCCTGTTTTACATGTTTACTAGTGCCTCCATGTCAAACACATCACAACTGATTTGCATCCACTCACGGAGAGACAAACACACTGGAACTCACAAAATAATTTGTTTTATGTGCCCCTACAATTAATCACATTAAAACAAACTATTGGTGTGTGTGTGTGAGCTCCATGAGAGAGCAACATTCAAGAACTCATTAGTTGCATGCACTACCATTGTTTAGGGCCATTCCGCACGAGTTCAAAGTAGCAGAAGGCTTACAAATGGTAAACGCTACTAATTTGCTGTTCCGCATGATGTCACACACAATCTGCAACAGTCCTGCTACACTAGCGCTAAAATCGCTTCGTTGTAGCGATTTCTGGTGAATCCAGAAAAGTGGATTCACCCTCAGAAAATTGCTACACTCCTGCCAGCAACCTGCAACACTAGTGAAAAAGACCTGTGCATTCTCAATATAGTGGCTGCAACAAAGTCCCTCCCCCTGGCTCTCTCCTCCCAAATTCTGGCGAAGCGATCGCCATTTTTTTTTCCTTGGAGCAAGTGGGGAAAGCAACGAACCAGCGAGGCTTCATTCACCCAGCGAGGCTTTTCTGGCTACAGTCCCTCCACAGAAGTGCTTTGAAGCTCCCCCAAGTCCCCAAGCACAACACAGCCCCCTGTTTGCAAGTTCCTTTTATTTTTGGCCAAAAATCACACCCGTGTGGGGGGGGGGATTTTTTTTCACTCAGGGGAGCATGGTAACAATGAATCACCAGCTCACATGCCAGCTAGCTGGGTCTCTCCATTGCAATGAATCAACGCATATTCGTTGCAACGTGTGTGTGTGTTTTTTTAAAACCTGTGCTTAAAGGGAAAGGGGCTTTTCCGGCGCATGATAACAACCGCCCACTGGCTGTTCGTTTGATTGCCGGCCAGGGGCGGGAACAAGCACAGAAAAAATAGCTTCCTTTCTAGCGATTCCTGTGAGACCGGAAACCTGTGGGGAACGAATGAAACTGGATTCCACTACAAATGCAGGTATGCAGAACGCTGAGATTCCACTATTTAAAATAGTGTTTCCGCTTTGTGGAACCAATTGGCAACATTGGTCCTTGTGCAGAAAGGCCCTTAATCACAGCAGCATGCAAAGGAGGTGAAGTCGATGTGCAGAACAGATACCAAACAGAATGATGCATGAGAGGGACCTCATGTACTGTCTAAATAGTAATATTCCCTTAAACATGCTGCATCTCACAATATGACACTGCATCTCACACATCATGGCAGCATAGCAGCTGCTTGCTAATAGTAAAACAAGTAACATTGTTAAATGTCCTGGAAGGGAAGGGAAATGGTGCTAGATTATATGGAATCCAGTGGCCTGACTTCAACCACCAAAAAAAGCTAATGAATGGTAGAATGGCAGAAAAAAGAGAAACTTCAGGAGGCGAGGGGATCTGCTCTCCCAGCAGGGAATGGTGTGGATCCCCAGGGTGCCTCTGGACTCCATGGGGGTGTTGGTGCAGTCTACTGACTGCTAGGTCAGGCTCCCTCTCCCATGCTGTGTCAACCCTCCCATGGGGAGGTTATAAAGCTGTGGCCTTGTTTATACCCAACATTGGTATGTTATGTCTTATTCCAGCCCATAATACCCTCCTGCGAGTCAACTAAAATCAAGAGGAGTGTATTTCTTCTGAAACTCTTGTACTGATTCCTAGTACAAATGGCTGTTCTTTCTCTCTCTCTCAATTTCTCGGGAAGGAGTGCAAAGAGCCACAAACAATAAAAAAGGAGCCCGAGATTGGTAAAATCCTCATAACAATCTGCTAAACCTAGACGCAATGACCCGAGCATTTTGATTAAATTCCAAATCCAACATGGTTCAGAGCCCTGCGAATGGTGTGATAAAGGGCTACAGTTTAACAAAAGAGATGTTCCCCTGTCTTCTCATCACATCTAGGACTCAACATGCACTTCAAGTGAAGGATAGTGAGGATCTGAACAGCAGACTCCAAAGGAAAGCACTATAACAGTTGAAAGAGTTTTGCTGTCTTATCGAAGCAGCTGGATGGCTTAGGACTGTTATCAACTATATGTCTAAACAAATATTCCCTAGACACATTTATTTCTGTAAGCCAGGAAGAGTTATGGCTTGCGGGGAAAAAGATTTAGAAATATAAGAGATTACTTTTTAATTCACAGAGAGCTGATGCTCCATCTGTGGCCAGGTTCTATCATGACATGTAGATCAGCATGCCTGGCAATGCCCGTTTTCCTCTGAAATGATAGTTGGTGTTGCCAGAGGAATTACTGCTGTCAAAGAAAGCTTTTGTCCTGAATATCCTAACAGATGCCTATTCAAAGTGCCTTGTTTGACTTGTGCCTTTGGAAACTAAAGCAGGAGACAAGTCGCTTACAATAAAGGCCTCTCCTGGGACACAAATAGCTGAACAGCCACTCAGCAAATAGAGGTTTTGAAAGCCCTCTCACATTGCTAGGGAGCACCCAGAAAAGCAGACAACTAATTATGCTGGACATAAACCAAATTTGAGGACTGGGCTATTTGTTCTAGCAGTGATGGATGGTATCCCATATAAATGCTAGTGTATAGTTCTATGCATATTATGTTTAAAGATGACATTTAAAGCACATGAATGGTACAGAAGATAACCACTTTTAAAGATCCCTCTTTTTAGGTTCATTTGACATTTGGGACATTACCATGCAAAGATTTCTCTCCAGACAGGACAAATTCATTAAGGTTCCCCCCCTCAGCCATACTAAAGAGATTCATTAGAAAGATTAAAATTAAAGCGTGTGTGTACTTCAGACCCACAAAATTATGTTTAAGAACTAACAACAGGGAACCGCAGCAACAAAACTGAGCAAATTGAGAACACAAAATGAGAAAAAGAAAATAAAAGGGAGCAAATGAGAATTTGTTACAAAAATATTCTGTCATTGAATGCAACCTCTGAAGGAGCTTTGAAGTCTAAGATTGAGTCTGGATCTCCCAAAATTGCTTCTCTAAGGTGAAAAGTTTGCATTTGTAGGCTGCAATTCTAAGAGCTCTTGCCTGGGAGTCAAACTTGCTGAATAAAAGTAGCAGACATGCTACTCAAGGCACTTTAAAGAAGGATCTGAGATTAGGTCCAAAAGTTCCCATGAAATGGCATTCATTTCAAAGAGAAATATAAGGGGGGCGAGCTCATTAGATTTACAAAGACAATCAATTGCATTTAGGGATGCAGCAAGCTTCTCCATGAACATGCTCAGCAGTTGAGCTTCCCATGTTTCAAGGGGTTGATTAGACATGCACTGATCACCCAACTTGTTCTATTCATGCCAAATTGCCATGCGGCCATCTGATCAGGTTTGCATTGGTTTTTTGCAAAACTACACCAATGCAAAGATGCTGCTGATTCAGCGTCAGCAGCCACTGAGGTCGCTGGAAACCACTTAGATGAATCCCAAAGGGTTGGATTCTTCAAAGGAGCATTTATTTCAGGGGATTGTTAGAGGCGCCCCTCCCCATGTGATGCATACTTCCTTTGAAAAGGGGTTGGGCAGCCATGTAGTTACGTACTTTATCAACAATTTAAAAAAACTTTCTTTTTTTGTGAATGTTCAGTAACATTATAGCATCATGGCATTATTTTTAAAAGACTGGATGTATTGTGGGGAACAGCACAATTGCTGCCATTAAAAGGGCGGATCCCAGGGCACCTACAGACCCAGGTGTCATTACAGCTAGAAGGCTGTGGGGGGTTGGGCTATTGGTCTCGTGCTGGGGGCCAACCCTCTGAAGGGTTGGGGATGTTATTGTTAATCAAAGGCTGTGGCCATGTTAATGCCAGAGCATGGTGTCATGTCTTATTGGGCCCTACATGTCTGTCTGCCAGTTAATAACAAAACAATATAAGCACTTGGTGTCAAAATCTACCCACCAAGAAAAAGTGGAAAGGAAAATAGCTTCATGAATGGATAACTGCACAGAAAAGGCTACATGAATCCTCACTGTCCATTTTGTCCTAATATTATAATGTTGCTATATAATTCATGTTGTAATGCAATCAACATTATGCTTTAAGAAATAGCAGATTGCTCAGGGGACAAAACAAAAGGGCAGTGGGAAACAAAATTTGAAATCAGTGATTCCACGTTGAAAAACTGCAAGCTCAGATCCAAAGTGTGTGTGCAGGTATCACATAAAAAAGTGAATTTGGAAAACCCAAGGTAACAGGGCACTAAATTCAGATCTACTCCAGGCGAGGCAAAAAGATGTACAAGATGTTTTACAAACTTTGATTATTTAAAAATGACAGTGTGGATGTTTGCACCTGAATGGAAATGGTCTGTATGGATTTGTTGTATCTATTGTAAAGAAGCACCTGACATTTCCAACTTAAATTGTTCCTATGCCTTTTTGTCATGTTTTTATTATATATCTGAAATGTCCACTTTATACTCTGCAAAATATAATAATCAGCGATTCACTCTACATAAGTGAATGGGAATACCAGTGTAAATTGCATTATGATTGCTTCTAGAGTGCTCTGAAATAGTACACTAAGCCAATAAAAGTTCAAGAAGTCTAACAGGATAGAGTAGGCCATTTGCAGTACGCTATATTTATAGAGGCAGAGCCATCACCTGAAATTTAAGACCTCAGAAATCTTTTGATTACTTGAATACACTGCCTGTACAGTGCAAGATGTCCCAGTGCTCTGATGACGCCTATGAATGATCTGAACAACAACATCCTTGATGCATTCCTGAGATGGAGGTTCTGTTAGCAAGGCCAGGTCTCTTGGATCTAAAATTGGTTACACAGCAAAAGACGGGATTTCTTGGAGAAAATTTAGATGAAAGATGTAGGTTTTATTGATATTGACCTCTTTAACCTCTCTCTGCTCTTTTCCTTAGCAAATATAACAACTACTATGGAATTGCAGAGTCAGTGATTAATGTCCAGCCAGATGTTTTGGATACTGCCTGAATTATTTCACATATGCCTTGGACATTAATCTGTGTTGCAAAATGTGTACATTTTATAATGTAAGTATTGTTTTCCACTAATATGCCTCACATAGCATAACACACAGATATGCACACATACAGACACACAGGACTAAAATATTCAGAACTGCGATTTCAGAAATGACCAGTTAAGATAAATGGGCATTTTCATAGTCTTAGGAAGCATTCATATATTTATTTCTGTGCCTTCAAAAACAAGCCTGGATAATTTGGAATATTAGAACAGAACTTTTTTTTTTAGATGGAATCTCCTCATTAGAAGTGTAGCACAGTAGCACAGTTCAATGAGAAGACAGTACCATGACAGAGAATGAGCCATTTAATTTGTCTTTAGTGATAATGTCTAAGATGGCTAAATTTAACAATAGCAAACAAACAAGAACTGGATATCCAAATGTAGTTCTTAGCTATGAGTTTCTTGGGTGAGAATGGCCAAGCCTCCATTTCTCTGGCCTACAAAACCAAAAATTATAGTAATCTATCTATGAGTTTACAAATAATCCTGCAAACAAAAAGCATATAGATGATAAATTGTAATGATGTTGCACCAACTCAGACAACATAAAACCAAACTATTTTTCATCCAAAAACCCATATTTTGCCAGCTGCAACTGTGAAATGTTGGTGCATGTTTCAATATTTGGTGGTGAAAGTACACAAAGCTCATGATTTATTGCCATTTGCCACAGGCATCTTTGTGAGTCAATGGATACTTTGTCATTGGTTGAAGTGAAGAAGGCATTTCTTGTGTTCACAGAAGGAGGCAGAAGACAGATTCTCTCGTTTGCCATAACAATAAACTTCAGAATGAGAGTGGGCATTTTCAGTCTTACCCTTAAAAGTCCAACAGATCAAAGCCTTTCCTGACGTTCTCCTTTCTACTCTTTATTGATAGCAATATTTTCTTTTTCCATTCCAAAAACACATCCATTCTTGGACGATGAGGTAGCATTCCTTCGCTGGTGCTATTCTTGGGGGTCTGCTATCTAGAATTGAACTGAACACCTAGAATTTTATTGAGTACCTAAAGGTTTATTATGTACAATTACATGAAGATTCATCATGTACCAATATAATGACAAATGACCATAATTGAACTTGACCAGAGACATTTAGGCCTATTGACCTTCCTCAGTGTTCAAACAAACAATACAGAAAAAAATTATATATTGTTATTTAAATATTAAATATATATTATATATCCTCTCTTTCTCGCTCCATATATATATATATATGTGTGTGTATACACACATACACACATATCTGTTCTCTCTTAATAAAACAGTAAGGGGTGTTGTGGTGGGCTGTGTCTGTGATGAAAAATCCCAGATTGGCTCCTTGGTCCTGGACTGACCAGAGTTCCAGGGCAATCTGGAGACATGGCTGCCAGTCTGCTCCTGACCACCACAGGGATTGGAAGTCACCAGGGCTGCCAAGGGGGATGAGAACAGAGGTTTGGACAGGCTATGCCAGCCCTTTCCGCCCCAAAGCTGCCCTAACTGTCAAGTCCAACTGCAAATTGCCTCAGAACCCTGACAGAGCTTGCAGGAGGCTGAAGAGTGCGCTCCCTCCCTCTCCCCCACTTCAGGCCTGCTGCGAAGGAGCCTCTGACAGGCCCTGACTGAGGGGAGGGAGGCATTTCCAAGAGCAATGCAGAGGAGCCCGAGGGCATTCCTTTTGAAGGTGGGGAACTTTCCCCTTCTGCCAAACAGGTGGCTGACAGGGAGGCCACAGAAAAGCCCCTTCTCACTTAAAATATTGCTCTGGCCAGGGCTTGGACACAGCCAAGCCATGTTTCTTTCTTCTTTGCAACTCTCTACAGATTTGAGGCCACTGCACAGCATAATTCTGCAGGCGAAACTGGTTCTTTTGTCTCCTGATTCATCTGCACAACAACCCTGTGCAGTAGGCCTCAAGTCTTTCAATTCAACAACAACCTGTGTGGGAGGACTTAAGTGTTTCTTCTCTACCACAACCCTGTCCAAAGTAGCCCTTTCTGCCTGGGGAGATGATCTTTATACTCTGCAAGTGAGCTGTAATTCCAGGAGCTCTCCAGGCCCCACCAGGAGGTTGGTTCTTTACCCCACCTCCCTCATCGGGAGTCTGCTATGGGGAGAGGAAGGGAAGATGATTGGAAAATACTTGAGACACCTGAGACCTGCTGGGTCACTGCAGCCCATTCCCATTTCTCTCAGACCTCTCACAGCCCCACATAACTCACAGGTTGACTATTGTGGGGAGGCAAATGGAAAAGGTGTTTGTAAACCGCTTTGAGACTCCTTTGGGTAGTAAACAACAGGGTACAAAAATCCGTTCTGCACACAACATTTTATCAACAGTGAAAAAATGGGAAAGAAGGAACAGGGTGGACACCTGTGTACTGTGACTACCCCATGTAGGGCAGAGGGGCATTTTGGTGTCTGGGGCCTAATTCACACAAGAAGGGAAATGACACAGAACTGGGGGGAATTGTAACCTTCCCTCAAGAAGAATCTCCAGTATGATTTTCCCATCACATATCTGAAGACATGGGTCTGGAAAGCTCATCTGTAACCACTATGCCACAATTCCCAAAGATCAGTCCTCTCCCATACTCAACGAACATTCCACACCACAGGTTCTTGACACACATTTCTCCACATCCATGACCTAATTTGCCACCACGCCACCACAACCTACCACACAACACACACATTCAACCCCATGTCCTTACAGACTGGACAACTCCTCCCCTTCCTCATTACACTTTCAAGTTCTATCGCCTGTTGTATTCTTGGATACAACGGGCTTTGCCCCTAGTGTGTGTGTGTGTGTGTGTGTGTATAAATTGTCTAAGGTGACGATTTTAAATCATCATTGTTTGTGATCACAGGTAAAGGTATTAATCAGAGGTGTAAAGGGGGGGAAATAGAAGATGTATTATGAAATTTCAGCTTAATATTTATAGCTTTGTAAATTTAATAAGTAGTGTTTTTCTCTTTTCTGTGTAATGTCTTTTTAAAAATTAATACAAGTTTTAAATTACATAAAAAGAGCAGAAATAATAAAAAGGAAAAGTTTAGAGTTTAGTTAACAAGAAAAAGAAAAGAAAAAACAATAGAAGGAACATACAAAAGTTTTATAAAATACAATTAATCAGTATTAAATTTATTATACCCATTAAAATACATTAAAATGCCACTTTATAGTTTTAAAAATCCAGTCTAAAGTTATTCAACATTTCTATTTTGATTAATCTATATATTATTCGATATCTCCTCATTTAATCATTAAATCATTCAGTTAGCAAATTGTTTTTGTCATGATAACACAAGAAGCCTATAAGAGGTTTACATTCTATTTCAAAAGAAGACATTGATTTCTCTCTTATCAGTGCTGTGAGTTTTGTCATTTCAGAAAGTTCTGTTAATTTTAATATACAGTCTTCATATTTTTCCAGTTCTGTGCCCTCAACAGTCTTATAGCTGTTATCATATATTCATATATAGGAATAAGGTCCCTAATTTTTTCTCAATTTTTGTCCATTAGTCCAAGAAGATTAGCATTTCGAGTGAAAAATAATATTGTTAATTGGGTCTGTCTGTGTCCTTTAAAAAGTTTATATCTCTAGTACCCGGCATTACATTTTATGGCACACATGATCCAGCCCAACAAAGTGACATTTATGCCAGATCTGACCCTTGCAACAAATGAGTTTTACTCCCCCCCCCCTGGTCTTTCCACTCTCACTAGTGTATAACTAAGAATCAGTGAGCTGCTGGCCTCAGAAATAAAGAGTCTAGAAAGACAAAATAAAAGGACCAAACACAGCCTTGGCCTTGGGCGGAGGAGAGGCGGCAGAAAGAGCTGAAGATGATGAAAAGAATGATAGGAAAAAAGTTGTCTGAAGGAAGGAGGCCTGTGGTCTGACAGTGCATCTAAGAGGAAAATGGAGAAAGGAAGAAGAAGGATGGCTCAGGAAACAGTGAAGTCTTCCAGGAATAGCACCTGGGTGTCCTAGTTCCATTGTCCTCAGAGAGTACCGGGTTGGTGGTGGGGAATCACTGTTATGCCTTCAGAAGGGTTTGACCAGAAAGAAGAATTCAGAGCAAAGCAAGCAGGGATCTGTAAATGCTCACTTGGTTTGAAGGTTAAGGTATAAGGAATCAGCTATTTGATTTTAATTAAGACAGGAAACTAGCTCGGGGATTGACACCACTTTTAATTACAACAATTTAAAGGAAATGAACAAAAAGATGTACCTACCTCCATCACTTGATCAATTATATTATCCATACACATTTAAGTATTTTTTTAAAATGTTTTATATTTGGATTTTTGTTGCACCACTATCTTGTATCTGTCTTTCCTATGGCTGATAATAAAGTGTGTTTTACATTCAACAGAAAATAGTAGAAACAGAATATCTGATGTCCTGTAAAAGATTTTTAATATGTAAATTAAATAAGGTGCATTAACAATAACCTCTATTGTTTCATTGTTAGATGTAGGTTATGGAATAAGTAGCAGAGAGGCAAGTTCTTAAAAATACTTCCTCGCATCCTTGCAGTATCCCATAATCTATCAATTAGGTCTGAAAGTGGGTTTAGACATTGTTGGATGCAAATAGAAATATGGCACGTATTAACATATTATTAGGAAAGTTAACAGAGGAGTGTGGACATATTAAAAAGAAAATCAGGTGGGAAAAAGCAAAGTGTTTAATATCCTAGGATGTTAAGATGGTAAACTACAAGGATTCATGATGAAGGTGAACTCCCATCTTTCCTGCTATCTGCTCCTAAGAATGAAAATATACCCTGCTGATTATATCACTGGCCCATCTAGTCTGGCATAGGTAAAGGTAAAGGTATCCCCTGTGCAAGCACTGAGTCATGTCTGACCCTTGGGGTGATGCACTCTAGCGTTTTCATGGCAGACTCAATACGGGGTAGTTTGCCAGTGCCTTCCCCATTCATTACCGTTTACCCCCCAGCAAGCTGGGTACTCATTTTACTGACCTCGGAAGGATGGAAGGCTGAGTCAACCTTGAGCCGGCTGCTGGGATTGAACTCCCAGCCTCATGGGCAAAGCTTTCAGACGGCTGCCTTACCACTCTGCGCCACAAGAGTCTGGCATACTAATGGGCCAAAAGGACAGGTGGTAGCGGGCAAGTTGTCCACTAATATTGTCTCCTATAACTGGGATTTAGAGATTTGCTTCCTCTGTGTAAGGAGGTTTTCTTTAGGTACCATGGCTAATAGATGCTGATGGATCTGTCTACCATAAATATGTCTTTTGTTCTCACCAACCATCCCATCACCTGTTTCTCCACCTTAACCCATCTCAAACCAATAATCTTATTAGAAGACCAGCTTTGTCTTAGCAACCAGTCACAGAACTAATAGTCTAAGGGAACTTTCTTCTTTTCTTTCAGTCAGAAAAGATTTTTTTCTAACTGTCAGTGGGTCAGGGGCTACAAGGGAAAGATGTTCTAGCCTCTCCTACCAGCCTGGAAAATGAGAGGTTGTATGCCCTTCCTCCTAAGAAGAATGCCTCCAACGTGACCCCAAGGAGATACAATGCTATCGTTGTTAGACTGGTTGCCTTATACTAGTTGTTCTTTCTTCTGTTTTGCCTAAGCTGGGGGATAGAAGGTGGTGTATTTTAATCATTGTGAGCCATTTTTTGTCTGAAAAGCAGGAGATATAGATACTTATAATGTCCTTCTTGCAAAATAGGTTGATGATTACCATGTAGTTTAAATAATCCCCCTGCATAACTCAGCATTTCTCCAGAAAGTCTTCCATCAGTTATTAAATTCTCGAGAGGTTAGACTGAGGATAACTTAAAGCATTGCTTATATGCTAATAAATATTAGCACAAAAAACACATCAGATCTAGGTGATGTAAAAGCTGCATAAAGGCACAGTTCAGGATGATAAATTGTCCCTTTGGTTCAAGTCTATATCCTGTTGTCAGTAAGTGTAATAGCTTTCACTCCATAGATCTAAACGTTCTGTACTGATTAGATTAGTTAAATGCCAGCTCTTACTTAGGGACCAAAAGGCTGTGGTAGCTGCTATTAAGTTATTGATTGAATTGTTGGACTAAAATATCAAGGCTCCTACAAGCAAGCACACAATGCAAAGTGTTTTTTCTTCTCTTTTTCTCAACTTGACAAGAGACAAAGAAAGGAAGATTCCCTCCCCGCCAAAAAAGCTTAGCTAAATTAACTAATTTCTATGTACACATTTCTAATTGCATACAGTTTAGGGGGAAAATATATATGAGGCCTAATAATTCCTAATCTATTCTAGACCACTTTGCCTTCTTCACTAGACAGTAAAGGTCTTAACCTCATGTTAGAGAACGATAATTTCTTCCTGCTGAAAAAAAAAACATTTGAAGGTACTAGTGTATAGGCAATTAATGCAATGTATTAATGGAAACACACATCAAGGATCAACAACACTTGAATTCTTAGAACATTTCTAGCCAGTTGAATAAAGGGTACATTTTAAAGCTGCTTTCCTACTGTAACAGAGGAACCCCCCCCCCCCCTCCTTGCTGTGTGCTATGTTTGTTCTCTATGTTACCTCTTGGGGCATGGAAGGGGTCCAGAGATCAAGTTATAAAGAAGCTTAATAAACTAATGAAAGAGCTCACATTGCCTTTTTACATTGCACATTGAGCAAATCCCATTTTCTCCTTCGTACATACTATGAGATGGCTAGGAAAAGGATAGGGTAGTTATTACTGAAGCTACAGTTGTCAGAAATTATGTATTATCTCAGTTTCCTAGGGCAGAGATTCCGCCTCTTTGTTTAGATGGTATCCATGGCTTAATCTCTCATTTAATTTAATTGGACAGTTTTAGAGCAGACCTTCATTTTTGTGCCCCCCCCCCTGTGGTCATTCCACCCCTTCCTTTCAAAAGGGAAGAGATACAATCCAGGGGGTGGGTTCCCAAATCTCTCTTGCTTAGGTGCAATTCTCTGAGATTTTGATAGCTGCCAATTGCTTCTGTTTATCCTGCATATTCATTGGAAAGATGGTTCACCCCCCCCCCCGCACTCACACACAAAGCTTCCCCATTGCTTGCTGGAGAAATGTACTTCAAGTGTGGAAAGAGTGCAGACTTTATTTTAACATTACTGTGAATCCTGGGAAGTCGGGTACTTCTCCACAATCACTTTGGCTCATTAGCTTGCCAACATCCCCATGTTTATTTCTTTCTGAAAAGCAAGTCTGTGTGTCTTCTAGGCAACTTGGGGACATTAATTACTTCAATGTCACAATATCCACAATGCTGTGTTTCTTCGGTTCTTCTAGGTAATCATTATACAGCAATGTTTTGATTGCAAGGAATAAACCCTATGTGTGTTTGCTAAACCAGTTCTCTATGTGCCTTATGAACATGCAATAAATCACAGCCAAAACATCTCTTTAGATTGCCCCAGTTCACACTGCTGTCCTTACTGAGAGAAGTGTGAGTATAAACACTGTGTGGTGAATCTTGTGACTTCTTTGCAAATTCGAGGTCTGAAGAGGAAGAAGCAAAGAACTTCTATAAAGCAAGGAGGTGGATGGGAGATGACGAAGAAATTACTGCGATCAGAACTACTAATCTTAACAGACCTTCCGAAAAAAAGGGAAAAGAGAGTCTTCACTTGGTCTTTTCCCCATTTTGCTACTCTCCTCTATAGAGTTTCTACAATAGTAGGTGAAGACAGGATCCAGTCACTTAGTTCACTTGTGGATGCACAAATGCTCCAGCTGTAAAATAATAAAATCTGCCATTCAAGGTCATTCTTCTGACTTTTGTGCAGATGTGTTCTTTTCTTGGAGCTCTTTATTCCAGATCACCTCTCCTGACACCATCACTTTCTCACTGAAAACAACAGATATGCAAGACACCAGTGTCTTCAGCATACTACTGCATCCTAGAATGTTTTATTTTCTGATTTGAGTTCTGCAGAAAATCATATAACATCAAAGAACCCTGCAAAATCTCTTCATTGAATCTCTTTACTAAACAAACATGACAAAGAATTGTTGTTTTTCTTACAAATCTATACTAACATCACTGACCCTCTACTAATACCATCTCTAGTATAGTTTAAAAATGTTTTCAGAGAATGGTTTTGCTTAAGAAGTGCTTTCTTTATTCGTTTAAACAAATCATACTAATAAAAATATATCAATAAAACAATTCAAGTCCATAAATAAATAAATAAAACTAAGTCTATGAAAATGCCAATAAAAATGGCAATAGAACCTCAGGGGCTGAAGCATAGGGGTGGAGGCGCAGGAGGCAGTTGGGTATAAAAGAAGACATAAGGGAAGTGCTCAGGATCAGATGCAAGAAGGAAGAAGAGAGTCAGTAAGACAGTGAAGGTGAGTTACAGAAGGAAGGAGATCTGATGGAGAAGACTAAGGAGGAGGCAAATAACACCAGAGAGTGAAGGAGGGAGAATGGTGGAGAGGAGCAAGGAAGAACTGGAGTTCCAGAGTAGCCAATGAAAGGGAACTGCAGGGCCAAAAGAAGGTGCTTCACCCTTAG
This sequence comes from Paroedura picta, assembly GCF_049243985.1. Classification (NCBI taxonomy): domain Eukaryota; kingdom Metazoa; phylum Chordata; class Lepidosauria; order Squamata; family Gekkonidae; genus Paroedura; species Paroedura picta. Next base: position 55,445,593 of record NC_135377.1, on the reverse strand, counting down.
AAGGATCCTAAGGTCTTCCTAATAAAAGCAAGCAATGGCATAAAAGCACATAAAATAGAGCAATATAAAAATATTTTGATAAAACATGCAGAGAACATACCACAAAACAATTTTAAAAAATGCAACCTCTTAATTATAAGCCTTTGCAAAGAGAAATGTTTTGGCCTAGAGCCTAAAGGAAAGGTACGAAGTGAGTCTCAAGGGGGAGAGCATTCCAAAGGCAAGGTACCAACACCTAGATCTATGCTTGGTTACTAGCACTTTTTGTCTTCAAGCAGGGACACAGAACAGGATATCAGCTAGACAATATGGAGTTCTTCAAGGCAGTACTTCAATTGCCCAAGCCATTTAGGGCCTCATGGATAAGAAATAGTACTTTGAACTTCTCCAGGTCACAGACCAACAAACAATGTATATCTTCAATCAGAGCTGACAAATATCACTCTGTATCACAGTGAAGAGCCTTAGCAGGATCCAGCTTTATGCCAGCAGACTCCCAAACGAGAAAACTTCTCTTTCAGGGAAAGTGTAACTCTCTTCAGAACTGGCTAACTCCCCAGTGTTGTCCAGATTTGTCTGGCATGAGCTTCAGTTTATAAGCCTTTATGAAGCCCACCATCTTCTCTTAGCATCAGTATGACCCATTATGCATGGGGGTTTTAGCGCACATTCGGGGTGGAATGGCGGCGACTAAAATCACGGATAACGCACGGAGCCGGCTGCAACCGGCTGCAGCTTCGGTGCATGCCGCCGAAAAAGCCGCGTCAGTGAAACGCGGAAGAAAGCGCAGCTTCCGGGTGAGCGGGGCGCAACCAGAAGCGGCGCCCGGATCGGCGCGTGCATAATCGGTTACTCTGGGTTTTGCCGCCGTTGCGCCCGCCCCGTGTATAACCGGTATGCGTCGCGTCTTCCCCCTCCGCATTTTCCATGTGACCCGAAATCGCCGTTTCGGCGGCCGTGCATAATGGGCCTATAAGGACTTCTACAAACCAAACTGGCTCTCCTGTTAAAAAGAAGTAGAGCTGAGTGTCATATTCTTGGCACCAGTCTCCAAATTCACAAGTGCTCTCCCAGCAGCTTCATGTGGATGTGAAACAACATGGTCGACCAGATAGATCTTTGTATGACCCCATGATATAAATGCCAGAGGGCCAAACAGCAGTATTTCAACTGCACTTTCTAGAAACACAGATTTGCCATCAGCAAAGGCTGCCAGATTGTGGCAGTGGTGGAACCCTGGGCTGCAGGGGAGGACAGAGGGCTGTAGGGAAAAGGCATACAGGGCCTGCTGGTCCTGCTCAGGAGCACTGGGCATCCAATATGGAGGCTTGACCCTGGAAGGTGAAAGTTCAGGGAGGCTGTGCCTTGTGTCCCCTTATAGGGATCATGCACCTGGCCTCTTTTCTCCCGCTGGACTGTCCTGGGAAGCTTCCCACCCACCCTTTATTTAGGCTGTTTGAATTTAGCTATGTTCCTACATATTTTGCATTATGATTGTTATTGTAGCTTGTTTGCCTATGGTCCACTGAGACCATAAGGGCAGGATCTTTCCTATGCTACACTGTTGCTCCAGCTGGAGTTTAGTAAAGCTGTGGCCTTATTTATTCCAAAAGTATCTTGATGTTTGTGTCCTCCTTGTAGGCCTCTATATCTGCCCTCCTGCTATTCAGTCAGCCAGCTTCCATTACCTTGCTTTTTTGTTGTCCCCCCCCCCTTCTAGAAACAATGAAGAATGGAGGCATCTTCTTTGGGGGGGTGTAACTCAGATCCCATAGACTGAATTTGCACATACCATGGAAAGCATGTAAAGGAGAGTCAGCCAGAGGTCTCCTGCAGATTTGGTGTCTCTAGGTTGCACATGATCCATTCAACACACTCCTGAACCTGCATCTTTTCTGGGAACACCTTCTTTGAGTTGCCATAACTTGGGTCCCACAAATTCAATCATCACTAAACTTGGAGGGCAGATAAAGTCAGCCAGGGATTTTGGGGGGTGAGGGTGGTTGAGTCTCCAGCATACCAGGGGCCGTTCTACACATCACAAACTGCTTTAGTTCATATGAAGTCTTTAGTTAATGACTGTTTGTAGGTTGGTTCCTGTGTGTGCCTCAAACCACAAACCAAATTGCATTTTCCTAGTTCATTCCCATCCCTACCCACATCTGTTAGGAGACAGCTTCTGCTGGCTGTAAGCAGCCCATTCCCATGAATACACATGTACAATTTAAGATCCATCAAGCAGTCAATAAATAAATTGACATCAAGATCACCACTGAAGATCAGGAAATATGGTGAACTGGCATGTTTTTTTTTTTTTTTTTGCTCATCCTTCACTTACAGATCATCATTGGATTGTTCTTTGAGAACACCATAGTGGCAAAAATTTTGGCCCTCTAATTTATTTAATGTCCCTGGCTTAAACTTCTGAAACTGAAATTGGCACATTTGCTTTGTTAGTCACCTTGATTCTCTGGAGATAAGGTATACATATTTTATTTAGTTAAATAAATAAATAAACATGTATGTACTGAAATCAGTACTATTATAATGATTTAATTTATTATAATGCCAATAAAGGTATTTTGATTTGATTTCATTTATTATCAGGAATAATTAGGAAAAGATGGTCAAATACCAGTGGTGTCCATACAAAAGCAAGGCCATCTTTTTTTCTGTTTGACCTCACAAATTCTCTTATTATTTTGAGACATCTATCTTTTTTTGTTCTGGGACATTTGAATCAGCTCTCAGAAGTTCAGAAGAGAGCTGCTTTAAACAATCATTCTTATTCAAAACTTCCACAATTCTTTCATTGTACAAACAATAGAAATGTACCAAATGTTCTTCCATTCCTTGTGTTAAAATCAGTGCTTTTGAAGAAGTGGATATTTCACAAAAACGCTCATGTTGAAAGATGGTTCAGTTTTTTGATCTTGTTCTCAGCTTTGTTTTACTAGTGCTTCACTATCACATCTCCCAGTTAGTTAGGGGTTCTTGTTCCTTCTTAAACTTATCCTTGTAATTTAAAAAATGTCATCATATAGAGAATGCTGTCATAGCATCTTATCAGATTAGTCTATGTGTTATCACAAAGGTCAAAGAAAGTCCATTCAGAGGGAATGGTTTTATCTAATTGAGGGTTATGTAATGTGTGTGACATCCCAAAGCTACGTATCCAACAGAGGGACAAATCAATGACGAGCAATTTTTTTTTCTTGAAGAGAGGGAGTGAAGATAATTGCTGAAAAAGGTGAAGATAGTTTGGTAAAACTACCCCTACAGGAACTTAATTCATCCATGGAGATATAAAATTTACTCAAGCATCAAGTTTCAAGCTGCTAGACCTCAATAGTGAATTCTGTTCTTCAGTTTTATTTGACAACTATTCGCATCATGTTTTGTATTGCTTCTTGCTATTCATTTGCCCACTATATGGACTTCAAACTTCTGTTTCTATCTTCTAAGTATCTACTTTCCTAATCAAGAATTGCCCTCTTACTCCAAACCACCATGGAGATAGGGAAAATATTTGGAACATCATTTGTTTAAGAGTTATTCAAAACTAAGTAGGTATCCTCTGTATTCCCTCTGTAAATGTCGGTTATATAAAGGAGAGGTGGATATAAAGCTGAGGAACTATTGACTAACAACATTTATTTATGTGTTTGGGTGTTTGTTGCATTTGTATACTACCGTCCCTTAAGGCTCAGGGCTGTTCACATAGAACATAAGAGGAACAATCTGAATAAAAGTCAGCATCTGCATGCAATCTTCTCTTCCTCTGTCTAAAGCCTGCACCAAAGATGATAATTAAAGTGATAGACAGAATAATCTTAATGTTTCCAGAGAGAACAACCCTAAAATGGGACGCAATTGCCATTCCTATTATTAGGGCTGTTTTCAGTCAACTGACTCTTGGCATTGAGAACTTTCAAAAAAGCCTCCCCTACAAATGCTTCCAGCCACTGCTCAAATACACTGATCTTCCCATTCACCCATCAAAACTAGTGTGACATGGATTTTTTTTTTTGGTTGTTTAAGAGCCCAGCAGGAATGTTTGAAGTCATTCTCAGCTTGGCCCTGATAGGTTCTTTTTTTTCATTTGATTCACATTGTTTTTCCTTAGAGGTTGTTTAGGTAAATGGGTTTGTTTTATAGTGGTTAGGGCTTAGCTAAGGAGTAGGAGAGGTTAGTATAGGCTTGGTACTTGCCAACCTGATTAGACTGGCAAGCCTTCTGAGGCACCTATGGATGGGTGTGGCTAACCAACGTAAAAACTCGTTTTTCATAATAAAAAATCCAGGCTGGTGAAGTTTCCCAGTAATAATGCACCACCTGTTTTTAACAAGCTGAGATCATACTAATCATCCAGCTTCCTGTGTCCAAGTTCAAAAGATATAGATAAGCATGTTTACATGTGAGCAGTACTTGCTCCTTACAACTATGTTTCAGCCAGAGGGCAAGACAGAAAGCAAGGCCTATTCATATATTTAGACCCATACAAAAATGGAAGGAATCTATCTATATGATGTGAGAAAGGACAAAGCCTGTCACTACAGGGTATCAGCAAGCAAGTATGCTTGTTGACACCAGATGGCTCAAGGCTGTAATTGACCTAGAGGCCAGGGAGAAGCCATGCTAACTTTTTGATTTTCCTGGACTGAGACCTAGACTACTCTAAGCTTGGTTTGCAATTAACAGAGATAAAGAAATGCTTAAGCCTCTACCTTGGGCTCTGAGACTTTAAGATTGTGCCATATACCAACATATTAGATAGTAAAGTTGACTTTTTTATTTTTGTGCTGCAAGACAGAGACTGAGCTGCCTATTATCAAATTTCTTCATTAGGTATTTAATTAACCTCATATAGTTTACTAAGGTCTTGTTTATTGTATGCATCTAGTCTTGAGAAACCACAGGGCCCAGGTTTGGGGTTTTTTACATGGTGGCAGCTTATGGGGATCAGACTTGGTGTACACAAGTAGATCTACTGACAATACACTCTCTAGGTCAAATAGCATGGTTGTTAGTTTGGCGAGTCAAGATGGAAAAGTCAGGGAAGATGGCAGCAGCATAATTACCAGGAGCATCAAGAAGTATTGCTCAAATGGAGGTTAACTTGGGTCAAGACTTGGACATACAGGTAAGGTGCTAGGAAGCATGAAAATGGTATGCTGCCACTCCCAGTGCCAGCTGGTTCATGGCAGCTCACAATGACCAAATCAAGAACAGTTTATCCCAAAAGTTGTAAAACAAAGCATGCCTCTCTAAGGTTCCTCCCCCCCCAATCAGGATTGAGATTATTTTTTTTAAGTATCATGACTCGTTATTCCATAAGGAGTGGCATTCAAAAAACACTATGTATCTATGATTAGATGCATAGGTGTTTAAATGGAGAAGTTTTTAATTTTTAAAAAATTAGCAGGCATTGTGGGCCCTTGTCTGATCTGGTCCTGTCCCTTTCAGCACCATGAATGGCACTGGGAAATCTCACTCACCCAAGTGAACTTGGCTAGGAGGAAGATGTGCAAGAAAGCAGAGCAGGTGGTTGTATTATTGGAAAGAAGTGTCATCTAATTTAATAAAGATAAGTGTAAAGTTCTGCATCTATAATAATTTCTCAATGGAGTTATTAATGATCCTCTATCCCCACAGGGCCCACAATTTCTTGTTCTCTGTACTAGGTAAATAGCCACATAGATTAGGGAACTCTGATCTGCGCAGAAAATTAGCTTATGAAGTGAACTTATTGCATTATTCTTGTGCATGTGCATTTGCATTGTCATGCTACATGTAGATATACAGCTTCCCAGACAAGTCCGACAAAAGGCTGAGCAATCTCAGAATCTGTTCAGCAATCAATCTGTGATTTATTTGTAACTGAAATTAACTGAACCTGCAGGGGGTTGAGCATTCCTAATGAATAGCAATATTGGGGGAAACACAGGGAGAAATCAGCAGGCAGCAAACCTAAATTTTTCAGTTTAGGCTCAGCTCATAATGGATTGTTTTTTCTAGGGGCTCTAGAGAGTTCATTTCTAAAAGCATCAAATTTCAAATTTCAGCGCCATTGCTATGTGACAGAAAACTGAATTGGTACAGCAGATGGAGGGCATGATTGAGATCACTATATGTGCCTCTCCAAATACCATTTGGGTTCAGTTCAAAGACTGCTCGAGAAGAATTCAGACCACTTTTGCATCCCCTTGCAAGTTTCACTGACGTTTCTTCCATTAGATCTAAAAGTCTGATATTTATCTCTGTTTCACATATTTCATGTGTTGTGATATATCTCCTACTTTCTCCTTCAGAGTCTGCTATCGATCCACACTTTCTGCTTTCCAGGCTCTTGAGCTTACTCCCAGCAATAAGATATATTTAGGTGGGTATCTGTGTTGGTCTGAAGAAACAGAACAAAATGTAAGTCCAGTGACATCTTTAAGACCAATAAAATTTAATTCTGTACAAGGTGAGGGGCTGTGGCTCAGTGGTAGAGCATCTGCTTGCAGAAGGTCCCAGATTTAATCTCTGGCATCACCCATTGAAGGATCAGGTAGTAGGTGTTATAAAATAACTCTGTCTGCTATCCTGGAGAGCTGTTACCAGTCTGAGTTGGTAATACTGACTTTGATGGATTCAGGATCAGGCACCTTTATATATGTTCATCATGTCTCATTTGCCTTGTGTCTCATGAATGCTCAAAAAAGGATTTCAGTTCTGTGTAGCTCTTCATCTTCACCCATAAGGAATATAATGGCAATTCATCTCTTAGCCCTCTAGTATCTAGTTCTTTTCAGTCTTACTATGGATGTGCTCTCTTTTAGTTGATATGGCACCAACAATATATTTGATTAGTATTTATTTATTATTGTTTGTATAGCCCACCACTCCCATTCCTGAGCTTATGGCAGGTAACAAAAATACAGCAGTACAATAAGAACCCCAATAAAACCCATTAATCCCTTCCCAGCAATGAATAATATCCCTCCCACCAACCCTGATACCCCCACCTCTGTGAAGAAAACAAATGGGGAGTAAGTATAATGTCTACTTGGTGTATTTGTGCAGGCTTCTGAAGAGACTGCTACAGCAAATGACATGGAGTTCTAGTCTCTACCAGATATTTACAACATGGTGGTTTATATTTCTTTCTAACAAAAACTCAAAGAGAAAAACAAACAAAAGAACTATGGAATTACTTGTACTGAATTTTATAAGGTTTTACAAATGAGCAGTCAGGTCTGACTGGAAGTAAGTCCTGCATGCCTTGGAGTACCACCTCCCAATGGCCTGGATGTATAATGGCCTTAGCCCCAACTCTGTGACTGTAATTGTCACCCTGCTATGAAATGGATGGAGCCTAAACTCACAGGGAAGAAGATCCAGAGCCACTATGCCTAACTGCAGGATCCGAGCAAATGGATATCTCATAGCTGTCCCTGTGAATGAGGAAGAACCTGGCCAGCAGCATTTGCACTACTAGAAAGGTTTTCATGGCTTGCACTGTGCATAAGCTTTTCCGCATCAAAGGACTCCGCTTCTGGTGAACCCCCACCATATCTGCTGGTCAGTCTCTGACCTCCTATTGGTCAATAAGAGCCTGCTGTAGTAATTGAGTTGTCCTATTCCCCCAAGTGGTGATTGGTTGTGTCTATTCTAGAATTTACCACTTACTCCACAACACTCAATGACCCCCAAAAAGTCAATGAAAATACTGCTTCAAAAAGAAGGGTCTTATATGGAGATCATCATATGCTTGGGAGTGCAAACACACTTCCCTATGCACATCACCAAAAATAAAGCCATGAGCAACATTTTCAGGACCCAAATAGTATTTGTAGAGTTTGTTAAATTGTACTAGTAAAATCTGGCTATAAAATGCCAATCAGTTAAATTAATTGTTTAGAAATGTAGATGATTACAATGTTGTACAATAAAAGTTAGAGCCACACTGCAGTTTAAACCAAGAAAACCAAACAGAAACACAGAGTACTTAAGAACAACCACTTACTGTGATAATATACCACTTCTCTATTTTCTCATGCACAAAATAAGCAGGTTAATTAAAACAGTAATTAAAACACAGCTTTTGCTTTAATCAATACATGTTTGCCATCTTTGCATCATTAGCCAACCCTTTCAGATGATGCAAGAGGGAAGACAATCTTTCCCTGGGAAAATATAGCATATAGAGAATAATACCTTTAACAAATCATTGATGACATGGGTTATTTTGCTGTTCTTTTAGAATATATGTACTATCCAGAAAGATAATGAAATAATCTGAAATCTAAAAGTTTAATTTGTTAAATATCAATTTATGAATGATTTGTTTGGCTCAAATGACTCAGTTTTGTGAGTCTGATGCCACAGTAGAATATCATTTATAATTCACAGGACCATCCTTATGTAAATGTCAAGCATATGGCCTTACACTGAACCAGACTGTTGGTTCATATAGTTCCATTCTCTTTGGTCTGACTTGTGGAAGTTCTCCATTGCCTCAGGCTAAGATTATATGAAGGTCCCATGGCCATTTAAACAGGCGATCATTCAAGCATGGCATTTTTAGTGCTTATTAAACACCATCACCTTTATTTTAATATATAGAGTAAAGAAAGATAGCCAGTCTTGAAAAATCCCCAGACTTCTTCAGCTGGTATCTCAGGCAGAGAGAGAGAGAGAGAGAGAGAGAGAGAGAATACAATGTTCTAACAGGCACCCCTCAGTTATTCCTCAAGTTGTTGGAATATTCTTGTATATACAACCATTTTAATCCACCAGACTTGCAAATGCATTGTGTACAAGTTCTTTCTTACAATAACAATAAAATAGCCTGAAATTAAGACACTATATTTCAAACATGAAACAATCCTGTGTATTCAATCAAATATTGGGTATGAGGTGTGAGCAAAGGATAGAGCACTTGAAGTCCAAAATTTAATCCCATTTGTGGTCAAAAAAATATCAGATAGTAGGTGATGTGAAGCTTGTCTGAAACCCTGGAGAGCCTCTTTTCATTTCAGTAGACAAGACTGAACTTCATAATCTAATTGCCTTAACATAATGCAGCCTCATGTATTCACATTTTTAAGATCAACAAAAAGCTACTTGTAGCAATTTTGTGGGGTTTAGGACTCACGTGGGATAACAAAAAGTGTTCTCCTATTGCTTTTGTTTATTCAGAAGCAGGCCTCTGCTTTTATAACATCTTCCTCCCAATCATTCAATTTATTCCAGTTATAGATTTCTTTTTGATACAGCACCCAGAAGGCTGATTGGTCCCTCTTTGTGTCATTCTCACTTCCCTTTAATGTGTGGAATTCATTACATTACTGCCTGTGTTTCAAGAGACTTACAGAAGTACTGAAGTAAGCAAAAGCCAAGCACACACTCATTCATACTGCATTTAAAAATAGCTAATATATTTGCTTTACCATTTGATGAAAAGCTAATTTTAAACTTTAAGCCATGCTTGCAGCCACCAGTAAGTCTTCTAGAAGGCCTCCGGATATACTAAGAATTCTCAAACACCCACCAGTTCAGCTTGCAATCTCCTGCTTATGAAAAGAGATCTGATTTTTCAGTGACCAGTTTGATGGTCTGTGGTTCTTGGGTAGATTGTGTTACTAAATTTCTAAGTCACCATGAGGTAAAGCACAGCTGGCTTTTCACACACAGAGATTCTCACACAGCTTGTTTCATTCACCTAAATTCCTTGCTACAAAACTCACAATTTGATCACTCACAAATCATTTAAATCAATCATCAATAAATGCTGTTTCAATATAATCCTATTCTTCATTGTTCATCAACAGTCTAAGCCGTTCATGATTACCTATCATTTTGAATCATTAGCTTCTCTTTGCCAACTCAGTTTTGGGAAAACCCAATGCATACCAGTTCAGCAGCCATTCATGGCTGATTGGTGTGACCCACACAGCCCAAACCATCAGCCCACATTGGATCATTAAACAGGGTAAGTTTAACTTCCAGTTATGTTTATTGAAGAATTTGCAGCATCCCTAATCATTATGGATATTGATAGCCTTGTGAACTGGGCAACATAGACTCACAGATAATATATTTATAAAAATTTCCCTCAAAACTATAGCTGATTTGATTGGGAAACTTTATCAGGTTTGGTTACATATTGCAAAGTTACTTGCCTGGAACAACTTGGTAGCTCATCTCAGACCCAAACTACAATTTACAGTGGAAACTGGTCTACTGGCCCCATATATACTTGTTTAAAAATTGCCACAAAGCCCTGATCTGGATTTGTAACATGGCCAGGTGGCCCCAGGAACTCTCCCCCCCCCATGACTTTCTTTGCACCTGAAAAGGTGCAGAGGGATGCACAAGAGCTCCTGGAAACCTTTGGTCATGTGACCAATGCAGATCTGGGCTTTGTGGAAGATTTTAAAGATCCACATTTGCCACATGATAGACCAGTGGCTGCTGTCATTTGTAGTTTGGCCCATGGGTTATGAGAGATTACAGATCTCTGGATCCCTTCAAACTAGTCTTTTGCATGCTTATTTCTATTTTGGATGAAAAATGGATTTTGAAGGGCCAGCTGAAAGCATTCCACAACACAGGGGTACCTTTTGAAAATAACTTAAGTAAAAAATGCACCAAAAGAACAAGATTTTTTTTCCAGCTACCCTCCAAAAAATATTACTCAATTATGTTTAATTCCTTGCTAAAAGCTCTAGCTCTGTGCAAATGATGTGTAATAGGTTTCTTTTTATTATCGAAAGCTGAATCACTTATGTAGGCATCCTTTCCAATGACAGCAATGTAAGGAGTTCACAGGCTCCCCCTCTGTTGGCTAGATTGTTTTTATTTGAAAGCACAGCATTAAGAAATAAATTATGGATACTTGATTAAAAGAGCAAAACAAGCCAGCCATTTCAATGCAGAAATCTAACTAGCTTGGCAGCGGTGGTATCATTTTATTTGTGACAGTCCACTTGCCTCTTTGGGGAATTTCATATTTGGAAAGTGGAGAAGACACCGTAAGAGTTTTCTAATTCAGAGCATCAATCACTAAAAATGAACATAACCTAATGTCACTGCTGAATCAGGGCATCAATTTATTGCTTTGTAAAAGCAATCAGCAAGCTATCAAGCTATCAAGCAATAAAGTATATGAGATAAGTGCTTCTTCTGAGACAGCTCAGCCATTGACAATGATATACAGAGGGAGATGCACAACTAGCTGCCAACCTGGTCCTCCTATTACTTGTTAAAAGCTCGAACACTGTGCAACAGATGTGAAATATGTTTCTTATTATTATGGACCAGTCTGGTTTGCTTAATAGCCTTGTATGCCACTTAGGCTTAGCTGTCTTATTTAATGAGGTTATATTTGTATCTTTTCCCCACTTTATTTTTCTCTGTGCTTAGCTTGGGGAGCAGGCAGAAAGAAACCCGGCTGCACTCAATTTTCCGAGAGATGGCAAGCACCTGGGCACTTTCTGTTTTCAGCTGCTTATTAGGAAGTGCAAGATGTCTTGAGGAAATTGCCGAGCTGCTGATATACTGTCACTTCCTGCTACAAGAGAAGATATTTTACGACACGTTAACAAGATGTGCTGGCTATTCCATAGGTAATAATCATTCCCACCCTTCCTCCTCCTTATGCTGTTTGTTTGAGATAGTAAAGGATAGACAGAGAGGCACAGCAGAAAAGCACTGAATCAATTCAGCTGAATTGGGCGTGAGAGAGGGCTATGATGTGGGCATGATGGACCTCATTTGCCTGTCCCATATCTTGCAGGGGTTCTAAAATCCGTGGTATTTTCCAGATCATTTCTGTTAGCAAAACTGAAATGGCCTCGGGGACAATGAACCAACACAAATAAAACCTTTGTTATTAATAAGGCTGCTCTGCTTTTGACAGCAACCAGAGCACCTTCAAGTGCGTTTCTACTGTTCTCGCAGCAATGCATTTTAGTTTGATTGTCTGAAAGCCTAACCCATGTCTGCTTTTTTCTCAGAAGCTTAAAATGTCTTTTAAACATTTTAATTCGTTGATTTTTTTTTACTGTATTTGGATTTATTTACAGGTTTATCTTCACATTTCCCAAATATTGGGTATGTTAAAGTAAATCTCCCATTAAAAGCCACTGAACAGTAACCCAAAATAACTTTGTGTGTTTATATAAGGGCACCAGCACCCCACCTCCCATGCACACAGTGGAGCCGCATGCTCCTGGCTCATCTGCGTCCTCCCTGTCTGCCCCCCCCCCACAGCATCAAAAGCAGCTGCAGTAAATCCCCGCCGCTAATAAGCGCAAATGCAATTTTTCAGTGAAATTTCTCCAAAACCACCACATAAGTAAAAATCCTGCTTCTTACTGGGCAATAATTTGGGGACATGTATCAGAGGTGAAAATGTTTTTCCTTTATTGAAGACATGCTTTTATATGGTCTGTCTTTCTTATATCATGTATATCTCCAGCCCACTTTTCTTCCTCCCTACCTTGAAGATGATTGGTATAAAATATTAATATAGAGATATAGTGTTATGAAGATGGTTTAAAAGGTTTTTATGAATTCCCAGTTTTAATTTTGAAGAGAAGTTGACTGTCAGTTGGGCATATGGCCCAGCAATACGTGAGTCATATCTTTGGCATCAAAAAAGCCACAGCTTTATTAAAACCAACATGAACTGAGGGCTGGCCTGGGACAAGGTATGGAGTAACCCACGTGCAGCCATCCGGTTGGTGACATGGGCTCATGGGGTGGCTTGGGTCTGCCTCCCTCCCAGCCCAGAGGGTGGGTCCTTTGCCCCTTGATACCCTCCACTGGGAGGAGGCCAGATAAATGATTGCTGGGCATCCAGCTCATCCAGTCATCCCTTCCTCCTGGCTCCGAGCCCCTGACCTTCCCAGCCAGGAAGACCGTGCTCAGTATTATCTGGTCTCTTACTGAGATCCCCTACTTCAGGATCCCAGTATGCAAACTGGTCCCTGACCAAAATACTCCACCGTGTGCTCCTTTATTCTGCAGCTGTGATGAATAGAACTACTAGCAACAAGAACCATAACATCAAGGGCGGGAGGGTGGGAGGCTGTCTTGGCGTCCCTACAGCAGCAAAGAGGATGAGCTACTGCATATGGCACTTAAGTTGGTACACACTGTAGCCCACCCCTTATATGCTCACACTCCCAGGCTGGACGTGGCTGTATCCCGATTGGCCCACCCCCTACCATGCCAACTGCAGCTTCTACTGACTTGTGGCTGCTTCTAAGCTCTAGCCCTTTCCCTCTTGAGATACAAGGAAAAGGCTTGTCTCTAGGGGGAAAGAAGCTAGATGCTTACTTGTTTTAAAAAATGATGGGGATTTAGAGAATCTGTTTAAAATGTCATTATAAAATTAGATCAATATATCAATATTTGAGGGCCATTTTTTAAAAAATAAGTGGTTGCTGAGGTAGCACACATGGCAATACTGGTGAGGATGACAGCAACCTCTCTTAAGAATCCTGATTATTTAAGGATCATGTAGAAGAAAATACTGATCTCACCCTCATGAAAATGCACAAGAAGTGCAGAGTTGTAGAAGAACCATGCCCAAACCAATTCCAGAGCTTGCCAAAAAAAGCAGGAATAATTCACGTGGGTTGGGGAAAGTCTTTTAAGCCACTTAATCAGGAATACAGGAACTTCTCTTGTGATCTAACCTCACTCACAGGGTTGTTGGGAGCATAAAATGAGGAAGAAGAGATAAAATGAGGAAGAATCTCTGATTCAGCCTCTTGCTGATCCAAGCACTTTTAAACCCCTATATTCCTTCCATACATTGTAATGTATTATCTTGACATTTCTCAAGCAAACCAAAATCTCATAGGAGTAAAAAGCAAAGGCCAAGAATATAATTTTAGCCTTTTGCTCAAGAAATCGAAGTGTAAGCTTGCAAGCCTCCAGCCACTCTCTTTAGGATAATCTCATTCATTCCACTGAGGTTGTTGAATAGTTTCTGTAACAATATACTTTTAAAGCTGTCATCTTCAACCATGCTTGAAATAAGTAAAAATACTTATTACTCATACATTTGATAAAATTTCAGGCTATAGTATTAATTACATTACTTATGTAATTCAGGTCCCAAACAATCCTTTCTAATGACAGAGCTTTCTGCTCAGACTATGCTGATCATTTGTTGATAGGAGATGCAGTAAAGTAGCCAGAATTTTTTTATTGTCAGACAATACCTATGTCACCAACAGAGTTGCATTGTTTGCTCTCGCCGCCAGACAAATAAGTTCTAAACTGCATGATTAGGCTTGAGATTTCATAATTATTATTTGCTATACAGTATTTATATTATCATGTAAGAATATATTTGATAATGTTTACACCTCTTTCCTTTTTATGATTCCATGTGTTTTATCTTCAAATCTTGAATGTGTGCATTTTACATTTGATTGAAGTGGCCTATGGCTGATCAATAAAATCATAGAATCATACAATATTGGAAGGGACCTCATGGGCCATCTAGTCTAACCCCCTGCACTATGCAGGACACTCACATCTCAATCGCTCATCTACTGTAACCTGCCACTCCTTTGCCTTCACAGAATCAGCGTCTCCGTCAAATGGCTATCTAACCTCCGTTTAAAAATTTCCAAAGATGGAGAACCCGCCACCTCCCGAGGAAGCCTGTTCCACTGAGAAACTGCTCTGCCAGGAACTTCTTCTGGATGTTGAGACAGAATTTCTTTGGAATTAATTTCATCCCATTGGTTCTGGTCTGTCCCTTCAGGTCAAGAGAGAACAACTCTGCTCCATCCTCAATATGGCAGCCTTTTAAGTACTTGAAGATGGTTATCAAATCCCCTCTCAGTTGTCTCTTCTCCAGGCTAAACAGACCAAGCTCTCCTAACCTTTCTTCATATGTCTTAGTCTCCAAAACCCTCACCATCTTTGTTGCCCCCCTCTGGACTCGTTCCAGTTTGTCTACATTTCTTTTCAACTGGGCCGCCCAAAACTGAACACAGTACTCCAAGTGAGGCCAAACCAGAGCAGAGTAAAGTGGTACCATCACCTCTCGTGATCTGGACTTGATACTCTGTTTGATACAGCCCAAAATCCCATTTGCCTTTTTAGCCACCAAGTCACTCTGTTGACTCATGTTCAATGTGTGGTCTACTAAGACTCCTATATCCTTTTCACACTTGCTACTGCCAAGACAAGTCTCCCCCATCCTACATTGGCATATTTGGTTTTTCCTACCTAAATGCAGAACTTTACATTTGTCCCTATTGAACTTCATTTTATTCAGTTTAGCCCACTTTTTGAGCCTACCAATAAACTGAATACTGAATACTACATATGTACTAGCAAAAATATTCCGGTACACACATAATAAAACACAGCACAAAAGTGTTACTGGAATGAGAGAAATTGCCTATTTTATTGTTATTCTAAAATGTAGATGTTAAAAGTTTTACAGGCTAAGAATGTTTGACTAGCCTCTTTGAAGTCATGGAGCACACTCCAATGAAAAAGAAAAAATGGATATTTGGACAATTTTCTTGAATTCTGTGAAAGGGGGTAGAGATTTTTATTGGATATGGTGGATTTATAATACAATTCTAGATATTGGGAAAATAGTAATATTTGTATTATATAAGATTTTAAAAGTACATTTCCTCTCAATTATGTCCAAAACAATGGTTTTGTAAACATACCAAAATCTCCATACATGCTTTCATATGAGCAGTCATAATACCAATTCTCACTTAGAGGTCCCTTGATGTGGGCTATCATGGTTATTTGAGACAGGACCTTCTTGGTCCTGCTCAAATTGGTATCATTATTGCAGGGTTTTTTTCTGTAACTTTGCAATTTGGGTTCTGTATTTTTGATTTTTTTTCTTGTAATTTTAATCTTTTTTCTTAATCATCTCCGTGGCCTGCAGGGTGAAAAGAATGAATATATGTTTTCTATTCCTTGACTGATATATACAAAACTAGAAAACAAACTCAAAAGCTAAGGCATAGAAATACCTTTAATGTTTGGGAAGTAGCTAATCTTGCTAAATTAACTGCATAATTTCATTCTGTGAGCCACAGCAGTACAGACATTTAATATTTATTGATAGTGTTACCAATTAGCGTTAAAGGTTCAGTGGGTTATTTTTCCATTTGTGTTAAATATCCTTTCCATTCCTCATATCAATTATGATAATCTGACCTTATAAGAAAGTCTGTTTTATGATTTATATAATGATATTCTTATTTTTGTGCTATATTTTCTTATGTTTTCTGGTATGCTAATATTTTTTTTCTTATAAGGACAAAAGATATTTAAAGAAACTGGTACAAAGGAGAAGGTAACTTTGGACTAATGCTTTTGTTTTTTGAGAGAAATTCACCCACCAATAAATATGTGCATCTAATCCCATCTATGTACTAAATAATTTGCTTTTAAAAATACATTTCTAATCTACTGTACTTGGGACATCATAGCAGTCACACATACATAAAATCAGACACATACATTTATCTGTTTTAGCAGCTTTGGTTATATTTTAGAGAACTGTTACTGTAGCTATCACTTGCAGTCAATTGGACTCAAGCCACTGCCTCTAGGTTTAGAAATGCAATATAACCTCAATTTATGAACAAACTAGTTTGATTCAAAAGAAAGGAGAGACATATTCCTTAGTCTGAATATGCTCCTTGTGTGTGACAGCATGTGTCTTTTGCACCTTTTTGTTTTACCCATTTTAGTTTCTGCTGTTTCGTATTAATTAATATGTCCATAAAACTCCATAGCACTCTCACCCCAGAGCTGATGGCAATATTAAAGGTACACATAGTGCAGAAGCACCATTTATATGGTTCCAGCAGAACTAGCTTAGCACCCTCCCTAGTAGTTTGAGACCTGGGTCTATTCTGCACACAATAGATAATGTACTTTCAATGCACTTTAGAAGTAGATTTTCCTGTTCAGCACAGGAAAATTCAGCTGCCAAAGCAGATTGAAAGTGCATTATCCAATGTGTGTGGAAGGGGCCCTGGTTTTGTTTCACCTCCTTTTCTAAATAAGGCAGGTGCAAAGCTTTCTTGAAAGAACATGATGGGAGACTGGACTTTATCTGTCAAGGGAGACCAGCAGACAAATCTTATAAGCTTGCTCCTCTCCTCTTGCCATAGATAGCTGTCCTCTAGGGAAGGGCATGAAATGAATCATGAAACAACATTTATCCTGAATTTTGCCCTGTTTGTGGTTGTGCAAACAAAGATTCATACAGATCTAACATCATGAACTTCCATGAACTTTTAGAATAGGTTGTGGTGATTCATGGATGGTACAGAAAGGAGGGACTACGAGTCCCTTTAAACCTCTGCTTTCAGTTCCCTACGAAAGCTGCAAAAACAGCTGAGTGGCAGGGAGACAATCCTCACAGCTGTTTTGGGTTGTCCTGTGTAGTCCCTTTCATGAAAAAGTGAAATGGTGTTTTTTTAAGCTGTTTTCCTGGGGGGGGGGGAGAGAGAATCTGCATTATGGAAAAGTTGCAAAAAGACTGCTAAAAATGGCGTCTTATACCTCCTCTTTTCTGCTCGCAGTCCTTCAACTAACAATGGGAGCTCTGCCTTCGTCAGCGATCACTTGAACAGGCCATTTGCCCTGGCAACCGAGCCGTATGTAAATTAGTAGAAATTACCCTGTGGCATTTATGGCAGTGGACTGCTCCTGACTACAAAGTTATACATCTGATCAATGACTATGGGGGAGGGGCGCAAGCCCCAAAATGCAAATTCAAAGGGGGGACAAGATAGGATTAAGAGAAGGCATACAGCACAACCACAATTTAAAAAGGTGTGTGTGTGGGGGGGGGGGAGGCACTACGCACAGCTGCAGAGCAGAAAAACTCAAAATTTAAAGGGACAAAACCTAGGGGCTTTACACACCGGGATCTTTGTTGCAAATTGGTCACTGAACGAAAAATCGCCATTTAAAATAGTGGAATTCGTCGTTATGCATACCTGCCTTTGTAGTGGAATCCAGTTGCGTTTTGTAGCGTTTCCCGCAGCTTCCGGTCTCGGCAGAAAAGGAAGTGCTATTTCCAAGCTCGTCCCGCCCCTGGCCGTCAAGCAGCCAATGGGCAGCCGTTAGCATGCTCCCAAACAGCCCCTTTCCCTTTAAGAAAGGTTTTTTTTTTTTAAAAAACAGACCCATTGTAACGAATCTGTGTAGATTCGTTGCAACGGAGAGACCCATCCAGCTGCCTAATGTGAGCTGTCATTTGATCGTATGATCGTTGCCACGCTGCCTCGAGTGATAAAAAAAAAATCCCCCCCCCCCTCTCACGGGCCCAATTTTCGGCTGAATTAATGTGTAAAAAATAAAGGGACTTTATTTCAGCAAACGGGCTTTTATGTGGTTTGTGCTTAGTGACTAAAGGTGAAGGACTGAAGCCAGGGAAGCCTCTAAACAGAAAGAAGCTCGCTGGTGCGTTTATCCCCGCTCGCTCGGAGAAAAAAAAATGGTGATCGCTTCGCCGGAAGTTTGGAGGACAGGCTCAGGAGGAGGGACTTTGAAGAAACCGCAACAATGTTAACGCACAGGTCTTTATCGCTAGTGTTGCAGATTGTTTGCAAGAGTGTAGCGCTTTCCGGAGGGTGAATCCACTTTTTGGGATTCCCCTGAAAGCGCTACAACGAAGCGCTTTTTGCTGATCGGTTTCAGGAGTGTTGCAGATTGTCTACGACGTCGTGCGTTATGGCAAATCAATAGCGTTTCCAATTGGCAACCATTGTGCGATTTTGAAGCCGTGCAAAAAGCCCCCTACTTCCTCCCTTGTGCTTGGTCAATAATGCCCACTAAAAACTATGGGAGGTGCAATGGATCTGCAACAGTATTCAGCATCTCTTATGGTTCTAGCCTAGAAAGGTGAGGGAGGGGGGAAATTTGTTTTTGATTTGCTGTATCCCTCTCCAGTGCTTTGGCACTAAAGCACCCTCAAATTTCCTGTGACCTCTTCCCTTCTGCAGGGGGGGGGTGTTTTTGCTTTCACTTATTTCTAAAGATGTCTTACTCATGAGGTGACCATGTGTTGAATGAAAAGAATGTCCATTGGAAACCATGGGAGACGCTGGAAGACCCGTTGGAAATAAAGGTTGGCAAGAATGGCAAGTGACTTACATGGGCTCCATTGAAATGTATTACAGCAGCAAAACAATTACAAAGAAAGCATGGAATGGATTATCCATTAAACTCAGCTAAACTACTTTGGAATGGCAGGGCACAGAGTGGAATGACAGCCACTGGGCGAACCACACAGGATAGTCGCCAGAGGTGAGGGAGGGGTGGGAGCTGAAGATGGCAATGTTGGGGGATGTATTAAAATGAATGAGAAACTATGGACATACTGGAAGACCAATTGGGAAGGGCTAGGCAGATACAATAACATAGATTTTCTGCTTTAACAGATATTGTCAAACTTAATACTGGCTCCAAATGTTGGGGCCAAAGTAGAATTGTGCACTCCAGCTATTTAGTCATATCATTGTGTCCTCCAAATTTCCCTAAATGCAGCCCCACAGAGAGGTTACAGTCAATATAAAAGATTAATGAAGTATGAATGTAAAGGCAGTCTTAGTTGACCCTCCAATATAACTAGAAATGGTCACCCTTTATAAGTACCATCACCACCCCACAAGTGACCTCCCAACATATGAACCTTGCTCTTTAGGGGGAGTATAGTCATATACATCAAGGTGTTATTCTATACAGTCTAATAGTGGAGATTTTTAATGAAGGCTTACTAATACAAACCAAATCAGTGGCAGAAGATTACTAGAAGATTATTGTGAATCACTAGAAGATTATTGTGGTTGTTGATTAAGTACTGAGGTAGCATTTATTTATTTATTCACATTTATTCACATTATTCACATTTATCAAAAACCGGCTGTAATGAAAAGGCACACCTGGAGATACCACTTAAGTCAACCACACAGTTGTATTTTGTCACAGCTTTGAGCACAAGAGAAGCCAAGAAACAAACTGTATGGAAAATTGTAAGGAGACAGCTGACCTAAACACCTACTTATTGATTAAAGCTAAAGCAAGCACATTAAGACTTGAATGCTGAGGAAGTAATTCTTTAATAGCCTGAAGCCCTTCAGCTGTGCCATGGTTTGATTGACTGCAGTTAAAACTACGCTAACAGGGTTACACATTTCTAAGTGCACTCATTTCAGTGGAATGGGATGGCATGAAATCTGAAACCTTTAAATTAATGGGGATAGCGTAGAATATAATGAACGGCCCAGTTAATATATATATTAAGTCTCAGTTATATATATTAAAGGCCCAGTTAATATAAGGCAGGGGCAAAGCTTTCTTGAAAGAACATGATGGGATATATATATATATATATATACAGCTATCACTATCCTAACAGCGCCCGCGGCACCTCAGGAGCCGCGGACTAAATAAAGCCATAAGGGCTTGGGGGGAGGAGTTAGGGTGGGCTCTGTCCGGGATGAGGAAGGGTGCTGATAGGCCCCTTCCCCTGGACTGAGAAGCGGAGGGCCCAATCAGGAGGCGCAAAGTGCCTCCCGATTGGCCCCTCTGCTTGTCAGTCCACCCCCAAGCTGCCAATCAGCAGCCGCGCACAGCGCGGCTTCTGATTGGCTGCTTGCCCACCCAAAAACCAATTGGGAGGCGCGAAGTGCCTCCCAACCCGCCCCACCCCCCACCAGAGCTTTCCTTCACTCCACAGCGGCCATTACTTTGTTGGCCACCGAGAGTGAAGGTAACCTCCCTGGCCCTCGCCCCAACAACGGCTCCTCAGACCCCGGGGAGCCTGCTGGCCGGCTCACTGAGCTGCCCAGCGCCCTCCACGGGGCCTGGGGAGTGTTTCCCGACCTCGCACGCCGCCTAGAAATGCTCCCCAAGCGTTTTGAAACATCCCGCGCCGCCTTAAAATGCTCCCCAAGCCCTGGGGAAGGCGATCCGCGGCTCCCAGAGCCATGGAGCACCTTCCCCCGAGGCTTGGTGAGCGTCTTAAAACATCCCATGCCGCCTTAAAACGGCGTTTTCCAGGGCTAGGGCCCGCTGTATTTTTGTTACAGCGGGCTCTACTACTAGTTTAAACATAAAAGGCTAAGGCCTAAGTGGGCAGAGCCGGTCTGGGTGAGGGCCCTCACCAAAACAGATAAGAGTTCTAGGCAGTCAGGCTGCGTGAACCCAAAGTTCTGACAGGGCCAAAGTTCTGCCTGCCCACCCAGACCAGCCAGGGGCAATCTGGAGACATCACTGCTAATCTGTCCCTGACCACCACAGAGAGAAGAGGTCAGTAGGGCTGCCAAGGGGGATGAGAATGGAGGCTTGGATAGGCTGTGCCAGCCCTTTTCTCCCAAAGGCTATCCTATCTGTCAGGTCAAAGGGTTACTTCCCTCTCTTTGCCTCAAAACCCTGACAGAGCTGGCAGGAGGCTGGTGAGTACTCTCTTTCCCCCCTCTTATAGGGCCTGCTGCAAAGGATCCTCTGACAGCCCCTGAGAGGGAGGTGTTTCTGAGAGCAACGCAGGGGAGTCTGAGGGCATGGGTGTGGGCCTTCCCCCTTCTGCCACAGAGTTGGCTGACAGGGAGGCCACAGAAAAGCCCCTTCTCACTAAAAATACTGCTCTGGCAGGGTGTTTCACACAGCCAAGCCATGTGTATTTCTTCTCTGCAACTCACTGCAGATTTGAGGCTTACTGCACAGAGTTATTCTGCAGATGAAACTGGATGTTGTTGCGGAGGTTCTTTTATCTCCTGTTTCATCTGCACAACAACCCTGTGCAGTAGGCCTCAAGTCTTTCAATTCAACAACAACCTGTGTGGGAGGCCTTAAATGTTTCTTCTCTACCACAACCATCTCCAAAGTAGCCCCTTCTGTTTGAGGAGCTGATCTTTATATTCTGCAGATGAGGTGTAATTCCAGGAGATCTCCAGGCCCCACTTAGAGGTTGGCTATATTCCTGGAGGTTTGGATATATTCCTGGAGGTTTGAAGGTGGGACTTCAAAATCATACAATGCCTCAGAGTCCAATTCCAGTTCTCTCTGACCTCTGACAGCCCCACATCACTCACAGGTTGTCTATTGTGGGGAGACAAAGGGAAAAGATGTTTGTAAACTGCTTTGAGACTCCTTTGGGTAGTAAACAACAGGGTACAAAAATTCAGTTCTTCTAAGGAACAACCATGACAGAAGCGTGTGGGCACATAACATTTTATCAATAGTGAAAAAATGGAGACAGAAGGAACAGGGTGGACACCTGTGTACTGTGACTACCCCATGTGTATTAGGGCAGGGGGACATTTTGTTCCCTGTGGCCTAATTCACACAAGAAGGGAAATGATGCAAAACTGGGAGGAATTGGTTGCCATGTAATCTCTCCCTAAGAAGAGTCTCCAGTCTGTTTTTCCCTTCACCTATTTGAAGACATGGCTCTGGAAAGCTCATCTGTAACCACTATGCCACAATTCCCAAAGGTCTGTCCTTTCCCACACTCGACATACATTCCAAACCACAGGTTCTTGATACCCATCTCTCCACACCCATACCCTCATTTGCCGCCACGCTCCACAACCTCCCACACAACACACACATTCAACTCCATGGCCTTACAGACTGGACAATTCCTCGCCTTCCTTTTCCCACTGGCAAGCTCTAGCACATGTTGTATTCTTGGATACAATGGGCTTTATATATATAGCAGAAAAGCCTGTTGTATCCTTGAATACAACAGGTGCTAGGCCCTGGAGAGGCCTCAGCCGGCATTTTTGGGGCAGTGGGGAGATGCTGGTGGCCAGTCCACTCCTTTTCAGGGCAGGGTGGAAGTTCTGGTGGGCAGTCAGCTCCTCCTCCCCTCAGCCTGACAGCTCTACTAAGGCCTGATCAAGCCATGGCTAGAGCTGCTTGGGGCAGCAGGAGCACTGGCAGGTGCTCCCTTCCCACTCCCCCACACTGGTCCACAGTCCCAGGCCCTCCACCCTCCATCCCAGCTCCTGGTTACCGGGCTGGAACTTCCAGGTGGAAGAAGTTGGAGGGGGATGCAACCAGAAGCAGGACATCCTTCCTGATTGGCCATTCATTGGATGGACAGCCAATCAGGAATGGGACACTCAACCTGATTGATATTTAGTCGATGAGTCCCAGCTCCTCCCAGCACCCCTTACCAGCTTTATTGATGGTTACAGATTACATATTAAAAGGTTGGGAAAGGAATTAGGGAATTTAATCATCTGTTTATACAGCAAAGGATGACAGGACCACAAAGTTGCTTTTCACACTATTGCAGTATGCTTAAAAACACAAGCTGTCAGTTATTTACTGAACATGAACAGAATGAATGAATTAATTAAGTAATGTCATAGATGATACAACTAGCTAAACAACTGTCTTCCCTGCATGTGATATGTATCCAAATCTGCCTGTGAAATACATGGGCTCAGTAGAAGGAGTCATTGGATTTTAGGAAAAAATATTTGAAATCATTTACTATCTGGGAGCAGGCTTCTAACTAGAGATTAAAATGAAAACATTTTTTGTGGTTCAACCATGAATTAAATCATAAACCCATCTAAACCATGTTCATACTGACTCATTAGCTATTTAAATATTAACCCCTGCTTTTTGCTCCACGTAGCTTTTGTGGGCAGCAGAAAGGAGCTCCTTAATTTAAAAGATTCTGAAGCATTTAGACCCTGCTTTTTGTTCCCTGTAGCGGGGAGCAAGAAGATGGGTTTAAATAGCTCAGAAGCTTTTAAACCACTCATATGTTTTGAGAATGAAAAGCTACAGGAAGCAGAAAGCAGGATTTAAATGGCTCTAAGTCATTTAAACTGAACAGCTGAGTTGTCACGAACTACATCAAAATTCATAGAAGACCTTTGTGATTCTTCAATATGCAAATATTAATTTGTGAACCATGAAGTGGTCATAATTAGCGATGAATTTTAGTTTGCCAATCATCTTGTACCCATTCCTATTTCTAACATGTACAATGTTTGCTGAGGATAGAAAGGGAGCATGATATACTTTGATGCTATAATATCAAAGAAGATAAACAGGGACAGTATTTGGATGGAAGACCACTAAATATGGCTCTGCCAAAGAAGTCAATACTAATTACCTCAGCTTCTTACTTGCCTTGAAAGATCTTTGCTGGGGTCTTCTGTGACTTGATGGCACAGATGTATATCCCTATATTTGCTAGAAGTGGAAATATATGTCCCCATTTTTGTTCAGAACCTGATGCAGCCCCATAAGCTTGTGCAGTGTTCTCTTCTTAATGGCTTTGTTTAAAATGCTAACCGGAGACTTTTAAAATAAATGCATTACAGAGGGAAACTTTAATAAATGTTATAAAAACCCAAGCTAAAATCTAATGCTAATAAATTAAGACATAAAACACTGAAATATAAGTAGTGCTAGCTGCATTTTGGTTATTTTAAATAATAAAATAAAAACTTAAAATCTTCTATAAAGGATCAATAAGTAGCATATTGCCCTCCAACCTGCAAATTCATATAATATTCAGATTACCAATACTTTTATACTTCCTCCAAAATAATTCACAGTTTAATGGGCTTCCTCCAGTAACTGAATATTCAGTCCCACAGTTAGTACTTAGAAATCACTTTAGATCCTGTCACTGTACGAAAAAAATTGCATTTTTAAAAATCACATTAGTGTTGCCATCGAATTAGATAGCTTAAAAATTAGTCTAGGTTTCGAACTCAGTAATTTAGAACAGAGACTGTATCAGTAATGCAAAGCGGATTGCCCAAAGAGCTGGGCCATAATTACTCTCTTTTGACATATTCCAAACACATTGTGGCAACTCCTGTAAAGCAGCGCCAGGACACACATTCAAGCTGCCAACAAAACATTTCACATGTTGCTTAGGTTATATATGAAACTTCCTTCCATGTCTGTGTCATTGACATTTTATCTGGATAAGCCAGAAGGGGGTGGAATAACATGATCAAAAGAGCCCCCTGTGGTTTCAAGGCATGATTGAAAGGGGAAAGGCTATCACATTGCCTTGGTAACCCACAAGTTGCCACTTATTACTGTCACATTCCAATAAGCATTTTCATGCATTCAGTAGCTTCTGAGATGATTTTTGTTTTGTTTTGTTTCTCTTCCATACACAGAAAAGGTTAATTAAATCGGCAGGTGGAGGGGAAGCAGATGAACACAGCTTTTGCTGTTCCACATTAGGAGGCATACTGCAGCTTGGTCAAAGAGGCTCTGTGAATGAGAGGGAACACGACCTCTTTTCTACGAAAGCTTTAGAGCAGTCCTGGACTTCCCCAACATTCCATTGGACATTTAAAATACCCGGGGGGGGGATTATTTGCTCATCTGAACTATGTTTGGTGTTCGGAACTTAAACGAATCATAGACGTAAACAGAAGAATTCTCAATCTAATCAGTATAATATAAATTAATATTCTAATGAGAGTGTTACAAAAGTTGACAGTCTTGGGGATCCAAGCAGCTTCTTACCCAACTCCCCTCTTTACTACAGCCTCTGTCTCACATTGCTTTTTTTCTGGGCAGATCCCATTACCCCAAGCAAAACCTAGTTGTGTGTGCAAAGAAAAATGTTCCTCTCTTTTTTTGTCAGGAAAGAAGCTTCTTGGATCCACTATTTAAGGCTCCTATATCTAGGGTTTCCAACAACCCCGGGGGTAGGGGTGGGGTGAATTTTCTCTTGAACAGAAGCTTAATGGGATGTTATTTTACCAGATCTCATCATTTGTTTCTGTGCCATGAAAAGCTTCAGCTGCCCATTTTTACATTTTAACAGCACTATTCTAAAAACCCTACCTGCATTCCGTATCTCTTTGTGACTTAAGTTGTCTACACCCCCTTTCACACCAGCACCTCCTGCATGAATTTGGTACACTGTCATCATGGTGTGGTGCCACAGCCATAATGATTTAGTGGTTTAGAGTGGAGGACCAGGATTAGGGTTGTCAGATCTCTCCAATAGTGAAGGAATGAGAGGCTTACCACGAGGGGGTGGGAGGCTCAGCTGATATTGCAGTGATATGGCTTTATCTCTTCCAACTGACCAGGAAGTGACATCATCACACAGTGATGTTGGGGTGTCACTCTGCTATGTGGGCAAAAGCTCTATGGTTAATTTGGTTTCTACCTTAGAGCTTTTGCCTAGATACCAGAGCACTACCATGATGTTACTAACATGATGATGTCACTTCTAGATCATGCTGGAAGTGATTTAGACATGTTGCTGCAACATCAACTGGATAAGAACCCCCACCAGCCAGTTGATCATTGTTGGGGTGGTGGCACCTGGTGACAGAGGATCCCTGTCCCCCTGGGGTGGGGGATCTGGCAACTCTAACTGGGATTGCCTTCCATATGAAGCTTACTGACTGGCCTTGGTCACAGTTCTCTCTCAGTCCCACTTCTCCCATAAGATGTCTTTTGTGAGGAGAAGAAGGAGATTGTAATATCCTTTGAGACATGTTAGGACAAAGAAAAGTAGAGTATAACACACAACTCTTCTTCATCATCTCTTAGAGTTAGCAAATTGGTAGAGATAATGAATGTAAGAATCAAAATCTCGCTTTTATTTTCACATTAAGAAGGATGGGAGTGATGGAGTGAGCTGTAAGATCCCAGAGCTTGAACAAAACTAGATAAATCACTGTTGTAACAGAAGCAGACAGAAGTGAAACTAATGGGACATTTAAAAATTAAGTTCCTGTATTAGTGTAACCCATGGCTTAACCAGTGTAGCTTTAAAGTATGTCATTTGGTAAGGCATATATTCCCATACTCATTAATTTGGAAATGTTATGTTGCATCAGTTTTTTATTGTTCTTTTAATAAGATTTATAAAGTACAGAAAAGGCAGGATTAGATATAGTATACATAAACATCCCCCAAAGAGATATAGTTTTAGTTCCCTAGCCCCATAGTTTACTTTGTTTTGTTCTGGAAATCTTTGTAATAATGCCATTGTTCTTGAAATTCTTGTGTTGTTCTCCCATTAACTTGGCTGGTTAATTTAGCCATTTTTGAAAGTTCTGCCAGTTTGTTAAACCAGGTTGATAACATCGGTGATGTTGAGGTTTTCCATACTTTGGCCAAAATCATTATTGCCAAAGTCGTGATATAGAAAAAGAAGACCTCAGATTGACATGGTAGGTTCTCTGGGCAGACACTTAACAACATACATCAGTTTTTGAACTGTAATGGCTGCTTCACATATAACAGTTGATAGAATGCCTCCTACAAATCATGAGTCCAGGATTTTCCCCAGGCCTTCTCTTAGAAGCCCCCTGTGTGAGGAGGAAGCAGAGACAGCTATTCTAACAGAGTATGGAGATAAAATGATGAGAAGATGAAGCTGACTAGCCTAATCACTGTGGACTTCGGGGCTAGGAAGGAACTTCAGGCATCCATGCAATCTCTGGCCACATGGTCTGGTGTGTGGGCAGTACCCTGCAACATCTGCAGGATAACCCCAACTGTCAGGGCTTGCATCATGTGGGACAAGGACTGGCAGGTAGTCCTGAGGACTTGGTCTGCTGGCCTTAACCCTTTAAAGCTGTACCATCTCCAGAGTTGAAAGGGACCTCCAGGGTCATCTAGTCCAATCTCTTGAAAAATACAGGAAATTCCCAACTACTTGCCCATCCACAGTGAGCCCAATTCCTTGTCCAGATGATGCCCCCCCCAAAAAAAACATATTTCCTGGCCACTGAAAGGAATACAGTAGTATGACTGAAATAAACTAATAGTTAATATATCCATGGGGCTCTACAAATTTTAGTTTGTCTACTGCTGCAACCTAGCTTTCCTATTCCATGTGAAGAGGGAAAGAAATATGGTCATTCCAGCATTTCCATGACTATTTCATTTATGCATGTAACATTTATGTATTATTGCTTATATATACACACACAAAGTGTTTTTTGCTATGATCTTTAGCAGGTGTTCCTGTTGTTTGAGATATCTAGTTCACCCATCAGAGCCAATGGGAATAAAATGTCAGAAACTTCTCCTACATAATGGTCAGCATAGGCTTCTTCAGAAGAGTACATCTATAACCTGTTCTAAGACTGGGATGACCACCCTATCTCATTGAGGCATTAAATACTTCTCAAACCAAGTTTCAAAGGGTAGCCATGTCGGTCTGCAGCAAAACAGCTAAATTAAATTCCAATAGCACCTTAGAATCATTATTTATTATTATTTATTTATTATATTTCTGTACCACCACTCTCAGCATTTGCCGGCTTACGGCGGTTCACAAACATATCATAAAAATAATATCTCAACAATAAAACATCCTTAGTTAAAAGTTCCCCTAAAAGACTAACAATATTTATAACAATAATAATGATAAAATGGCAGTATAAATTTATAGACTTTTCTCTCCAACATTTCTAGTAGTTGGCGACAGATGATACATGTGGCCAAGGACATGGAAGATTTATAATGGCTCAATGGATTAATACTTAATCCTAAACCTGAAAGTAAGGGAAGCCCATTCTTAAAACCCAAGAGTTCAGCCCAGCCTCAACCATACACCTGGTGGAAGAACTCCATTTTGAAGACCCTCCAGAACCTCAGGAGGTCCATCTGGGTCCACAGCTCTTCAGGGAGTTAATTCCATCAGGTAGGGGCCAGGGATTCCTAGAGATTATTCCTGGATATGGTTTAGCATTCGCTGGCAGGGGCTTCTGGGAATTGTAGTCCATGGACATCTGGAGGGCCGCAGTTTGACTCCCCTGGTTTAGTCTAATGTCCCCCTAATCTCTGTTCACTACTTTGAGAAGTGAGGGTACTTACACATTCCTTTGTCTTTAGTTTTTACCTGTTAGTATTTCGTAAGAGGTATTTGAGGGGGGAATGGAAAGTCACTGACTAACTACTTCCTCCCTGCCTATTCTCTGCCCAAAGGAAAGGGGGGAGGGGTGTTAAAATGCTCATTTCAAACCTCTACAGAAAACAATGCATTTCTCCACAGCCACAAAACTTGCAATAATCCTCAAAATGAATAAACAACTGGACAAGCTGCCACTGTGGCACCATTTCACATTGTCATTGCTGATATCTCTTTTTATACGTTCTTCTTGATTTTCCTACATTGATGCACTTCTACTCACATCTGGGAAAGAAAATGGCAAATGAAAATACAGTCTCATTCTTGGTATAATCTAAAATGAAAGAGTCAGTTTACAGGGCTCAAGCTCCATCAAGGATTACATCATTTCCAATGGCCTGTAGTCTTCCTTAAGGCTTTTTCTGCCCTGCTTTGGAAACTAGGTTAGCCAGGCAGGAGCTCTCTAAAAATGGATGGAAAACAACCTCCCTTTCAGTCTTTATTGTTGCAGCGACTATGCATAGCAAACAGGAATATAGCAAATATGGCACACAAGAAGCTCCAAATACCATTTCTTCTGCAATGGGCAGCATGAGAACTTTGTCCCAGATACAACACACTGTATAGTGGTACTAATACAAGGGTCATGACAGTCTTCTGTGACTCTCAGACTTTTGATCTTAGTGGCAAAATACATTTGACCCATTGGTGCTTTCAAATTATCAGTAGGACATTCCCAATCTGAATTTGTTTCTCCTTCCTAGCATGTTAGGGGCACTACCCATTAGCCACACCTTATGCTCACTGAAATCAAACAACAACCTGAGAAGTGCAGACAAATGGGCCTCCACATCAAGGCCTGAAAGATGTTTTTTCTTTTTTTTTAACCATCAAACTGCGGTCCTCCAGATGTCCATGGACTATAATTCCCATGAGCCCCTACCAGCGAAGGCTGGTAGGGGCTCATGGGAATTGTAGTCCATGGACATCTGGAGGGCCACAGTTGGACTACCCCTGATCCAGACTGATCAAGAGTTCTAAAGAAGTTTGCATGTTGCATGGTGTCATTTAGTTATCTCTAATGAAAGATAACATCTGCCTTTGCACCCTGCCTTAAAGGTAAAGGTAAAGGTATCCCCTGTGCATGCACCGAGTCAAGTCTGACCCTTGGGGTGACGCCCTCTAGCGTTTTCATGGCAGACTCAATACGGGGTGGTTTGCCAGTGCCTTCCCCAGTCATGACCGTTTACCCCCCAGCAGCAAGCTGGGTACTCATTTTACCGACCTCGGAAGGATGGAAGGCTGAGTCAACCTTGAGCCGGCTGCTGGGATCGAACTCCCAACCTCACGGGCAAAGCTTTCAGGCGGCTGCCTTACCACTCTGCTCACCCTGCCTTACAACTTCTTAAAATTGATAAG
Organism: Paroedura picta; assembly: GCF_049243985.1. NCBI lineage: Eukaryota > Metazoa > Chordata > Lepidosauria > Squamata > Gekkonidae > Paroedura > Paroedura picta. The sequence continues at coordinate 55,415,283 of NC_135377.1, read as the reverse complement.
TGCCACATGTTGAGCATTCTTATTTTCAGTAAAAGACATCCCAGTGTATATAAGAAAACTTAAAAAAAACCCCTTCTTGCAACTGTCCTTCTGTCAGTTCCCAAGACAACATATGTGCTTGTAATAAATGACTGCGAGTGTATTTAAAGTCAAAACAATTATGCACCTAGGAAAATGGCCTGTGGTGAACATTCTTCTGAAAGGGAAAAAAAGCAGGTTTTTTAGAAATGGAATTAAAATTTCATAATGTCACAGCTACTGAATATACAAAGAGCTGTCTTCTTCACATATGCCATCAAAATTCTTCTCTCCCTCCCCCTCTTGCATTTCATTTGTTTCCTGATTTACTCAGATGGTTACATTGATTGACACACTCTTTTGGATCAGTTTTCCAGACAGTTTCGTGGGGTTGAATTCCCAAAAACCAGACTCTTCCTTCTGCGTCTTTAAAGATGATGCATTCTTCTATCACGCTGAAATTAGGTTAGGAGGAATAGCCTCTATAAGATATACATTCCTGAGAAATGTATTACAGACAGGAAGAAAATATAGATTAAGACGCATTTCCCGCAGACACCGATACAAATGTAAAATCAATAAATCAACAGCATCAGTAATGAATGTAGTAAAATCAAATGAAATGAAAATGTGCTTCTTGAGATACAGTACAGTAATACAGTGTTTACCCAGCTAGCATGATAGCAGCACCAGCCGAGCCCATTTTGCCCCATGTCATATAGGTCTGTGGATACAACAGTGCATTCTGCTTCACATCACCGTGGATTTACAATTTATTGAAGGTGCTGTTTTCTTTCTGGTATATTTTATTAAATAAAAGCAATTAGTTTTCTTGGAAAGGCTGGAATTTATTACATTGCAGATCCTGCAGTGTCTCTGGTGAAGAAGACGAGACCCATGCCATGGTGACTTAAGTACTCGCCACATGTCCTGCCCTGTCCCTTAATGCTGTGCGTATTGGAGGTATTGACAGATTTTATTTTCCTGGGCTCCAAGATCACTGCAGCAAAGAAATTAAAAGACGCTTGCTCCTAGGGAGGAAAGCTATGGCAAATCTAGACAGCATCCTAAAATGCAGAGACATCACCCTGCCAACAAAAGTGCGTCTAGTCAAGTCTATGGTCTTCCCAGTTGCAAAGGATGGCTGTGAAAGTTGGACCATAAGGAAGGCTGAGTGTCAAATAATTGAGGCTTTTGAACTCTGGTGCTGGAGAAGACTCTTATGAGTCTCTTGGACGGCAAGGCAAACAAACCGGTCAGGCCTAGAGGAGATCAGCCCTGACTGCTCCTTAGGAGGCCAGATCCTGAAGTTTAAACTCAAATACTTTGGCCACCTCATGAGAAGGAAGGACTCCCTTGAGAAGAGCCTAATGCTGGGAGTGATGGAGGGCAAAAGAAGGGGGCGACAGAGAATGAGGTGGCTGGATGGAGTCACTGAAGCAGTAGGTGCAAACTTAAATGGACTCTGGGGAATGGTAGAGGATAGGAAGGCCTGGATGATCATTGTCCATGGGATCGCGATGGGTCGGATACGACTTCACACCTAACAACAACAAATTGTGTACCAGCAGCACACACACTTGAAGGCCTCTGGGTGGTCGCCTCTCCCAGCAAGGGCAAGGGAAAAGAGCAGGATCTAGTTCTGCAGATTTCTCATTTCTATCCAGCTGTAGTCCTGGGGTATGAGATAACTTTGGTCACTGTTGTCAATGATCACCACTTTCATATGGATAAGGGAAGTGCATCCTTGCTGTTGCTTCTCACATTTTCTTTGACTTTAGTTGCTCTTGATCATTGAATCTCACCACAGCATTTGGAGAAGATGTTATATTCTATAGGGACTGCTCTTCCAGTGGTTTCAGTCTTCCCTGTCTAGTCAGATACACTAAGAAAAGCATATTTGTGGAGCCCCATATGTTTCTAGTTTTTCACCCATGCTCTAGTCTATTTAATAAAATTATCCACAGCTCTACATTTATTTTAAAAGCTTACAAAAGTAGATTTTTCTGCCTTGAATCAATGCTTTTATGACCACTTGCCTTAATGGATGTGAAGGAAGGGGTGGGGTTTACTATCAGTTTGCAGATGGGATGTGTGCAGCTGGTATTGAACCTCAGCGTATACAGACATACTGTGTTGGCAGGCAGGTGAGGCTATACAAAGAACCTTGGCTGCCCTCTGCTCCCTTTCCATCTTAGATGCAGTTGTCAGTTCCTGCTGCACTCCTGCTGTGTTCTGAGGCATGAGACACAGTTCTTTCCCTGCCTTAGCTTCCCAGCTCATGCCAGTCATGGATTCCTCTGATCTGTAGCATTATAGCACATTAAGGTAGAAACTTTTTTGTTTTGTTTTGCTCTGTCTTAGCCCTGATAGGGAGTGTTCAAAAGTGGTTGGAATCAGAAGGGGTGAGTGGCAGCAGCAGGCTCTGTGTTCTGCCTTTCACAAGTAGATTTGTGACCATTTTACAGTGTGTGCAGCTGCACATGCGGCAGTTTTGGTCCTTGAAAACAGCTGGGAACTTGCTGCAAACATCCTCTAAGGATGTGGACTAGATCTGGTGGATCCAGCTGATGGTGATCCCAAGCAGCTCAACCCAGTGTTGAACTGTTGCTGTTATGAACATATTTTTACTATTTAAAAACATTGATGTTTGAAGTCTTTTTATATTGTTGAAGTGTTTAAAGATTGTTATCTGTCATGAGTTCTGCAAAAGTACAACATAAATATTTTAAATAATCTATGTCTTGATATTTATTACATAATTTTACACAATTAATCCATGCCCTTAAAAAATAATAAAATATCTTATTAGAAATTAATATTGGTCTTGTTTTATTATTTATTGGATGGATATACTGTCTTTCTCCCATAATGGACTCAGGGTAGTGTGTGTGTATACCATCCTGAGTCCATTATGTGAGAAAAAAATGTCCATATCTGGGACTATGTCCCATGTTTTTGAAAGCTATACTCCCAGTACAGTGTCTATTTTTCTTTTCGGATCTTAATAGTCAGTCTGGCTGATTTGTGCATATACAATATCTCTATGTTCCTTATCCCTTGAGATATCTATTCATAAAATAACGAGGTCACAGGAAACACAATAATAAGAAAGACATATAAATAAGTGCTATAGGTGTAGGATCCATGCTTTTGTAGCACTTTTCTGGTAGAGCTACAATCTTTAGCTGATACATTAATCATTTAAACCCATAATGTTCTGCATACTGTTCTGGGAATAAACTCTATAGTATAATGTAGGGTTTATTTCTGAGTAAACATGCATAAGATTACAATGTAATACTTTAGCCTTCAGGATGAAATTGCAGTTTTGGAGAGCTTATGAAATAGAATGCTTTAGAAGAACATTCGCTCCTCAGGAAAATTGAATTATTGGTGTCTTAAATCGGAAAGCATTATTTATTTATTTATTTATTAGCTAGATTTTTAGGCCAGCTTGCGGTGGCTAACAACATTTAAAAGTGCCACACATCAAATTATAAAACCATTTACAAGCAAAACTGATAAGCTTAAAACCTGTTCCATAAGTACTCCTAATGACCCTGGGTCCAAATAGATCTGAAATTCAGATTATCTTCCCAGGTTCAGATGGAGGGGATAAGGCGGGGGGGGGGGGGGCAGATCTGAATGACAATGACTGCTAGCCTTGGCCTCAACTATATTCCTAGTGGAAGAGTGTCGTTCTGCAGGCCCTTCAGAACTTTGGTAGTTCTGATAGGGCCCAGAACTCTGCTGGCAGCTCATTCCATGAGAGTGAGGCCAGGTGCACTTATCTAGGGCTGGGGACCACCAACAAATTGGAATTTGCTGAGCAAAATGCTCTTCAGGGGATGTACTTTGGATTCACAGGCCCCAGACCACATAAGGCCTTGAAGGTTACAACCAACATCTTAAACCTTATCTGGAACTCAACTGGCAGCCAGTGAAACTTCTGAAGGACAGGTCAAATGTAGACTATGGGGTCTTTGTAAGGATCCAGGAAGCCACATTCTAGACCAGTTGTAAGTGACAGATTTGAGTCGGGATAAAGTGAGTTGCAGTAATCTAGCCTGGAGGTAACCATCACATGGATCCTTGGGGCTAAGTGCTTTAGGGCCAAGTAGGGTGCTAGTAGCTTCACCATACTCCAATGATAGGTTTAATTCTGTTGTTGTTGTTTGTTTGTTTTTTAAACACCCTTTATTTGGTACAGTTTTCATTGTTGCTATCTATATTGGGGTTTATTTATTTCATTTATAGTCTGCCTTTCTCACTTGGAGTCAAGGAGGATTACACAGAGTCTCAACACAATCGATAAGATGGACACTCAATAAACAATTAGCTGTCAGTCCTGACTTCATGAGAACATGGGTGGATGGAGGTGTATGCACAGCTATGACTAGTGTTTTTTTTTCATTTTCATAGAGCAATGTTTTGACACAAAATCAGAAATGACAGTTGTGTTTTATCAGCTAAGAAGTTAAAATGACCAATTATCCATCTATAGGAGGAACAGGAACCCCAGTGGAAGGTGTATTTTTGTGTGTGTGGATTGGCTTTGGAACCATAAAGACAGTGGAAAGAAGTGAGGGCAGGACTGTACCAGTTTACATGGAAGGGGAGTTAAAACATTTCTAAAGTAATTACTTCTCTGAACAGAGTTCCAGAGTTTAAATTGGTGTTACTGCAATTTTTTCCTTCATTAACAAAGACAATTTATTCTGCCTGGATTCCTTATCTGTTCCTCCAATTGATTCTCCAAACAAAGTCTGTTTAAGCATTGCACTCCAGGGATATGAAAGAACATTCACTAAATGTTGTCAGAACAAGCTGAAGTTCAGCACGCGCACACACACACACACACATATATGGCTTACTAAGAAGATAATGCTCTAAGAGAGTCAAAGCAACAGGAATGGCAAAGGCAACCTCAGGATTATCCAACTGTCTGTGGTTCAGTTTAATTGGCTTACACACTGAGAGGCATCAAAACTGAAGGGTGCTTCACCACAGATAGGGAGCTCTGAACTATGATACCTATGTAAATAAAGGCACTTTGATTACCGGAGAAGTCTCAAAAGGGGACATTCTTTCTCAAAATGTGTGACCTAAAGTCCCCTTCACAATAGCATCCAACTCCTCAAGCTGAAGCAAGGGAGAGAATGTGAAAGGATAAAGATTGGCTGTAGCAATCTTAGTTCATAGAAGGACACTGTGATGTTTTGGTTGGATCTAATAAAAAGGTACTTTGGAGCTGTTTTTTTCTGAAATACCTGTAGGAGTTCAATAAAGCAGCTGTTCTCTAAGCATCTTTAGCTGAAGTAGGGGATATTTTATTTCTAAGTCTGTTTGAAAGGCTTAAAAATAAGAAGCATTTGTTACAAGTTCAAGAGCCTTATGAATATGAAGAAATACATCAGTGAATGCTGTGCGTGGTTACAAGTGATATTTCAAACTGTGTAGATCTTTCGAACAATCAAGAAGGAGGACCTTGCATGCACATACTTTCTTGACTTTTTAAAAAAGGCTACAGCTTTTATTGAACAAGAGTGCTGGCATGGCCCATGGGATGACAGAGGAATCTGTGCTTATGGTCAGCCGACCATAATCTCACCTTCCACAGTGGCTGAGGGAGTCACCCACTTCCATCCCTGGAAGGTCTCCCCAACCACTGGTTTCCCATGGAGGTGTTCCAACCTGTAATGTCAGAGAGAGGTGCAGACCTCCTCAGGGCCCCACAGGCCACTTGACCCTGCAAGCTCGTGACCTTTCTCCTTGTGATGGCCTTGCTTGCAGCTAGCCACCTCTTTTAATGAGGCCCAGTCCTAGGGAGTTTGGTACTCCTGATCAAACTCCTTCCAAAACAGGCTCTCTACCTATGCCAAAACTGCCCTTAAGCTGTGACAATTGCATAACATTTAACAAGAAATATAACTTCAAACCAGTATCTTAAATTTATTAGCAATTATCAGGAACCATATAACAGGGTGGGTGGGAGGGTAGCCACAAAGCCCATCTGCCACAGAGGAAAGAGGCTGGGCCCATGCATGTGGTGCCTTTTATAAGGTCCCTCAAGCCCGCTCCCTCTCACCAGAGCCGCAAGATGCAGCATGCTGTCTCCATACCATAAATGCAAAGGAGGAGCTTGCCATCCTCCCACCTGCCCTCTGCATCCTAAATTGGTGGCAGCAAGTAAGTCTCTGGCACTTTTGTAGATGAAACATGTCAGTAGTGATGAGAAGATGAAATGTAGTAATGACCACAGTAATTATAACTGAGGCTGCCTTCACATGCAGATTTTCATGAGCCCCATTCGCTTTCCTGATCTCTGCCTCTCTTTTACTAACACACACCTATCTCAAGAAAGACAGAATCCATGTTTTATTGACTCAGCTGAATAAACATATTTCTTCCATTGGATGTTTGCTCATCTGTACAGAGGCCCACCCATGCATATTTTATCTTTCCAAATCCAGTAGAGCAGAGAGAAGTAGCAGTTTTTAAAAAGTAGCCAGATACTCTTAACATTAAGAAGGCTATGTGAGATCATTGTATTCATACTGGATCAGAAGTGGAATCTAATTATGGGCCCAGTATAAATGCTGGAAGGCCTCATAATAGCAGACAATACATACAGTCAACATTTGAACAAAAACTGGCTACAACTTTTAGCTGAAAACTTCCCCATACCAGTGAGCCAAAGGCCAATATATATATATCGTTTAAATTATGACAAGAAGAATAGATCCTAGTGAAGGACTTCACCAGCAAATACTAAGTTGAAAAACAACCACTGATAACAACCACTGATGAAAACACCTTTGAAAACGTTTTAAATCTGGGGGCTGTTTTGGTTGTTCTATTAAAAGAAGAGATAAGAAATTTCTAGTTATATTTATTGTTAAATTGTTTAAATGTTTATTATAGCCTAGGGTAGGTTCTTTCTTCTGTTATTATGCTGATTAACTCCTGCCAACCCAAGCCTACTTACAGGGATTGGGGGGAAACCATGGGATGGTAGGATATTGGATTCCACTGTGTGGTCTCCCCTGCCACTTGCGAGTGAGGGTAGCCCTGACAGCCCCCAAACATTTAGCCAAAAAATTACATCTTTGTTGGTTACAGCTGTAAGAAGCTTAGCACAGCATGGATAAAATGGATCCAAGTATTGACAGACCCGCCAGAGAGTTGGTGAACTCCAGCCCAGTTCTAAGTAATTGCTCTGGTAGCATTGTGTGAGTCTACATATATAAAGGATGTTTTAAGTATCATGGGCCTCATATGTGTACTGATTTTGGTAACAGCGTTCATAATTGTGTGTTCTTTTGTCATGTCAGACATGGTTTTTGCTACATGCTCTACCAAGGGCAAACTTCTTTTGATGATGTTTTAAAGTATGTATGCATGCATTAGTAATGTAAGTGATCCATTTGTACTTTACAGTTTGTTTTATTTCTGAATTTTGCACAAACCAATATTAATTAGCAGTTTCCCCTTTACACAGTGGTCATTTTCTTCACATCACTTACATAATTTGTTTGCCTTATATATTACTGATTTGCATGAGCACTTAGATAACATGTATCAAGTATCAGTCTTCATGCACTTTTACATAGAGCAGTAAATTCTTTCTTTATGTTTATTTTTGAGCAGCTGTTAAACATAACCCCCCCCCCAATCATCTTCATAGATTCAGATGTTCATCTCCACTAAGATTTTTTCATAATCTTTTATCAATGCGCAAGTGCATATTGGAAAATTTAAGTGGGGAAAAAGAAGAATTGTTATAACCTAAAGCTGCAAAATGTGCATACTCCAATTCCAGATTTAATTTGTGAGACTCTAGTGAAACTGGAATAAAAAGAATATTTAAAAAGCACAAAACAAGCTAATGAAATATTAAAGGAATGGAAGTTTGGAAATTCAATCATATATCATCCCTAAGATGCATAAAATTATACACAGGTAGCCCAGCTACAAGATTGAAATACAGATAGCTGACAATTAACTGGGAAAAATAAAAGGCCAACTTTATTTGTTACAACAATAGAGATCTTCATCAAACACAACAGTTCCTCAAATGATGTTCAACTCCAGTGTTCCCATCTAGAGAAATGCCACAGAATCACGTCTTCAATACATCTGTAATATGAGAACAAGTTCATCCTGGCTGTGTCATGAATGATCAAGCGTATGTATCATTCTGGTTTTGCCTGCCAAGCAAACAAATAAATGAACGAACAAACAAATGAATTGCAATGTTTGGGAGAGGCATGCCATATCCATTCCCCTTAGTCATAAAACCTCTGGTTCATGGATAATGGTGAGCCCTGGGAGTTTCTCTCCCAGTACCCCAAAGCCACAGTAGCCCTGAGGTCACCATCATCATTGCATCAATTAATGCAATGCTGCATCTTCCAGCAGGTACAGTGCCATAGTGCCTTAAGTAGGACACCTTCACCCTCATTCCCTCTGAGTGACAGCACATAGCAACATGCTGGCAGTATGTTGCTCTTCTCCATGAGGAAGAAGAAGAAGAAGAAGAAGAAGAAGAAGAAGAAGAAGAAGAAGAAGAAGAAGAAGAAGAAGAAGAAGAAGAATTGTTTCTTAAATGCTGCTTTTCTCTACCAGGAGTCTTAAAGTGGTTTACAATCACGTTCACTTTCCTCTCCCCACAACAGGCACCCTGTGAAGTAGATTAAGCTGAGAGCGTCCTGATATTACTGCTCAATCAGAACAGCTCTATTAGTGTTGTGAGAAGTCCAACGTCACACCGCTGGCTGCATGTGGGGGAGTAAGGCATCAAAGTCAGATCACCAAATTAGAAGCTGCCACTCTTAACCACTACACCAAGCATAGACCACTAGCAGACCCTAATGTTTTTCCACCATCTTCAATGAGAAGCATGCATGACATTCACAAAGATTCTGGGAAGCTGAAATCTATCAGGAAAAGCATGTTGATTTCTACAGCAGATTTTTACTTAAACCAACATTATTATAATAATGAGAACTTGGTTTACTTATTTTGGCATTTGGTTTGGTATAGTGGTTTGGTGTAGTGGTGTAGTGGTTAGGAGTGTGGACTTTTAATCTGGCATGCCGGGTTCGATTCTGCACTCCCCCACATGCAGCCAGCTGGGTGACCTTGGGCTCGCCACAGCACTGATAAAGCTGTTCTGACCAGGCAGTGATATCAGGGCTCTCTCAGCCTCACCCACCTCATGGGGTGTTTGTTGTGGGGAGAGGAAAGGGAAGGTGACTGTAAGCCACTTTGAGTCTCCTTCGGCATATAAGAACAAACTCTTCTTCTTCTGATACAGAAAGATTGGGTATATTGTAATAGAAATAAAACTAAATTTCCAGTGGAATTCTGTGTGTCACATATCCATCTTGTGCTACTAATATGAACAAGAATTGATTTAGACTTTTTAAAAAATCTACTTAACTGGGATCTTTTAACCTCAAGGCTTTACATCTGTTGACCAAGTATATGTGGTTCTATGTTTCTGATTTCAGAGTCTTAAAACCTTACTCCTAGATGTCTGTTACCAAAGAAGATTGCCATTTTTAATCCAGTTTGACAGTGTGTGTGTATGAGGTATTTTCAAGTCAAACATTATTATGGAGTAAAATATGTCATGCTTCAGAGAAATTGTTCTTAGACCAGATGTTTTATGCATATATTTATGAACATCCATATTGTCTGGTTGAACTTGAATCAAAGCTAATTTTGCTTTCTCATTCTGTTTCAGACTGTGACTGCATCAAACATTTCCCTAGCTTTTCAACATCACCTGTCTTGTCTTTGTTCTCCAATGAAACTCAGACCCACTCCACAAACTTGCATGGTGCCATGCGTGTACAGACTCCTCTGGGTGACCGCTTGTCACATTCTAAACCTCTCTCTGGCAACTTTGTTTTAATGTTCAAAAATCAGGATAGACTAATCAGATTTAATGTGCTGTCTAAGGATGCACTCCCTTGGCCCCCTGAACTTTGAACAAGTTTCATGGATCACAAGGGGACTTCCTTGTAAGTAAACATGCAGAATATTGTGTTGTATGTCAGAGAGCTGCCATCCTCCCAGTTCTTTTCCTTACACCTTGGTAGAACAGAATTCAAGAGTCAAGAATAACATTCATGCAGTGCTGAGGGCATGTATGTCTCATTTAATCCAGGTGGCTTTCCCATTTATTATTTAACCTTCCTAGGTAACAGTTCAGTGATGTGCTTCAACTGTTTGTTAACTGGCCCAAAGCAAAAAGAAACTGCTTAAACCAAAAGCAAATGGAAAATGTTTTTATTGTTTGCCAGGAGAAATTAAAATAGCAGACCAACTTAGCAACTGTAGACTGCAGCTAAGCATCAGAGCACATGCTTTGAGTGTAGTAATTCCTAGGTTTACCTCCAGTCAAAGCATCTCAAGCAGCAGATGTGGGGGAAGATGATTTTCTGTCTTAATATTAATGAGCTCCACAGGTTACAGGCTGTTGGTAGCATCCTAAAGTCACTTTCCAGGAAGAAAGCCCTATTAAACAACATGGGAATTACTTCAACATTTCTGAGGGTAAGTCAAAAGGTATTGCTACAAAATCATAGAAACCTTTATTAAACAAAAATATCAAAATTGCAGCTATTGTTTCTTGACATACGCTCTGCCTAGTTCTGTATATTTCTGAAGGCAGCATTTCAATCTCTCTAATCCTTCCCTAAAGAATTCTGCACTCTTTGATTTACACCGTGCCAAAATGGCATTGTGAACAAAAAAGAAGTTTGAAGGGGCAACTTCAGGGCTTTAGGGTGAATGGGGTAAAGTTTCCCAATGACATTTTCATAGTACAGCCCTTGCTACCCTTGCAAAATGCATTGTTGTGATGGGGGGGGGGGGGAATTCATTGATGAAACTTTCCTGGACCTTTTCTCACAGATGCAGTTTTCAATTTATTGTGGAGGTACCCTACAACTTGGATCTACCACTCCTACACTGATTCCACAATAGTGGACACAGAGGACCTGGCAACCCTCCATAAACCTTGAAGAAGAATGGGTTCTTATATGCCACTTTTCTCTACCCAAAGGAGTCTCAGAGTGGTTTACAATCGCCTTCCCTTTCCTCTCCCCACAACAGACACCCTGTGAGGTAGGTGAAACTGAGAGAACCCTGACATTACTGCTTGGTCAGAATAGCTTGGTCAGTGCTGTGGCAAGCCCAAGGTCACCAAGCTGGTTGCATGTGGAGGAGTGGGAAATCAAATCCGGCTTGCCAGATGAGAAGTCCTGACTTTTAAACACTACATCAGGAAGGTATAAACATTAATATCTAGTCAAATTATTGCCTATATTATTACTTTTGAGTAAGAAATGTGAAGATCAGTATTACTACTGATTTCTGTTCAAAAAGATATTTGTAGTCACTACATATGTACCTCTGTTATAAGCCTTGTTATATTAGAAAAGACTAAACTTAGTTCACTCAGGCCTATTATCCTGCATGAACACATCTGCACAAAGGCCCCATTAAAATGAACATTCACAGTACAATCAAGCATTTCATTGTACTGTGCTTTCTCTCCCACGAGATTATCGAGATTGAAGTCATTGCCCAGGCAAGAAATTGCCTGAGTGATTGCACAATATTACTCAAAGAAAAACCTGAGCCTTGATCTATCTTATATAAGATAAAGGAGAAAAATAGAAAGCGTTGTACAACTAAAAGTCATACAATATAAAAACCATGTTATATTGAGAAGGCACAATTTTCGCTTGTGCATTTGGGTGGACAGGCCCTTTGGGACCCCATAATTTCTTTCTTTCTTTCTTTCTTTCTTTCTTTCTTTCTTTCTTTCTTTCTTTCTTTCTTTCTTTCTTTCTTTCTTTCTTTCTTTCTTTCTTTCTTTCTTTCTTTCTTTCTTTCTTTCTTTCTTTCTTTCTTTCTACTTTGATTATAAACCACCTTTCTCACAAGGACTCTGGCAGATTACACAGTGTAAGCCAATAAAATCAACAGGATGGGACATCCAATAAGCAATGTAATGGGATAAGGATTGTAGAAGTCTGAGACCAAAGATAAACCTGAAACATGAGGGGAAAAACACCCTCCTGAATACTTCTTCTTTGCATCTTTTGCAGAAACCAGGAGAGTAGGAGACATTCCATAAGATGGGGACAACAACACAGAATACATGTGTATAGGCAGTAGTTTCTCTTTCCCACTTGCAAAGTGTCACCTGCAGAAGGCCTTTTTCACATCTGCAAAGCTGTGGTGGCAAAGCACAGAAGGAAAGACAGGCCTGCAGCTATGAGGGTCAAAGGCAATGAAATGTTTTGTATGTGATAGCACATACTTAAAACCGAACCTGGTAACTGGTGCAGCATAACTGCAGCATCATGGTAATGTGCATGTAGCACTTAGTTCCTGATAAAATGCCAGATACTGGTATTCTTCATCCATTGTGTTCTCTGAGTTGACTTTGAAAGGAGACCTGCGAAGAGTGTCATACAGTAGTCTACAGTTGATGTTGCCATGACAAGTTTTCAGGTAGCCTCATTGGCAGAGTCAAGGTAGGAGGTCATCTTCTGGGTTAATTTGAGTTGGAAGAAAGCTTTGAATCCACCAAAATCCTTATATTGGATCCACTAAATTCCTTAGGCTTTTGACTGAAAGGCTTTCCACACCGGGATCCTTGTAGCAAATTGTTTGCTGAACGAAAAATCGCCATTTAAAATAGTGGAATTCGTCATTATGCATACCTGCCTTTGTAGTGGAATCCAGTTGCGTTTTGTATCGTTTCCCACAGGCTTCCGGTCTAGGCAAAAATCGCTAGAAAGGAAGCGCTATTGCCAAGCTCGTCCCGCCTCTGGCTGTCAAGCAGCCAATGGGTGGCCGTTAGCATGCTCCCAAACAGCCCCTTTCCCTTTAAGAAAGTTAAAAAAAAAAACACCCGTTGCAACGAATCTGTGTTGATTCGTTGCAACGGAGAGACCCATCCAGCTTGCAGGTGTGTTTGAGCTGCCGTTTCATCGTTGCCACGCTCCTCCCGAGTGAAAAAAAAAAATCCCCCCCCCTCACGGGCGCGATTTTTGGCTGAAAACAGTGTAAAAAATAAAGGGAAAATACATCAGCAAATGGGCTTCTCTGTTGTTTGTGCTTAGTGACTAAACAGCTCTGGGGAGGAACTGAAGCCGTGGAAGCCTCTAAACAGAGGCTCGCCAGTGCGTTGATCCCCGCTCGCTCGGAGAAAAAAAAATGGCGATCGCATCGCCGGAAGATCAGAGGAGAGAGCCAGGGGGAGGGACTTTGTAGAAACCACAACAATGGTAACGCACAGAACTTTCCCGCTAGTGTTGCAGATTGGTTGCAGGAGTGTATTGCTTTCCAGAGGGTGAATCCATTTTTGGGGATTTCCCTGAAAGCGCTACAATGAAGCGCTTTTTGCGGATCGGTTTCAGGTGTGTGGCAGATTGTCAACGATGTTGTGCATAATGGCAAATCAGTAGCATTTTCAATTGACAACCATTGTGCAATTTTGAAGGAGTGCGGAAAGCCCCTGACTGTGGAAAAATTTCCATCACAAGTTGGAAGCAGGGTGTTTTTCAAGATCTCCACCTTCTCAACCAGCATTACCTCTGTGTTGCCAGGATTTCATTTTAATTTTGTTTAAAAATGTCTTTTCTTAGGAAGTAGTCATTATATGTGTAGTCAGTCCTTCACATTCACTTGCCTGACACTGGCTTGGGGAGGTGTTACATCTCAGAATTAACAGGGATATTTTGGAAATATTATTTAAGAAGTAAAAGAGAAACTTCTAAGAAGCAAGCTCACTGTTATTGCTTATAAAAGCTGATAGAGAGGCAGAGATTGCCCAGCAGGTGAGCAAATTTAGCCCACAAAGAAGATGCACACACAGGATTGACTTTTCTTGGCATAAAATTGGACGCAGCTTAATTTTGACCCCCCAATGAGGAGTGTTGGCACAGCCATGGGGAAGACCTGCTACCTTGAGATCAGCAGACCACAAGGAATCCCTGAGCCCAGTGGTGCCACTGGAATTGCCGAACACTTGGCATCTCATGGAACATGGCTCTCCATACCTGCGGGGACTACCAAGGGGAAGCAACCTTGAACTGGAGGAAGCAAATGGGCATGGGCAGCTGCTTACTTCTCCCCAGTTGCCCCTCTGTCTGAGCCTTCTTCTTCCCCAGCAGGTTTGGCACCATGGCTCAGCATACACACAGCCTCTTAAGGAGACCCCCATGATAGAGAATCTGGTTCACAGATACATACTCCCCCCAAAAGGATCCTTCCCTGGCCCAAACTTGCCAGCTGCAATAATATAGGGTGAAATTATTAATATACAACTTATTTGTGCAGAACCCCTGGCAAACAATCTATAGATACAAAAAATTCAACCAGGCATAATGCTTGAAACAGGGTTGGTATCTTCCAACTAGTTTCCCATGGGGCAAAGAGGGCTGAGTGAGCTGCTTCTATAAAGAAGTTTGTCCATGCCCCTTCTGCAGTGTGCCACTGGCCATGATGTTGGTGGGCTGCACTTGCACTGGCCAGCACAGCTGCACGCTCAGAGACTCACCACTGCAGCCACTGCAGAAATGTGGCTGAAATGTTTATTTGTATGGCTTTCAGGGACAAAAGACAGCACATACATATTTGATTTTCTAAAATAGTACCATCCAATATGTGTTCAATTGATTTGAAATCATAATGACTCGAGGTCCAATGGACTGCGTAGCCCCTGCAATGAAAGCTTATTGCATCTATTCGTAACTTTCTTCTCAGTCAGTAGCTTGGGCCAACCATTTGACCTACAAAAGTCATTGTAGGCAAGGATTTTTCTTTCTAATACTCGGGAGTCTTAAAATATGAAGTTTGTTGATGATTTTCCTTGGTAAGCCATGTGTCATTCAGCAAGAAAGTAGCCTCAATAGATCAGTTTCACATCAGTTGGTAACTGCATATACTTCCCGTTATTAAATTGAACAAATGTTTCCTTCACTCCCCTGAACCTTATAATTGTTTCCAGTATGCTAACTTGATTCATCATGATTCATTTAGTCAGTCAATTGTCTTTGTAATAAGCCTGTTTATGTATATTCAGTAAATACAAGAGCCGACTTTTCATTGTAGTTATGTTAAGTTTTTCCTAAACTCATATACAAGAACAGAATGTGCATTGGGTTGCCTTATTATTCCAGGCTACACATTTAGCTTATTGAATTACTGTTCAATAAAACCAAAAATGACTAAATGTTTCACATTTCATCTAATTTTATGTTTGTTTATATTTTTATCAAACATTTTTGTTTGCTCCTTTTCTCTGTTAGTTCTCTATGTTTATTTGTAGGGTGTTAACACTCTTGTTTAAAATGTATATGACATTTGTTTGCAAAACAAATAACTACGTCACATGAAGCTGCCTTATATTGCCAGTGTGGTATAGTGATTAAGAGTGGTGACCTCTGATTTGGAGAAATGGGTTTCATCCCCCACTCCTCCACATGCAGCCAGTTGGGTACCTTAGACCAGCAGTTCCCAACCCCCGGGCCAGGGACTGAGACCGGTCCGTGGACCAGTCGGTACCAGGCCGTGGCTCGTCCTCCTCCCCAGCTGCTGTCTCGGGGGCTTCCCTGCTGCTCTGCTGCTGGCTCACCTTTGGTGCTCTCCAGTGGCTGCCATGGCTGGGGCTCCCCCTCGGCATGGCACTGTGCAGCTGCTGCTCGCAACGCCCCCCAGTGGGCGGTGGGAAGTGAGTGGTGGTGGTGGGAAAGCAAGTAGAGCAGGGGCTCAGACGGTGGCGGTGACGTCCCTTGGCAAAAGACTACCCCCCCCCCGGGCCTCAGTAAAATTGTCAAGCGTTGACCGGTCCCCGGTGATAAAAAGTTTGGGGACCACTACCTTAGACCACTTATAGTCTCTCAGAGCTCTCTCAGCCTCACCTACCTAATGGGGTGTTTGTTGTGGGGAGAGGAAAGGTAGGCTGTTATAAGCTGCTTTGGGACACCTTCAGGGTACAAGCAGGGTACAAAAATCAGCTCTTCTTCCTCACTGGTCCATTATGGTTAGTATCAACTAGTCTTACTGGCTGCTCTTACTCTCCAGAAACTCAGGTAGGATTATGTCATAAAACTGACCATTTTAATTGTAGATGCATGGAAATGGACCTGGGGTGTCAGATCTTCTAGAGAACCATATCCCTCCCAGATTAAGAAAGAAAAACATGATATCTAGCCTATATCGTTGTACTTGTAGTTTAAACCCATTACTGTGTGTCCTCTCCTCTGCAGCCAATGGGAACAGCATCCTGCCCTCCTCCAAATGACAACCTTTCAAATACTTAAAGAGGGCTATCATGTCCCCTCTCAACCTCCTTTTCTCCAGGCTGAACATTCCCAAGTCCCTCAACCTATCTTCATAAGGTTTGGTCCCTTGGCCCCAGATCATCTTCATCCCTCTCCTCTGTACCCTTTCAATTTTATCTACGTCTTTCTTGAAGTGGCATGAAAGTAAAGAAATACTGGTTCAATTTGCACAAGGAGAAGGAAAATAGGGAAATGGGAAAATGGGGATGAAACACCAGGGATGAGAAAACTGGACGATTTTAAGAAAGGCTTGTAACATAGCAATTTCTAAATGACAGCTTGGGGGTAGGGTTGCCAAATCCAGCTTGAGAAATTCCTGGAGATTTTGAGGTAGAGTCTGGGGGCAGGGTATGGAGGAAGTTTAGTTGGGATAAGAAGTCATATATACAGCTTCTGAAATTGGGTGGGTGGGTGGTCTGGATCTCCATAGTCTGGAAATCACTTGCAATTCTTGGAAATCTCCAGGCCTCAAGTGGAGATTGGTGATTCTATTTGGGGCCTATTGGCTTTGGATAGGAATTATTTGAAATGGTCATGAAACAGATAGCTGACAGATTTTGAACATGGTATATAAAAGGAGTCAATATTGGATAACCTTTGGGGCCATCTAGTGAATGATAAACAGGCAGAAATCACTTGGTGTAGCAAATGCTTCTCTAATTATGATACAAGGATGAATTATATATTTACAGATAGTTCTTGTAATCGAGTAAGGTTGTCAGGTTGATATTACAAACAAGAGCTTAGTTACCACTCTAGATTTCTGTCTCTGGAGCTTCCCTCCTCCCCTCCATAATGTCTCAGTTCCCGTCCATTTCTATTGTCATTTGGCAAATTATTCATTGGACAAAAAAGAAAATCTACATTTCATGTCCACAATCTTTATACTCACCAGAGCCTTCCTCTAGCAAAGAAATTAAAATACTCAAAAAAGAATAGGATAAAAATATAGTATCCCCCCTTGATTCTGTAGGTAAACAAGAACTATATTCCTATGGTGATTCCCCTTTGATCTTCTATAAATTCATCATAACTACACTTTAATAATTGATAGCAGAAATACAACTCTGTTTCTTTGCCCTTTCAGCTGAATGCATTTTCCATTATACTTCCATATTACCTCTATCACATCCGGCCCCATTTTTTGATGCTACTCTCTAGTACCCTGTCCTTATGAAGTATATTGTTTTTTTCACCTTCCCCATCTTCTGATTCACAAGACGTGCTATTTTCTATTTCCCTTGGAATGGATTTCATCAAAGTCTATGGACCCAATCCTAAACTCCTTGCATGTGGCATCAGCCTGAACACCCGCTGCTCTGTATGATGATTGCAGCTGTCAGCCCTGCTAAATCAAAGCACCGTTCTTTCTCTTGGTGAATATAGCTTTGGTTCATGACCTACTTCTGCACATGGATAACCCTTGCTGGTTCAGGGCTTATGATTTTATTTCCCTGCAATACTGTAGCTGTCACAAGTTCCAGATGGCCTTTTTATGACTGATTTGTGCATTACATTTCACACTTCAAGCTGTGTTCTCGAGTTTATTTCATTCATTATAGAAATCTAGGGAAAGTTTTATCCTCAGATAGTCCTAGGTTTTATTCTCAAGTTTATAATGATACAGCCTTGATTATTTCTTACACTGTGTTTGAAACTAAAAACCTTATTTAGAAATTATGCACACACACACATATCCCCTTCAAAAGGGGATATCACCTTAAGGGAGCTGTGAAGTGTAATAAGGCAAAGATGTGCACTGAGTAGAGACAGTCAAGTTCAGCTGCCTTTTATAATACTGAATTCCTGGAAAATCATAACTAACCCTTCCACATTACATTATACCCGAAGGAGGAATACACTGTTGGCAAAGCAATGACTTCTAGCCATACCAAGGATGATGCGACTTCAAGGTTTGCATTTTTTATCTGACATTTTCATGTCTTTCTTCAGGGCACAGACAAACTACATTACAGATGAAGACAGATAAGACAAAGCCTGAGATTTGCTTATACTCTCAGAGGTTAAAAAAGAAAACGTGGACTGCAGATAGATATCCTCACTTTGTAAACACATTGAAAGCAGAGAAAAGAACAGAAAAAGGACCAAAGTGAAAAAGTAGCAACATGTTTTGGGTACTAAAATAGCTTGCAAACACACACACACACACACACGCACAAACCAAGCAAGTGAGCTATGCATATTCACTTAGTTAAATAGTAGGCTTGATGACCATGCCACAGAGCTATAGAAACCTTCATAAGGGTGTTTCATAACTGACTGCAAGGTCTGTAAAACATATGATTCATTAGATGTAACACAATCCTATATTGTAGATCTGGCAGCTTGACTTGTTTTTCCATCTCAGATCAGAAAATAAGCAGAACATTTATCAAGGTGCTGATGACCACAGTTCATAGTAGATGGGGAGTGCTTATACTAGCAGATTACTAATAGTGGACACCAGGGCTTCCAGAGTGGCTAGCACCTGGCAAGGAGACTGAAGAGACAGGGAGACATATTTGTGCCAACAGCATTTCAGCATTTCCAGGGTGAACCTGGAAATGATATTGTGAAGGAATGCATTTTTTTCCTGTGAACATCTGGGCTGAGCATTTTAACAGTCTCCCCACCTCTTCCCGGGGCAGGCCAGGCAGGGAACGGATAGTCAGTCCAAGTGTTTACATTAATACAAATGCAAATAGGTCTGTCTAAAGACAATGGAATGGTGAAGACTTCCTCCTTCTTCTAAGAAGGAAAAATAAATCTGGAGAACTTTAGTTCAGATAGTCCAAGTATTATCTCCAGAAAGTAATTGCACTACAGGAAGCAGGTTTCTTTGGCATCAAGTCCATCAAAGTAACACAGAACCTAAGGTCTGAGGCAGTTGTTTTGACCTTATGGTCACCTGGAGAGCTGAAGGAATCTTCAGTGTCATGGAAAATTGTTAGAGATCTGTAACTTATTAAGTTAAGGTGTTTATCCTATATTTTAACATCTGATAGGACATGTATAGCACAATGAACAGAAGGATTCACATTTTACCCAGGTATTTTGCTCCATCCGATGGTGCACTAAAAATACGTTTGTAAACATTTTCTTTTAAATAAATACTTTATGACTTTAGACGCAGGTAGTGGTTCTCTGTACCACACAGACCCCCGCTGTTTCAGGCATGCTATTGTAAAAGGGGTGACAGGAGAACAAAAGCTGACAGCGGCAAGCAGCTGTTCCTCCAGGGGCACACCTGGCAATAAATTTTCCCTGTGGTGGCCAGGTACTCAGCAATAGGAATACAGAGGCAAGGCCTCAGGCCTGAGAAGTAAAGCTAGGAGCCCTTATCCTCTCAGGGGACAATTCCACAAAATGGTCAGTGGTGGCAGTGGTTACCCAAAAGAGGAGGGAGAAGCCTCACAAGGAGTTGGGAATCCCTTGGGGTAGGGAGGGAGGAATTGGGCCTGCAGATTAAAGCAGGGCTATTCTGCCACAACTATCATATCAATTTAGGAATCAACAGAGACACTATAGTAAACCCATAGAGTTTATGTGGTATAACATCACTTCTGGGTTTACCCCAGAAATTGTATCATACCATTGTGTGATGTGATGTTTCCCTCACTGGCCTAACAATCAAAAGCAGGAGATGCCCACTGAAAGAGGAAACATGACAGTTCTAGGGAACAACTATTACACTGTCACCATTGAGTGTGAAACTTTTGTTGCTCTTGGCATACTATTTTCATCAGAAAAGAAAGAATAAACCCCTTCATATAGTATTTTGTGGCTTCATCTCTGCATATAAGGCTTATTTTATCAGTGGTCCTAAAGACAAAAGTGCAAGTCTTGCCTCCAGTGTTTCCCAGCATGGCGTTCAGTAAAATGTTCTTCTTCAGTGTGGTTATTTGACATCTTTAGGATATCAATTGATTTTAAGATCGTAAGCCATTTAGTTGGTTCACTGAGTCCCATGACATTACAGGAGCATATTTCAATATGGGTTATGATATTAACTCAGTATATCAATACGTGCTGCATTAAGGAATGAGGGCCTCAGAGAATGCCATGAATCAGATTAAGAGGAAAGAAAAATGGGAGATGAGCTTCCCTAAACCAAATACATAAATAGGGATGGCAACATAAAAGTTTCTTTCTTATGCTGAGGGAGACATAAAGCAAAAAATGCACTGTCTAGACGTTATTCAGCCTCTGTATATTGATGCGACAAATTAAAGCTGCTCTGTTGTCTTGGACCTGCAAATAGAACTAAATTACAGGGCAGCATAA
The DNA here is from genome assembly GCF_049243985.1 of Paroedura picta. Taxonomy (NCBI): domain Eukaryota; kingdom Metazoa; phylum Chordata; class Lepidosauria; order Squamata; family Gekkonidae; genus Paroedura; species Paroedura picta. The sequence continues at coordinate 55,394,602 of NC_135377.1, read as the reverse complement.
AACATTCTAAGAGCTATAACTTAGACAATGTAGACCAGGCCCGCAAAACTTGTGACCTCCAAGCCACCAGCCAAGCCAATGCGGCATGACATCTATTGGATATCCCCTTCATTCAAACAGGTTCTCAAAAGGGTGTTAGGAAAGGATTATCTACATCACATTTACTATATCACAGTATATGCAATGGAAATAATATAGCTGATTTTAAAAAGAAACATGATGATTATTATTTTTTTATTATTATTATTTACTTGATTTGTAAGACCGCCGCTCTCGGAAACCTGCTCGCGGCGGTTCTCAATATTTCAATACAAATACATTAAGACCCATTAAAATTCCCCATTAAAACCTTGACTCAGTCACAATGATGGCGATTAAGAAAAAAACTATTCCCATACAGGCCTACTGGATGAGCAGCGGGGAGCGGATTGATAATTAGCAAGTTTCATGACAATTCTGCTTCAGTGTGAGAGTCCAAGTCTCTTCTATGGTTTCTGCACCATCAGGATGAAGCTGCAGTTATCTTTTTCATGTGACCGGATTCACAATATTCCATACACACACACACACAAAAAATTAAAACTGCTTATTATATCGGTTGCATATAAATGGTGTAAAATTATTATTGCAACTTTCATAAGAGAAAGGAAAAGAGAGAGAAAATACATTAAGTAAAAGAGGCACAATCGATATAGGTTTCCCAATCATGCATAAAATTAAAAGATGAAATATACATATTGTTTATTCCTGGAAGTGATGACTTTTGTAGTCATGAATTCTACTGATCTGAGTGGGAACAAAGCAGCACTATCAACAAATGTCTCCAGGACAATTATATCATAGTTCTGTGATTCAAGACAAATCCCTTTATAGTTTTAAAATGAGAGAGCATAGAGGTAAAGGAAGTGAAGATATAACAACATGTTCAGTGTTTCACAGCATGTATAGAGTGTGTTCCTATCACTGTATGTTATTTATAACTAGGGGTGTGCAATTTTGGGGGGGGGGGTTGGTTTTGGTTTTGGTCTATTGGACCAGGGAAAAAAATTGGATTCTCAAAAACAACAACCTTGTATTCCAATATTGGTAAAGCATTCAGAATCAGAACCTTTGAGAAATCCCCCCCCCAAATGGGGGGGTATGATAGACCCAAACAAAAAAATATAGATTAAAAGTATAATCAAAGCCATACAGAAAAACAGCTAAGAGGCAGAACAACTGAGATCCAAATCCAACAAAGTCACTGATCCTGCAGAGATAACTCTTCCTGTGACTCAGCTGGGGCTTTTTTAGGCAGCCCATTTAAATCAAACCATTAAAAGCTCACAAAGCAGCTGATCGTGTGGGGAGAACTCTTCCAGTGGCTTCAGCTGCTTAGCGGGCTATTTGGGCAGGCCAGTTGGAACTGCCCAAAACAGCCCCTGTTGAGCCATGGGAATAGTTATCCCTGCAGGATCATTAGCTTCCTGGGTTTGTGGGGGAGCAGACTGATTTAAAGGGGCTACTCAAAACAGCCCCAGCTGACTTCTCCCCATGGGTTCAACTGCATTATGGGATCTTTTAGGTAGTTCAGTTTAAGCAGCAGTGCCCAAGAGAGCCCCAGTTGAGCCAACAGGGGAAGTTTTCCCCATAGAAACAAATGTTTCATGGGTTCCTTTGGGTAGACTGATTTAAACCAAACTGTCTGAGATAGCCCCAGTTGAGACAGAAGGGAGACCCCCCCCCCCACGACTAGTGTGGCTGTTTTACAGGCTGTCTTCAGCAGTTGTTTTAAAACACCCTGCTTAAAGGGACTACAGAAGAAAGCCTGAACGCAGTTGAGTGAAGGGTTAGCCCCAGCTGTTTGGGGTGGTTTACTGGTAATTTCTGACTATATCTGGATTTGTTCCAATTCTGCTTAAAAAAAAATCCCAGACACATTTAGAATGGTGAAATATACTCCAAAATATCAGATTATCAGATTGAGTAGATATGAATGTTGATCCTTATTATTAATATATTATAATATAATATAATATATGTTGTTGTTGTTGTTGTTGTTGTTGTTATCCCGCCACTCCCACGAAGGCTCGTGGTGTCTTCAGCAACTTACAACTTCAGCAACCCAGTCCAAATACCTGGGATTAGAAAGCAGAGCTTCTAAATCAGAGACTGTATTTTTAAATTTCCCATTCCTTTCAATTAAAAGATGGATGCTTTTTCATGCTCTTTTTTCTACATTTCATAAAGCCAAGATGCAACTACGAAGATTTTAAAATTTCATCTATGCAGAAACTTCTAAATTTCAACAATTTAAAAAAGAAATGCTTGCTGCATAAAACCATAAGAGTTGAGCTCTCACAGACAGAAGTTCCTGATTCAGAACTTTGGGCAAAGTTGGACAGCAGACTTTCTTTGAACAAATAGCCCAGTTCTCTCACCAGCTGCCAGCATTTCTCAATCATAGTATCAATATCACAGAGTGGGAAGGGGCCATACAGGCCATCAATCCCCTGCTCATTACAGGATCAGCCTAAAGCATCCATGAGCATCGATAATAGATGTGTTTGGCAAAACAGACTATGTACTCCTGTAAATTCACTGTTAGACAATCCCTGATCTTCATCATTCCCTTTCTTTTACATTATTGGGGCTACTTCCCCACACACATTCAGCATTACCGTACAGTTTACACAATATAAGGGGTTTGTAGTGACAGGGAGCAGTTTGCTGTTTTGGACTGTATTGTGCAGTCCCTTTAAACATTAAAGGAAAATAACTGTTCAAGATAGCATGAAAAACAGCTGCATGATGGTGAGCCACTACGCTTTGAGGGGGGCTATCTTCTTTAAACTTAAAAAGTCATGCAGTCCTCTCCACAAGATAGCCTGAAACAGCTTTTGCAGGGAACAGAAAGCAGGAGTTTAAAGGGACTTTCTTTCCACTCATCAACTACCCTGAACCATCAAACTGCTTCAAAAATCATGGAAGTTCATAACAGTTTGTGAATCAGGAATGGGGACTGCACAGGGATTGCTCCATGTCACTTAGTTGTTTGGAATAGTTCAGACGCACTGGGAAACCAATATGGCAATAAAAAATATCCAAATTGGACTTATATAGAGTCGTCTCTCTTCAGTTTCAGTTATTCTTTAATTCTTATTTTATATAAGTCCCAACGCATTTTGCCCACTGGCTTTGTCAAGGGATAAATCTTTGGAAATACAAAGATGAAATTAGTAGTTGTACAACAATAATTATTAGTAAACAAATAGTATACACATAGAAATGTCATGGTTACATACTAATAGTGTTTCCAACAAACTTCATGTAAGTGAATACATGTCTCTTAGACAGAGTATCTGGAACAAAAATAAGACATTTCAATTATAATAATAAAAATCTTGTATATTACTAAAGTGCAGCAGCCTATATTGTTATTGTCATTTTAAATTTTTAGAAAAACAAAAACAAAGCAGAGACTTACAAGGTCATATTAGCCCCAGCTACTCCTAGCTAATGGTGTTCCAGACACATCTGAATCAGGGTGAAGGAGATACTAAATACTATCTATAATTGCCCACACCAAATAAGTAAAAAGTTAAGATAGTTATAGAAAGTAATGAAAATCTAACATTCCTATTGTTTGACTCATGCCCCTCCCATTCTTTCTTACAAATGTTGGCATGAGTGTTAAATATATAATATTACTGTGTTTCCTCGAGGAAATAATTCAGTATACAATTCATAACTATATAGAACAGCTAGTGAAATAAATTGTAAAATTGTAAGTATTGGATTGTATCTTACCAGCTATTTTTAATTGAGATATTACACACAATCTTACATAATTCTCTGTGTAGTCCTAATCCCTTTTTTTTTTTTTTTGTCAGCCTGGGTCTCAGTCCTCAGCATGAGGCTTGGGGTCAGGTAGTTTTTCAAATTAGCTAACAGATTATCTTTTTTGTTTGTTTGTAGTGCTTTGCAAGAGCTGGTATGGGAAATTAAATAAGACTGGATTGCCCCTAACTAAGGCTTAATAGTATCATCACAAGTTAGCATTCAGGATACTTCCCTATTTTCTGCCAATGATCCTGCAGTATAATCAATAAAAGCTGTGGCCACTTTCCCCCCCCCAAATTTATATGGTCTGTTTTATTTCCTCAGCTGAACATCTCATTGCCCCTACAATAGCACAAGTTTCTGATTCAAGATGAGTTGACTAGGAAGCTCTCAACATCACAGTAAAGAGAACACAAAGATTTAGTTAATTGGACAACAGCCATTAGAAGTTTAATAAACTTTAACTGATGGTCCTGTGGGGTGGGTAGGTAGGGGATGCTTATACATTCCTCAAACTCACTGATAGAAACCAGAATTATGCTATAGGCTCCCTAAAATTGGCTCCACCAAGTCTGTAAGTATCCCAGAGTAAAAGAACGTACAATGGGGCTATTCAGCTATGTTATCTATAAGTGCCAGAAGTAAGACTATCTCTTGCCCCTGGGGATAGAGACAAACTCTTAATTTTTATGAAGACCAGTTTCTTAGGATAATTGGAGGTGGGGGGCTCCCACTGTACATTTAGAGATTAGCAGAATATCTGTAGATTGGCAAAAATTAGGGGATATATAGCCTGGCACACAGACCAAGCAAGGGAAGTATTAGAAGTGTGCATTACAAAGTTGGATTTTTTTTTGCATTTTTACTTGTTCAGCTATATTGAATCCTCCCTCCCTCCCCATAAGTATTTTCAGTTTCCCTGAATCCCACCCATGGCATGGTATTTGGATTCAAGATTAAAAAAAAAAACTTTTTCCAGAAAACAATTTTTGTTCCATTATAACCTATATGGCTGATAATAGTCAGTGATTACCATAGAATATAATGTGGAATCAATCTAGGGTTACATGGGGTCTAGAGAGTCTGTTTTTGAGGTATAGACACTGATTCTTCATGGTAGGTATTGAAGCCTCCCCTTCAAAAACCGTCCAAGTTTCAAAAAGATTGAAACAGGGGTCCAATTCAATGGAACCCCAAAGAATGGGTCCTTATCCTCCATTGGTTTCAATGGAATGGGGAAAAGGCATTTAATAGAAATGCAGTCCCTTTAAATGTCTTTTGCAAACCATGAATGAACTCCACAGGGAATCCCTTTAAACATCATTTAACTTCAGTTATCCAATGGTCCCAAAATGGGACTGACTATTTTGGATAGCTGAAAAATACAGAAATCTATAGCCAACAAAAAGAATAACCAGAAATACCAGTGATATAGCAGAAGAAACACCCCTGGTATGTAGGTTTCCTGCATGGATTGTAGCATTCAACTCTACAAGCTAGCTAACCTTGGCTCAGATCTCTATGGTCATTTCTGCAGTTGTCTGCTGAATCTCCTTTGTATTGGTCTCTGGAAGTCAACATTGAATTTGCACCTGACTCTCAGAACATGTAGCCTTTGAACTGTAATACTGAGGATTGTTTTTGCTTCCTGTCATTCACATGGGCTCCCATGTTTTTTTCACTCGGGAATCCAGTTTGAGAAGAGAAGACTAGCTATGGTTCTCATGGATTATAACCTTCTGAGGCACACATTTTCCTCCCCATGATTTCTCCTGCTGCAACATACTTCAACCAGCCAGTGAGATGCCAGAATAAATGATCATATAAGAATATAAGAAATCACTATTTGAGTTTACTCTTTTGTTGAATTTTAGAATGTGTATGGTTCAGGTAAGCTTTTGTTATTAAACATCCATCTTGCATCCCTAATGGATATATCTGCTAATTTTTTCAGTCATGTTAATATGACAGACACTATGTGCCTGTTGGTGTGGGGAATAAAACATTCTTTGTGCCCTGGAGTTCCTGTCACCCATGAAATCACTGTATCCAAAGTTAAGTTGGGATGATTTGGGTAAGAATCCAATTCTGATGTTTGCCCCAGGCACCCCCTATGAAGACATGAGAAAATAGCACTGGCTTAAACTAGTTTGTTAAAATAATCAATTATTTAGAGCTACATGACATCATTAGATATGCTAACATACTTTAATGAGGGGGCTGTGCTAACCACTTGGCCTGTGATGACATGGCCAGGACACAATCTTCATTACTGTTGCTGCTTCAGGGTGCTTGCTGATCATCCTTACCTATCATGATCAGCCTGTCTTATCCCATCCAGCCCCCAAACCAACTATGACCTAAGCAGCCAAAAAATCTGGCCTATTTAATCACCTCTACCTCAGCATCACAAAGCAGGAAAAAAGGCCTCCTCAGTTTTCTATCACAGAAAACCTCCTAAATTCCTGCTTAGCCCTAAATGCTCAACATTCATCAGGTAATATCACCATAAGGGCCCATTATGCACGGCCGCCAAAATGGCGATTTCAGGTCGCATGGAGTACGCGGAGGGGGAAGACGCGAAGCACACCAGTTATGCACGGACGGGGCGCGATGGTGGCAAAACCCAGAGTAACCGATTATGCATACGGCGATCCCGGCTGCTGCTTCTGGTTGCGCCCCGGTCACCCGGAAGCTGTGCTTTCTTCTGTGTTCCGCTAACGCGGCTTTTTTGGTGGCATGCACCGAAGCTGCGGCCGGTTGCAGCCGGCTCCGTGTGTTATCGGTGATTTTAGTCGCCGCCATTCCACCCCGAATGTGCGTTATTCCCCCGTGCATAATGGGTTATATAGTCATCTCAACCCCCCTCTCAAAATGGCCAATGATGGGCCTGGAGGGGGTGGGACGGGAAAGTGCCCCAGGTAGGGGTGAATGTTTCTCAACCATATTCTGCACATTCATGCCACTTCTGGGGTTTCTCAAAACCTGAGGAATGTTTCAGGGGTTTCTCATTGTTAAAAATTTGAGAAATTCCATGATGTTAAAGGGATGGTAGCAGCCAACAGAGGCATGACTACAGTGTAAGTGGTCAAATCATGTTTCCTTACCAGCTTCAAATATGGGTACCCATTTAAGCCTTGTGCTTTCCTAGCCTCCAAAGGCAGCGTAGCCAAATCAATCCTGGGCATTATTGCTATGAATTCCACTATTTTCATAATGGAATAAGTTGAATAGATGTTCCTGGATATTCTCTTTTTCACTGTGTTCCTCTCTCCAATAAGCTAAATGTGATATTATATCCTTCTTTAACAAAACTGTGTAATATTGAAATTGCAGTTACTATGTTAGCAACTCATGCTGAAGGTAGATCTGCTTGATTTTGCATAGACTGAACAGCACAGGATATAGTAGGATGGTTTGTCTTTACTCAAGATTGATCTGCTTGACCTAATTAGCAGGAAAAGTTGGTGGAGGTGTATCCTGTCCACCATGGCTGCTGTTCATTATCAATTTTAAAATGTCTACTATTATTAAAAAATATTTTTGTTTAATTATTTTCAAATACAGGACAAAATGGCAGACAGTCACATCTCATAATCATGTGTAAATTCTTTCTGTTCTCATGATACTAGTAGCAATCACCTCTGGGATTTCCCTCCATCAAACACTAGCAGAGGTTGCAAATGAGTCCTCATAACACTTAATCAACACGTATTATATTACTGGTGCTATCAGGCTCAGTCCAACATTATGCTAATATTAGGGAAAAAAAACCCTTGTTGTTCCTGTAAAAAACATAAGAAAATATGTAAAAAGGCTGTTAGGGAGGAGACATAACCTCCCAACCTAGGCAGAGTCTGCACTTACTTTCCTTATTCCATTGTCAATCCCCCCAGGCAGGGGGCCTCTTTCTTTTCTTGTAGGGGTGGGAGAGGATCGAAAAAGGCAGAGAAGGTAGAAACTTTTATGTTTGTTGTTGTAGATTGTTCAGATGAGGAATTTGATTTGCTTTAATTACAATAATTACAAAATGTTCAATTTCCAGATTATTGTAATTAATAAATACAAATCTAATGTCAGTGCTGATAACTGGAATGAGAATTCAGTTGTAAACAGATTTTTAAAAATCTCTAGTAACTGGAAACAATGTGTCATCCTGCCACAAATATACAGTATTTTACTAATAAAAATACAAGTTATATCCAACTGCCTAAGTGGAGTATTCAAACTTCAACAGGTAAGGCTGAACCATGCTCATGTGGCCATCATACTATGACAAATGTATGATTCATTTTTAAGTTCAATGCTGCTTCATAAATAATGTCTTGAATCATTCAAATAGCTCTTGTGGTGTTTAAATATATACTGGTATATCGTTATTCTGTTTTCAAGACTCAATGCACCTGGTACAAAAGATCATGGGCAGATCTCCTAGTTCAAGATATGCAATTATTCAGTAACTGAGAGTATGTTATTTTTAAACGTATCACCTATGAATCCGATTTGTCATACAATGCTCTTAATATTTTCCTTTTACCCGCCTTCTGGATTAAAATGTTCTGTCAAGTAGCTTTTCAGGACCATGGAAAGCTCTCGTTAAGCATCTGTACATTCTCTCAACCATTCTGGGACCTCATTAGTTTTCTACGCTTGTCCTCTGTGGGGGTGTTAACAAAAATCTTAAAATAAATGAAGCAATAAAAGACATGTTTGTGTATTTTAAATAATCAGGGAATAATTGGTCTCTAGAGCACATCAGAGGGTGGTTTTTTTTGTGCGGTCAGTTTAGTACCTAAATGACATGATAAGTAATGGGATCTCATGTGTCCAGAAAACCCCTTTTTATGTCAATGGAATAATAGTTTGTGTATGAGTGTTGCCTAAATAAACAAGTGTGTGCATGGGGGAGGTATACTAACTCCAAACCTTTATCAATATGGTACCCTAGAGAGCTTTATGCTCCTGTATTATTTAAGGCAATATTTATAGCTGATAATATCTTATGTCATTGGCATTACTATCCTCAGATATTTGCTTTTGATGGACAGAGGGGGTTAATTACACGGCACGTTGGAATTCACAAGATGGAAATGGATATTTTGACATTCCACCAAAGTTGGGCTCTTCCCTGTCATTTTACATTGTAAAGTGAGAAGATTTTGCTGACTTCTTGGTGAATTTACTTCTCAGCTAATTGCCCCCTCAGGAGTAATGTGTCAGCGGCGTTCCCCTCCAAATCTTGTGTAATGATTAAAAATGGAGAAACCGGGGTAGCTGAAGAAAAGGTCACTGTATAATTTCCACTTATTGTAACAAATAGAGCTAATGGAAGTGCTCCATCTTTTGTACATATCTTGGAAACATTTTTGCACCCCCTAAGAAAAAGAGACTTTCCAATTTGGTTGCATTGCGCTTAATGTTCTGTTTATGAGCTTTTACCCATTGATGGTAATGAGGTGTGATTCTCTTGCTTGTGCCCTTTTCTGCCAAGAAATGAACTTTTAAACAAAGTTTAATTATCTTCTTTTTATTTACAAATGACACAGTGGATATTATTCTCTGCCAAAGGAAAAGCCATGGCAGTGGTCGTTGTTGCTCAGATGTAAGGGTTGTGATATTCAGATTGCCTCACTGTTTGTAATCTTACTGAAGGGCTGAAGCAGTTTTATATGCCTCTTGTTGAAGCTGAAGTGTGTAATTTCCCACCCCTTCATAATGCACTCTTATGCAAGAACACAGCACAAGTACTATTGGTTTTATCAGGGATGGTTAGGAAGAACAACAACATATTGCTCCTTTACACTTCCTTTATTATAGTTTGTGTAATTGAGCCTCGTTAAACGCATACTTTGCCAGCATTGTATAAAATGCACATCTGCTTGTCATGATGAATCAATAAATCATCTGCAGAATGCTCTTGCATCTGAGAATATTGTAACTCCACAGAACAGGTGTTTGTGACACCCCTGAGGCAATTTATCTTGGCTCCAGGGATGTTTAATAGAGACATGAAGAACTTCAGTTTTACTTTTTGGAATTTCTTTTTCAGACTATAATGATAATGATAATGTAATAATAGTAAAAACAATAACAATAATAACCAAAAAAATCATAGAATAATAAAGTTGGAAGGGACCTCCTGGGCCATGTAGTTCAACCCCCTGCACTATGCAGGACACTCATATCCCTATCGCTCATTCACTGTAACTTGCCATCTCCTTGAACCTTCACATATGGACCCAACCTGGTGGAATGAGTTGAACCTTCATAGAATCAGCCTCTGTCAAATGGCTATCCAGCCTTTGTTTAAAAATTTCCCAAGATGGAGAACCCACCACCTCCCAAGGAAGCCTGTTCCACTGAGAAACCACTCTAACTGTCAGGAACTTGTTCCGGATGTTGAGACAGAATTTCTTTTGAATTAATTTCATCCCATTGGATCTGGTCCATCCCTCTGGGGCAAGAGAGAACAACTCTGCTCCATCCTCTATATGGCACCCTTTGAAGGTGGTTATCAGATCCCCTCTCAGTCATCTCCTCCTATTATTATTAATAATTATTAATTTATATATTACACCTTCCCATATAGGCTCAGGGTCCACAACAATAAAACAAACCATACAAACTGTTACAATAATAAAATGAACATTTAAATTCAATAAATATAATTTAAAATCCCATCCCCACCCCCTTCATGTCTTCTGCCAGCTATCATAGACTAGAGATTATACTAAATAGGGTGAGCCATAGAGGAGATGGTAGAGACCAATCTTGCAGGCCTTACAGACCTTGGAAGCTTTGTTAGGTACCAAATATCAACAGCAAATCATTCCACCAGGCTGGAGACAGGACAAAAAAGGCCATGGCTTTGGTTGATAGCAGACGTACTTCCTTGGGGCTAGGGATCACCAGCAGATTGGTGTTTGCTGAAAAGTTTTCATTGCAAGCTCTTTCAACCATGTTTTAAATGAAACAAAAACATCTGCACACAAGAGCACAAAAGTGCCAAGGTTCACATTAATCCTGGCACAGTTCCATATGCATGCAGTATGTTAGCTCTCCATGCAACCCTCTGAAGTCTCAAAAAGCTGGTCCTGAATGGCAACCCTCTGAAGTCTCAAAAAGCTGGTCCTGTATGGTAAGGGAATTTCTAGAATAATATGAGACTTGACACTGCAGGTGGGTGAAAATCAGTACTAGTAGAAGAAGAAGAGTTGGGTCTTATATGTTGCTTTTTTCTACCCGAAGGAGTCTCAAAGCAGCTTACAGTCGCCTTCTCTTTCCTCTCCCCACAACAGACACCCTGGGAGGTGGGTGAGGCTGAGAGAGCCCTGATATTACTGCTCAGTCAGAGCAGTTTTCTCAGTGCTTGGCAAGCCCAAGGTCACCCAGCTTGTTGCAAACCCGGTTCCCCAGATTAGAAGTCCACATTCCTAACCACTACACTACAAATGTATTTTCCCCACTGAAAATCATTTATAATTGGAGCAATTTCAGTCACTGTAATTTCTCAGCCTAAAAGAAATCACCTGAACTACCAAGTCAAACCATTAATAAGATAAATTATTTTAAATCCCTAAATGGATCCTGTTTTTCCTTTGTCCTCAGTTGTACCAGTAATTCCAAGCCTGCATTCATGCACCAATCTTGATGCAACTTACTATTTTCACTAGGGATGTGCTCCATGAGGAAAATGAAATTATATCAGATCTTGAACTCCATGAGGACACCTTTACCAGTATTCCTGACTTTCAGTACTTGTTTGGGATTTTTTTTTGGGGGGGGGGGAATCTCTCATGCCCCAATGCAATCTTTGAATTCATCAAAATTAGACCATACACAGTCTGGTCCCAGACCATTTCTCTGCCTATAGCCCCCAAAGAGTCTTATGTTCCACCATCTACAACTGGCTGCAGATCTCTGGCCCCAGAGAAGCATGTTGGGCCTAAACAAGGGCCAGAGCCTTTTTGGTCCTGGCCCCCACCTGGTGGAATGAGCTCTCTGAAGAGATCAGGGCCCTGCTCAAACTTCCACAATTTTGCAGGGCTTGCAAAAGGGAGTTCCTCCACCAGGCGTTTGCGTGAGGCCAACCAATTCAAATATCTGCTGGTTCTCCCCCCCCCCAGATGCCCTTCCATGACTGACAAATCTGACCTGCCCACGGATTGTCATTGTTGCTCTGTTAAAAATAAATTTCAACTGTCAAAAACACTGTTCTGGTTTTTATGTTATGTTATGATTATGTTATGCCATGTTATGTTATGATTGTTATTTATTGTATTATTATACTATTTCATGTAAATATTCCACAATGTTTAATGTAAATCACCCAGAGCCGTAGGGAAGGGCAGTATAGAAATCTAAATAAATAAATAAATTAAATTAAAAAGTAAAACATGTCCTCCAGTTGCTTTGTGAGAAATGTTTTCCACTGTAAGGATAGCTTCGTTATTTCTGATATTTAAGGAGAAGGAAGAGGTGAGGGCTGGGGTCGGGCATCAGACACATACTCCTCCAAAGCCTCAGAGTGCCTCCTCCCAGAGCCACTTGACTCAGGCCTGGAATTTCCATCTTGGATCACTAGGGGATTCTTAAACTTAAATTCCTTCTCTGGGCTTCTCTCCAATGGTGATGGGCTAGGAGCACTCCCCTTCAGATCCCCTGCAAGGATCCAATTGGAACATAGAAATTCAATTTCTGAGGTAATCAGGAAGAGTTTAAGATAAATAAGACACTTGCTGATGAGAATAGTAAGCACTCAAACACAAAAAATGGCACCATTTTTTTTTCATGGAGGGAGATGCTTTTCGTAATGACTAAGAATCCCGGATTTGTGTTTAGTGTTCCAGAAGTCTTGGCAATGATCTGAAACATCAATTTCTATACATACTTCAGCTCAGGGATTCCAAAATGTACACTCCTGATTTTTCCTCTTTTTAAAACTTAAATGGATTGGCAATCTAGCCTTATGATTTGCTGCATGACCACAAGTCTGGTGTCCGACACTCTGAATATTTATGTATATTAAAACTAATAAATAAATATATTTAATTGCCAGAGAATTTTGCAGGATTCTTAGTACTCAATTCACCTATGTAATAATTGCTCTTGTTTGCCCATTCTAATTTTGTGAGTAATATGAATTGTGAAAAGTTCAGAGCCTTGCATATGCAGGGGAGGAAAATGGCACAATAGGTTTTGTGTACAAATAGAAATGTAAAATGGAATGTTAGTCATTAATTACAATCAGTCACTTATCAGAACTCATTTAGCTAATGCCTCTATTGAAAAAGCTGGCAACTTTGACTGAAATAATTGATTATAATTCTCTGGTAATTGGCTTATTGCCTGATAATCTGCATGCAGTGCAAATGACTTCCTATTCAGGCTCATTCCACCAAAGATGCTAAATATTTATAAATACAAGCTGTCTCTCTTAGAGAAATATTGATAAACAATTTCCAAGTCATGCCTTTGTTTGCTCTGTCAGTTAATCATACACGAAAAGCAAAATATTTTTAGATACAAGCTGTCTCTGTCAGAGAAATGGCTTTCATCTGCTGTTCTGACTGTTGCATTCATCAGGGAATCAGAGATGTGGAGAAGACTCTGAAGAACCTTTAACAGTCAACAACAGGCAAGAATTTCTCTCTCCGGATTAGCATCCTGAAGCTAGGCAGCCAGATGTTTGTTCAGCCACACCTTAAAGCATCAATTAGTTCAAAGGAAAGAGAGGTATCCTAAGGAGAACATTATTTGTCTCCTGGCCTGTAGCAGTCTTTTATTTGTCTGTTTTATGCAATTGAAGCTAATAGAAACTTGAAATGATTCCACTATGTCTGTAGGATTTTTTCCTACCATGCACAGGATGAGGATCCATTGATATCACCTATTGGTTTAACGTAACTTCTCAGATATCTACTTAATGTTCTGATGAGCTGTTGTTGTTCCCCATCCTAACCCCAAATTCCTGGATTGTATCCCAGAATGCACTCTTTCCCTTCATCAGGAAATAAAACCACAAGGTAGGGAGTAGAAGCAGTATTTTTTTTGTATGGCAATTCCATTGAGAAATAACAAATGAGAAATACTAAAAGCAGCAAAGAAAAAAGAAAGAAGTAGCCAAGGTACATGATAGTCATGGTTAACCAAAACAGAAGGGTGAATAGTCATACCGAGGATATATTCAGATTTGAGTTTTCTTGATTTGGTACTAGAAGCAACTGAATCACTGAATCGGCATATCAATTCAAGGAAACTTGATCCAATTTGGCCAAATCAGCCAGCACACACCTGATTCTGCTGTGAGGAAAAGCGTCTCTGTGATCAGCTGTTGGGCCACCTGGGGGGAAAAGAACACCCCCACCACATGCACACACACAAAATCCTAACAAACTGCTGAACCCTGGAGAGATGCCTCTCTTTGGATCAGCACTTTGCTAGCTTCAGAGGCTAAACAGCATTTAAAGACAGCTGGGCAGATGTCCATAAGGAAATAGAGCTGGGTGTCATCTGCGTATTGATGACAACCCCATGCAAAGCTCTACATCAGCTGAGCCAGAGGGTGCATAAAGATGTTAAAAAGTGTAGGGGAAAGCACTGGCCCCTGTGGGACTCCACAAGAGAGTCAAAAGGGGTGGGTCAGCTCCTATCCCACTGCAACTATGTCCTGTTCTGCAGGAAGGAGAGCATCCACTGAAGGGCTGTCCCATGTATCCGCATCCCGGTGAGGTGGTGGGCCAAAATCTTGTGGTCAACCACATCAAACATCACCAATGGATCTAACATCTCAAGGATGGCTGAACCACATACATCAAGCTGGCGTCAAAGATCAACCATCAGGGCGACCAACACTGTTTGATCTGGCTCTATTAAGATTTCTGCTTTACTTCAAAGTTGAAATTTATTTAAAGGAGCAATTAAATGAAGTTCAAACATTTATCCTTGCCCTGTTCATATAAGACTCTTGTGGATTGTCAATCATTTGAAGGCCATATTTTTCAGGAAGATTCCTCTTACTGGGGAAGTACAGTGATGCTAGCATGCTGCCATTCTTCTGAGTTGCAATAATCATTCCATTTAGTATTATTATTAAAATAAAATCAGGGTGATGACCTTTAATAACAAGTAAAAAGATTGCCAAAAATTCAGATTGATAAGAAGAGAGGAACATAAATAAGGAAAGGCCCATCTATTCACCACTATCTTTGATGGTATCAGAACCCAGTGGATTCACCTGTCAGTTGGGGCTTTCTCATTATTGTTGTATATTGACCATGTTGTATGTTGACTCGTTCCATGTATTCCATATGATGTATGTAAACAGCCCTGAGCTATATGGAAGGGCAGTGTAGAAATAAAAATAAATAAATAAATAAATAAATAAATAAATAAATAAATAAATAAATAAATAAAAATAAATAAATAAATAAATAAATAAATAAATAAATAAATAAATAAATAAATAAATAAATATCTGGATCCTTTAAAATGCCTGCCTTCAAATTGCTGTTTTCCCTGGACTCTGAGCAAGCAGAGAAATTTCATGATTTCCTTGCATTAAGTAATTGTGCAGAAAACATACTACTATATACTACTATATACTACTATAGTATACTACTATAGTATACTACTATACTATACATACTACATACTACTACTATATAGTTGTGCAGTATTTTACTTCTACATGATCAGCTGATCTTTAGCCCAACAAAAATTATACAAGTTACCCAAAAATTAAATTAAATATCCACTTGAGGGTGATCTAGCTGTGACATATCACCCTATTGATTATCAGGGTTGATTCGGCTGATCTGGCTGACTCTCCACCTATACAGGACTGAAGAGTAAACAGAGCATGTGCTTGGCAGAAAGAAAGTTTGAATTTCACTTGTTGTTGTCATATTGAATGTATACCTTTCCTGCTTTATTAAAAGCCTTTTGTATTAAAAGCCTTTTGTGCCTTTTTACACCCCATTGTTTTATACATTTATGTTAGATTCAAGCTCTTAGGATTTTTTTTTTAATAAGCAGTTTGCTTTTGATTGGATCCATGTTTTAGACATTCTGCAAGGCCCCTGAAGAGCCAGGGTGATTGGGAGGTGGGTTAGAAGTACTCCAAATAATAAATAAATGAACAAACAAATAATAGTTGTGATTGTACTCATCAGACAGTCCATGGACTGTGTACTTCTGCAGGGCTTGTGATCAGAGTGTTTGATCATTGCTTTCTATGCTTTTCAAGTATTGCCTTTGTACCTTCCCTGTAATCACTCTTTAGGACAAATTCCCTTACAGAGGATTTTCAGAACTAGTTGCAGGCTGCCAGAAGAAGACAAGGAAAAACTTGTTGTACTTTTTTTTCTGCTGGATTCAACCCACTGTCCAAAATCCAAAGTGTGTGTAGTGACTAAAGAAAGTTTGAAAAATACAACAGTGATCTCAGAAGATGAAACCTAAGGGAAAAAACATATCTGGGAAATTTCTAGCTCTTCCTTTTCATTATCTACCATCTGGCTGTGGGCTGCAGAAGCAATCTCTTAAAAATAGGTTTCAGCCGGTGATGCAATATCAATTCCAACAAGTATTCAGAAGTGATGTCACATTTTTATGATAGAGTTTTACAATACGGTTATGCCCAAATCCTGACAACACAGTGATGACACTACTATTCAACAGAAAGGGTGGCTTGGACTTACCTGAGTTTCTAATTGATGGCGTGGAGGAGCAGGTAATGGAGGATGTACCAGGGTAGTTGAATGCCCAGCGGCACGCATAGCAGGTATGGTATGTGATCCATCATGTCTAGGAGGGGAGGGGGAGGTCCAGGCCCTAGCACCTAAAAAGGATCTACATATGCAAGACCTGGCCTTCTTGGGGCAGCTGTGTCATCCAACACCCTGGCCCAGATACCATCTAAGTTAGCTTGGTCATGTCAGACCTCAGAAGCTAAGCAGGATACCCTGGTTTGTATTTAGATGGAATACTGGCAAGGGACAAAGTCAGACAGTGGCAAACCACTTCTGAATGTAGGGGACAGTCAGTGCACCAGGATGGCGCAGACTGGTGTGCAATATGGGGCTCCTGTACCAACTTCCTCAGACAGCAGCCTACCAATGCCTTGGGGGGGGGAGCTTGTGGTGCTCCCCACAATTCAGGCGGTCACCCTGGTAGAACAGGGAGGGCAGAGGATGCCTTGTCTGTGACAGCCTCTCCTTTTGTGAGGTGGCCTGTGGAGGATTCATGGTGAGGCCTCTGAGGAGCTCAGGGGCTAGCAGTAAGTCAGGACAGTACCACATAGTATGCAACACGGGACCCTTTCACTGGCCTATTCAAGCAGCAGCTGCATGTCATTCTCTGGCTGGGATGGGGCATACAGGGCCCGAAATGCTCCCCTCTTTGCAGATATTCGGCCAAGGAGAATTGGAAGGATGCTGCTGTGGGTGCTTTGCACAGGGGGGCCTCCTGGCAGAGTTGCAGTCCAATTTCTCCCCAGGCATGTATGGGGAGGCAGGACAGGAGCAGGAATGCATGATGGCATTCTGCAGGGGGCATCAGCTTAACATGCAGATGGTACCAGGTTAAATTCCAGGCACCTCCTTTTTTTAATTGACCCTGTAGTAGGCGATGTGGTAGTCCTCCACCTGAGATCATGGATAGCCACTGCCAGTCTGAGTAGGCAATGCAGTCCTTGATGGTCCAGGGGTCTTATTCAGTTTAAGGTAGATTCCTTTGCATTCCACAGGTGGGTCCAGAATCATCCCTCTCTCCAGTGAGACGAGGTCCCGACCTGCCCATGGGTGGGGGTTGGCTATGTATGTCTTTGTACGTCCCTTGCCTGACTGCCAGACAACCCAATGCAGGAAGTTATAGCAGCAGCATACACATGCCAGCATACACAGAGGCGGTTTTGTAACCCGGGGGGGGGGGGCGGGATTCAAGGGGAGTTAAGAGGTTGTGGCCACCACCATGCACAGGGTCTCCAACAAGGTTGTCTTGGGCAGTATTGACACACCAACATCGGCTGGGGGCAAAGCAAACATGAGCATGAAGGGTCAGGTTCCACAAGGTCAAATACCCAGAGATAGCAGTGAGAAGGACAGTCCAGGGGAAGAAGGGTCCTGGGCATGGTGCTGTGGGGGCCTCCTGAGCAGGCTAACCCAGTCAGAATAGCTGTGGGACAGAATCACTCACAGGCTTCAGAACTGGCCACGTCACTTGAATCAAGACTCAGCAACAGGTTGAGTATAGTCATTTGCAGGTTGTAGTGCAGTTAACAGGGGTCAGACTGGCATGAGGGGGAGGGTTGTCATGGATCCAGTGCAGAGACATTTCCAGAGGGGACAGATGATAGCATGTACCTTGAGGGGCTCTCAGGGGCTTAAGCCATAATGAGACTCCATGCAAGAAGCAGCTGTGTAGAGCTTGTTGTAAGCACCAGCACACAACAGATTGCAACCCATTTTCAGGAAATCCATTTTGGGGGTGGAGCGAATTATGCCCACATGCCAGTAGGGGATTGATCAGTGAGAGCATTCAGCCAGGACTACATTACTGGCTGCAGAGATGGTGGACCAAGACCTGACCCCTTGGGAGTTGTAAGGTGTATCAGGGCAGGTCAGTTTTGTTGACTTAATTGACTTGGTTGGATCTTTTAGGTTCAGAAATGCAAGTACTTGGGTTAATATCCATACAGGATACTACCCTGCCAAGTCAACCCTGCAAGGTGAGTGGGCTACAAATTTACAGTATCTTACACCTCTTCCCTGGATGACCATGGCTGTTGGGACACCAGTTCCAGGAGCACTGGAACAGTGCTTTAGGGAGGCAGATTGTTTTGTTGGAGCTGCCAGGGGTCACATCAGAGAATGTGATCTATGGGAGGCTGCACTTGGCCAGGAGGACAACCATTAGGCTATTTATGGGGTGGAGGTGGCTTATCCATTTGTTGTCCAGAATTCTACCACTAGATGATGGTACTGGAGAAGCAGCAGAATCTACTTTCAGACTGGGATTGTGATTCGTGTAATTTGGGATTCAAGTTACCACAGTGAAATGTCTGAAGTCTTCAGAGTATTGGTGGGAACAAAGCCTGATGGTCCAAAATGCCCTCCTGCCAGTCAACTTATATTGTGCAGCTGGTGTGGTGCCATTTCTTTGTATCCATGCCCCCTGCATCTGCCGATTGCCATCCATCCACTGCAAATGGATGATGCCTCTTATGCCATTGCATATGACTATGAGAAGACATCATTGAGGGTTAGCTCTAGACATAGTGCTCTGGCAGGGTAGGTGATATATTTTCTGTCTGGAGTATATGACTTATTTGCTGTGGTGCAATGCAGCAGTGATGAACACAGAAAGGATTTTGAGAGTATTTTCACTCAAGAGTTTACTTGGCAATCAAACACTTTTTGTTCAAATGGAATTGACTGTGCACAGCAGGAAGTGCTCCTTAAGGAGGTCTAAGGGAGATCTTTCAGGTGACTTGAAGCAAATTGCTTTCGAAAGTTCAGCTTTCATGAATAATGAATGGTTTATATGTTTTATAATTATAGCAGGTTTCTCCTTAAAACATTTAGCCCACAGTCAGGAAGAAACAAAATACTGAGTAAGAGTGTCTCTTTCAGATCATTTCCTTAAATATATGTGTAAAACTAATTATTTAGCAACATTTTGAAATTGGCTAGCAGGGGACAGTTTTGCCAGTGAAGATTCGACTCATTCTTTGACATAAATATGGCCGCAGCCATTTATTATTATGTCACCCTCAAAAGAAGGGTTGGCCCTGCATGGTAAGTAGCCTGACCCCTCAGCCAGCTGCTTAACCTGAGGGCTTTAGATGCTTTGTGACCCGCTCTATCCCAGCTGGGAGAACAGGTCCTCTGTGACCAAAATCATACACAGCGAAGCAACCCCATTGGGGCCCACTAGGCACCCACCTCACTTTGGTGCCCCATAGGTCACTTGGCTACAAGCATCTGGCCTCCCAGCCAGGTAGGCTGCACTTGTATGTCAGCCACTCTCATTAAGGAGACCCCTGTCCCCCAGGGAGTCCAGTGCACAAACTCAACTCCCTGACAACAGGCCCCTACCATGCCTAAACCAACTGCGACAAGTAAACTGAACCCACAGCAACTCAAAACATGAACGAAGCCCCAACATGGGGTGGGAGGGAAGGAAGCGGTTCGGCTGTGGAGAGTTAGTGTGGGTGAAGTGGGAGCATGTGGTGCCTATAGAGGCAGCCACGCCACACCTCCCATGCATGCTGAGCATGGCATGTGTGCATGCAACCAAGACAGTCACCATCTTCTCGGATGCCCCCCATAGTACCAATGGTGGCCGTGGTGAGTCACAGCCACTAATAAGTTAAAACAATCAGTTTCTTTTAAAAACATAAACATTAAAACCTCTCTTTACATTGCATCTGCCCCATTCAGTGACACTGGGGGGAGAGGGGGCTAAAATTCCAGATTTTTATTGGAGACACAGGTCTACCTTCTGTTTCAGCAGTGAAGCTAGTTCTTGATGTTTTGCATGGCCTCAGCCATTGGTTCTGAGGAACCGCTCTGTCTTGCAGGCCCTGTGAAACTAGTTAAAGTCTAGGATGATATTTCCTGGAACTTAAAAAAAAAAAAAACATCATTATTATCATTTACTTCAGTGTCAACCATGCCACGGAAAAGGGTATTGAAATGCTGTCACTGATAGGCTGTAATCAGAGACTATGTTTTTTTTCTGCTACTCCAAAGAGCTTGGGACTCAGGGGTATGCTGGGCTATACCCCCCCCCCACTAGAAATTAAGAGGCATGTTATATGTCTGTGTTACTCCTAGAAATGCCTGCTTCACATCTATGGCAAGTTAAAGCATGTATTATTTTTTAGCTTACCTTTGTCTCTCTACTGTATTATGCTACACTGCCGTCTCACCTTGAAAAATCATTGTGTTTTTTCGCTTTTCTTATACCTGTGAATTTTTATTTTCATACAGTTTTCTTTCTTCCTGTTAAAGGTATACATTTTAACATTTTCCCCAGCTTTTGCATATAAATGGCATTAAAAAGACAAAAGCAGAAAGAAATGAATATTCATACATCCCGCTGTCACATTTTTATTCCACTCATTCTCTAAGGAGCTCAGGTCAGTGTATATGATTCTTCCTGCTTTTATTTTATCCCCACAACATACAACCCAGTGACACTAATTAGGCTGGGAAAGTGTGACTGCATCAGTGAGCTTTATGGTTGAGTGGATATTTAAGCCTTGTGCTCTCATCAAAGTCTTGTATTCTAACCACAACCCCACACTGGCTCTCAGCGAGTCTTACTAGATTGAAGATGTGGTGTTCCGTCTATGAGGCCAGAACTGCATGGTAACCGTTGAAGGGCTATCTCCTCCCATACTATTCAACCTCCAGTTAATATTCTCAGGATAAATAACATTCTCTGCGTATCTGCCTACAGAGGTAGCAACTAGAGACAGAGCTTTTGTGGGGATGGCACCTTGCTTCTGGTATTCCCTCTACCTTGAATGTTATGGCTGCCCTTCTCCTGCCTCTAAATGTGAAGCTAAAAACCACCCATACCTTTGATGATAAGATGGTGCTTCCTATAAGATCACAGTTTTTAGTAGCAAATGCCATAGGAAACAAATGAGAGGGCTTGGCACTATATCTGTTCCAAACTTTTGTATGTCTCTAGCTTTAGCAACAAATCATCCTATGTAGCAGTTTGTATTCTCCTCAATAAACTACTGAGTTCCTATACAAGTCTATGAGTTAGCTTTTTTTTTTGGGGGGGGGGTAATTGCTATGGATAGTTAGATTTCAAGATTTAGCACATTAGTGAGAAACATAGAATCATAGAATCATAGAGTTGGAAGGGGCCATACAGGCCATCTAGTCCAACCCCCTGCTCAACGCAGGATCAGCCCAAAGCATCCTAAAGCATCCAAGAAAAGTGTGTATCCAACCTTTGCTTGAAGACTGCCAGTGAGGGGGAGCTCACCACCTCCTTAGGCAGCCTATTACACTGCTGAACTACTCTGTGAAAATTTTTTTCCTGATATCTAGCCTATATCGTTGTACTTGTAGTTTAAACCCATTACTGCGTGTCCTCTCCTCTGCAGCCAATGGAAACAGTATCCTGCCCTCCTCCAAGTGACAACCTTTAAAATACTTAAAGAGGGCTATCATGTCCCCTCTCAACCTCCTTTTCTCCAGGCTGAACATTCCCAAGTCTCTCAACCTATCTTCATAGGGCTTGGTCCCTTGGCCCCAGATCATCCTCGTCCCATGTCTGCTTTAGTTTTTTCCATCTGTGGCATTAAGGGAAGACTTCCATAATTTGGCTTCTGTCCTAAAAGGCCTTAAGCCAGAGATTCTTATCTCAAAAATAATCTTGTTGAGGGAATTCTATCCCAGGCTAGCTGTAGGGAGGGGCATCTCTAATGGCAAATACAAGATAAGGGAAGAAGAAGAAGAAGAAGAAGAAGAAGAAGAAGAAGAAGAAGAAGAAGAAGAAGAAGAAGAAGAAGAAGAAGAAGAAGAAGAAGAAGAAGAAGAAGAAGAAGAGTTGGTTTTTATATGCCACTTTTCTCTACCCAAAGGAGTATCAAAGTGGCTTACAATTGCTTTCCCTTTCCTCTCCCCTTTTATATGCCACTTTTCTCTACCCAAAGGAGTATCAAAGTGGCTTACAATTGCTTTCCCTTTCCTCTCCCCTTTCCTCTGAGTAGTTGAGGCTGAGAAAGCCCTGACACTACTGCTCAGTCAGAACATCTTTATCAGTGCTGTGGCTGCATGTGGGGGAGTGTGGAATCAAACCTGATTTGCCAGATTAGAGGTCTGCACTCGTAACCACTACACCAAGCTGGGATGGGAGTACTCCATCCCAGACTACTGGATGCTCCATGGTATATATCTTTAACATCTTACCCAAATTTTGCACATACCTTTCCACCAGGCCATTGGCACATGGATGATGACCAGACACATAGCCAGAATTTTTTTATATATATTGGAGGGAAATTATAGTGGTGGTGAACATATCACTATTTATTTACTTTGTTATGAATGAGCGACAGTGGAATGGCTTATAAAAAGAGAAGGCAAAAATGTGAGCAGCACCAACCCTTTTTCCCCCTCCCCAAGTGTTTTCATGGGCTAGAACACCTGCACACCTGTAAAATGGTCATAAATCCACTTGTGAAAGGCAGTGATCTATTTCCCTTGTTCATTAAAATAAGCTTCTGTTTATTCTCTTATTTTTGTCATCTTTCTTTAAAAAATGTACTACTAGATGGGTATTTGAATTTTTATTGCATATTTGCATATTTTTTGTTTCAATTTGAGATCTAATTTTTAGCAGTAATAATACAAGACTTGGTAAATTTTTCATTCCACTGTTTTTATTGAACTTACAAAACTGATCATAAAAATGGTTTCTATTTAATTCAAAACTAGCAGAGCTATTTTAATATTAGTTGCTTGAAGAAAAGCAATGAAAAGAAAGTAACCTGATATTATGAAACAAAGACATATCAGATTTACTTCATTGTCTGAATTATTCAGTACTTTTTGGAAATTTGTATTGATGAAGTTTGGAATCAATGTCACAATTATTATTCATTTTTCAGGTTTTTTGAAAAAAATATCTGTCTTCCACATTTTATTTTAAGTATTCAAAAATGGTAATACATCTTTGAATGTAACTTGTACATTTTACATTAAGGTTATATTTCAAGTTTGAAAAAGGAATTGTTTCTCAGTGTTAGAATTACCATATAGGTAAATATAATTTAAATGACAATCTTTGGCAAAATGCATTAGAATAGCATTAGAATAACCAGAGGTACCACAAATTTTGTGATGAACATGTTTGGCCCAAAGAGCTCATGAACCAAGTTTTGGATCTCCTTGCTATAGCACTATTCAACTCAAGTGGATGGTGATTGTCTTTAATACAGTGCAGTAACTGTGGTGGAAGAGTTTCAGTTCCTTCTATCTTGAAACTACTTTTACATTTGTGCAGTAGATGAAATTCATTCTTCTCCAAGGCCATGGATGCTTGAGTCAAGTGATTAAATGATGTTGCAAGTATTAAAACTTCCATAATGCAGTATAAAACATACACATGTTATAGCACCACAAATATACACTTAAATGCAGAATGGTAAGGTTTTCTGGTTGGGGAGCATCATCTGGGCATGGAATTGGGGTCACTCGGGTGGGCTGGTAGTTGTCAATTTCCTGCATTCTTCAGGGGGTAGGACTAGATGACCCTGGAAGTCCCTTTCAACTTTATGGTTCTGTAATTCTTTTAAAAGGTATTAATTTATCATCACTGTCAGACTGCTTTGTTCACTCGTGCTTAAAATTCTGGCTGCAAAACAAAAATGACGTGTCTGTTGAGGTGGGCAGCTAACTAGGATGTTGGGAAATTTGCATTGGTGGAGTTTGGAATCAATGTACATTTACTATTATCATTATTAATGGATTTATTGCCTGCTGCTACCAGCCAAGCTGTCTTGCGGCAGGTTACATAATATGAAACCCCACAAATCTCCCTGCTAAAACATGATATCCCAGCAGCAAAAAACCTATCCTAATTCATTAATTTGTTTATTTATTTATTTAATGAATTTTGTATATCTAAGGATCAATAAAAGTGCACACTTGACACTGGAAGAAAAAAATGGAGGACTTATTCCTTATGTCAAACAATGCTCAGTCTTATCACCTGTGAGGTGTCACAACAGTCAAACATCAGTCTCTTCTTTCCATTAAAAAAACCCCATACAAACCTGTCCATTTGTGTTTCATTACACCAAGTGATTTTTCATATGAATCCACTCTGAACTCATTAGAGGTCTTGCCCAAGATAAGAGGTAGTGATCTATGAAAAATCATTGTGAGGCATTTAACGATGGGCTCATCAGGTCCAATCTACTGGTCATTACCAAAGTCAGTGACAATCCACAACAGTGCACACAGTCATAAAGTTATCCAACCACAGAATTGGACAGATTTGTTTTAAAATACTCCCATTAAACTAGACTCTACATATAGAAAAGTGGAAACATATCAAATCCTGTTCCGTATCCTCAGCCACACAGATTTGATTTGTCCCGTTTTTCAACTGTTAGTATTATGAAGAGTTTCCACAGGCATGGCACTTTATCAAGGGAGCTCTATGAGATTAAAATACTGCTTTAGATTAGAGCTATCAATACATTGCGTAGTCATGAGCTCTGGAGAAAAGCAAAAGGCAAGGCAAAGGTAATGAGCTCAGTTAAGAGGTAGAGCTGTGGGGGGAGGGGATGATGAACAGACGCAGCAGTCCTAGATGAGCTCAGTTTGGGACTCTTGCCCTGATGCTATCCATTAAATCAGCGTTGATGGGACTTAAATCACCCTGACCTGAAAAAATACACGGCTAAAGCATTACGGGGTAGATGAGCTCACCAGTCTCATTTTCATTTTTGGAAACCGTTGCTACATGGCAGAGTGGGGGGAAAAACCATTGCATTATTTTAGCATGCTAAGAAAAATGATCTTTGGGGAGGGGGGAAGAAAGGCAACATGATTTTAATATATTTTGGGGACTATCTGAATGTAATGCAGCAATCAAAAGTGCCTTCAATGTATTTTTACTTGACTTTTCAGAGATTTGCGACATGGTTGTAATGTTTACTTTGATGTGTCCCCTTTTTTCCAGTGAGATCCAATATTGAGAATTTGACAATCAGTCCCTCCAAGCATTGTCTAGTCCCTCTCAGCAAGAGCTTAAACTATAGGAGCTGGCTTTTAAAATGTTTCTAAAGCCTAAATTTAATTTATAATATAATTAATTGGTTTAACTTTGATGTTACCTGCCTTGAATGGTTCAGGGAAGGGAGGGAGATAACAACAACAACAACAATAGTAATAAAAAACGTAGCCTTAATATGCATCTATTAAGCTTTGTTCATGTGTTATCACATAACTGAAAGTGTGATTAGCATCCTTAAAAATTGTTTTCTTGCATAGATGTTTCTACTGATAATGGGCCAGAGTCTGGGACAGACTCTTTTTCTAGTTTTTCCTTTTCCAGAGCTCCTGTGAACAATGTCTCAGTAATGGAGAGGATGGGATTATTCACTCATCCTGGAATCTGCCTGCCCTCTGGCTTTGAGGACAAGGCACTCACGTTCTTCCTCCTTGGCTGTCTCCAGGCAGGCCTTATAACAGAGTACCTGGGGGCAGTACCCCCAGAGTACCTGGGGGCCACCAATACATCTGAAGCCCCATTAGTGATTGGACCCTGCCAACGGGCTATTGTCCCTCAATCCTCTCCTAACTCTTGTTGCTTGAGGCTCATTTCATATTATCTGAGGTGTTTCTAACCTGCTGGTCCCTTTTACTGCTCTAGGAAGTTCCCAATGTTTACACTTACTTTTTACAGTTCCTGCCACAACCCCCTCTTGGTGTCACTTCAACTTCTATCCCCTGCTCATTCTTTGGTCACTGTGTATGGTCATGGTAGCTCCTGCTATCTGTGGCCAGTGAGTAGCAGAGGGGGAAGGAGGCTGCATAAAATTGCCATGGCAAGTTTGCAAGACTTCTCAGCAGGTGATAAATGTTGGGGTAGGAAGGACTCAAATCGCTGGACAACAGCATTATGTATTGTGTATATGTTCCTTTATATACAGAGCTATTGACATATGTTAGCACTGTGTAAACTATTTATAAACCACTATAAAAGAGCCATATAAAATATAAACAAATCAAGACATTAGTAGTGAAATACTAATAAGAACAATGGACACACACACACACACAAACACAGAGACATTTGTTAATGATGGGATTATGGCCATTAGCAGGCAGAAAATCTTTTACATCTTTTGAATATGACTTTCTGTCTATCTATAGAATGAAATGTCTGGAACAGTATCACCCAGGTGGTGGTTCTCTGTTGGGGTGGTAGAATGGACATTCTACTCTGGATTTAGGAATGACTGTATAGACTGATAATTAGAGATCAACCAGTGTGGTTTCTACTCCATACCTCCATTTGACAACCTTAACCCAACTGACTTCTGAATAAAATAAGTTCAGCACCCATGAGGGAAACAGAAAAGTAGCATTTGTATTTACTTCCAAGGATAAAGGAATAAAGTGGTTCAGAAAAGAGGATAACAACTATTTACTAGTTTAATACGGTTGATAATTTAGGGGAGCAGATAAAAGATAACCAGCAAGTTTGTATTCATGAGTTTAATATTAGTCTCTCTTTCCCAAATCTCAGGATTCTCACAGTGTAAATGTGAAGTCCTCTCATAAAACATGTATTTTACCAGATTTCCTCTGAAATGGGGAATTCAAGACAGATACAGTCTCTTCCTCAAGATAGTCAGCTTCATCACCAAAGATAGGTTCTTCCTTATTCTCCTGATACAGGGTTCTCTCCCAACTAACACTCTGGAGATGCTCTGTCTCTAAATATTCACTTAATTTACTTGCTTAAATGCAAGACAAACTCTGAGGCCCATTCCGCACAAGGAACAATGTTGCCAATTGGTTCCTGAAAGCGGAAATGCTATTTTTAATAGTGCAATCTTGGCGTTACACATACCTGCCTTTGTAGTGGAATCCAGTAGTGTTTCAATCATTTCCCACAGGTTTCCGGTCTTGCAAAAATCGCTATCCAGGAAGCAATATTTCTGTGCTTTGTACCACCCCTGGCCGTCAATCAAACGAACAGCCAATGGGCGGCTGTTATCATGCTCCCGAAAAGCCCCTTTCCCTTTAAGAACAAGTTTTTTTTTAAAAAAGAAAAACACACGTTGCAACGAATATGCCTTGATTCCTCCTAATGTAGAGACCCATCTAGCTGGCAGCTGGCGTGTGAGCTGGCGAGTCATCGTTACCATGCTCCCCCGAGTGAAAAGAAAAATCCCCGCCCCCTGCATGGGTGCGATTTTCAGCCGAAAATAAAGGGAACTTGCAAACGGGGCTGTGTTGTGCTTGGGGACTTAGGGGAGCTTTAAAAGATTTCTATGTAGGGACTGTAGCCAGAGAAGCCTCTCTGGGTGAATGAAGGCTCGCTGGTTCATTGCTTTTTGCTCGCTCCGAGTAAAAAAATGGCGATCACTTCGCTGGAAGTTAGGAGGAGAGAGCCAGGGGGAGGGACTTGGCTGGAACCGCAACAATGGGAATGCACAGGTCTTTTTCGCTACTGTTGCAGATTGTTTGCAAGAGTGTAGCGCTTTTCGGAGGGTGAATCCACTTTTCTGGATTTCCCTTTAAGCACTACAACAAATCGCTTTTTGTGGGTCTGTTTCAGGAGTGTGGCAGCTTGTGTGTGACATTATGCGTAACTGCAAATTAGTAGCGTTTACAATTTGCAAGCCTTTGGCAACATTGAAGTCATGTGGAATGACTCTCTTTCTCTGAAGGTTCAGACTCTATCTGCTTGAGCTGACAGTATAACAACTTTTTTCTCTCTTCTCCAGCCCTTCCAAGGATACTGATTAGTTGCCAGCAACTTTGTTCTCACACCAAACAAGACCCAAGAGAGCTGGTGTTTCTCACAACAAAAAGGACTAAATAGGTTTAGTGTATTTTGGCTATCTGTCAAGATATCCTACCTGGATGTAGGAATGATTGATTGTATCACTATTATGTGTTTAGACTGGTAATCGGATAAAACTTGCAGGAAGCCTCTGGGTAGACTGAGGGTAGACCATGAACACTGGCACAAATATATAATCAATTCATAGATCCAAAGCCAGGATTTCCTTGCTCTAAAGATCCCAGGCTTTGGGGAAAATTCAAAATGCGTCATGTACAAGTGAAGAAAAATTACAGATAATTTTCAATTTTGTTGATGATACAAGAAACAAGATGGAATAGAAAACTGCATGTGTTTCACTGGCAGCAATATTGATAGTAATAAAAATGTTGAAATAGCTGCTGCTTGGTTTTAACACAAGAAACAGAAACTAGCAATAATGATGCTATTTCAGGAACCATTTTTTTGGTAAGTGTATACCTGTCCCTGACCCCATTTTAATTGGTGCATTTGAAACTCAACTCAAGCCCCTTCTCTTTTTCTTACTGCTATAGTTTTAGGCAATGTTAGGGAACTACCAGACCTATTTGTGTGATTTACTTTCTATTTCCATGCAAATAGGAACCATTATTTTAAAAGATTTCCGTTCTCCACTCCATGTGCAAAAGCATTCTAGCTAACTACAATGGTGTGAAAGCCCTCACATTATGAGAGGTACAAGAGGAAAGGAGAAATTATGTTGTAAGAGGAAATAAAAATAATCCTCTGTCATACCTTCTGAAAAAATGGTAAGGGAAGCAATTTTTAGCTGATCTAAAGGTTTAATTAAGAGACAATTCTGTGGCACAAATAATTACATGTTATATAAAAGTGGAACAGCAAGCAACTAGGATAAAGTTGTGAATTTATCCTAGTGGAAACAGTTGTACAGCTGTGGAAAAGTGGATGACATATTTATCTGTTTTAAAATAAATGTATACCTTATGCCAAGTTATGGGTTCCTGGAATCTACATGGGTTTTTTAAACCACATATGGGCTTGCATGGTAGCCCAATAGTTATACAAAAATCACAAAAGGGAAAGACTTTGATTATCAATGTGTATGTATCCTTTGCATGGAAAAATTATAACATTTTATATTTTCTGTATTTCTCATGGCTGGTGAGTTCAATTGTATCCCATACATTCATAGTTTTGCCTACTTTTAATCAAAAAATCCTAACAGAAAAAATACAACATTGTTGGGTAGGGTGGCCATCTCTGGGTTGGGAAATATGTGGAGAGTTGAGGTGTGTAGTCGGGAGTGGGCAGGATTAGAAGCAGGGAGGGACCTCAACGGAATATAATGCTATGAAGTCCATCCTCCAAAGCAGCCATTTTATCCAGGGGAACTCTTTCACTTTATTCATAATTCCAGGGGATCCCCATATCCCACCTGGAAACTGGCATCCCTACCTGAGGTATGGTTGACCCCACTATGGAGTAAATGGGGAAAAGATCTATTTGTCAAATCATTTTGTCCCCAATATTGTGTCTGGTATCTAAATATGATACATATACTCCCCCCCTCCCCCGTCAGAAATATTCTGCAGGCTAATTACACTCCTGGGTGAAAAATGTTTATCAATTTATAAATCAGATTTAGCTTTTATTTATTTATTCAATTTATATATCACAGTCCCTGCAAGCTGACTCAGTATACAACATCATGTTCAATAACAGTAATATGTGTTAAAACAATTAAAAGAATTTAAAATCCCTAAAAATCTGCATTCGGCAACAGCAACCATTGAACTATTATTTTAGCATGGCCCCCATCAGATCTACTTCATGTTGAAGGCTGTCCTGAAAAAAATCCTATTTCTCTGAATGGGGCATTTCAGCACTTTTGTTAGTCACTATGGCAGCTGCCTGACTGAATGTGAAACAGTTTTGCTCACTGGTTTAAATTTGCATTGTTCAAACTAAATTGTCCTTGCAAGGTGTTAATAACCCTTAAATACCCTCAAGTATACCCTGAAGGACATTTCCACCCCCTCACATATTATCGTTCATAGCTAAATATTAGCTTTCAAGCCTTCTGCTGCTTGCAAACTTCCAGAGACTGGATCGCCTCAAAAGCATTAGGATGTGAGCTATTGTTGGCTACTAAGCATCCATGCTGGAACTGAACTTCAGTACAAGAAACAAACGTTTTCAAAGGTTAATCTGAAGTATTTTCCAATTTTATTATATTTTTCTCAGGTCTGGGTTTCACCGGGATGGATCATTCCCTTATAGTTGATTGACAAAGCAGTGAGGAGAAATAATTTCCTTCATATTTGCTATTGACTAGCATGATGGTAATTGGCCAATGAGACGCGACTCGGCTTTTGGCATGAACAAGGCCACAGCTTTTATTAACCAAACAGTCCAGGGTTGGCCCGGCACAAGGAACAGAGTAACCCCTTCTCAGCCGTCCAGCTGCTGACATGGGCACAAGGGGCGCCCTGGGTCCTCCTTCCTCCCGGCCGGGAGGAAGGTTCCCTTGCCCCTTGAAACCCTCCCCTGGGAGGAGGCCAGTAATGGCTGCCGGGCGTCCACCTCGTTCAGCCATCCTTACCTCCTGGCTCCGAGCCCCTGTCCTTCCCTGCCGGGCAAGGCCACACTCGCTTATTGAGATCCCCTCCTCAGGGCCCAGTACGCAAACTGGCCCCTGAACCAAATAGTCTGCCTCGTGCTCCTGTTCCGCAGCTGTGATGAAAAGAAAAACAACAACCATTAACTTGATGGGTGGGGGGGTGGGGGACCATCCTCCGGCTCGTCTCGGGCGGCGAAGAGGGCCCACCGCGTGCGCTTGGCGCTTATAAAGCACCTTGCCCCGCCCTCCACGCTGTCCCGACGCACTCCTGTGCGCCGACGCTCGCCGGGCCGTTGCGTCTTCCTGGCCCGCCCCCCTCAGCCGCGTCAATGGCGGCCTTGTCCAGCCTCGGCCGCGTTTTCTCAAGGGTTTTTTAAAAATGAAATACACTTGTATCTAGGTGCTTCCAACATGCTCATAGATCTGGGAGGGCAGTCATACAAACCACAGCTCATCAAAAAGATGCAATGAGTTTTTTGTCAAATGTCATACATGGTCCTTACATGGATTGTAAAAGATGCATAAACAGGCTAATTACAGAGATCATAAAGATCTCTACATACTTGGGGGATTTTGTATGTGGAATGTGATCAAGTTGTAGCCGACCTGTGGTAATTGCATAAGATTTTAAACGGAAGAGATGGACTGAAGTGGTTTGCTATTACTTTCCCCATAGGTTTGGAGAGGTCCAGGGAACAGAGTGAGGAGGTGGCTATGGAAGAAGAAATGGCCTGCAAAGTGCAGCAGGTGGTTTCATTAGGAAATCAGAGTATTGGGCAACAGAGATATAGAGCAGGAGTCTGAGGAATCTTATATTTATATTTATATTTATATTTATATTTATATTTATATTTATATTTATATTTATATTTATATTTATATTTATATTTATATTTATATTTATATTTATATTTATATTTATATTTATATTTATATTTATATTTATATTTATATTTATATTTATATTTATATTTATATTTATATTTATATTTATATTTATATTTATATTTATTTACCACCACTCTCCAAAGGCTTGCACCGGTTTACAGAAATTCATAAAAACAATAAAATCCCATAAAAACCCACTAAAACTTAATTAAAACACAATATCGCAATGGCAAATAATAACCCACTCCCTTACCCCCATCCAGCAAGGTCTATTACTCTCTATCTGGGAGTAAGGGACTTAGTTGGTTTCAGCTAGAGATCCACAGCTGACAGTGCCGGGAGTGTCGCCCTGGCATCAACTATATGCCTGGCGGAAGAGCTCCATCTTGCAAGCCCTGTGGAAAGCTGACAAATCTTGCAGGGCCCGCAGCTCTTCCGGGAGCTTGTTCCACTAGGTTAGGGCCAGGGCTGAAAAAGCCCTGTCCCTGGTTGAGGCCAGACATATGTCCCAGGGGCCCAGGACCACCAGTAAATTCATACCCGCAGAGCGAAGAGCCCTACAGGGGGGCCTAAGCAGATAAGCAGTCCCGCAGATAAGCCGCTATAGCAAGTGGTGGTTAGGAGTGTGGACTTCTAATCTGGCGAGCTGGGTTTGATTCCACACTCCTCCACATGCAACCATTTGGGTGACCTCGGGCTCACCACAGGATTGATAAAGCTGTTCTGACCAAGCAGTAATATAAGGGCTCTCTCAGCCTCACCTACCTCACAGGGTATCTGTTGTGGAGAGAGGAAAAGGAATGCAATTGTAAGCCTCTTTGAGACTCCTTCTGGTAGAGAAAAGAACCATCTCTTCTTCTTCTTCTTTTATGGGGAGAAGATCTGCAGCATAGATGGGATTTGCGCCATCCTGGTTTTAGATTGAGTTAGAACAAAAAGTTTGAATCTCACTGGCTGATTTAATCTGCTGTCAAACTTTGGCAGAAAAAATGACAGAAAATACCCTAATAAGGCTATTGTGAACTAAATTTGCATGGGTATAAAGAGTGTGGGTAAGGCAAAATGATTAACATACTTTAATTAGGTTGAAGTGAGCCAGATCTGCATTTACACAAAAGTTTGAGTGAGTCAAGATAGTTGCTGAAACACAATGGAGCATAATAATCTGAATGCCCTTCTTGTTTGAGGAAAAAGAGAAACCAGGCATTCATTATGAAACTAGCAACTTCCTTCTGCTGGGCAAACAACTCTGGGGTATGCCAGGATATTCCTGTGTTGAAAAGTCTTTTGTTATTAATAATATTACCCTGTGTTGGGTGAATATTGCACTTAATCTAATGCCAGCATACCCTTCCTCTTCTTCCCGGGGTTTTACTAATGTCATGGCTACACTCAGGTGTCATGAACTTCGATTCATGCCTGTTAGTTTCGTTTCTCATTGGGATGGCAAGCTCGGGGGTTGTTAACCTGTAAATCTGTCCTCGGGCTCCAAGCCTCCCTTTCTTTCCAAGTGGGAGTTTTCCGCTGTTGATGCATCAATCTCACTATAAGTGTCCTTGTGGAGACAGCCTAGTCTCAACAGCCTAGATTAGATTCCTGGCCATCTGGCATCCTGCAAACCCCAGCACCTTTGGTGCCCTCTCGCTCTCCTGCCAAAATGCCTTAGCACCCCTCCCTTATGGAGAGAACTCTATATCTGCCTTGTACTGTCTATTGCTCTTTGTTATTATCAAGATCTTTGCTTAGGAAGATCTTGGCTTGCTTTAGCATTCTGTGGACTCTGTTTAATAAAGCTCTCTTTGTATTTTCAACTGACCGTTGGATCTCAGATGTGTCTATCATGGCATATCATGGACTCTGCAGGCTTGGCTCAGCCTGATTCCTGACACCAGGTGCCTTTATGAGACTCCCTAGTTTCAGAGTCCCTTGGCACTTAGGACATAAAAAGCAGTGCCTATTAAAACAACTAATTCCCATGAGATGGGGACCCTACTAATCAAGAAGGTTTTGGCTAAAGAATGTGGTGGGGTCCCCATGTTCTGCTTCACGGAATCAATTAGACTGGTTTCCCCCGTTTTTTTAGGTTGACTTCTAATACAGGGCATGGGGCCTTTGATATAAAAATCTTATTAATCCGCTCCACCAGCATGCCTTTATGCTCACTAGATTAAACATCTTCTTCTCAGCTGTACCATCAGGTAGATATCAGGTAATGTACCAATGGAGAACAGTAGCCAAATTCTTGGCTGTGGTGATACAAAAGGATAATCAGCTAAGCAAGAAATAATTCTAATCCATGGGCATTTATAGTTGGTGTGAATTACTAATTACTGAGCATTTGATGGAGGAATGTGTAATTGGTTATCATTTTTTTCACTTTATTTGTTTTATCTTAAAACTTTGTAATCATTATGTATTATTAATGAACAACTACTTACTTTCATATAGACATTTTTATATGCCATTAAAGGTTTTTTAAATTTGAATTTGAATTTTGTTCAGCTTCGCATGTACAAATATCCACAAACTATCATTTGTAGAACAGCAATGTGTCATGTGGTGTCAGGTTATTATGTCTCCCACTCTTTTCTGACTTTGCAACTTATTGCAACTTAGATCTTGTCAGATTCCTTGATGATTGTAATAAATGGGTTAATACTGCATGCTAGTAATGGACATGATAGGATGTACAGTGGAAGTAAGCATAAGATGTGTAGGAAGCAGGTTTTATCATCACTTTTCTTTATGAACAATGTTGTCACTTAATCATAAGTTAAGAGACAAACCATTACCCTGGAATATAGGCTAGCATAATTGCTGAGCTCTAAGCAGTCACATATACTCCAGCAAATGAGCAATATCAGCTAAGCCACTTCTGATGTTATACCTCCTAATTTACCCAATGCAGAATTGACAGAATGATTTGGTCTTTTGACTGGCTTAGCATTCTGATGAGTGCCAAAATGGTGCCCAGTCTGGTGGCATGCTTTTCTATGAGATTTCTAACCACTGTAAATGTTTCTTTGTACAAAAAAACCAAACAAAAAAACAGAACCGTTAAGCAGTCAAAGAATTAAGTAGCCAACCTTTAAGACCAGAATTAAATTTTGTTGGTCTTAAAAGTGCCACTGGACTCGGATTTGGTTCTTTTGCTTCAGATCAACATCTGAATCTATCACCTGAATCAAGCAGCCCTCGGCATGTAAACTCAAAATCCTACTCGGATATATTCCATGGGACTTATTCCCAGTGTTCTTGTGATTGTATTGTAAGACTACTGGATTCTAACAGAAAGGAATAACCAATAGATTCTTTCATTCCAAATGGCCATGGGAAGAATGACATCATAACATGGCTTTATAAATGTTTCTCCATAACTCTTGTTCCCAGCTTCCATGCTCATGAGAGAATTCAACATACTACAGGGGAAATGGTAATTTTTGAATTGTAGTTGTACTTCTTTATCCCTGATCCTCATTTTGACTGCAGTGCAGAACATCCTTTAAAAAATAATGAGGGGGGAAACAATCTGAAGTGGCTTTTAGACTACATCAATATGAAACAGAGAAGTCCAGGTTTTGTGTGCCTCTGTGTGTGCATGTGTATGAGAGTGAGAGAGACAGTTACACATAGAGTTTGTATATATGGGAATATTCATGCTTCTGCCCTGCATGTAGACAAGAGAACAGGGTAGTTTCTCAATGTATTCTTCACAGCACCAGCTCCAACATTGTCTCTAAACTCTATATGCCATTGCAGCACAGTTTTCCTACAATGAACATCTGTTTAATATTTAGCCAGATGCCCATGGAAGTGAAAAGTATGGCTCAGGGCAGGTGGTGGTCTTTGTAACAAACAAACAAAATCTCTACTTAAGATACAACCAGAATGCACGCAGAATATACATTTAAATACACACACGCAAGAATCCTGTCTTGAATTTATGTGCATCATTTACCTCTGTTTGCTTAGAACATTTGGGCTGTAAAATGTAATATTTATATGTTCATAACACAGCCCTTCCTGATGTTACTTTCAGACTTTCATTATATCTGTCAGACTATGCAACATCGTACGTTTCCTTGAATCTGATGGTTTTCATAAATTTGGAAGACTCTTCATTACATGAAACACAACTGGTACGATTTTTGTCATTTTAGTATATGTTTTAAATTCCCTGCCTTTCTGTGATAATGTCACACTGACTCACATTAATTTTGCTCCATGCTTAATGTTATCCTATTGTTATGGATGGGGAGGCGACCAACCAAACAGCTCCACTCTTTCCTAATGCAGAAGGAAAGTCCAGGTGATATTTTACTCTTTGCCAGAAACAAGAGCGCTAAGCTTTATTATTGCAATTCTTTAGGGGCAGGATCCATATGCTACAGTTGTTATTGAGACATGTTTTCCTGATGAACTCTGACTCTGTTGTGGTTATTTGCCACAACTATACATGAACTCTGTAGGGCCTCTGAAAATACTAACATCAACATCTATTGTAACTATTGTATACTGCCCTGAGCTGGCTTGCTGGGAGGATGGTATAACAATTAAATAAAGAAATGGCTAAGTTTCAAAAGGCCTTCAAGATGGCATTCTTCTGTCAGGCATATAGTTGAGGCCAAAATGAGCAAAATAAACATCCCTCCACTCCTCTCTGCTTTCCCTCCATGCCAAATCAGATAAATTATCAGAGCTCTTGTTCCTATCTTAAGCATTTCCTATGTATTGTTGTATAATTTCTAATCTTATGGTTTTAATTTTTGTATATATGATTTTCTGATGTTAATCCCCCTGAGCTTCCTTTACAGGGAGGGTGTGGTCTATAAATAAAATAATGTACTGTGACATGAAATGAAGCATTGAGCATCTTCCTTTGGTTGATATATGAGGAACACATGCTGATCTCAGGAGGGGGAAAGGGTAAGATATAAGGGTGGGATACAGAATCCTGATTTTCATTGCTGTGAGAAAAAATATTTTATTTATTTTTTTAACTTTTAATGTGGAGAATATTCAAAAGCAACACTGGTTGGATGTGAATTGTGATTATGGCATTGATCATTGCTGGTTCTCTTTTGCCTTGCATTCATTGCACCCCAGTAAGGGCACAGACACAACTACTTTAGCAGGATTCTCACTAAAACATCATGGAGATCCCACATCCGGCTGGTACTCCAACAACTTGGCTGGCTCCCAGTTGAATTCCGGATTAAGCTTAAGGTTCTAGTAATCACCTTTAAGACCATATGCGGTTTGGGCCCAGTGTATTTGAGAGACCACCTCCCTGCCGACACCTCCAAAAGAGATCCTCCAACTAGCTGTGGATCCCTGGCCCCAGAGAAGCATGTCGGACCTCAACAAGGGCCAGAACCTACTCGGTCCTGGGTCCCAACTGGTGGAACGAGCTCCCTGAGGAGATCAGAGCCCTGCCCGACCTTCCACAGTTCCACGGGGCCTGCAAGAGGGAGCTCTTCCACCAGGCATTTGCTTGAGGCTGACCGACTCAGAACACCTACTTGTCCCCCCAGATGCCCCCCTTGTAGAGGCAGATTGACTACTAAATGAGTTTCAGTCTATAACATAGATATACCTTTACCTTCTTTCTTACATTTGTATAGAGCAGGGGTAGTCAAACGGTGGCCCTCCTGATGTCAATGGACTACAATTCCCATGAGTCCCTGCCAGAGAATGCTTGGAGGGGGTTCATGGGAATTGTAGTCCATGGTCATCTGAAGGGCCGCAGTTTGACTACAACTGGTATAGAGCTTATTTGCATAAATTAACTTATATCCATTATGGTCAAGCCCAATGTAGTCAACGTTTCTTTACACCTAGGAATATTAGCCTAACTTTAGTGAGGTTCATAACTACAGCCTGCCCAAATCTGAACAACTTTCTCAGTGCTCTTTGTAAACAGAGTCTTATAAATACAACAAATTGGTTATAAATCTATCTTGCTAACACACATACATGAACCACAGTTTGGCCTCTCTGTCATGCTGAGTCCCTTGGCCTTTGGTAAGTACATTTGTTGCCATGACTACCACTGGATTCATTGTTAAGAGAAATATTGTCCAGTTGAGCCCTCCAGACAAGTAAGACCTGAATGATTTGAGGTCTTGCCCTTCTTGTTGATAACTGATTGTATAAAACTCTCAGAAATCTATGCTTTACCATGAGTCATGCTGCAAGGAATGTGAATCAATGTTTAATGCTTAGCATTCCTTCACACAAAGGCATATAAAACAACAGATATCCCGTCTAGATCTTTCTCTGCCCCTGTTCCCACATTAGTGAGGTTCATCTTTTAAGATATTTCCCTAAGTCTGAGGACTGCAATTATGTTTGTTAATATTGGCACAAAATGTATTCATGAATAAGTCTTATAAAGATATTTATTTTCTGCTTTAGAATCCTGTATTAAAAGGAGATATTCTGTATGGAAGAGCCTCTTGTGACGCAGGGTGGTAAGGCAGTCGACATGCTGTCTGAAGCTCTGCCCATGAGGCTGGGAGTTCGATCCCAGCAGCCAGCTCAACGTTGACTCAGCCTTCCATCCTTCTGAGGTTGGTAAAATGAGTACGCAGTTTGCTGGGGGGGGGTAAAACGGTAATGACTGGGGAAGGGAATGGCAAACCACCCTGTATTGAGTCTGCCAAGAAAACGCTAGAGGGCGTCACCCCAAGGGTCAGACATGACTGGGTGCTTGCACAGAGGATACCTTTACCTTTACCTTTATTCTGTAAGTAACTTTACTGTCCTTTCCAAGACATAGAAGGAGAATTAGGAATTGAAATGAAAGCAAAAGACAGCAGAATCAAACTGTTCAGTTTGCAATAATACCAAAATAATTTATATATGACAATCTTATAAAACCATTCACCTTGCACAGTCCTAGCATATAGCTGGTGTCATGAGCCAGCCATCACAATTGGGATACTTTTACTTGCATTCCTAATTCTTTAAATTGTATGTTCTACCACATGGCTAGTTCAAGGCAAACAAGCCTGGAGAGATTGATGGGGGGGGGCAGGGGTAAGCAGAGGATGATATGAAACCAAAGTAGATGGATATCCACATATGTGCATATGGAAGAAGATCACAAACAATTCCCTTGAGAAGGAAAAGTGGGCAGAGCTTGAAGAAGACAGAGTGGCTCCATAAACTTTCAAAAGCTTTCAAAAATCTGTGTAATAAATAATTTGAGCAAGGTTGAATCAACCATTTAAACTTATTGGGAAATGGCAATCAGGTACTTCTTGGCCAGATCAAACTGAATCGCATGTGCCTATACAACCCTCCCAAGTACACCTAGGAATTGGACAGGTTGGAAGAGGGAGGAAACAAGTCTAGTCAAACAAAATAAATTCCAGCTTGTTTTCACCTTCTCTCTCCCTCTCCTATATTGTAGGTAAGAGAAAGCAAGGATCAATTAAGAGTTTCCAAAGGGAGAAATCAAGCAACTCTTTTGTCAGAAACAAAGCCACCAGCATTTATATTTATCTTCAATGACAACACAGCTATTCAAACAGTTGCCAACAGTTTCCCCAGCAGATGCCTGAGCTTTGATGCCCTTTCCCTCTACTTCATTCTGAACTAGTGACCAAAAAGCAAAAGCACCTTAACCAGTCATGCAGTTGTCACTGTGGAGTTTTTATGTGTGCAACAAGGTTAAAGTCATGCACCTGATTAGGGAAGAAAAAAATTGGAGAGCTTACCCAGGTGTGAAGCCAGGCTGTGAAAAGAAATACTGTCATTTCATGTGGTCATCAAATAGGGACATGTGGAATCAACTCTCTGAGCCAACATAAAAATTGATCATTTGCACAGCTAGAAGTTCTGAATACCTTTTTGTTTAACAGGGAAGTGCGGTCCTACTGCAGTCACTAACATCAAGAGAGCAACAGTACCTGTGGAGTTTCTTGATTTGACCCATTTTGAAGACTAGATTATTTGCAGGTATTAACAAGGAAACAATTCCGTTTATCATGCCATCTACGTGAGACAATATTCAATCTATGAGGCTACCTATTTTTGATAAGTGCAATTTAATGAATAGGGATGTTTTGCAAGTTTATAATCTAAATAGCTTCTTTATGTTCTTTGCAAATGAACTCTAACTATTCAAATACCAAAGTATTTAATGAAGTCCTCAAGCAGAATTTTAGATGCCAGACTTCAAAACAATTAACTTTCATTTTATGCCTGCTATCTGGTTTGTTTTAAATTTGGTTTAGATTCATTCCAATGCAGTCCTTTAAATGGATAGTCTGGAGATCTATTGATTACTAGGAGTGAGCATCATTCTCAAGTAGCCGTCTTCAGGTACTGGTTTTCATTTTTATTATTGTTGCCACTCAAATTGAAATAATATATATATTGTAATAAAATATTCTAGTGGGTTAAATTGTGAGGTTTCAGGCCTACATTTATTTTAAAATGTTTCAATGCCATCTTTCTTCTGCCCTGCGAAACCCAAAGTATTAACTGCATCTAATAGACAACATGGCCCCATCTGTGGATACTTAAACTCAAAAATAGGAGCCATATTGATAGAAAGGATATTTTTCTCCAAATTATGGGGGATGGAAAACAGGTCTCAAATCCCAATTCTCAAAAAAAAAAAAATTGAAGGGGGGTATAGAAAAAGTACCTGCAAACAGACAGGCAAGGAAGGAGGAGCTGGAGCTTCTGCTACCAGCACTCACATATGATGCTGCCTTGAGGCAGCAGTGCTATAGATAGGCAGGTGGCAAAGAGGAGCAAGGCTCTCCATCACTGCCCCCAACAATTTTTCCATCCATTAATGACCTACTACACTCAAAAGAGCAGCATGTACTACTTGCTACCACAGCATGAGCCAGTCAGTTGACCAGGTGGGGGCATGTGACCAGGTGGGAAGAACTGCAGTCTGCAGGCAGGCAGGCAGGCAGGCAGGCAGGCAGGCAGGCAGGTAGATCAATGGGGAGGGGGCAGGTGAGGTAAATGCCCCCCATGTCTTGTGAGTCTTTTGTTGTTACAATCAAAATCATACCCAGCTGACAAGTCATGAGAATAGAAACAGTAATAAACATCTTTCACATAAAATGGGCAAGACAAATCTCATTTCTTCAGGCAAAGTTTTTTATAGAGCCTTGGACCAAGGGCTGATGATCTTCCTAAATTTGATTTTCTATACATGGCTTGCGAACAGCTTACCTGAAGCACTCATGGTCTTGATGGGGAATTATGATCACAAGAAGAGGCTTTCCTGTCTGCCCCACCAATAAAAGAAGATTGTTCAGTCAGTACACAAGAAAGGGCCTTTGCAGTGGCAGCCCTACAATTATGGAACAACTCCCCAAGGGAGATGTACCTAGCCCCCCTCCTTTTTAATCATTGGGATGCTGTTGAAGATGGTTTATTTGGGCCCTCAGCCTTTCCTCATGGGTTATGGTTCCCAGGTCCTGGATGATCCTCTCTCCTCATCCTCTCCTTTTTGAAGTGAGTCTACGAGAACTGCGCACAGCTCCAGTTATGGTCTGCCCAATATGATATACAGTGGGACTATGGCATCTTGTCGTTTTGATGTGCATGTGCATTCTTTACTATCATATAATACTGTCTGATAACCACTCTGAGCCTTCAGGGAGGGTGGGATATAAATATGAATAAATAAATAAAATAAAATTTAGCTTACAGTCCGCAAGTACCATAAGATCACATTCACACACTTCTCATCACTCTTATTATATCACAAAGTTGGACATTTAGATTGCACTGCAGATGTTTTCTGTGGACTTATGCTGTATTACCAACATCTACATTTTATGTACATACATGGTGGAAAATGACTAGCAAAGTGAAGGGAGAAGGGCAATTGCATGAAAGGAGATATCCATTTGTACCATATCAATCTGTATATCTCTAAGAGTTCTAAGGAGCAAACAGAAGCAGGTATTCATAGCCATAGTCAGGCTCTGAGAACTTCTGAAGGAGCACAGAAAAGCAGCAACATGGACAATTTTATACAGAATGAGATAATACCTTGATAAGGTTTTTCACAGAAATATGATGAACCAGGCAATTCCAGTTGAACTAAACTTCATACCAAGGGAAATAATGGGATGATTGCTTGAATAAACATCATTGCTGGTGATAGATTTGATTTTGCAGAAGTTATAAGACAGATAGCAAATGTCGGTTTTACCCAGGTAAGGGCTTTCTAGCTTATCTTGCTAGCTACCTTCCTCTGTAGAAGGTCATCGTTGTTTTCAGCTCTGCCATTCAAAGGAACCGCTAATGGGAGAAATAATAATAATAAAAAAATTGGAAGCCTTTGATATTGCTTCATCTACAATGAAAGCCTGGACTTTCATTTCCATTTCTATAAAGACTCTCATGTATGAGCCAAACGCCGACTTCCCATTAGAGGTATACTGTGGTTAATTAAAAAGAAAGTTCATAGTACTCAAGCAGCCTTGCTTTGGAGTATTACCTTTCAAACTACTGATAAAGCATGAAAGGCAGTATTGGCTTTTTCACCTTTAGCTTATTCGCACCATCATAAATGCAATTTGTTGCTTGTTCACTGCAGGGAGATTGATTTCAGTCCCAGTATGCAGTCAGCTTGTTCTCAGGGTGCATGTGCTAATAATATTTTGCATGATGATTTGCAATGTGTTTTTTTTCTAGCACACTGGGAAAAGTTTCAGAAAGTGATCCACAGGCAGGCATCAAAGAGATTAGTATATATTTCAATTAAATTAAATGTAGCTATTTATAGTTTGGTATTTGATGAAAAGAACACTACCAGCTGACTTCCCATAGTTTGTGCTTTAATTACAGAAATATTTTTTTCAATTATTAGTTTATCACATTATCCCATACCAAGCCAAAGGAAGATTTACAAGCATGAGCGACATTTAATTCACATCTATTTTGGGTGAGAGTTCCCGAAGGAAGTGGAATTAGCATGGCGACCAAAAACAGTTAGCTAGTAAAACTACTTTTTCCCCAGTACCACCAGGAATGAAGACACAGGACAATCATACTTGGGGTAAGGTAAAGGTAAAGGTATCCCCTGTGCAAGCACCGAGTCATGTCTGACCCTTGGGGTGACGCCCTCTAGCGTTTTCATGGCAGACTCAATACGAGGTGGTTTGCCAGTGCCTTCCCCAGTCATTACCGTTTACCCCCCAGCAAGCTGGGTACTCATTTTACCGACCTCAGAAGGATGGAAGGCTGAGTCAACCTTGAGCCGGCTGCTGGGACTGAACTCCCAGCCTCATGGGCAAAGCTTTCAGACGGCTGCCTTACCACTCTGCGCCACAAGAGGCTCTTACTTGGGGTAAACCTATCTATTGAAATGTATGAACTACATATTAAGCATATTAACAGATTTAAGGGTAGCATATGCTAGGCAACCTATGGCTACTTTCATTTGAGCAATTCCACCCTGGGTGCAAATCTCTGGCAGGGATGGAACTAGAGATGATCCTACTAATTAGAAGCTAAATAATAGCTTCTAACTGAGTTTGCTCTCCTCTCTAAACACAGACAAAGCCTGGGCTACAATTGCCATCCTCCAGGTGGGGAACTGGAGTTTTCCTGGAATTACTTGCCTCCAAACTAAAATAATCAATTTTCCTGGAGAAAATGATAGCTCTGTGGTATCACATCTCTGCTAAGCCCACATCTTCTCCACAAATTTTGCCCTTCCCCGGTTCCAACCCAAATCTCCAGAAAATTTTCAGCTTGGAGTTGGCAACCTGAGCCTGAGGCACACAAGAAAAGACTTCTGTTCTTCTATCTAATGCAGAGAGAAGACCTACCTGGTAACTGGAAGTCACACCCTCCCTTCCTTATTAATTTTGTTGTACTTTTCTCCTGTGAACTCTGTTATCTGATTTGGGTCACCATTGGCCATGGAAATAATAATACATCCTAAATAAACAAACTTGCCATATGGAAGGAAACTAAATACACATCCGTAGGGATTTTGCATTCTATAGCCAGACTTAGAAAACAACTGATGCATGCATGGATCACCTGATTGTGGAACTGACCTATCCGTGGAACAACCTTCAATATCTGAAGA
Source organism: Paroedura picta (assembly GCF_049243985.1). Classification (NCBI taxonomy): domain Eukaryota; kingdom Metazoa; phylum Chordata; class Lepidosauria; order Squamata; family Gekkonidae; genus Paroedura; species Paroedura picta. Next base: position 55,350,629 of record NC_135377.1, on the reverse strand, counting down.
ATGCCATATTACTGCTTATTGACACCACTAGAAACAATCCATGCCAGCCTGTTCCTATACCCAGAAGACATGTGGGTTCTCTTTTCATTTCTGTCTCTTTGACTGTAGCAGGAGCTAAACCCAACAACAATAGAAGTGTGACTTCCATACTTAATGGAAGTCACTCAAAGCTATAAAGGCTGGGAATTCGCTGAAGTCTTACCAAATAAATCAGTTCTCTACAAGGCATTCCTCTTTGAGGTATGATTTAAATGGATTGAGCCCTTGAAGGGGGGGGGGAACAGGCATGTGGCCTTGAACACTCAGAGCGGCATATCTTTAAACTGCCCGCAGCGGCCGCAGACTAAATAAAGCAGTAAGGGCTGGTGGGGAGGAGTTAGGGTGGGCTCTGTCCAGGATAAAAACTCGAAGAAGCGAATGAGGAGCCACAAAGCCGCTCCTGATTCACTCCTTCGAGTGCCACTCCAGGGCCAAGTGTCCAATTGGGAGGTGCGCAAAGCACGCCTCCCTATTGGACAATTGGCCCGTCTCCCGGACGCCACGCCTACAACTCTGCAGTACTCCTGAACAGCCATCCTCACCGGATGGCTGCCAGGGAGGACGCTCGCCCCACGCCGCTGAGGTCTGGGGAACCTGCTTCCCCGCTGAGCGACTGCCCTTCGCTTCTGAGCTGCCTGCAACCGGCTCCGCCACCCACTACTGCACCCCCCCTTCCCACCCCCACCCCAGACCTCCATCGCCCGCTAGCGCCACCGCCTGCAACTTCCCCCCCATTCCCACTCCCCACTTTGCCGCGCACCCCGGACGCCCATCCCTGCCCTCCACCCCCATCCCCGATGTCCTGTGATGCCTGCCGCTGCCCGCACACTTCCCCCACCCAAATCCAACCCCACCCCACTTGCGCCTTGCCACTTTCCCCAACGTCCCCAAGCTTCCCCGCTGCAGCTGCCCCGAGCCCCGAAGTCCTCGCCCTCCTTACCCGGTTGCCCTCCTCTAAGACACTTCGCCACCGACACTGGGGCCCGCGCAGACAGCGCAGCCGAAGACGGGCTACCGCCCACGCTCCAAGATGGCGGCCGAGACCCCGACGATGACGACAAGCCCGCGCTGATGAAGACGGCAAAGACAGGCTGCCGCCCATGCACCCAGATCGCTCCCGAGACGCCGCCAACGCCACTGAGCTGCAACAGCAAGCCACAGCTGAGCCGCAGCCCATGCTGCTACAGGCCTGCTCCCTCAGGTCCGACTCGCCCTGCTCTGTATGCTGTCCTCCCTTCCTACACCTCACCTCCCCTCTTCCTCCCTCTGCCCCCGGGACCCCTCGATTACTCCAGCCTGCTCCTCCAGGGACACTTCCAGGGACCCCTGCCAGCACCTCATGGGAAGCTACGCCACCTGCTAGTGCCCATTGTATTCCCACTACAATGGGCCTTATTCCTAGTGGGAAACATAAGTTTGAAATCCCCTTGACAGAACATGTGCAAAGCTAATATGTCCTGTAGAAGATTTGTACTCTAGCCTTCCTGATATCCTGCTTTCCCCCTGGCTAGGGGCATTTGATGGATGATTTTATATACACTCCATTATCATTATTCCCAGTTTAACAGACATACTTCAAAGAGATGGAGAAAATGTGACAGCTTAAAGAATTCAATAGGAGGTAAAGGTAAAGGTAAAGGTAAAGGTATCCCCTGTGCAAGCACCGAGTCATGTCTGACCCTTGGGGGTGACACCCTCTAGCATTTTCATGGCAGACTCAATACGGGGTGGTTTGCCAGTGCCTTCCCCAGTCATTACCGTTTACCCCCCCAGCAAGCTGGGTACTCATTTTACTGACCTCGGAAGGATGGAAGGCTGAGTCGACCTTGAGCCGACTGCTGGGATTGAACTCCCAGCCTCATGGGCAAAGTTTTCAGACAGCTGCCTTACCACTCTGCGCCACAAGAGGCTCTTTAATTCAATAGGATGTACCCATTTAAAAACAGCTACAGCTTCTTGAACATAATTAGGTATCAGGTGACTCAAATATTTCATATATACTTCTATGTGATGAAATAACGATCTTTTAGCCATTCAAAAATAAGTCCCAGTTAGAAGTTATAGCACAAAGGATTGTTTTGAAGATTTAAAAAAAATGTGTTTGACTTGTCAATCCAAACATAAACATAAACACCAAGGTCACCCAGCCAGCTGCATGTTGGGGAGTGGGGAATCAAACCCAGCTTGCCAGATTTGAAATCGGTGTTCCTAACCACTAAACCAAGCTGGTTCTTTATCCGGTATTATCAGGAAAACCTAAGGAAAATATGAAGCTATACTGATATTTGTTAATGAAATACATTACCACTATACCCAGATATTCTGTTTAGAATTCGTATATTAGTGTGACAGAATTTTTTCAATATCACCAAAGGCTGCCAGATTGTGGCAGCAGGAGCACTGAGGCTATAGAAGAGGGTGAGGGGATAATTGGAGCAAATGTGAAGGGCATACTGGGGGCCACCCCAGGGCACTGAGTACCTGATGTGACTGTGTGTCACTGAAAGGGGCCAAGGAGGTCATGGTCTTGGCCACGTGCTTGGCACCCAACCACATTCCCTGCATGGACTGTCTCAAGAAGCTTCCCATGCACCCTTTATTTAGGTTGTTAGAATTTAGTTACATACCTATGCATTTAGCATGATGGACTGTTACTGTTTTTGTTATACTGGTTTTGCTGTTTTTCTTTGTTGCAGCTGGCAGTTTTGTGCATGGGGTGTATCCTGTAGGGGCCAGTCCAAGTCTGTGCCCTGGACTCACCATTATGGGGGGTTCCATAAGAGGTTGTGTGAATGTTGAGTTGCAGAACCACCAGCCCTACTGGGAAGGCCAGGTAGACTTGAATTTCCAGGCGGCAGGGGAACCAATTAAAGGCCTGCACATTTCCCTATTGAATGCTACCTCCTGCTGGCAGAGGGAGCAAGGCTCCATGTGCTCTGGTTCACAGATGAAATACTGGTTTGCTTGAGGTCCACTGATGCAAGACAATAAGATCCTTCCATGCTATGCCACTGCACCTGCTAGAGATGAAGTAAGCTGTGGCCTTATTTGTGCAAAAAAAGTACCTTGGTTTTCACATTCTTTTTGTAGGCCTCTACATCTGCCCTCTGCTTTGCAATCTCTCTTTCTATGGAAAATTAAGTGACCAGTCTTCTTTTCGAGAAGATAAGGTTCTTCTGCTTTGAGGAAGAAGTCTTTCTTCCACTGGAGGATGAGTATTTCCACTGTTTAGAAGACTCTCTCAGTAGTAGAGGAAGTTTTTTCCAGGAGGAAATTCAATGTGGTTCCACTGGAATAAATTTAGGTCCCATCATTTGTGTTTGTTTAAAAGTTGGTTATCAGATTGATGGAATTGCTGGATAACATAAACTTTGGTATAGCGAGAGGTCACATGCATATATTTATGGATGCCTCACAACAAACCTAAACATATTAATTTTATATTGTTTTGCAATCTATTTGCATTCATGGCACTCGCTCTATTCTGTATTTAGATGGAAAATAAGGATTTCAAACATTTCTAAATTATTTTTCCCTCTTGACTTTGTTTAGAAATGGATCATTTTAGCAGACCTAGTTCTCTGAAACAGGTTTATGAGTAATTTTCAGCTACAGTGTTTCTAGGAATAAAATGCAAGTGACTTACTGCCCTTTAAAGATTATTTGTCTGGCTTCATTATCCTGTATTTCCAACTTATCAAATCTGTCTTGTAAATCGCAGTATACTTCATCAACAGAAGCACAGCTTGCATAAATAATGGAGTTATGAGTCTAAAATGATAATTACCAGAATCTAATGAATCGCATACATCATTTATAATGAAAGGAAATAAACAGGGACGCTGAGATGAGCACATTAATAACTTAAACTTCTCAAAAGCAATGAGTATTTTAATTTATATGTTATATCCATAGATGGTAACAACTTAAGTTGTATCGGGGAAATAATTAGAAGCTAATCTAAAGGGATACACATAGCCATGCTAAATTGGAAAAATAAAGATTAATGCTAAATTATATTAACTACCATGAAACTTCAGTACATGACCCAACAGAAGGCAACATCTCAGATGCATTTAGGCTTTAGAAGCATGGTAAGCATGAAATCAGACATCAGTTGGGATAGGAAAAAGAAATGAACAAATTAAGACCAAAATTGCATTGTCTAAGGAGCTTCATTCTAGCTAAAGACACCAAGTTACAACATAAAGGCTGCTCAGATTAAATCTTTGCTTTTACTATGAACTATTTTATAAAGTTATTATAAGGATTCCTGAGGTAATCACAGAATCATAGTTGGAAGGGGCCATACAGGCCATCTAGTCCAACCCCCTGCTCAATGCAGGATCAGCCCTAAGCATCCTAAAGCATCCAAGAAAAGTGTGTATCCAACCTTCGCTTGAAGATTGCCAGTGAGGGGGAGCTCACCACCTCCTTAGGCAGCCTATTCCACTGCTGAACTACACTGACTGTGAATTTTTTCCCCTGATATCTAGCCTATATTGTTGTACTTGTAGTTTAAACCTATTACTGTGAATCCTTTCCTCTGAAGCCAACGGAAACAGCATCCTGCCCTCCTCCAAGTGACAACCTTTCAAATACTTAAAGAAAGCTATCATGTCCCCTCTCAACCTCCTTTTCTCCAGGCTGAACATTCCCAAGTCCCTCAACCTATCTTCATAGGGCTTGGTCCCTTGGCCCCAGATCATCTTCGTCGCTCTCCTCTGTACCCTTTCAATTTTATCTACGTCCTTGAAGTGAGGTCTCCAGAACTGCACACAGTACTCCAGGTGTGGTCTGACCAGTACCGAATACAATCGGACTATGACATCTTGGGATTTTGATGTGATGCCCCTGTTGATACAGCACAAAATGGCATTCACCTTTTTTACCTCTGCATCACACTGCCTGCTCATGTGCAGCTTACAATCTAGAACTTTACACTTATCTTTATTAAATTGCATCTTGTTTTCATTTGCCCATTTTTCCATTTTGTTCAGATCTCATTGAACTCTGTCTCTATCTTCTGGAGTATTTGCCAGTCATCCCAATTTGGTGTCATCTGCAAACTTGAAGAGTAGTCCTTCCACCCCCTCATCTAGTCTAGATCATTAATAAATATGTTAAAAAGTACCGGACTGAGCACCGAGCCCTGAGGTACCCTACTACTCACCTCCCTCCAGTCTGATGAAACACTATTGACAACAACTCTTTGAGTGCGGTTCCCTTACCAATTCCCTATCCACCTTTTGTGCGGTTCTCTAACCCAGGGGTAGTCAACCTGTGGTCCTCCAGATGTCCATGGACTACAATTCCCATGAGCCCCTGCCAGTGTTGACTACCCCTGCTCTAACCAATTAGAGGCTGCCGCTTTTAACCGCAATACCAAACTGGCTCTCCACAGAAGACAGTCAGTTGTTCTTGAGGTCCAAAAACAGGGGTCTGAGGCCAAGATCTTCCCCTGAGGTTGCCTCATAGTGCTGGTATTTAGAGTTTTACTGCCTCTGCCACAAGCAAATGACACACTTCTTATTCATCAGACAAAAACAGAAGACCAAAGTCCTTATAGTTATACAAAATATGGCTAATCCCACAAAATCAAGCTTCCTGCCAATCACATTCCTGTTTGTCTGAAATGAGTTTTGATTTCCAAGAATGTAAAGTATATAACTGTTCACTAAGAGTATATAATTGTTCACTAGCCTCAAGCCCTGTGGTTCCTGCTTCAAACCACTGAGTTCTGGATATATTTAGTAGAAGTCAAAGAAGAGCTTTATAAAATTCAGCTGAACAAAAGAAGGCAGTTCAGTTAAGAAAGGAAGGCCAGTTAAAAACAAGCACATCTATGTTAGGTTCCAATTTTAGTCCTTTTAGAGCTTTTTGTAACTTCAGTTCAAGTTATGCACTTTAAACCAAATTATTATTTCATTGTACCAAGGGGAATCTGGATTTATTCTGTTAAAGAAAGTCAGTGGTCTTATTTTTCTTCTTTTCTAGGTGGACAACTTCAATCGAAATCCTGGCATTACAACTCTCACCACGATGATTGCCTCATCATCTCTACTTTCAAATTGTGAGTATCTGCTGATTGGCTTTTGTGTTCATCTGGACAACTTCAATTTGCAGAATGATTCATTGGGTGAAGAGATGCTGCAGCTATGTGATTTTGTTTCTTCTTCATCTATCCATCTACCAACTCTAAGCCAGCTATATATAACTCCATTAAACCAGTGCTGTCCTATTATTGTCAATGGGATCACTTTAGAACAAGTGGATTCTGGTCTGTGACAGAAAATATTTCATACCAAGATCCTTAGGACAAGGATTGATATTTTTATATATTTATAGTATTCAGAGTACAAGAAGAATGGAACTACAGTGACATATCTTCAGATTTTATATTGCCGTGTACCTATGAAAAAGTTGGGGTTCAAGTTGGCCTTCAGGTTTGAAACATCAGTGCTTATAATGATATCTCAGTCTTCAATCACAATACCACATGTCATCATGATCTACATATTGTCACTCTTGAAAATAAGACAAAGGGATCCAGTTGGTATTCAAGGTTTGACCATAGAATTCTGCCCTGAACCATTGTATACTCCCACATTCCAAATAAGGATTCATTGACTATTAGCTGCCTCAATGCTGGACCCAGTGCTATTCACTGCCAGTGTCTGGTAGAATGCCTTGTGTATTCCTCTGACATGCCCAGCATGCCTCTATGCCTTTCCCTACTGCCACCGTGGCTGCCAATTCCCATGCCAGTATCAATGGCACCAGTTCTCCCATATCAATGTCATGCCTCTGCTCCCTGATGGCAAAACACCCCTTTATGCCTACCTTACTATCACATATTTTGCAGGGAGCCCCTCTTCACCTTGCTACCCCCTTGCTACTCATTCACTAGCAAAACCAACTATGATATGATGTGATGTTATTAGAGCTAGATCCAGCTTATGTTTTGTGCTAGTGAAATGGAGAGGTTCTCAGCCCCTGTACCCAAATCAATTTGCCCAGATTAAGTAAGGTCTGAACTCTAGAGTGAGAGTGGAAACAGATATTGAACTGTGAATACCGAGGAGGCTTTTGTTAAGCTCACACAAAACCATTGTACCTTCTCTCATTCACACACTTTGGTACCACCATGCTCATTAAGGCTGGCTATTACAGACTACTCAAATAGGAGAGCCAAATTGATGATTAAGACTCTGTTATTTAGCCCCCTTCCTTTATCTTTATACCTCAAGCCATGAAAGCCCTCATGATACAACTTCTATTTCCTTCTTGGGGATGGAGCTGAATTAGTTTAAACTAGAATTCTGAGTAAGTAGCGTTGACCTGAGGAACTGCCACTCACTTGCCAGCAGCCAGGTTTCTGGAAACCAATGTTCTTTTCTCATTGCAACTTCCCTTTTATCTTCATGTTGTTTGCTTCCCATTTGTCTGTTTACATATTGGGCCTGACCTTGGTTGATTTTATTTTCTTGCCACAGAGTTTCTCCACCACTTGTGTCAAGAAAATATCCAGAGATACCTGCTAACTAGAACAAACAAGTTACAAAGCCGTTTTGTGGTTTTTCTCTAATAAGCTGAAGGATAATTTCTCATGGTCTTCTTTGGCAGTCTGTAGTTCACACACATACGGAGACAATAAATACATTAATATAAAAATCCTAGGCTGTATATGGTTCATTATTGCCAAAGCATAGGTTCAGCAAACCATAATTTCAAGCTGTTCTTCTTACATAGGCTGATGGACTTGGTTGGTGGACAATTTCAGTAGCCAAGCACAGGTTTGCCATCTGTATCACTAATTCCAGTATCTCTGTCTTCAACTGAAGTAGTAAATCATATTTCCATGTCCTTTTTGTTGGTCTTCTTAAAATTAAGTGAATGGGTGAAACAGCAGTTCTTATTGGAAAAATAGAATTTTGCCTGACCGTGTATGGTGGGAGTGGGAATTATGTCATTCTGTTGACAAACTGCCAACTCAGAAGTGACATCAACATATTGGCACGATGCTCTTGGATCCCTTTATGATTTTACTGTATAATTTGTGTGTTAACATCACATTCAGGTTTATGCTGTAAGTGATGCTGCGAAACTGGCACTACAATTCTTTCCCCTTCTCCCCGCCCCCCGCTCCCCTGGGTGAGAATCAGTGCGGACAATGGGTAGAGGGCAAGAGACTTGTTAAGTCTACTGAATACCAGCTTAGATTCTCATGTTGAAGACAGAAAGGAATAATGCATTGTTGGCTTTTTTTTTTTTTTTGCTTGTTTCCCCTCCTCACAAAAATGGGTAGGAAACTCAAACTTGTGATTGATCAAGTATTCTGACCCAAAGCAATTTATGGCCCTATTGGTAAATATCAGCATTTTTATTGGGCAAGGCTGGGTTTTCCATTCTCAAACAGCTTTGTAATTAGTCAATAGCATCTCAATCTTGACTGGACTGAGTTTGAAGGGAAGGGTCATACACTCATTACCTTCTCTGGGCTCCTGCTAATGTATGTGATGCTTTTCTGTGAACATCACAAGGTTCAGTGTTCAGTTTAGCAAACAAAAACCTTACAGATGAAATGCCAAGGTCTCATTTTGTTTTGCCAATATTTAATTCTGGTGCTTTTGATTAATGTCTATTTCCATGAATCCTTAGTGTGTAAGAAATCTCAGATCATGTTTTAGAGAAAGTGGATTTTGCTGTCTAATATTCACAAGATAAATTCAGTTATAGCTTATTTCCAAAGAACAGTCTATTTCTATGCCAGTTCTATATTGGGAAAATAAAACAATAAAATCACCAAATATTTTTTATTGCTCCATTTGCTCCATTTGGTCCATGCTATTGATGAGTGTCAAGATATCTAAAATTACAAATAGTGTGCCACAAGGCCTGGAAGCATGATGGAGTAAAAGGCCACTTTTGTTCACACAAAGCAACATTTTGCCAAATGTTGCACTTCACCTAAACACTCACAGGGTATGCTGATGACCCAAATTATTCTACTTTTGGGAGAACTCATTCCAGGGCACTTGGGTAGTTTGACTGTGCTTTTTTACAACATCATGTTTTAAACAATACATTAGTACAGCTGCTGCCAATTGTATGTTTTGCAAAATTCACATTTTAGTTTTCCTTGCTTGGCACCATAAAATAGTTAAAAATGCTTTTTTCAAAATAAAGAACCAGTTATGTCATCCCTGGGTATTGCTGTCAATGGCCCTTTTGTCACTTTTCCAAAATCTTAAGCCATTTATGGTTAGCAGTGCTATCCATTAAGGGCTTGATCCTCTACTCAGATGTACCAGCACACATTCTTCCAGAACGATCAATTCCTAAATGTGAACTGATATCCCACCTAGACAGTATGGATTAGCAGACAAGGGGAAATTGTAGATACTTAATTTGGAGTGATTCATCCATGGACAAGAAAACCAGATGAGACCTTTTTGTGCATGCATTTCAATTGCTGCTACAAAACACATTTCTCATATACCAAGAAGTCAGACTAATTCTTCACTTGTCTCCTTAAGCCTCTTTCACCTGGTAATCTGGGGGGGGGCATATAAGCCTCTGGCTCTTTCTAAACAAACATTCTCTATGGAATGGCATTAGATTGTTATAATCACTGGCATTTGGGTGTCACTGCAAATGCTCAGGAAAAAATATTGATCTTTACCAAACCTATTAAAGGTAAACAAGTGTCAAATGCAAAGAGATGTGGACTACTTGTACTATTTATAAACATTTACATTGATGGATTACTGCCACATTTGCTTTTATTTTTGCCACATTTGCTTTTATTTTATAGGTTTTCCTTACATAGATTTCAATATATTCTTGCTGCATTATGACAAGAAAAAGCCCAATAAACAAAAACTTTTTAAAAAAAAGGTGTGATGGACCGGCTTGTGCTAAGCACAGGAGGGGAAAAAAGCAAACAGAATGATCAGGGGGACTACATCAACTGCACTATGAAGATAGGTTAAAAGGTATAGGGTTAGTTGGCTTAGATAAAAGATGGGTAAAAGGAGACTTGATAGAGGTATATCAAACTATACATGGTGTGGAGAAAGTGGGTAGGCCTCTTTCATAATACTAGAACCCTGGCTCATCCACTGAAGCTGAAGGATGGAAGATTCAGGACAGAGAAAAGTAAGTACATATATATGGCATACAAGATTTCATTGATGGTTTTCCAAACTGTGCCTATGCCTAAACATTATTGATCAAACATATAGCAACAATTAACACAAAACTTGTACAATATATTTTTATTAGAGTGAACCACAATAGGACATGGCCTGAAAAATATTGATAGGCCTCACTTCTCTCAATTTGTTTTGTGACTTTTAAAGGGATCTGTAAACATAAAGAATGTAAAAACTCACTTGTTATTGTGCTTTTTGGGAGGATGTTTCTAATCAAAGGTATAAAATGATGTTGGGGTTTTGTTGTTGTTTTTAAACTGGACACACATATTGTCATTTTACAGCTTCCCAAAGAAATTGGCTTTCCAGACAAAAATAATCTGTATTCTATTGTGCCATTTGTGTGAGTCTGCATCACCTGGATTTGGTCCATCAACTTGGCAGAAGTGCTGGAGAGTAACAGCAAATTATGTTTCATCTACGGATGCTTGAACACCCACCTTCAGATCTTCTGCTAACCTGCACCAAGTAGCATGACAGAATGAAACTCAGCAACTTTTCAAAGGAATTTTATGGAGCAGTCTCACACTGGAACCAATTTTCTGTTCCTCCTTTTTGTTCCTCCCAGCTAGAGCTATGACACCAGGTTCCACCATGAGACTATGCACCATGAAATGAATTTAAAGAGTTGCAAATTGTATGGATAAAGACAACTCCCTCTGCCATAGCACTAAAACTGGGGAGGGGTGTCCAGCAGAGTGATGGGGTGAGAGGTAACAAATTTGTATAATGTTTGCTCAGCTAGTAGTTACTGCACATGACTTGGCATCTGGAGTTGTTTTCTCATTCAGCAGGCCTGCCCTACAGTAGAAAGAACAATTTGTTGTTCTTTGGAAGGCAGTTTTTTTATAAGCTCGTGCACAGAAGTCATGTTTATGGATTCAACTGACCTAATCTCAAAGTCAGGAGGGAGAATGGGGGAAATATTTGTTGCTACTGCTTATGTAAACATTGGAGGCTGAGGGAAGGCATGCAAGCAGCTTTGGACCTTGTCAGCAGATTGTGTGGGGGCTGGCTCAGTAGCTGCAGGGTACATAGAATGGCCACAAGATAGAATGGCGGTTGGAGACCCCAGGTTATTGTCCATTCCTGAAAGGGCATAATCTCTGCCTGCCTCCAAGTATTTAACATTATGTTATTTTATTATTCCCTGCATGCAGGGGTTTTTTTATTCATCTCCCTGTGTCTGTGTTTGTATTGCAATAAATACAAAACACATCAAGGGCTTTCCAGCTGGTGCGTGATCAATTGGGCAATATTTCACACCAGGCAAAGCAACCCTAGAGGCCCAGTTAGATTCTGGGCTATCAAGAGTATAGTTTCAGGACAGGCAAAACAATGTACCTCTTTGCACAATGTATAACTTTCTTATGAAATGCGTTGACTGGCAGGTGGCGACTAAACCCCAGTGATGACACGACTCCAGTTTCTTGGCAAATAACATGGCCGCAGCCTTTTATTAACAGACCAACCTCAAACAGAGGGTTGGCCGTATGCTGGTGAGTGAGCCTGACCCCAGTCAGCCGTCCGGCTGCTTGCCATGAACCGCAGCGCTCCGGCTCCACTCCTCACTCCCAGCCGGGAGGATGGGATGCCTTCCGCCGCAGAATCCCAGGGAAGTGGCTGCAAGAGACCCAATGGGCGTCCGCCTCCATCGGGTCCTCCCGCCTCTTGGCCCCCCGGGCCCCTGGCCTCCCAGCCGGGTAGGCCGCACCCGGGACATTGCCGGTCTCCTTAATGAGACCCCCCAACTCAGGGATCCCCGCACGCAGGCGGGCTCCCTGCCAACAGGCTCGCTACCAAGCATACCCGCAGCTGCGACAAATAATGCAGGTTCCCCATTCCATCCGAGTCCGCAACACAGGGAGGGAGGGTGGGTGTCTGTTCCGGTGAGCGGCTGGGGCGCGAAGAGAGCGAGCAGCCTCGTGCTCGGCCTTTTATAGGCCGGCTGCCCCACCCCTCTTCAGCCGCGCTTCAGGCGCGGCCGGATGACGCCGCTGGGAGCCGCGTCATCCCGGGGGCGCCCCCGCGGCGTCAACGGCGGCCACGCCAAGCCGCGGCCGCTATTTATAACAAACCGAAGTGATAGCCAATAGCATAAATTAGTTTAAGACAAATTCCTAGAGGGGATTCCTATTATGACAGCTTCTTGTTCAGACCTAGTATGTCTCTTAAACGGATTTTTAGGGGAGCACTGGTAGAAGGTGGCGGTCTTCTTGAAAACATCTGGCTGGTTTGTTTGAGAAGTAGAACACTAGAATAGATGTTCCTTTAGTCTACTAAACAATGCCATTTATTCTGTTTTTAGCTTTCCATGTATTTGGGATCTGACTCAGTCAACACTATATAGAACTGTTGCAGAAGAGAGAAGCATGGCTACAAGTGGCCATGACAGATCATACACAATTTCAGGAGTCTACCAATCAGAAAGCTGCTTCAAAAGGCACCATTGAGAAGACTTTTGGTGACATTAGTGCCTAGGAGTTGTTTGTGGCTATCAATACTGCTCTTCGGATAACTTTTTTTTTTTTTGGTTCTACACATTGATCTGTGTGTGGAATGCAATGGTTCAGATCCCATGGATCCAATCTGTTAGTAGAAGTACTTTCCTCCAATGGAAAGTCTTCCCCTGATACAAGATGCCCCTACCTAAATAGATCTCTGAGATACATTGTGTTTTTATGCTGTTACAAAAAGACAGATTTCCATTGCTCGATAACAGTTAGTAGAAATACAAACAAATGAACAAAAACACTCTACAAGCATGGCCAGGAGAAATGACTCCTGGTCACAGAGGGAACAGATTGCTAGATTGGGGTTTGTGGGTCAACATTCAGGTAACCCTCAGCCTTGACCTCCTTTGCACTATATGAGTGAAGAATGTTTCTTGTGGATCCATTTTTAGTTGACCACAAGAATACATTCCTTTAAAAATATATCAGGCCATTGGTGATTCAGTCACAATGCCAGCTTGCAATGCCAATTTGGCAAACAGTATTGACTTGACAGTTAATATAGCAAATGGTTTTAAAATAGAAAAAAGAGGCCTATGTTGTGGCTGTTTCCTTTGTATTAAGAATTCTGCAATTACCCATTTAGACTATAATCAATAAAAGTAATTTTAAGTAAGTAGCTTAAAGATTGCAACCTCTGTTTGCTTTATATATATACTTAAGGAGAAAGGGTTTTTTTCAGCGTGAAGTAATTTAGATTTTATATCTACCAAGTGTACATACACTGAGGTAAATATCTACATATTGATCTTTTTTTCTATCTTTGTGTTTGTGTGTGTGGTAGTGTTATATATAGTTTGCTGGTATATTTTTGCTTAAAAACACAAGTGTGGTAATTTCAATTAAATACTTGGTATTTTTATAGTAATATACAAATCCTCAAGGAAGACTACTCAGGATTGAAATCTTTCCTCTCCCCCTATTGCCATTATGCAAAGGTCAGGACAATGAAAAAGACATTTGAGAAGTGCAAAAATTTAAGCCAATCTACAAAGAGCATGCATTGCATATTACGTATCTGACCCCAGCCAAGGAACAGGTTGTACCTTGACAGTAAATTCTAAATAATTTTAAGGAGACTTAAAATTCAATTGGTAGTATGTTGTGGGCCTTAAGCAAAAGTGATGTCTTAGTTCACTAAACGGCATATGTTATGCACTCCTTTTGATGAGCAAGACCAGGTAGGTCATATACACTATAGAACCCTTGCGTAAGTTTTCATCAATTTAATTGCATAAAGCTGTGATTGTACAAAAGCCCACATCAAGGCAATGTTTTAGAGATATAGCTTGATTGTACATTCAAGTACCAACAGGATGCAACCAGTCCTGTCACAAGATGGGAACTGATCAGTGCATTTACAGCTGGGGACCTATTATGCACAGATTACCTGTTCAGTGGCATTCCATTCAAACCTGGGGGACGATTCCATAAGACAGAAGCCAGAAGAAATACAGGGTTTTGGGAGGGCTAAATTGAATTGCAAGGGGGCCGTTGGACTGTCAGTATATGAGATTAAAGCAATTCCTATTGTATAGATCTGTCCAGAACCACAATCAAGAAGAAAATTCTCCAGTGAAAATGATAAAAATGGCTGTTAAACTGTAAATCTAATCAACATCGATTGTGTGCAGCTTTGGAATTCATTTGTGCACTAAAAAATATCTGTTTTCTACTTTTTAATAGATCTTGCAATTGGACTAGAAGAGAGCAAAAATACAATCAGCATTGATTTTTTTTAAAAAAAATTAGAATCCACTGTCTCAGATACATATAAAGCCATGACTCTTCTGTTTTGGGGTCTTTAACTGCTTCCTATTAGAACACTTTTTATAGACGACATCCATGTAAGCTACACAAGGCTCCTTTGGAGTATTTTGTTTCCCTCAATAAATGCTTGAGGACAAGGGCTGTGAACAGCACAAAGTACTTCCGTGTTTCACACCAATAAGCTAAGCTGGATACTCCAGGAAAAAGCAAAACAATCAAAAGCACTTTACAAACCCACTTAAACATAGATTCAGGTTGGTAGTGCATATACACATGAAAGCTCATGCCAGGAATGAAACTTTGTTGGTCTTAAAGGTGCCACTGGACTCTCATTTTGGACTGAAACATAGCCGTGCATTTGTAAAAAAGAGATTGCAACTGGGTGTCCATTGCCAGATTTTAATATTGTCCCTTCCCCAGACATGAATTGCCAATGAGATTTGGAGGGCTTTTAAAATTTTATACATACAGGAATGTTCCTCTGCGGTGCTCTGTCTGCTGCCTCCTACAAAAAAGAAAAAGACACACATGCAATTTGAATAGTTTGAATAGTGACTATGCTAACAAATGAATTCCCTGCCTGTGCTGTAACCTGTGAGCTTTGGGGGTATTGGGGTCCGTACTATGGATTTATATGTATGCGTGCTTGTGTATTGTTATCTGTTTGTTGCAACTAAATTCCTCCTAGCACCGTAAGTCACACTGACTTGCGCTTCTCTCCTAATGGAAAAAAAAATGCAGCGGAACAATTCTACCAATTTTGACAGGGAGGTTCTACAGATATTCCCATACATTGTTAATAAGCCTTCTACATATTTCCAACTGCTTAGAGACTGATTCCAGACACTGTGGTGAGGTGGTTCTTCCAAGGAACAGGGGTTTCCTTGCTAGTATGGGTCTTGGCTCTGAATCCTGGCACTCTTCTTCTACAGGCAGTAGGCATTATCTGTAGCTTGTTTGAGATGGGTGGCAGCTGCATGAACTAGGAAATAGCTCATGTTCCCTTCACATTCACACTGCAGAGTTCATAAGGTATGAAGACCATATTTACAGAGTGTTGGAGCAGGATGGAGCCAATTACAGATGCAACTCATGGGTGGCCTTGTGTATATGACTGATTTCATACAGCTTCTTTGTAGCACAGAAAATTCTTGGACTTGCTGCCATAATTATGCTATTATACTGTCAACTGATGATTGGTGATTCAGTTAAAAGCATTGGGATTGTACAGGATCCAACATTATTGCTGCAGGAGAAAGTTAATGCAGGTGCAAAAAAAAAAGCATTCTCCTAACTCAGTTGTCATGTGCCATATCAGTCTCCAGGTTCATCCTATCAGGGATGAAGGTGGATTCTTCCACTTCATCTCTCTTTCCTTGGTCATTTTCTGTTTATGGCTGGCCTTGCTGGGCAAGCCAGTGCGATGCAACTGTTATATCTGTGTTCCTCTTTGAAATAGTAAACATTCTGTGGATGTTTGATTGGTCAATAATTTGTCACAGCTGTGGGTTTGCATGGAATGGAGCTGGTTAGCAGAGAATCCAGTAGGCAATTGAACTCCTTGGGGTTCAGGGCCTCCTTAAGATATGGCACGTACATCAGCATGGCTGACCCTTCTTGGCAACCAGGGCTCATTTGACAGGCAGCCTGGGAGCAGCCAAATGAGGTGGCACTTGTTGGTTCCCCCACATAGGGTGGACTTCAGCAAGCAGGGGGATCTGCCTTTCCATCTGGGAATTGTGCGGATCCCCAGGTCACCTCTGAATTCTGCAGGTTTTGGTGCTGTCCACTGACTGCTAGGTCAGGCTCCCTCTCCCATGCTATGCCAACCCTCCCATGGGGGAGATAATAAAGCTGTGGCCTTGTTTATACCCAGCATTGGTGTGTCACATCTTATTTCAGCCAAAATGCCCTCCTGCAAGTCAAATGATTCACAAAGTTACTTGGTTTGCAAATGTTTGTCTATACTACTGTGCATAGCTTGTTGTAAGTAGGATTGCACTGTGTAATTTTTGTATTGTGTAATATGGCATTTTAATACTCAGGTGTAATTCATTTATTAAAAGATATCTGGTTCATTTAAGACTTCTACATTCCTAATCCTATTTCATTTTTATTGATTTTACTAACTTACTTTGCATAAGCCATCTTGAGTTCCAATGAGAAAGGCAGAATAAATAACAGAGAGATAAATAATTAATAAACAATAACAAGAAGATGTGCATATAATGAATAAATATTCGCCCACTGTAATGCTATGGGCAGACTGCAAGGTCAGGTTTGGCTACCAGCAAACAAATATTGCTTAATATGTTAGAATACTGGAGGGACAGATAATTAGATAAATAATCTCTGTGATTTGTCCCTGTTTACATGTGCATCCAAAATATATTACACACCTGACTAAATAGGTGAATAATTATCTGGATAAACAACCACTTAAAATTTAACCCTAAACTGTGTCTCCATGGATACAAAATGAAAATGATTACTTAAAGAACTGGGTCTGAGGGTAGGAAGAGATAAACATTAGGAAATAAGTTGTTTTTCATTCTCATTAAAGTTTACTTTTATGGAACAAACTGGATACATTTTAGATGCACTAGAGTCACCGTGACATTATAAGAGTTTATGTTGATTCTGTGTGCTTTAAGTTACATTGATTTCAAACTTTCTTTGAATAGTGGCCCTGTATTCCTACTTTAGCATTGAATAAAGAAAAAAGTTTGATAATTTAGCCTTAATCCAATTATGGTATAAACAGTGGAAACCTGTAGACAGCATTTTTCTTATTTTAATAATTCTGTTTTAAGAATGTTATTTCATTTGGGAAAAGATGCTACTTAGCCAGAGAATCTTAACATTTATATTAAATTGCAGACTGGTTCTGGGAATTCGTAAACACAATTCATTAGTAGAACATTGGAATATAGATTTAGTCATGGATTTATTTTAATTGATCCAAATGTAATTTTTTGCCTTCCTGGTGCCTCTTCTTCTTGTGCCTAGAAACTTAAATTGTAGCAATGACCAAGAGAATTTCAATCACTGAATAAATGTGGTCTGACAATTGAAATGTAGCTTTTATAATTTTCATAATTAAGTAAGCTTGACAACTTATATCCTGCTCTGTTGTATGCCGCTTCTGATAGCAGTTGGAGTAGAATATGGTGGGTTTCTATATAGGATGGATAAATGAGACATGATTAACCATGATTAGTCTGGACTAGGCTTCCTCAACCAGGATTTTGTGAAACTCTGGGGTTTCCTAGTGGCCTTGGGTTTCCCAAATAGGTGGGAGTTAATTAAATTTTAATATATTTTAAATATATTAAACATTTATCAGGTGATATGATCATATCTGGCTATGTCATCCCCCCTAAGAGACAAAGAAAGTCCTGGAGGAGTAGGAGGAGGAGGGGACCCAGATGGGCATGTACACAGCTATGCTTCCCAACCATATTCTGCATAATCGTGCCACTTCTAGGGTTTCTTGAAGCTTGAAGAATGTAACAGGGGTTTCTCAATGGCAGAAAAGTTGAGAAAGGCAGGTCTGGAAAAAGCATAAGGGTGTGTTCACAGAGAACCTTTAATACTGTTCCTTGCAAAAATGCAGGAGTAAAGGTGCAGCCAGGCACAGAGGCTTGTATCCAGGCGTCAGTCTAACTGACTGGATGGCAATGCCCACATAAATTCTACAGTGGCTCTGTGTGCCATATAAAGTGATGGGACACCTCTTTTGGCAACTGGTCTGTAACAATGATTATTGTGATATTTGGTGAATATAGTAAAGTTTGTACAGACAGAAATGTGACATTGAGTACAGTAAATAAATCCCAACAAGTATATTACAAAAGGTAACTCATATATTTATTCAATTAGATTCATTTTCCATTCATATTGCAGTTGAAGGGAGATAGAAATCTAAAGAGTGCTTTCCCCATGACAAGTGACCAACTAAATCTGTATCATGTGTATGGAACTATGAGGGCTACAGAAGAGACGTGTAGAGACATATGACTGCCCGCAAAACCATGCAGAGAATGGGATAGAACAAAGGACACACAGAGAGAGGAAGGGTCAGAGGACAGCTCCAAGTTAAGATAAAAAGAGAGAGATTCTATTTAAAGAGATGCCCTTGATGTCTTTCTAAGTGCTAAATTTTCAAAGCCATAGAAAAATATTATGACATGCAACGCATTAAGCAGTAACACTTAATATTTAGAACTATTATATAAACCTCCTTATGCCAATTATGTTGCTAATACATTCATACAATGTATTATACCTTTACTTAATGGGGCACTTTTCAGATTTTTGCAGACAAAAGAATATTGCATCAGTATGATTTTATTTCTATAAAGATTTGTTTAAAAGCCATGGGAATAAAATAGCTAGTATAATATCAGAAGAAGCCTCTAAATGCTGGAGATGCAAGAGGAGAACTGGTACAGTCCTACACATTTGGTGGCCATGCCCACATGCACATAAAGTTATAGAGATGGAATTTTAAGCAGTAAGGTAACCTGTGATCCCGAAAGAGCTCTTTAAATGTCCTATCTGAAGACATGCAACAGAAAATGAAACACCTACTCAAGAAGCTCTTCCAGTAGCAAGACAATTATTAGTGCAAGCCTGGAAACAGGCAGCGTAGCCTGATATTGATGAATGGTCCCAAAAATATGGTAGTCTGTACTTATGAGTAAAACCACTTTCTGTAAGAAAATGAAAGAAAGGAAAAGTGGAGCACAGAATAAATGTGTTTAGATATGCTATCTCTTAATCCTATACTGGAATAGAGAGAAACAATTTTGAGGCATTTTTAAAGGTTACTTGTCATAGACCATGAGATTAACTTTATCTGTATTAGAAATATTTCCCTGGTTTGGTGGGAACATCAGTATTTCTCCCCTTTCTAATATATAATTCTGAAACAAAAGGTTTTTTTTAAAGAGTCACAGGAATGAAAGTCACAGAACACATTAACAAATGTGTTTTACTTACAGAGTTATGACAAATTTCCATGTCTATTGGCTTAGCTTGCCTTTTTGTAGGATTCTAGGGAAATTATATTACTTTCTCTCTTGCACATCTTCAAATAATAGTATCTTTATCAACTAATAAAATAAAATTTACCCCCCAGTTCCTGTTATGGCAAACTGCTTGTTCCACATTTATGTGTATTTTAAATGTAGGACAATAGGTAACTTGACAATGTCATAACTTTAGATACATTTCTCTTAATTATGCTGAAATTTTAATTTTATTATTTAATTTTATTTTTTTAATTTTATTACATTTATATCCTGCCCTCCCCTGCAGTGTATACCTCATCTTGGTAATAGATCTCTCCGTTGGTTGGTAGTCCTTTTCTTGTTAACAGAGAACCCCCTAACATCAGCCAGCTTGCTGTCAACAACAATGGACTACTTAGCAGAGCCATGGATCAGGGACCAGACCCTGCAACAACAACAATAGCAACAACAACAAAAAATCAATTCTAAGCAATATTATGATAGGATATAATATCAGTTATACCATCTTGAGCTTAATCTTGATCATACCAGGATTTAAGGAAGATTACTCTTTCTTCATTACATATATTTACATATATAAGACCTATCACATGCATTTGACATCTTGCATTCATAGCTTGCTATCTCAGAAGTACACCTTAAGAATTTGATTATGGTTTCCATTGGTCTTTTTGGCCCAACGTTCTGAAATATTTTCATAGAAGAAGCCTATCGGTACAGGTTGGTCATAAAGATTTGAGTTCAAAGTGCCTGAAATAATGGGGACTGCCAGCCATGTGTGTCTATGGTTCTCCATTGGGAAGCTTTCAGTAGCATTTAGGACAAGAGATTTCTGGAGTTCCATAGAGAGTTTTCTTTTTAAATCCTTCACATCACACAATGCTGATTAATGATTGCAATGATAAAGACTTATGGCAATTAGTCATGTGTGATTCATATCAGATACTCTGAAAATTACCCAAATCAATGTAGACTCACATATTTTCCATCCAAATCCAGTACAAAGTGCCATTTTCTTACATTATAAATATCCAAAGCAGGCCTGTCAAAACCAACAAATAGTGATTTGGCTGCAATTCAGCACTAGGCCCTTTAAAGTTTAAAAGGGTTCTTGAAGGGCTCATCCTACCAGTCCTAGCTATTACCCTAATTTCCAGTTGACTATTAAACCAAAAAAACCCACAATAAATTCATGAGCATGCAAACCAGTGTTTACATATCTCAATTAAATAAAATGTGATAGCTACATTTGTGTTCTGAAAAACATCATGGATACTTCTGCCATTAAGAAGTAAGTGGAGGAAGCAGCTGATATTCAGTTGGTCTTGCCTGTTGTGCCTCATTTCCCATGACATGTATTGTCTTCAGGCCAAACCAGTCTGAAATACACTACAATAAACTGCTGAATTCAAGTGAAAAGGTGAGTGAAAATTAAACACAACTTTACAGCTCTGTAAATTACTGTCAAATTCCACTGAGAAGCAGAGAATAAGAAGGGTAGGCAGAAGATCATCAAAACATACTTCTCTGCACATTGTCTTTTCGCATACAAATTTAGACTGCACATACATAGCAGAGTTTACAATGATCCCAATAAACACCTACACACATTTCTATTTACATTGTGCAAGCATCAGGAAAGGCAGATATTAAACCCAGCACAAGTTGTCTGACATAGTAATTGTATAACCTCAGGGTCATTAACTTGTTCTCAAGCTAATTCTGGAACACATGATACATCTGCAATGAATGCAAGGTTTGCACTACAGTCCCAAGCATACTAATTAGGAAACATTCCATTGAACTTGGACTTCTTTCCATGTAAATGTTAGGGCTGCCAGATTTTATGACCAAAAGACCCTCTTCATGATTGAAGTTCTATGTTACATTTATCCCATGTTTAATTGCCTATGTGGAACATAAAATACCCCCAAACATAAGATGAAGGAAAATATTGCTGTGTAGTTAACTCTTTCAAACTATATTTTATTTTCAAGCAATTATATTTTTAGCCCAGCAAATAACTCCATGACTATTTCCCTGACCGTTTCTACATGGAAATGTGGGATGGTAAACCTCATGTTTGCAGCCCTCCTTATGGGACACCCCTCCCACATTTTCCCTCTGCCCCATTGTGGCTTTTTGTTGCCCGACAAGGCTGCAAGGGAAAGCAAGTCAATCTTCTCCCCCCACCCTTTGGCTTGTCAACCACAGGAAGCCATTAATCATCACAGCAGTTCTCTCATGGACTGAAATTTTCTCTCCCCCCCCCCTTAAGCCCTGAAATTATATTTTAAAGGCAATTCTGCATTACTATATGGTAATGCCACAACACAAGACATATGCATTTTTAATACAAAATTAATGCTGCCACATCGCTATGGAGATATGCCAGAACTACACAGGATTCCCCCCCTTTTTTGGGGGGGGGGATTCCTGTTCTTTGGGCCTTTATGTCTGGGTGGAGTTCTGAAATGCTGAATACATTAACTGGGACCCAAAAAGCCATTTTTGTAAATGGTTGGCTTAAAAACAAAGCACTCAACCCTTGCATGATTGGGAGAAGGCTGCTTGATTACTCACCCTTGCTATTTCCCAGCTCATTTCCCACTTTTGAAAAACAGATATGGGGCTGTGTTTTGCCAGCCTGATCCCAAAGACCATAGACACTTTGCAGAAAATTTTATTTTATCTTTGACAATGCAGCTTTGTGGTTGTGCTGCAATGCAAACCATACCATTTTGTATTTAAATTACTCAGAGCAGGAAATGGAGAGGGGAGGGAGGGTGCAAGAGTGGGACAATGCTACAGAGACTATTGTGCCTTTACCACTCCATACAGGCTTGCCTATGGTTGCTTATTGGTTGCTCAACAATGGGATGTGAGATAAAAAGTGGCAAATCCACTTTTTGCAATTTCCCTCATCCCGAGGCAAATATAGGCAAAACATGAGCCAAACCCTTGGCAGCCTCGGGACACAGGCAATGTCATGTGGAGGGGGCTCTAAAACCTGCCAGCAATCAGAGGCTGTACAGGGACAGAATCGTCATGCAGAAACAGTCCCCCTTTTCTTTTCAGATTAGCATGCCGTGACACACCAAAGATCCAGGATAAATAAAATAATATTTTTTGAAAACAAGATAGCCGCTATGACTGGAGCTATGAAACATAAGATGGAACTATGAAACATAAGATTAAACTAAAACTGATATGTTCTTATCACTAAAAGACAGCATAAAAAGCTGCCACACAGTTTAATGTTGATTGATTCTGCTGGATGGATGCTTGCCACTTCTATTTTAATAGCTGTACTGGGTAGTGAGAGTGGGGTATAAAAACAGCTCTTCTTTAAAAAGGGCTGCTTTGGAGAGTTGACATGGCAATACGCCCTCCTGAAGCGACTCCTCTCCACAAACCTCTCTTCCCCAGACTCCACCCCCAATATCCAGGTATTTTCCAGCTCAGAGGAAACTACCTAGCAGTTCCAAAACAGTTCCTAGCAGTTCCAAAACTTTTTGGGGAATTCAAGAAGCTGATCTGTCCCATAAAATGAGGAATGTTTAACAAGTGAACTAATAAGGGAATTTATTTAACCAGCAGTCTCTGAAATGTCTGGAAGCTAGTTTTCTGTTTATATAGAACTTCAACAATATAGAAGAAGAGTTAGGTTTTGTACCCAATTTTTTTAATACCCAAAAGAGTCTCAAAGCAGCTTACACTCTCCTTCCCTTTGTCTCCTCACTTGATGTAGGTGGGGCTAAGAGAACAGAGTGAACTGTGACTTACCCAAAGTCACCCAGCTGGCTTCAAATGAAGGAGTGGGGAATTAAATTTAATCCTCCAGATCAGAGTCCACCACTCAACCACTATTCAGAATATATCTTAGAAGAGTGAAATGAGGACCAATGGATTGTATACAACCACCCTTCCATGGATTGAAGAGAGGACTGGGTTGTCTTTATTATAGCCCTTAGTCCTCATGTTTGTTAAATCAGTGAAAATTTCATGCTCTACAGTATCAGGTTATTTTTTTTTCTTGGTGGGGAGGATGAAGGATGTTGCTGAGAAGAGTGAACGTGGGACCCAATTAGAAGCAGAAAGATGAAGGGATACAAGTTAATTTTTTGGTCTGTGAGTTCCCTGAATTATCTATGTGCAATAAGTCTATCTCTTCTGAAAAGAAGTCAGGTCAGGTCAGGTTTTTCTTTCTTTCATGCTGCTTCAGGGGTTTACCCATAAATTCAGTTGAGTGCATGGTTATCCAAATTGTGTTCCCTGTGTCATGTATCACTGCAAAACATTGGACGGCAGCAGCATGTAGGAGTCTGGGGATTTTTATGGTAAGCAACTAGAGTGAAAACGGTTGCCATCTATCAGCCTCCAAATAGACTGGACGTTCATTGTAGTTGCTTGTGTGAATCAGGATTAAATCATCAATTAGGAAGAAGGGCATTTTTATTTTTTTTAATAGAAAGTTTTTATATAGCACCATTTGACAAGCCTTTTAACCAATCTTTCCCTCCCCAAAGGCTCAAGACATAGCTATTTGTGTGTTTTAACCAACTTCTTCATCATCAACAACAACATCATTAGGAATCCTGTATTATAAAATATAAACTTCATCTCTAGTGATTGGAGTGTAGTGAGGTAGGAAACATGCGACTGTATTTTGCACATTACTACCCTGCTCCAAATTTGTCCAGCTGCTATTCAGTGTTAATACTCCAACTGTTTTAGGGAGAGCCTTTCATCCTTAGATGGGCCAGGGTGTTCACTAATTATTGTTACCTGTGATGCAGCAACTCACCCTATTCTTGCTAGTGATGCAAAAATCAGACCTGTTTTATAATTCCACATCCTGGGTATCAGCATCAGAGAAAAAAATCAGATAACTCCACCTCAAATTCCTGCTCAGATTCTAGTCCCATGACAATTCTAGTGAGATGGTGATCCAGTGATTCTAGAGAGATTCATGTGAGAGGGACAGCAACTTATGGCAAATGCCCATACAGGAAAGGCACAGCCTGTCAATCTAGCTGAGGGGCCCCCAGTGTAGCACCATTGGTTCCAGGGCACCCATTCACACTTTTCCTGGTGCCTGTCTTATGCTGTTAGAAAGTGGGCAGGGATAGGTAGGTAGGACTCCTGTCTATCAGGGCTTCTGATTGGCCACTGGAGATCAGATTGTGCAAATGAAAATAACATTGTTTCAGCTGCAGCTGCCTCATAGTCTGCTTTATTCTCTCTCACAATGTTCTTTTCCAATGCATTAAAAAATTACCCCTCTTGCTGCTCTTGGGCTTCCTCTGTGTAGATGTGGCTTTGCCTCATACAGTGACCATTTGTCTCTGGTTCTGCTTCACATGGCAGTCATTTTGTGCTGAACAACTTGTGTCAGCATTCCAAAAGTTCCCGCAGACAGAAAAGGTTTGGGGGCCTCTAAAATCAACATTCACGTGGGGTAAACTATGACTTATTATTTATTGACTGGTAGTCTTTTCATTGGCTGTGCCAATTGCATCTTAGGTACAATGACATATGAAGGTCAATTAGAGATCTAAAATGTATTTATCACTGAAGTTCAAGTCTCAGTCATGAAATTACCCAGTGTAAAAGAAATTACTAATGAATTCTATATCCAGTATTGATTCACCTGTGACTATCCCCCTAATCTCCATGTGTTCAGTATCTTTGGTTTTTCCTTCATTCTTTTTCTCAGCCTGATGTTAATGGATATTTGTTGCTGCTTTGTCATAAAGGTTGTGACATTTGTTGGTAACTGGCATCCTGTTGGGATGGTCTCTGTGCACGTCAACGGCACTCTAATGATTTGTTATTTTATCAACTTTTAACATGCATAGATAAGAATGCTGAGAAAGTTAGGGAATATTTTATATCTGTTGATTTATTTCTAAAGAAATGTCCACCTTCTGTACATGCTGGCATCCCTCATGCTCACAACATTCATCCATAATAGTGAGCAAGCAATGCGATATCTCCAACACAGATATAAAACATTGACATACATGTTATGGCTTGAGGTCAGCATACCTTAAAGGTCCACTCCAGTCATGTTCAGAGACCCTGCTTCAGGTGCCTCCATCATCTGAGGCTCGATGGCTGACAGCTCGAGGAACAACCTTCCCTTCTATTGCATTTTTGTTGTTTCTGTTGTTTTGGGCATTCTCTCACTAACTTTTGTTAGCCCTCCTCCCTATCCCTGTATTTATATATTTTAGTGTTTTTCAATGTTTTATCTGTTTTGAAGATTATATATATATATTTGTTTTTTTATATATTTTATATTATTTATATTTGTACCTGCTCTGCAGCTATGAATTTGCTGGTTGACCCAGGCCCCTGGGAGGTCCGCCTGTCCTTGACCAGTGCCAGGGTCTCTTTGACTCTACCCCCGACCCGGTGGGATAAGCTCCTGGAAGATCTGAGGGCCCTGACAGAGTTCCCAGGGTTCCAAAGGGCCTGCAAGACCACCCCAAGATGCTTTTGCTGAGAGGGGTGATCATAGAAATTGAATTATAAATAAAACCAAATTATAAAAGCTTCAACAGTAGTTACAAAAGCAGCACATTGCAAGCTTCTATGGCTAGGTTCTCAGATCTTTTCTCCTGCTGATGTGTGGGACGTAGTCCTCTCTGCAGCCTTACCCTGATCGACCAAACCCCTGTTGCTCTCTCCTGGTGTGTCTCCACACCCCTGGCATCTTCCCTGGTGTTGGTCAGGTGAGTAGATGCTGTGCTGCAGTCATGGAACTCAAGGTTGTGACTTTGCCTCTCTGGGGTCCAGGGGCTGCTTTTGCCACCACGAAGGGGGGGGGGCTATCCCACAGCTCTGAATCTGCACAAACGATATGCCCTGTAACTGTTATTAACATACCATTTTAAGTCACAGTGATCTGTCTCTATCAAGGTTCTTTATGCATTTTATAAATCTCTGTAAAAGTTGTATGTATTTTTTTTCGTAATTGTGCATTTAATGACCTCTAGCATGACTAATTTTTTTAGCTTCACAGCTGTAGAGATTGCTATATTTTATGCCTTCTTTTCTTATTAGTTTATGTGCTGCACTATCTTGCAATATAAAAATAGCTTCTCCTTATTGTGCATCTTGCGTGTGTTCAATAATCCATGAGCACCAAACTGAGCTGTCGAAACATGGGAAATATTTAGTAATGTTTTTGATTTTACATTATACTATTGATCTAAGTTTGAACCTATCTAATAGCATCAAAAGCACCCAATAAGTTGGCGGAGCTTATCAAATGTACAGGTTCACTTTCACCTTGAAAATCCAGTGGTGGGTAGTAAAAACCAGATTTGAAGATCTCTTATGCCATTACTGGGAAAGTCTTTTTGGCTGAGCTGTCTCCCTGGATGTGTTTTACAGCAGCCACAGAAAATTACTATATTCTAGCTTCAGTGTTTTTTTTATTTTAAATAATATATTTTTGTATGAATTAAGAACCAGGTGTACACGGGCATTGCACTGAGAAGTAATGCTGTAGAGTAAAGCTAAAAAAACAACTAGAGCAGTCAAAGGTAGTGATGGTGATGCTGAAATCTGTAGTTCCCATTGTCAAGTTTCATTAAATGGCAGGGACACGGAGAGAGTCCATACACCTATCACTACTAAATAGATATCAATGATGGGACGACACACATGACATTTAGTGCTTGCTATACACTCTGAAAAGGAGCTTTTTTTCTAAAAAGAAGCTTTATTTGGCATGTGGCACAATGAAATAATGATCTAGGCCCATTCCACATACTTTGGATAATGTACTTTCAATGCACTGGAAAATCCAGCTGCTAAAGCACACTGACAGTGAATTATCCAACATGTTCTTATTCTGTCCGCTGTAGGTTTCACCAAATGTACAATTGCAATATCCTATGTGTTTCATGCATACACAGACTGGCAGCTTATGCACAGCATAAATCATAATCTTTTCTCCTCAGTCACTGTTTGATACTGTCTGTATCTCAGCTCTAAATCTGAGACAAATCCAAACATGAATGAACTGGAATCATACTTCCCATGGAAGCCACTGACTCTTATGGTACGTTATCTACATCACCTTTGGTGAACTTCATATGCCAAAGGGCATGTTGGGAAAATTCAGTGGTAAAAACTGCTTTGAATTGGCATTTGGCGCTCCCAGTTTAAAATGTCACCCATGAATTAGCAGGTGCAAGAGTTCATAGATCCCCAGATTTGACAGGATTCCCAATTGGAGAGGTTGTGACCATATCTGAGGTCCTTCTATCTTTAATTATGGAAAGTTGAGAATGGTGACATCTTGATTTTCAAGGTTCCAGTCCAATAACAGTTGAAACAAAACTGAAAGTTGTTTAAAAAATATTGGAGATGATGATCCCTGCATTCACCACTTTTGCATTCACCACTTTTGGTTAAGGGGAATTACTATATTACAAAACTTAACCAATGTTTTGAAAGCACCAGCAGATGTTTTTCTATATATATATATATATATATATGTATAATCCCTTTGTAAAGGTTGTTAGTTAATAAAGATGACAGAGTAACCTCTGTGTGAAGTAAAACCTGATAAATTTTGCATGTGCTGTTGACTGACAGAAGCTTAAGTCTCCACTCTAAGCTGTGCATGCAAGCTTCTTTAAAAAGACCACAGAAACCCCAATCTTCTCCCAAGAGGAAAAGCCCTAAAAATGAATCACTAGTTGAATGAGGCAGGCAAAATGTGCTTTGGAAAAGGGTGGTATTTTTAGGTGTCCACAGGTTTGAAGAGATAAAATGATGCTGGGTAAAATTAAACAGGAGCAGCATGAGCTTTCATGAGTTAGAAATCACTTCATCAGATGCTTGAAATTAATATCCATAGGAGATATATTTATACTATGCAGCTGCTACTTCCAGCTACTCTTAGAAGATGGAAATTTAGAAGCATTCGATTAAAAATATATACACTGGTCACTGGTGAAATTCCTCTCTAACACTGGGAAGTGAGGGGCAATCCTTATATGAATACAGATGAAGTTGCTGTATACTGAATCAGTCCATTGTTCGATCTGAGTCAATATGGCTATGGTCATCTCACCTTCTTCCCTCCCTCCTATAGGATTTGTCCTTTGTTTCTTCTTGCTTGCTTGCAGACAGCAGCTGTTCTCCAGAGGCTTACACAGAAGTATTTATTGGCTGACAGGAATCCTACAAAGATGTAACCATGTTGGTCTGAAGTTGGAGAACAAAATTTGAGTCCAATGGCACCCTTAAGACTAACAAAGTGTATTAGACTTCCACGTGCATGCACACTTCCTCAGACAATTTAGGTGAAAACATTGGGGAGAGAGGAAGTGATATAAGGTGGAGAATTGATTTAAGGTGGAGAATTTGAATTTAGAGTGGAAGAAGTGACACCACAGGAAGGTGTGGGTTGAGATGTGCCTCAGAAGTGACATCGTGAGAAGAAAGGGTTCAGGGAAGGAAAATTATTATATGCCGTCATTTGACTCTTGGTTTGTTCCAGGAGTGGTATCACAGAATATGGCAATAAAAAATGACTCATGATTTCTAAGCACTGCCCACAAATCCACCTGGTATTTCCTGAGTTTTTATTATTATTGTTGTTGTTGTTGTTGTTAGATTTATTTCCCACCTCTCCCGACAGGCTCAAGGCAGGTCACAACAACTAACCCCATTAAAATTCTCATTAAAACATCAATCTACTAACATAACGGCTAAAAATCCCATCCCTCCCCCAATTATCAAAGAGGTGAAGAGGAAAGGATCAGACAATCCTATGTGAAAGAAAGTCTATATGCCACAGCAGTCATCTGGTTCAGTGGCAAAAACATGGGCAACAACGCTGGAACTTTTTTGGCCATTGTACTCTTTCTTCACAAGCATGCTCTCTGCCCAGGATTTGGTCCAACAATGGAGAGAATTGGCAAGTAGAAAGCTGGGCAATGGGTCTGAGGTTAGTCTGCTGTCTCCCTAGCACTTCATCTTTGGAGAAAGCTGTCATTCATAAGACCTAAGACATATTTAACCATCAAGTTCAGTGGTTGGCCTTGTGCTTGTCACTCTCTCTCTCTCTGCCAATTTTTTCTCTCAAGATTATTGTGAAGATAAAAGGGGAGGAGGAACCCTGTATACCTGAGCTTATTGGAGGGATGGTTGGAAAACAAATATGACAGATAAAGTAGGTCATTTGAACTCTTAGGTGTTGTGATAGCTGCACAAAACACAACTATGTATAGGCATGAGGGGATTGCCCTATGGAAAACAGGTTGTTGTATATCCCAGATGATTTCTTCCTGACCATGTAATCCTTATTGTTTGCAAGTCAATGAAAATCATTTAAGTCATATGGAGGAAAATGTCACACAACCAGTTTGCCATATGACTAATCCTAATGAATCTGGTTTAAAACAACAGCAATGTATAAAACAGGACTAATAGCAAGGAAAGATGCAGATATGCCCATAAAACAGTATACCCCCCACACACACACAGTTCATGGTAAAAATATTATAATTGTATATGGGTAAAAATGCAAATTGTCATAAAGTTATAAAGCTGTGGACCATTTCTTTTTCAAGCAGGCTGATTACCTGGGCTATCAAAATCAACCACAGCAGTAAAGGATAACATTTTATTTATTTTCTATGTGAAGGGAATTGCTCTGTAAATTAACATTATGCTGCTATAGGGTTACAAAGCAATTAAATGGTGAGGCAGGTTTGTGCTAGTTTAGTGGGAGTCCATTGATTGGTTAATTCCTCAGTTTGCAAAGAAGCACATTTGCTATTAAATGATCTAGTGAGCAGCAATGCGGTGGTGTGGGAGGAGTGGGTAAGTGCCTAGGAGAGATACAGATAAGTTAAAATGGAAAATGTTGTTTTGCCTCTGCAAAGCAAATGTTTGAGTTCTATTAGTGCATTCTTCTGAAGGGTTAGATTGACTATAAAGATGGGATAAAGCCCTGTTCTCACAAATAAAAGCCTGTGGAGATATGACACATCAGTTCACAGATAACTGATGCAAAATCAATACATTTAGTAAAATAAGAACATAAGAACGTTCCTGCTGGATCAGACCAATGGTCCATCCAGGCCAGCATCATGTCTCACATGTGGCCAACCAGTTACACTGGAGGGCCAACAACCGGCCATAGAGGCCATTACACATTGTTGATTCCTAGGGCCTTTTCGCACAGGGATCTTTGTTGCAAATTGTTTGCGGAATGAAAAATCGCCATTTAAAATAGTGGAATTCGTCGTTATGCATACCTGCCTTTGTAGTGGAATCAGTTGCGTTTTTTAGCGTTTCCCACAGGCTTCCGGTCTCGGCAGAAATCGCTAGAAAGGAAGCGCTATTGCCAAGCTCGTCCCGCCCCTGGCTGTCAAGCAGCCAATGGGCAGCCGTTAGCATGCTCCCAAACAGCCCCTTTCCCTTTAAGAAAGGTTTTTTTTAAAAAAAATGACCCATAGCAACGAATCTAGATAGATTCGTTGCTACGGAGAGACCCATCCAGCTGCCTAATGTGAGCTGTCGTTTGATTGTATGATCGTTTGCACGCTGCCTCGAGTGATAAAAAAAAAATCCCCCCCCTCTCACGGGCCCGATTTTCGGCTGAATTTATTTGTAAAAAATAAAGGGACTTTATTTCAGCAAACGGGCTTTTCAGTGGTTTGTGCTTAGTGACTAAAGGTGAAGGACTGAAGCCAGGGAAGCCTCTAAACAGAAAGAGGCTCGCCGGTGCGTTTATCCCCGCTCGCTCGGAGAAAAAAAAATGGTGATCGCTTCGCCGGAAGTTTGGAGGAGAGAGCCAGGGGGAGGGACTTTGAAGAACCAGCAACAATGGTAACGCACAGGTCTTTAGCGCTACTGTTGCAGATTGGTTGCAGGAGTGTATCGCTATCCGGAGGGTGAATCCACTTTTCTGGATTCCCCTGAAAGCGCCACAACGAAGCGCTTTTTGCTGATTGGTTTCAGGATTGTTGCAGATTGTCTACGACGTCGTGGGTTATGGCAAATTAGTAGCGTTTCCAAATAGCAACCATTGTGCTACTTTGAAGCCGTGCGAAATGGCCCCTAGTATTCAGATATTTTCTGCCCCTTGATGTATAGGTTCCTTTCAGTCAACATGGCTGATAGCATTGATGGACCTATCATCCATTAATTTGTCTAATCTCCTTTTAAAGCCAACTATGTTTGTGGCCATCCCTGCATACTCTGGCAGTGAATTCCATATTCCTATCACTCATTGAGTAAAGTGATACTTCCTTTTGCCTATCCTAACTCTGTTGCCCATCAGCTTAATGGGGGAGAGCTGTCATATTTTGGGAGAGAGAGAGAGAGAACATTTATTCTGTTCTCCATTCATTGTTAATATATCTAATACTTAAATCTGTGTAATTGGGCTACTTTGAAGAAGTGTGATTTATCCTCCAAACTTGAGGGATCTTTCAGTTTTGCAGGGGGGAAAGCCCTGTAACCTTAAAAAGGACAGGAATCTCCCTCCCCTGAAAAATTGTATAGCAGTTGTCTCTCTGTTTGCTTTGACAACTATTTTTTTGGAACTTCCACCTTCTTTTTTGCCTGCTACTGAGAGGGCCTCACTGGAGGCCTTTGGGTGTCTGGGTGAAGAGGGACAGGGAGCGCCTGCCCCTCATGGCAGAAAACCACCACATAAGTAGGCAAAAGAGAACCTCTGTTGTCCCCTGCCATCAAAATCACTGTTACAGCAGCACTGGTGACAGTTGGGAGCTCCCATTTCTACTCTCACAGAAACTTCTGCTAAAGTGGCAGTGTTGGGGGAGTGTGGGAGCTTCTACTGCCCTGCTGCAACTGAAGTCACTGTAAAAGCAGCAGTTCTGGATGCAGGCTATAGGCTCCATTGCCTCCATGGCTGAAATTAAAGCTCCACCTGCCTCCACCATCCCACCTGTTGTGAGGTGACAGTGGTAGATGAGAGGATGATGGGAAGGAGTGCAAATGGGTAGGCAGAGATGGAGACAGCTGAGTGGAATTCCCCTACCTGAGAGTCTCTTGGGGGTGGAGGAATGGGCTGTCCAGCAAATGCCTGGCTCAGCAGCAGGCAGAGATAGGATGGGAATCTTCTCCCTTGAGTCTTCTGAGTTTCCACTTGAAATTTTATGAACTTCATGTTTCTCCTTAGCTTTTTTCCTAAAATGCAGAGTTCCAATTCCTTTAATCTATTCTCGTGAACGGATGCAACCGAGATTATTTCAACTGATTTCCATTTATTTGGCTCCTTTGAACCTATTTTGCTTTGCTCAGTGCAGACTCAAAGCAGCTTGTGGAGCCAACATGTGCAACAACAAAGAACTAGCACAGTCCCCAAGTACATATTACCTAACAATAAAACTATAAGCCATCAACGGGCCAGATGGTGGTGAGGCAAAGCAGGTCATAGCAGCGCTGCCCTTAATGGGACCATCAGCAGGTGGGCAGGCACTTTAGCATCACAGGTGGAGATTTGGGTGTAGGGGAAAAGGATTGTGGTTACTGCTGCTTCTTTTACTTTCCTTTTCTGCAGCTGTGAGACAATAAATAAACTGTCTTTTATAACCATGTATTTTAATTATAAGTCATTTCCCCACTTTTATGGATTCCATGTGATTATGATTCTGTACTTACATTAAAAACAAGCAAACTTGGTTCAAGAAACCAGGACAGAAACCAGGTAAAGTATTTGAACCCAAGGATAGGCACTCCCTTTTGAAAACATGGGAGGGAGAATTTACCTAGAACAGGGGCAGTCAACCTGTGGTCCTCCAGATGTTCATGGACTACAATTCCCATGAGCCCCTGCCAGCATTTGCTGGCAGGGGCTCATGGGAATTGTAGTCCATGTACATCTGGAGGACCACAGATTGACTACCCCTGACCTAGAATTCTTCCTCCCATGTTTTAGAAAATGAACGACTTTTCTGCTGCATAGTCATGCGGGTCTATTCCCATGATATATTTGCATGAATAGTTTGACTACATGGATATGGATGCTGCCAGGGGTCACTAATCCATTGCAGTGCTGTTTGCAGATACCTTGCAGAGAAAGGCTAGTAAAAGACTGCATTTGGCCCTTTACATGTGCTCTTCTGAAAAAGCCTTAGCTTCCACATCTGCTGCATTGCTGCATTGTTTACTACTATCCAAATTGAGAAGCCCCCTTCCCCACAATGGCTTTCCCCCCTATAATTTGCATCCTGTGCCAGTTGCCTTTCATCTCCATGTTCAGCTTGTTTGTTTACTTCTCTAGGTCCTTTATTTCTCTTTCTACAACCCTCAGACTGCTCCCCATTGACAAAAAAAAACCTCCTTCATCTGAAAGAAGCTTGCATAAGCGCTGCATTTTAAGGATCAGGGATTCTGGCTCACTTTCATTTATTTTCCCCTGGCAGATCTCCCTTGATGTTTCTCATATTAATTTTCTCACCCTGTTGTGTCTCATGTCATTCTTCTAATTCTTTTCCTGAGCTCAGGAAACAAGTGAGATATTGTCAATATGCAAAATGAGAATTGAAGAACCAGGATTTGTGTGTGGGAGGGTGAGAATACAGTTGCTCTCTTTAGCTGTGCATTTCATGAAAGAGTGAAAACAAAGTCAATTATTCCTAGGAGGGCACTACTACTCCCTTTCTCCAACCCCAAAGAGGCCATGCAACTGTTGGGGGTGGGAGGAGAGGCCAGCTGCTTGCCAAAAAAAGAAAATAATAAAGTATTAAGTCAATATGACTTTGTCTCAACCAGTGTTTTCCAGAATTTAAAGAAGACCCACTCCCTTCAGAGAACAACAAACAACATGAACAATGATGCTTCTGGACAAAGAAACAAACAAGCTCCCAATATGATTGGAACAAAAAGGATTTCGGAATACTAGCCTCATTCTATTTATTTATTGCACTATATTTCACACTCCCTCCAAGCAGCTTGGGGCTTTACCTCATTGAATCTTCCCAACAAACCAGACAGCCTCCAGGTCATTGGGCAAGTTTCCTGGAAGTGTGGGGCTTCAAACCTGGGTCTCCCCAGTCTGAACAAATACACTAATCCAGGCTTCCTCAGCCAGGGTTTCTGACAATTCCACTCCCTTACATAGTTTCCCGCTATCTGCATAAAACCATCTGGAGAACTACAATACAGCTGGAGAACCACAATAAAATAGGGTTCAGATTCTGAGGGCTGAGGATCTAGGATGCAGTTTACAATGTATCTGCCTAACAACAAACCCAATATTGTCCCTTCCCCATTACCACAGTGCTGGGAATGGAGGCCTTTCTCAATTGTACTGGTGAAAGCAAACTGGACCAGTGCCTAGATTGGTGTTGAGAGCCAGCTTGGTGGAGTGGTTAAGAACAGCAGCCTCTAATCTGGAGAACTGGGTTTGCTTCCCCACTCCTCCTTCACATGCAGCCAGCTGGGTGACCCCGGGCTAGTCACAGCTTTCTCAGAGCTCTCTCAGCCTCATCTGCCTCATAGGGTGCCTGTCGGAGGGAGAGGAAGAGTAGGCGATCACAAACCGCTTTGAGACTCCTTTGGGTAGTAAAAAGCAGGGTATAAAAACAGCTCTTCTTCTAATAGGTGCAAGTGATGCTGAACTTAATAAAAAGCTTGATTTTATGCTTATGATATTAAAAGAGCTAAAATGTTTCTGGATGCACAAGCCAAGCGCTAAGCGTCATTGAGGGTGAAACGGCTCTCTAGTGGCTCATCTGGCTTTTCTCCTGGCAACTAGATATCATTATCTCCAGACAATCTCCTGTAGATGGGTGTCCAGCGTAGTCTTAATTATCCTCCATGAGCATGATTTCACAAGTCTCTTGACAGCTTTTCACTTGCTTATATTCTAATAATAACATATTCCCCCAAAGAATATTTAGCCTAAATGTTGTTTGCTGGGGTTTAAGTCAATTATATTGTGTACATGCACTGAAACAGCTTCTAAATTCCCACTGAAAAAGGTATGTTTTATTTCTTCACCTGATCTGATGTGCCCCTTGTTCTTGGAGTTAAAAGCATGGAGGGGGGCACAAGGAATTGTAAGAGGGAGACAATTTGTAAATCACACCTCACCCAAATATTCCTCTCTCCAGAATCCTATAACATCTCAGGGGCTTGAACAACCTTAGTTCCCTTAGCCTTCCCCTCCCCTTTAAACTGCCACTTAACTGCTCATTTCAGCCCTCATCCCATCATTTCTACTTTATTTTTTTTTAATTGCTTGTCCTTAGAATAAATTATCGTTTTGTTCTGAGTTTTCTGCACATGTCTTGCAAATCTCTGAGCATAACTTACTTTGGAAAGTAAGGAGAGGGTTACCTTTCCATCCCAAGCCAATTTAGTGTAGTGGTTAAGAGTGTTTTTTTCTAATACAGCAAGCTCTACATGCAGCCAGCTGGGTGACCCTGAGCCAGTCAAAATCTCGATAGTGCTATTCTCACAGGGTGGTCCTGCCAGAGCTTGTGGGGAGAGGAAGAGGAGGCCACTTTGAGAGGGATATAAAAACAAACCTTCTTTTCTATCTTTGGTTTTCTTCACTTAAGTTTTCACAAATATGCTGTTGTCCAGGATTCTGAATGTTCAAAAAGAAAACCTTTTATTCCTGGTGGGCCTTGGCCTGTAACAGGGATGACAGTTTCTACCCATCTCAGCTTTTGGAGGTTCTTGGCGCAAAATGATTAATAACTAAATGAAATGAAATAAAAATAAAGAAGACCAATGAATGTATATAAGATAATTGATCAGGAAAGCATGTTTGGAAAGGGTTATAGTTTTAATGTCTGTGGAAATATTATGAATTTTTTCTTGGCAGTTTATTGTATGTATTATATTGTTTTACGTAATTGTTTTCTGATTTTACAATTCAGCTATATTACATTTTATTTACGCACTACAATACCTATTTCATTTGGTTTCCCAAGTGAGTAGGAGTTAATTAATTTTTTATATATATTTTAAATTTATTAAACATTTATTGGCTCATATGACTATATATAGTCACATTGACCGCCCCCCCCCCCCGTGGCCAGTGATGGGCCTGGAAGGAATAGGAAGGGGAGGGGCTATGCATCCCAACTATATTTTGCATGATAGTGCAACTCCTGGAATTTCTCAAAACCTGAAGACTGTTTCAGAGGTTTCTCAATGGGAAGGAAGTTGAGACAGGGTGAGCTACAAATTAGTTTGGTTTGTACTTTGGTTTAAACTGCGAAGAGTTATTTTCTTTCCAAGCTGCCCTACCATATAAAGTTGGCCTACCTCAACATGCTTTAGGGATGGCAAGATTTGCAAATTCATGGCCTTCTTTTCATAAACTGTTGCCTTAAAGTTGATCATAGATTATTGCTCATTTATCACTACCACAAATGGAGGAGATGATGGCCGATGAACTCCAGGGCACTTTATACTTGGGACCTTGCTAGTGGTATGTCTGCTAGATTCTACCAAATACCAGCGCATTTTATATACCTTAACCATTTCATGGAAATTGAGGGGGGAAATTAAATTCATATTTTGAGAATATTTTGATAAAATGTTTGTCCATCAACCACATTGGTATAGTTTCTTATTCTCCCTTCTTGCACAAGGCTACCAATACGAACAGCAATCTGCCTTTTTATTTTTTGCTATCTTTGTGCCACACACATCTATATATGATCTATATTTCATTTTACCCAGTGTTTCTAATGCTTGCTTGTGAGTTTTCTTTGAAGATTTCCCTTAATTCCTTGATTGCATTCAGTCTCTCTTATTTATCCTGTGGCTTACATTGATATGGATTTTTTAAAAAATGATTCTAAATATCTTCCTGTTGATCATTCTCCTAGTTCTGATACAATCTGTTGAGCTACTTGGAGCTGGGAATGATTTATTGACAGGGTGACTCCTTGGATCCACAATGCAAATTCTTTCTTATCACAGAGATCGCAAGTACCATTCTTCCTCATCTGAGACCTTTCCATCTAGCTCTGTTGACTCTGACTAGGAACATTTGCCCAAGGTTTCAGCCTGTGATTGAGATCCTGCAACTGGAGATGCCAGACACTAAATCATAGAACTCAGACATTCTTTGTGATAGCCTTTGTTCAATATGCTATCCCACTTGGCTTTCTCTTTGATGAGTTATGGATATCCTAACTCCCAGGGACAAGGGCAGCGAGCATATTGTTAAACATCAGACATCATGTAAAACTATTCAGTCAATATGCCGATGACGTGCTTCATAATTTCCATGCCTCACTGTCTATTCTTATAGCATTTTTCGACTCTGAATTCCAGGCGATTGCCTGATATTATGAGTTCAATCAATTTGTAAAATGCACAGGAAATGTCAGGCACTTGTAAATCTGTGTTAAAATGCCATTGCCTTCTTACCATTTTTTTTTCCTTTTCCTAAAATGAATTCTGGCACTACTCACATTGTTGAAATGGTTCTCAAGGCTGTTTTTCTCTAACCTGTAACACTTATGCAAAACCCTACTATATATCAGTATTGTAGACTTGGTTAATACAATCTATCAATTAGCAATTTGCTACTAGATGTAAAATTGCACTGAACTCTGTTAAATGTTTTTGTTTAAATCCATGCTGGTTCTCTTCATAACCTCACCTACATTACAGTAACAGGTACAATGCCAAAACCCAGCATCATAAATCGTAGTAAGAAGGAGGCTCCCAGGTGATTATCATGTTGAGACAGACTGAAATCAGAGGTTTCTTCTGTTTAAATTTCAGAATCCCAGTTTCTGACCTTGGTTCTCCTATTCAGGGTAAAATGGCAGTCCTCTTTTTTTCTGTAGTCATACTAATGAATCTCCATAGAAGAATGCTGGTTTATGCAGAAATGTTTTTTTTTTTTTTAAGCTGCATGACAAAAATTTTTTAAAAAATTTGGTAAAAGAAACCCCAGCAATGGGAAGGAGCAAAATGGAAAGGTTCAAACAGAAAATATCCAAAAAATAAAATACCCTTTTCAAGCCTTCTAGAGCTGGCTGCTGTCTTCCATTAGTGTGGGATGTACATGTCCACCCTGTACCTGCCTCCCCAAACCTCCAAGAGTTGCCTGTTACCAAGGAGGCCAGGAGCAGAATGCACAAGTACACCTTGCTCTCCCCAACACTTCTAGAGCTAGCTGTTGGAAAAAAAGGTACAGGGAACTTGCCTTATGGCACTGGTTGCCAACTTGAATCAGGGAAGGACTTTGCTCGCTCCCCTCCTCCCCCTTCCCTGGTAGCATCTGAAAAAACAAGGAGGGGGGAGAATTTAAAGGGCACCCCTAGTAGCTGATCTTTCTTGATCACCTGCTTGGAATTCCCTTTAAGTGCCTTGCCTCCCATTCTCATGTAGTGGAGACACTCTCTGCTGCCTTGGAAGGGAGGGAAAGACACAGAAAAAAACTGAACTCTTTCTGATTCAGCCAGATCAGTTTGGCTGAATCCAAGCCAATGAAGGGTCATTTGCCCTTTTTTCAGCCCAATCCATTCCTGATTAACCCAAAACAGTCCAATTTCCCCCCTTTGTGCTAATCTAGTGCTAATATTTAAATTTAATAGCCATACCCTTCCAAAGCTGAAGGTCTTAAAGCCAACACATCTCCACCCATTAACCTTTGGGCTCAGTGGTTTAATGAACCACTGAACAATTTATTGCAAGTATATTATTTTCACTGATCCTATCAAGGTTAACTACTAAACATAATTATTTAAAAAGTTAACTCCCATTTATAATTAATGATTAGAACATTTGCAGGTCATCATCACAATCTGGGACATGTTTACTTCCCCTCAACAAACAGCTTTGTTGGAAAAAGGGAAATATTTATTTATTTCTATATTACAATATTTGTATTTCACCTTCCTTCATGACCCCAGGTGGTTTACAAGTTCCAGGAAATATTACAATTAAAACCAAGATACTAAACCTTAGATACAGATATATGAATTTTCGCTAATGTCAACTTTTATATTTTCCTGTATTTTGAAAATGCAATTCCCTCCCCCAAAGGAACAATTCCATTGTTTGAAATTATGATTGTAATGAAAATGTACTAGGGTTATGAGTACTAGGGCTTTAAAGGGATGAACTGGGAGGGAAAAACAGCCCTGGGAAGGGCCTGCGCCTCTTCCCTCCCCCCACCATGGAGAAAGGAGGAAAAATAGGGTTCTCACAATGGAAGTTACTTACTCACATGGCTTGCTTGTTTGCCATGGCAAATATAGGGGAACGGTTGGTATTACTAGCATCTCCATATTGAAGAGCCAAAGGCCGATATATATGCTATATTATTCAATTGTTGAATTTCACAGATTGGATATTCATGATATTTATATTCAAAGGACAACCATTGAGGAAAATTTCTATTTGAAAATGGGACATATCTAGAAACCGTTCTGGTTGGATCCTATACGAGAATAAACAAACAAGAACGAAGAACCCTTTAATTCATTTATTTTGTAATAATTTTAGTAACATTTCTATTAGCTCTGGGATAGGTTTTTTCTTTCTCAGGGTGTCGTGGCATTTCCAGGCCTATGTAGTTGAAGTGGCTGAAAATAACGCAGAGAGTCAGTCCCAAATAAAATGAAACAAAAAAACCCACATAACTGAAGTCTACAGTTGAAGCACACAAACATTCTAATTGGTTAATTTAAAGATTTGGTGCATCCAGTTGGATGATGGTCTGCCATTTTCTTTGTTGGCAAATGAGGTGGATGGTTGGGAGGGGGGTTGAAATGGTGGCAACCGTGCTGTTCTCCACTATATATCCTGCCTTTCTGTTATAGTATTATAATGTTACTAGTAATCAAGCCCGCTGTATGACTAATACAGCGGGCACTAGTTACTTACTGTCTTGCGGGTGCTCTGTGGCGGCGGGCTGTCGGTGGGGGCTCCCTCGGGCGGCGGGGCTTCCCCCGGGCGGCGGTCTTTCAGTGGCGGCTCCCTCGGGCGGCGGCCTGACGCGGCGAGAGGCGCTTCGCAACTGCGAGCGCACGGCTCGCAGTTGCTGGGGCTGGGAATCAGAGGGACCAATCGGTAGGTGCGAAGCACCTGCCGATTGGTCCCTCCGATTGTCTGTCTGGAGGAAGGGTCCAATCCGGACCCTTCCTCATCCCGGACACATCCCGCCTCAGAACCCCTTACTTACCGCAGGCGGTGTTGTGATAACAATTATGTGAATGTGCAAAGCAAAAGAAGGCTCTGTTGCTGATGAAGTACGTGATGACATGGCCGCACAACACTTTTTCAAAGGAAGTGTGGAATACATGGGGAGGGCTAGATCCAAATTCAAGAAAACAATTCCAACAATAAATGCCCTTTTGCCAAAAGGATGCTGCAAAGTTGCAATGTCACCTGGGGATTCAACTTGCTGGGAAAAAGTGGCAACACTGAGGTATGGGAAAGGTCTCTGCTTTGTGTTTGTTACTATGACTATATTTTGAACCAGGAGAAGAGTCAAACAGGCTCTGCATAAGCAATGAAGCTTATGTCTCCATGTTTTTTTTTTAAACTTGAGTGTTATTATTAAAAGATCATATTTTCTGATACTGATTGAAATTCATTTGTGTCCTTTCTTTTTTCTAAAACTAACACATCATCCCTGGCCATCAGGCTCTATCAGGACAGATATAGTAGAAGCAGAAACCCAAGGTTTATAAGCCTTATTCTACACATGTCCTTTTGAAAGTAAGTATACTGATTTCCAGAGAATTTACTGGAGTAATCACCAGTGCTTATCTGTTTGAACGTACAATGTCTCTCCAAACGTGCAATTTTGCAAAAAAAAAAACCAAACAAATAAAAAATAAGTGATGCAAAGCTCTTTGGCAAGTATTCACAGCATAAATTGAACAACTAGGTGATCAACTTGTGTCTCAATAACACCTTTTAAACATAGGAAGTTTGACCCTCCAACCTGTTTGTAATGAAATGTTTAGCAAGGAGCCTTAATTTTTTTCATTCAATGTGTTCACTGCTCAAATCCACATATATTATGGGTTGCTAGAGGTTATTCACTTTAAATAACCTCTTTTCACTTTAAATTCACTTTAAATAACCTCAATAAAGGTATTGACATATTTATAACATATCCTTATAACATGTTGTTTTGGCATATTGAGCTAAGCCTGTATAGTACCTGGATAGCATACTACCTATGGAGATCATATCTGCTGCTCTGAGCTTTGATAAGGAAGACTGGCCTCTATTGAAAATTCACAAATATTGATCTATTGTGGTACAAAATCCTGCTTCGTGGATAGTTTTCTAAGATCTATTTAGAATACGTGACAAGAAAAGCGAAATTTGTTAATATTCAAAGTTAAGGGGGAATGGTACTAATAATAACTTCCTCACGAGCTGTTACTCTGTAGGACACTGTAATATGTGCCGGAAGACCACTTCGTTGCAATATCTTGAGCCGCATGAGGTAATTAATTTACAATATCCAAGTTAATGAAATCTCCTTTTGAAAAAATTATCACAGCAGGCTTTAAAATATAAACACCACATGCCGATTTGAAGGACCTGTGCACAAATAAAGTTTCATCCCTGCAAAGAAGAGCCCTTGAATGCCTTTTCTATCTATGTAAGAATTAAACATGCCTGTTTGACATTTGGAGAGTGTTTAAATAAACATTTTGTGTCATCAAGTGCTAAAACTACTAAGGATGGGTCTATGCAAAACTCTTTGAACTGTGGCTTCTAAATCCCTTTCAGACCTGAATGTGATGGGTAGAGCAGGATCAAGATTCTGTTTCTGTTGGAGTAATGTCGGCTCAGCATGCCTGGACCCTAAATGGCACTTATATTTCTCTTTGCACTAGAACCAGACTGTATGCCATATATACTCGCATATAAGCCGACCCACATATAAGCCGATGCACCTAATTTTAGCACAAAATGTGGGCATACTTATTGACTCACATATAAGCTGAGGGTGGGAAATGCTCCATCATTACAGGCTCTCCCATCCAGCATTGCCATTTCTTTTGCCATTGAAGGCAAAAGGAAAAAAATGATCAGAGTCCCTTAGTCAAACTGTTGATGTCCTACAAGCTGCCAGAGCAAGATCAGCTTGCAGTACACATTTGCAAAAGGCAATGCAATGATTGGCTGGCTGGATCAGGCTTTGATTTCAATTACTGTATATACCTGCATATAAGCCGAGGAGGGCTTTTTCAGTGTGAAAAAGGTGCTGAAAAACTAGGCTTATACGCAAGTATATAGGGTATGTGTGTGAAGTCTCACTTTATTTATGCTACAAGCTTTTCTTTAAGTCCTCCTACTTTTTTATGCCTTTGTTCTCCTCTACTTGTGGTCTTTGCAAACCAGGTCTTTGCAAACCT
This sequence comes from Paroedura picta, assembly GCF_049243985.1. Taxonomy (NCBI): domain Eukaryota; kingdom Metazoa; phylum Chordata; class Lepidosauria; order Squamata; family Gekkonidae; genus Paroedura; species Paroedura picta. The sequence continues at coordinate 55,307,682 of NC_135377.1, read as the reverse complement.
GTATCCTCTATGTCTGGTTTTGGATAAAGGAGCACAGCCACTGTAAGGCTGCCCCCCCTATCTCGTCCCAGCAAGATGGGTGGCCAAAAATACATGATTGACTATGTCAAACGCAGCCAACAGATCTAACATCATGGGGATGGCTGACCTGCCCTGATCTAGCTGGTGCTGGAGATCATCCATCAAGGTGGCTGGAGATCATCCATCAAGGTTCCATCTCTAGGATGGAAGCCTGACTGGTATGGATTGAATACCAAACTTTTCCTTCCTTTTTCACCAGCAGACAAGGTGGATGGGCCCAACCTTTTTAGTTGTACTTGTGTATGATGCCCTATATGCAATTGAAAACCCTGATTTCACAGAGTATTAATCACATGGGAAAAACTCATAACATATAACTGAATGCATTTATGACCTTCAAATGAACATGCTGTTCAAGACTAGAACCTGGTACTATGATCCATATTGTACAACTTACTGACTGCATCTATTATGTACACAGACTATAATGTTTGTCACCCCAAAACCCCTATACTCTTTGAGCCTATGAAGGCATAGTCATACTTCATCTTGGATCTAACCAAAAGCTCATGTTAGAAATCTTCTATGTACAATAAAATGACATCTCATGAGGAGATAGCCAATGAGAAATTGTGATACTTCTCCATGAGAGCTTTGTCTCATGCACAACCCAAATGAATGATCATGTTTGTGGGGAAATAGCCTATTCCACTATGCTCAAGAAAAGTAGGAAATAATACCTGTTTGACAAGGGTTTACAAATCTAGGTAACAGCAGCCCTGTGTCAAGATGTATGTGATTTTTATTTTTGTGCATCATACCTTGAATTTAAAGCTATACCCAGGTGTTTCTACAGTTGTCCATTTTCTCTGGGTCTCCTTCGCATTGGCCTCTGGAGGTCAACTTTGCTTTTGTGCCTGGCCATCCACACCAAATGACAATAGTGAGGATTTGCTTTCTTTTCATGCAGTTCACATTAACCTCTGAGCCACGTGCTCCCTTTCTTTTTCCCTCTTTTTTTCTTCTTTGCATGCAAGCAATAACACACATTTGATTTAATGTGTGGGTGGGGAAAGCCTGTTCAGGAAGAATCTGAAAAGAAGAGGTAAGAAAATGCCTTTTCAAACACTTTTAGAGAAACCCTCGTCAGTTGGGGGGCGGAGAGATAAGAGAATCACCTGTGACAAACCAGCAGGGAAAGGAGAGCTGGGTCCAGCCGGCTGTGTCATAGAGGCAAACGGGAGTTATTGTTCTTTTCAGACTGGGAACTGGGACAAGCATCCTGGAGATCCTGGAAGGGTCTACAGCCCAAATCAAGGGCAACATGGCTGATTCCTTTTTCATTTGGGATTGCAGCTGGATTGAATGACAACCCTTATAACGCTGACCAATTTGACAGACGTTATCGAGAAAATGTTATTGAGAAATAGCAATGCAAGGAAATATAAAATGGTGAAAAATATGGAATAAAAATTGTGTGAGGGGAAATTGAAGTGGAAATGATGATTTTCGGGTTGAAATCCTGGGATTAGGAAATTTCAGCTATCCTTATCCAAAAGGCCACCAATGAGTCTAGAACACAGACTGGTTTTGAATCTGTTCTTCATACAGTTGAACATACTTGCTGGTCCACCCCACACACACACACGCCCCCCCTACACCCCCACACACACATACACACACCACACACACCAACTGCACTTAACAAGAATGTTTGTATAAGCATGGGAAAATATTATTTGTTTTTTTTAAAAGAACCCATGCAGGAAAAAATGTCTACAAATTATGCAGTGTGTCAGCCTCCACTATGTAAAAATGCAGTCTGTCATCGGGATCACTTTGTGGCAGTGGTTAAAAAATTCAAAGGAGTGTCTTGAAATACAAGTAAACAATAACACAACCAAGCATAATGATGAACAGAAAGAAAAAAAGCATGACAGAATCAAAATGAAGCCAGTTAGGAGATGCAATGTGCTCCCAGAGAGGTTGTGCTCCACAAATCACTGTCTACACTGCTGCAACAATACACAGTCCAGTCTTGTCCCAGATGTTTCATGCACACCAAGTGTCAGAAAGGATGAGACCTATGTTCAGGTAGGATGTCAACAACAGAGAATGGATGGATGCAAACTGGCCAGTGAAGTGTCACTGATAACAAGCACAGAGAGACTGTTAAGGTCAGCTAGAAGAAGCAGACAGTATCCAGGTAGCAGGTGTTAAACAGATGGCTGTACTCTACAGAGAAAACAAAGCACCAAAGCAAGAATTCTATTTCCGTCAATGACATGGCATCACAAGAGGGCTTGCTGCCTAATGCACAGAATTCTGTTAGCTATTATAGTTCAGATGTACATGGATGCTTTTTATTTAAGGTGGTTGAGGGGGGAACAGAAAATGTACACTGTTTTCTGTAAATTGCTGAAATAACATCAATCAAGACAGTCAAACTCCATTTTAATCCCCTTTAAAATGAAAGCTGAAAAATAAATTTAGTATCTGTTTTATTTGTTTTTTTTGCAAATGTTTAAAATAAGATTTCAAGTACTTTTTTCTTATATCTTACTGGATGGGAAGTTAAAGGCATGAACAAGCTAGATATTTTGATTTGGTACAATTATAATTATATCTAAAATATAAAGATTCCCTGTATACTTAAAGCAGTCGATATGGATATGCATTCTCTCCCAAATTTCAAGATTGATGGGAATGTACCTTCAAATGCATTGGATGCAAGTAGAGCTGTTTTCAAATATGCCCCATCTCTGTTCATCTACTTTTTGATTTAGTAAGGAACTATGTTGCAGAATCCTGCTTCCATTTATGCATGTCTCTCAGTAGTTGCAGATTTTGGTTTATTCCAAACGTGTCAGGCTGCACCTAGCAGTTCTCTACTTATAGAAGGGCAATTGAATGCTTTATTTCAGAACATAGGAGTGTGGAAAAAAGGTTTCTTTAATCACATAATCTCAAGACCTTTATGGAATCCACCACTTCTAGCATTATTATACATATTCTTCCATAGACATTTATGAATGGTGCTATCAGGTATTTTCATCCTGACCACACTTCTTTGGTGCCAACTATTTTAATAATATTAGCAAGAAAGAACCTTGTGCCTCCATCCCCCTGAAAGTATTATCTGAATAATCAATCCAACAGCCCAATATATGAATATATGGATAAATGATCTTGCAGTTGACTGGCAGGATGGCATAGGGCCAATCAATACGCGATTCAGATCCATGTTTGGCAGTAACAAGGCCACAGTTTTTATTAACGCCAACGATAAGGTCTGAGGGTTGACCTGGCACAAGAAAAAGCAATCCCCCCCATGGCCGTCCAGCTGCTACATGGGCTCCAAGGGTCCCCTAGGTTCCCCATCCTCCCAGCTGGGAGGGTAGGTCCTCTTGCACCCGGAGACTCTCTGTGGTGAGGAGGGTTACAAATGATTGCCGGACACCCACCTCATTTAATCATTGCATCCTCCTGGCCCCAGGCCCCTGACCTTCCCAGCTGCATAAAACCATGCCTGGTTGTGGCTAATCTCTTACTGAGACCTCCCATTCCTCTGAGTCCCAGTGAGCAAATCGGTCCCTGGACCAAAATCTCTGACTCGTGCTGATCCCCAACGCAGCCATGACAAAACAGAAAGAACCAAATAACATGATAACAGGGTGGGTAGGCAGGTCCGGTGACCTGCAGCAAAGAGGCTGGGCTACTGCACATGGCACCTTAAATAGGCACCCATGACCCCACCCGTCATGCTGCTGCCATACACTCCAACTGGCGCACATGCTCCCTGCGTCCTGGTGTAGTCAGTTTGGTGTAGTGTTTAGGAGTGCCGACTTCTAATCTGGCATGCCAGGTTCGATTCTGGGATTCCCCACATACAACCAGCTGGGTGACCTTGGGCTCACCACGGCACTGATAAAATTGTTCTGACCGAGCAGTGATATCAGGGCTTTCTCAGCCTCACCCACCCCACAGGGTGTCTGTTGTGGGGAAAGGAATGGGAAGGCAACTGTAAGCTGCTTTGAGCCTCCTTCCAGTAGGGAAAAGCGGCATATAAAAACCAATTCTTCTTCTTCTTCTTCTTCTTCTTCTTCTTCTTCTTCTTCTTCTTCTTCTTCTTCTTCTTCTTCTTCTTCTTCTTCTATGTATGTATGTATGTATGTATGTATGTATGTATGTATGTATGTATGTATGTATGTATGTATGTAATTATATAATATACATTGATTATATAATTATTATAAATGAATGTATCAATGAAATTAATTAAGTCCCACCCATTCAGGAAACCCTTCCAGGGCTGTCAAGAAAACCCAGGGTTTCACAAACCCCTAGATGAGAAAGCCTGCTCTAAGCACTAGTTTAAGTAATTCTGAAATAATGTCTTGGAAAAAAGAAAGCCATAATATAAAAATGGTGGTTAAAGAGCATTCCTTAGCCATGTGTGATATCTCTTTTGCACATAAGCTAGTGAATATACATGGTATAAATTTGACCCTAAAGATTCCCTGGTTGGCCTGGGTTATGATATGCATCTTTTAATGAAATGAGTTCCCAGTAGATGATTCTTTCCCTCTCATGTCAGTCATCTTCCTAAAATGTTATTTTGCTAGGATTGCTTATACTAGTACTTAGAATACAATACATAAGAAGAAATTATATCAATTATTGCCCTTCCTCAGGACTCCCTCTGTGAAATGTTCACAGCTTTCTTCTTTTGTAACTAGGGAAACTTAAAGTGCTTGTCTGTGGTTCTCAATTTCAAAATGTTTTATTACAGCAAAAGAAGGCAAAGAAAAAAGAGATGTTAATGAGCACCTTGTGAACCCAATAAGGGTGGGAATTGTTGATGGGAATAGTCGCTAATGGGATTTACCCAATGTTCAAATAGTTGATATGAACTTAGTGCACATGGAAAATGCACTGCCACATGGATTGTGTGTGTTTGTCTTCTTCTTTACCGAGCATGCTCACAGCAAACTTCAGTAGTTGACCAATATCAGGATCTTTCATATCACTTCAGAGTTACTTCTTTCTTGACTTACTAGTAAACATCTACAGACTTACCTGACAACTGAATTAACATTTTGAAATTATGATCAAATGTGTATTGAAAGTTGCTAGCTAAGCTTGAAATACATCATTATATATTTAAATAGAAGGGAACTACATTTAGATCCTTTAACTTCATGTTCATACTGTGACAAATAGCTTCTCATTATAGAAACTGGTTATGTGGTTGGTCTTTATTTGACCTGGCCTTTTATCAAAAGGCCTAACTGTAGAAAATAGAAAAATAAAGGAACTGGCACAAACACAGACAAGCTGGCCATGGCTTTGAGAACAAATACATGTTTGGGACTATTACAGAAGACTAGTGCTGCTGCAAAAAAGAAATAATTATAGGTGACATTTCGAGTTTACAGGATATGACCAAGGACACCAATGAATTTTAAATGAAAAGAATCAAGAATTCTTTAGAAATGACTGTCAAAGATATAACAGCCAGAAAATGGTTCATTGTTATTTGCTTTTAATAGTATCCTGGAAAGGTCAAAAATCAATCAGTCTGTAACATGAAATAATTTGGAGAAGAGTTTTATATTGTAAGGAATGCTACATTTGTAGTTGTAAGGAATGCTACATTTCCAGCCATATAAATAAATAACTGACCTGATCTTGCTGTTGTTTAGACAGAAATAAAAAAGGAGTGTGTTAAAGACCCTAACAATATACTGAGGCAAAAAAAAAAAAATGCATCTGAACCATTTCAGCATTGTAGGATTTTTTCAAATCTTTGTCCATTTGGTCAAGTTTAAAAAAAAAACATTATAAATATCACTGATATAGGGATAAAGAGAAGTTGCTGGAATAGATTCTAGTATGAAAGGTACTGGAAAGTAAATAACTTCATATGAATGGCATTATGTTCCAACTGTATTTAAAACTGGAATTCCACTTAGGAATTAACACAGCTAGGCTTCAAACACTCCTATGTGATATTTATTGAACCCTCAAATCTGCCCATTCAGAATCAGAATTACACAGAGCTAGAAGACAACATAGAAGTTCATGCAGTCCAACCCCGACCTTCCTGGGGATTTAACACATACTCCTGACAGATGCTTATCCCATCTCCTTCTAAAAACTCCCAACAAAGGAAATTCCACTACCCTCCAAGGCAGCATATTCCATCTATGAACAGCCGTCACCATCAGAAAATACTTTCTAATATTTAAGTGGAACCTCCTTAAATATTAGATTTGAATCAATTTCTCCTAGTACTTCTCCCTAAAGCTACAGTAAACTAGTTGGCCTTTTCTTCAACATGTCTACCTTTTATGAAATTAAACACAGCTAACATACCACCTCTTGTCATCCTCTTCATTGCTACACATGCCCTACTTTCTTATCCTCTCCTCTTATGGCATGTATTCCAACCACTCAGCCATCCTAGTTGCCCTTCTCTGAACACATTCCAACTGGTCAATGTCTTACTTGAACTTCAGCACCCAGAATTGGGCACTATATTCCAAATGAGGCCTAAACAATGTAGAGTAGAGTGGTATTATAACTTCCCTTGCTCTAGATTCTATGCTTCTGTCAGAATGTTACGCTCCTGCCATTTGTTTTGATTGTGTTTGATGTGTAACTCCGGTTTGATGTGCAGATGCAGACAATTTATTGCACCCAGCTCCCTTCCCTTTCTTCTCCCTTTCACACCTCTCACCCCCTGTTCCATCTTCCCTGTTTCCAGAATGCAGCTCCGTGCTATCTGCATGGTCTGTTTCCTTTGAAGAACTCCCACATTTCTTGGATTCTTATGGGAGGGGTTGTGGGGGGAAGTGGTTATATGGTGTGCTTGTTCTATTGTACCCCTGTTCCACCGAGATTCTTGTCGGGTTCACTTTTTTGCTTTAGAATAAACACGTCTTTTGCGCCAAGTCAGAGATTGTGTTTTCTGAGCAACGGAAGAAATTTGACAGCTCCTAACAATGCAGCTTAATATTGCATTAGGCTGAGAATAATGATACCCTCAGCAATATTATGGGTGTATGTATATGCATACCCACACACACACACACACACATGCACACAGTCTTCAAAAATATAGAAATCATACAAATATAAATAAATGCAGTTTCTGCAGATATATGGTAATGTTGAAAACCACAGGCTTGCACACCCCGGGCAGGTGGGAATGTGTATTGAAAGAGATAATGAAACTCTATGCAAGTGTAGGTAAGTGTGTTCTGTTGCCCACAGGAAAGTACGAGGATACTGCAAATTAAGTGACAACTTTGTGATGGCTTGTAAACTAATTTTAAAACTACTCTTTAAATGAATAAAGTTATCCATACAAAAATGGTCTTCTGGAATGAATTGCTGAGTTAACATTGTTTAGATCCACACAAATATAAAGGCATACATGGCATACATTTAGGAGCTCTTTGGTGTTACTGGGCAAAGAAAAAAGAAAAAAAGAAATCTGATTTGAAATGCAAGATAGAAATCTTATAAAATAAATTAATGGCTGGTTGAAAGAACCAGATTGGGTGGGATGAAGGATGGGGCAATTTCCCATCATTGCATTTTCTAACCATAGGTTTTGCAGATGTTCATCCAGGAACAGTATCATTCTTCCTCTCTTCCTACTTCTCCCACTTCTCCAGTTAGCTGGATACTGCACAGGTAAGTTGCATAGGTATAAACTGAGCCATGACAATGTAGTAACAGAAAATTCTTCTGGATGATCTTTCTGTTTGCTAATTAAACAAACTAACTAAGAACAGTTTGGGGGAACATATAAGTGCAAACTGCTCTTTTCCATATGACAGAATCCCGCTCCTGGCCGCCATTCAAAACTAGCCCTTTCGGAGCAAAAAAAACTTGGCATATAAAAATAAATCAGCATATGAAGAGCTAATTTTGAAATGTCTCCTGCTATTTTTGGATTCATATTGCAAAAAATGAGAAATGGTGCTCTTTGGCATCACAGAAGGAGTAAAAACAAGACAGAGACCCCTTCAAAATTATTATTTTATTTGCTCATTTTGTTTAATGTAAAAATATTTATTTTGAACATACAACGTAGAGGCTTTGAATGGGTTTCTGCACACAATGTTGTTTTCCTTATATTTCCCAACACATAGATAAGCTTCATTTAGAATCTTGAATATTTGGGTCATAGAAGCAGGGTTGGCATCAGCATGCTCTAAGGTTGGGCATCTAGCAGGGCCCAGGGCTTTTGGCAGAGTTCACACAGCCCAGCATCAACAGGTAATGGGCATGTCAGTGGTGTGGGTATCTGTGATTGCAGGGAGTAAAAGGGCTTATGAGGGTATGTGGGGAGGATGCACAGGCTTGTGGAATGAAAGTATAAGGTAGATAGAGGAGAGGAGGACAGCCTTGAGCAGACAGTCCATCCCAAAATATATGGAAACAGCTTTGAACAGAAGTGCAGATCTACGGGGCTTTAAATAATTTCCCCCTAGTGTCTCTATGGGTACCAGAGAAGAGGGTGATGGGGGGAGAAACATGTTTCTTGAACTGCTCATCAGATCTACCATAGATCAGTTTTCCATCTGAAGAGTAATTCTCAGGAAAGAACTAAGAGTCGATAGTGAAATCTACCCTAATAGGATTTGATGATCTTTTCTCAATTGGTTTTATTGCATTAGCAGGGCTGATCTTTTCTAATGCTAACTTCTTGCATAGTGATGCTAGAAAGAGATAGTGGTGAAATTCTGAAAAGGTAATTGCTACTATTTTCAAGGGCTTGGGCATTCAATTCCCAATTAAAATTAGAGAGTACCGTGCATAGGAATCCCCTGGGTGGCCTTGAAAGATTTGCCGAACATGCTTGGATTAGGAAAGCAGGTGCTAACTTCATTTTTATAGTTAAGTTTTGCTTCATTTGTTGCAGTTTATATCCTAATACATAAATTCCTTAGTTGGAAGTACATTAAGAGCTACTTCTCTTCTTGGGTGAAGATAGCGGTATTACTCATCCATATTCATAGAGGTGAGATACAATGTAACTATTCCATTATCAAGCTACAGTAACAGTAATCAACAGAAAATGTAGACTTTTTCAGGATGATATTTCCCTTCTCCAGAAGTGCAAAATACTAGCGTAATTAGCAGTGAGTGTAATTAGCAGAAATAGCAGAGAAAACAGTAGTGACAATAAGATACTTGTTGATTGGAATCCTGCTATTGGAACAGAACTTCATTGCTGAAGGCAAAGTATAAGGGTGCAACAAAAAAGTCCAATAGCACATAAAATTCCAGCCGATATAGGCCAAAGAAGAAAAGTGGTGACAACAATGTACAAGTGATATACAAAGTAAGCTTCTTAACTACCTAATCCTCATCCCTTAGAAATACTAAAAGAGCCAGTTTGGGATAGCGGTTAGGAGTGCAGACTTCTAATCTGGCATGCTGGGTTCAATTTTGCACTCCCCCACATGCAGCCGGCTGGGTGACCTTGGGCTCGCCACAGCACTGATAAAACTGTTCTGACCAAGCAGTGATATCAGGGCTCTCTCAGCTTCACCCACCTCACAGGGTACCTGTTGCGCTTTGAACCTCCTTCAGGTAGAGAAAAGCGGTATATAAGAACCAACTCTTCTTCTTCTTCTTCTAAAATCGTGTTATTGGCCCATTATGCACGGCTGCCGAAACGGCGATTTCAGGTCACATGGAAAATGCGGAGGGGGAAAACGTGATACACACTGGTTATGCACGGGGTGGGGCGCGACGGCGGCAAAACCCAGAGTAACCGATTATGCACGCGGCGATCCTGGCACCACTTCTGGTTGTGACCCGGTCACCCGGAAGCTGCGCTTTCTTCCGCGTTTCGCAAACGCAGCTTTTTCGGCGGCATGCCCCGAAGCTGCGGCCGGTTGCAGCCGGCACCGTGCGTTATCGGTGATTTTAGTTGCTGCCATTCCGCCCCGACTGTGCGTTATTCCCCCCGTGCATAATGGATCATTGAGACAACTATTCATGCATATGACACCAATGGGGAAAAAGTGGCCGATATTGTTTGCACTGCTGCCAGGGACACATGCAGGTCTTGGGTAATACTTTTGTTTTTTCCATCATTTGAGGTAGACCATTAGTCAAAGTTTTCAAGGAGGCAATTATCTCCTTGTTGAAGAAAGTTTTAGGTGGTTAGCCATGTTGGTAGAAGAGCAAGATTCAAGTCTGTAGCACTTTAAAAACCAACAAGGTTCCCAAGGTATATCCTTTCAAGAGTCACAGCTCCCTTATCTGACAAAAGGAGATTTGACTCTCAAAGGTTTACATGTGGTTGGTCTTTAAGATGTTACTATACATTAATCTTGTTGTCCCTTTTAATTCATCACGTGGACCTGCATGCTACTGACCAGCATAGTGTTAATGAGACACATTTCCTGGCAAATTATGAGCTTTAAGCAGTTGTGCCCAATGCTGGGGAACGTGTTTTGGACTGCCTGTTAAGGAAACCAATCTGACACCAATGAACATAAGATAATAGAATTATTAATAAACCTTGCCTTAACAGACATATCATTCTCATTTATGATATGAGGTAGCAATTGTTACACAAAATATAAACAAAATTGCTAGGCAGGAGGATAATTGCGGTGCTCAAGGAACATGCTGACACAGCAACTTATTTTGGCATGAACAGGGCCACAGTTTTATTGACATTTGATGAGCACAGGCACACAATCAGAGTTGGAAGGGGGAGATCACCTCAAACCACCCCTCCCATGCTGCAGCCAGCAGACCACAGCCACACTGAGAGGGAAACCATCAGCAGAGCTACGAGCTGGTCAAGCTTCCCCTAACCATCAGGCCTGCTAGACCATGGTAAGGTAAGCATAGAGAAGCTCCATGGTCATCAACCTCTATTGGAGCTCCTGCAGCTACCCCACCACAGGAGGTTGGTGACTTCCTAATGGGGAATTGCCCCCTAACACATGTGCAGCTTCTTAAGGAAGCTCCCCCTATCAGGCAGCAACCTGGCCCAAGGGCAATGGAAATTATGGGGGGGGGGAGCTCCAGGTGTGTATACAGGCAAAATAACAATCCACTGCTACTATGTAGGCCCACCTTATTGTGGGAGCCAACAATTCAATCAAGCCCTCCTCTATGAGAAGTATTCAAGTCTCCAAGGCCCTCAGGGGTTCATCACTATCATCGTAACCTTCTGGCTGATCTGTCAGGCCACTTGGGCCCTCATTTACCTGTAACTGCTCCCTAACATTGCCGCAGTACTTCAACAGCCAGGAAGGGACCCCAGGAACAAAGATCCCTCTGTTCCATTAACTTGGATCCCAGGGACTCACCCTGTCCTGATCATTGATTGAGGATGACTCTTCTGAGGCTCACATGAATGATCCTTCCTGGTTCTTTTCTGTTCTCAAAGCTTCTTCCCTGAGCCACATTCAGGTGCTGCAGCACCCCCCCCCCTGTACTGAGTAGCAGCCCCATGATGCCAGCTACAGCACCCTGCCAAGTTGGAAGTCTCTCCACTGGCTTAGTTCCATTCCTCCCAAGTCAGGCCATATCCACTTGCCCCAATAGCAGCCACCAAAGAGGGAAAGTGAATTCTCCCTGCTGAAACCTGCTCCAGAGCTGCCTGATATGCTGCCCCCCTTGGCAGGAGCAGCCCGATGCCCATGCCCCATCCCACACTCTCCATCTCTGACACCCTCATCTCGAGGCACCCACCCAGGCAGAGCTGAAGGTGCCAGAAAGCCTGCCCTCCCCTGAGATGAGCAACCCACTCCTGACGGAGCCCCCCCAGAGGCATCTAAGTCTGCCACTTGCACCCTCTGGCAGGCTGTGCAAGTCCTCTGTGTGGCCCCCGTGTGGCTGCCATGGCCCACCTCCAGGCAGCACTCTGAAACACAGGGTGTAGCCATTCCTTGGTCACCCCAACTCCCTTGACCACTTCACAGGCAGCACCATAAGGAGGCAAAGGATGCTCAAGTGCAAACCAAGCTGCTGCTGCCACAAACACTCATCACCACCTCTCCTTTCCATCCCTGTTTTTTAAATTGTGTTTAACTTTTAAATCTCAATCTTTACTGTTTTTACTTAAATTGATATCTGATATCTGATTTTAAACCTTCTGTATGCTGCCCTGAACCTCTCGGGAAGAGCTATGTATAAAAGAATTAAAAAATACAATAAAGTGTATAGTTCCACTTTGGGATTGCATCAGCATCATCCAATGTGCAAAGCTGGTTTGCAACACTTGCTAGCTTGGGTTGCCATAATAATTGTTAGTTGCAAAAGAAGTGTTCACTCTTGTGAGACTGGTTAGTTGCAGCTGCAAAAATAGCTGGAAATTCATGCTCCATCTGATATTCTGTAAAATAATATGAAAAAACTACAATGCAAATAAAAAATGAGGACAAGCACACACATATGTGCACATATATATGAGATACCAAGAAGAGCAAATGTTAATAGCTTTCCTCCTGTTCAGTAAGCCTGTAAGTCTGGTGCAAGTTGCTCCCTTACAGGTCAAGGCTTAGCTGAAACAGTTGATTTCTCAAAATCCTGATGGATTTGGAATTGTTGCATTCGAGTAACAAAGTGAAATGGAGCCAGAAATTGAATATATTATGCTACTAAGTCATCTTTTCCCCAGAAAACTTAAATTATCAAGTAGGTTTTAAGCATTTGTTGTGCTACATTTATTTACCTTTACTTAATATTTTTACAAACTATCCTCTACCAGTTACAAAAACCAAAATACAAATACAGAACTTGTATTCCTTGCCCATTATATTATGAAAATTTGCTCATGGAAGCTAAAAGATATATTTTTTAAAATTTAATCCAGCTATTAAGGAGCTAAAACAGTTGAGATGATTGAACTTTGGTCATATAATGAGAAGACAAAACATAGTGGAGAAAAAAGACTATGTTTTGAAAAGTTGAAGGTAGCAGAAAAAGAAATGGATTGACTCAGTCAAGGAAGCCTTGATTTGCAAGACCTGAGCAAGGTTGCTAATAACAGGATGTTTGGGAAGTCATAAACTCATAGGCTCATCGGACCTCAGAAGCAACAATGACAACACATAGAAAGAATATACGGTCTGTGAAAGAGCCCTTTCAATGGGCAAACAATGCCCAAAAATAAATTTAAAAATTTAACTACAAAATATACTGTATTAAAGGTGCCATTAAAAGAACCTTGTATATAAAATCTATAATCACAATGACCCATTATGCATAGCAGAAGCCACGCTGGGCTGCTGCTGGGCATCCTATATATTCATGGGGGAGGGAATCCCCTGGCATATGCGGGTTGCCCCAGCATAGCACACACACAAAACACCAGGGCTGGAAAGCCCAGCATGCTGCCTGGAGGTGGCAGCAGCAGGGGGGAGCAAAGGGCCTGGGGCCTGGGAGGACTTCCTGGCCAGCTCTACAACTCCCATCCCAGTCCTGTTTGAACTCTAACAGGTGAGCAACCAATGTCATAGTATTCCATAGGGTGGGTAGCAGCAGAAGCAATGAGGAATAGGAACATCCAATAAAATAAAAACAAAGAAATCCAACAAGATTATTTAATTATACCAATAAAGCCTTTATTGGCATGTATAAAAGAGGTACAATCTAAGGGTGTAATATACAGAAGGTCCTACTGCAAAATAGACAAAAGCAGATATCATACTTTAGACTGGGATAAAGTCTGATCACAACACCTCATTGCAAGTTGTAAAATCTTTGCCACTGATTCAATTTAAAACAGGATTTGGGGATTTCAAAAGAGACCGGATCTTAAATTAATCAGAATGCTGTTCTTGTTTATAAAGCAGAACTTAAAAATTTAGCTTAGATGGTAAAATGAAATGGACAGTGGGGGGAAAGTGCAATTGATTAAACTATAGTGCACTATATTGAGACACTATTTGTCATACAGTTTGGGAAAAGCCATTCACCAGTTCCACCACTTTAAATGCATGCAAATTTTTCAGATGTCCTTAGCTGAATCATTGTATCAGTGGTGTGATTTTTCATATTCCCAAGCCAGCCAGCCTTTCATCATATTTTGAGTAGTGTCCATTGAAACAGAGTAGATAAAACTGAAATCTTGGAGCAAGGCATCAGGAAGTGTTTCTTCCTTCTTGGTGTCTGATGAAAAAAACATCACCTGCATTTTTGACAACAAATACACTGAGCTGACATATTAGACAAGCAAGCTACAAACCTAAAATATACTTTTGCTACAGCTGTGGGGAAATATTCACACTCCCTGCAGAACTGTCAAAAATCCTACTTTGGTCTCATTTACAAAAAAACAAAATAAAAATAAAAGTCTGACATTTGTGTGACAATCTCTTCTACATTTTTGTGCATAAGAGGTGTATTTTATACTCAGTGCCACAATGTTTGAGTGCTAATGAACTAGTCCAAATTTCTATTGGCTGTGGATGAATTCCTCGAAATGGCTGAATGCTTCTTCCCACAAGCGGATTCTATAGATTAGAGAACGTTGCAACCCACATCTATCAAAATCAGGAGGATGTTCACTATGTGGTTTAAGAGTAAAAACAGCAAACCTAACTTATCTATCCTGTGGAGCTTTAGAACAACTTGGAAGATACCCAAGTTGATTGATACAATGTACTCTGTGAACCCATAAAATATCTCCTGAGCACTGTATTGTTATTTTTCTTTTAAAAAATCATCCACATAACAATGTGTTATATAGCAAATGGGAAAATAGGGGTTGGCCAAAGATTCATTCTTCCTTACTCTCTTCCTTTACTTTTCAGCATACTTTTTTTGCTCAGCTGAATCCAACTAGGGAACTAAGTTTCTCCCACCCATATCACTTGTTAGATCAGGAACATGGGTGAAAATTATACTGTGATAATGCCAGGGAGATGATACACAAATCTCTGTGCATTAGTTTATGAAGTCTCAAAACTTTGAATATTCTCAGTCTAATAATACTCCACACGATTGGTTGTACAGGATAAAATTTGGCCTTGGAAGATCCTATTCCTCTATATAACCTGTAGATTGAGATGAAGCAAGTGATTTAATTCTCACCCTTGCCAGATGAAATTTCTGACTACACACTTTTCTCCAGGAATGGGCACAAACCAAATCATGTGAAGATCCTAACTGGTTAACCAGCATGAACTTTTAATGAACTTTCAAGCTGTTTGTGTGTGCGCGTGTGTGTGGGGGGGGGAGGGTCATTGGGATTCATGAATGGATACATTTCCAGAGAGAATCTACATTCAATCTAAATGTTCACCAACATCAAAACACATACACACAAACAAACAAACAGGGGAGAGTGACTTGGAGGGCAGGGAGTTCCCCTGAAACTTTGGTGTCTCTAGCTTGCACACTCCTGAACCTCCTGGACTGATTATGCACAGCAGTGGCTGTGCTGGGCCAACACTAGCTTCTTGTGACAGGGCAGCATGCTCCGCCACTTCCTGTGTATGCAAGGGGGATGAAATCCCCCCTCACACATGGTCCCCTTGAGTTGTGCATGCAGAACTTCTGTTCCACTGTGCCTCATGGGGGTGGGGGGTGGGGGAATGGGGTTCCCACCACATGATGGTAGAATAGCAGCATGCCACTATCCCACCATCATGGGGATTTAGAAATGCCCATTCAGATCAGCAGCACTGTAAAGCTGAATGGGGCATTTTGTGTCCCTTCAGGGACACTGTAGGTAGGGGGAGGGGAACACTGACCTCTGTCAGCAGCCATGGCAAAAATGGTAACACTGAATTCTAAGCATGTGCTGACATAACAAACAGCTTAAGCAGAAAAGTGGCACATATATTAAAAATATTGCTGATTTTTAAATGATAGAGGACACTAGGGGTATTTTATTATGCTACCTGGCCATCTGCCAGGATAAAAGCAAATATGCTTGATCACATTATTTTACATTTCCCCCACATCTTTTTCTATCTGTTGTTACTGAATAATACAGATAGTAGATATACAGGCAGAATGTCATTAACTTGTAACTTGTGTTACAGAATCAAGATGACTTAGTTGCTTGAATGAATTTTTTTATGATCATCAGGTAGATCATAAGTAATCTCAAAAAGAATGTAATCAAAGAACAGCATAAGAGATTAGCCATATTGCTTGAATTCTTTCATGAAAATTTTCCTCTGATTTCATTCCAAAATAAATAAAACATTAGAACCCATTATGGATGGTGGGGGCTGCATCAGGCCACTTCTGGTTCCATGCAGAAGGGCAACATGACCCACCACTTCCCGTGTACACACGGGGGATGAAATCCCCCAGCGTAAATGGTCCATGCGCAAATGGTCCATCCCAGAGTTGTGCGCACACACCGTGCTGTCCTGGTGCACCCCCTCCTGTGCATAATCAATCAAGGTCTCATGAGGTAGATTACTTTTGTTTGTAAGTTGTCAAGAACACAATCTTCTTTAACACAATATAGCAAAGCAATCCGGTGAAAAATTAAATGACATTGTCAAATAGCATGCTAGGCAGGGCTCTAGAACTTTCCATCCTAAACCAGAGTTCTAATTCCAAAGCTCTTAACATACCCACAGAATTCTTGGAACAGGAGTCATTTTACTTCTCCTGTGTTTTATTTCTCTTCTATTTTGCTCAAATACTGTTTCCTAGAGTCAAGGAACTCTTATTGTGGTGTGGGATTAAATTCTTTCCAATTCCTTTTTTAAATCTATGACTGCAAATAAAATTGTTTAGGGGAGTTTTTAGCTCTGCAAGGCAACTGCTAAGTAATGGTCTAAACTTCACAAGACTTCTGGTAACTGAATGCCAGAAAATTGGAAAATATGGGAATTATGCATTGAATGTACATGGTGCTTAAATTAGCAGATGGTGTTATCACCTCTAACAAAATGATGGTATGGGCTAGGGATCCTGACTTTCCACATTCTTTCTTTCTCCAGCATTTTATCATTTACTTATCTGTAATTACAACTGTGTGTATAACTCCCTATTTGGAGCGCTCATTATTCAGTGACTGCAGATTTAATAACTATCATTAAAGTGAAAAATTAATGCAGTTAATTAATGCAATCAATGTATTTGGCATCATTTCTGCTTCCTTGCAGAACATCTGCCAGTGAGTAGATGGAAATGTCATTTAGTTAGCAAAGAAAATGGAACCAATTTCATGCAATCCACATCTGTGACTGCTTTTCAGTTGTGTTGTCTTTAAGGGGAATATGAATTAGTGGATATCATATTGAGGTTGAGATTACCTCTAATGCCATATCAGTTTCTACTACTGTCTCAGTGGAGTAAGATGTGACCAAACAAGGTTTAATTTTACTCCAATGGATATAGTTCCTTAGCAGCAGCACTACTCTCTATCACTGAAATTATATATAGGGGATATACATTCTAGAAATCCCAGTGCAAAAATATACACACAAACCACCATTTCAGAACATGAATGTCATTTTTCCAGAATGGCTGCAAAAATCTAGGATTCTTAGGCATTACAAACAACATCTCACTTAAAGAACTGCAGTTTTCATAGGATATAACAGGATATAATGGAGGGATGGGGGCACCCTCTTCAGGAGCCCCTAGAAGTGGACCCCAAGTTATGGAATTTGGAGGGGAGTCAGGGAATAGCCTCCTGGAGCTACCCTGAAAGTTTGGAGGCTCTATGTTGCCATAGACGTTCATGGACACCGAAACCCAGGCACCCAGATCAAACCCTTAGTGATTTGATTCCTTTAAGGAGAGGGTGGGGTAAGAATCATTCCTGATTGAGGGGGGGAGAGAAATTTTTAAAGAGGCATGCTTTGTGTGACAATGTGGTAAAGAATTATTTTTTGCTTTGCCTGCACATTTGAATTCCTATTTGTTGCTCAGGAAGTTTGCTTAAAAAGAAAAAGCATCCCTGGGAGAAGGGAGAGGGAGGCAGGTGTGAGGGCAGGAAATTGGAGGCAGAGATAACACTTCTTCATCTCCATATATTTCTTTAGCTTGTGGCCTGCTGGTTGATCTCCTGTAGTTCATACTTTTTAGGTTGGAGAATTCAGCAATCGCTTTAAGAAGAGTTGAAGAAGAGTTGGTTCTTAGACGCCACTTTTCTCTATCCGAAGGAGTCTCAAAGCGACTTACAGTCACCTTCCCATTCCTCTTCCTACAACAGACACCCTGTGAGGTAGGTGAGGCTGAGAGAGCCCTGATATCACTGCTTAGTCAGAACAGCTTTATCAGTGCTGTGGGGAGCGCAAGGTCACCCGGCTGGCTGCATGTGGCGAAGTAGAGATTCAAACCCGGCTTGCCAGATTAGAATTCCACACTCCTAACAACTACACCAAGCTGGCTCTCTTTAAAACGGAGGATGTAGCTAGTGGTTTGCTGCTTGGACGCTGGATGTTGGTGACATCATGCAAAATACCAAAAATATAGAGTCTTCACCTGGGCCCATTATGCACGGAATGGAAGGTCCACATTTGGGGTGGAATGGCAGCGGCTAAAATCACCAATTATGCATGCTGCAGGCAGCAACTGGGCGCAGAGTCAACGTATGCCGCAGAAAAAGCCGCATTAGTGAGATGCGAAAGAAAGTGAAGTTTTCTGGGAACAGGGTGCAACCAGAAGTGCATAATCGAATACTCTGGGTTTTGCTGCCGTTGCATTCCATCCCGTGAGTAAGCGGTTTGCTTCGCTTCCTCCTCCGCGTTCTCCATGCAGCTGTTTCAGCGGCCGTGCATAATAGGCCCTGGTAAGTATTTCACTATATTTATGACATGTGGGAAAGCCCTTTGAATCTCATTGGCTAGATTATTATAAATGCTGGCAAACTTTGGTGGGGAAAATATCTTGATTAGGCTATTTTGAACAAAATCTGCACGGACACAAAATGCTTTGTGAGGAAGTATTATTAACATACTTAAATTAGATTGAAATGAGACAGATCTAAAGGTAAAGGTAAAGGTATCCCCTGTGCAAGCACCGAGTCATGTCTGACCCTTGGGGTGACGCCCTCCAGCGTTTTCTTGGCAGACTCAATACGGGGTGGTTTGCCAGTGCCTTCCCCAGTCATGACCGTTTACCCCCCAGCAAGCTGGGTACTCATTTTACCGACCTCGGAAGGATGGAAGGCTGAGTCAACCTTGAGCCGGCTGCTGGGATTGAACTCCCAGCCTCATGAGCAAAGCTTTCAGACGGCTGCCTTACCACTCTGCGCCACAAGAGGCTCTGAGACAGATCTACATTGACACAAATGTTTTAAGGAGAAAAGGTAGCTCCTGAAAGAGGATGAAAAAAAGGGGGGGGGGAGAACTAGGACATTGGTTAGTGTAATACCTCTGGAATAGGCCCTGAAAAACCTTTTGTTGTTCAGAATAAAGAATTATTGTTATTGAGAATCCTATCTGTACCTAGGTACCTTTACGATACCCCCTAGGTTTCAGGTTCATTTGAACTTAGGTTCTAAAAGGCATGTGGAAGTATGCATGCACTTGAAAGCTCATGCCTTGAATTAATCTTTGTTGTTCTTAAAGGTGCTATTGGACTCTATTTTAATTGTCCAATAAAAAAAAATGTAAGTCCCAAATAAGATGGGGACCCCACTAATCAAGGAGGTCCTGACTGGAGGAGGGAGTGGAACACTTACAGATCCATCACTGAGTTGGTTGGGCACATCCCTATTCCTAAATATGCAGTATTCCTGAATAATTATTCTTTTCCACATATGGCTTGGGATGGGGAATGTGAGGCTTTATTAATTTGAGTGAAAGCCAGATGTTCCCTGCAAATGGAATTATGGTTTGTGATATTTGCTTTACTAAGTATTGCTTCTGCTTATTGCTTTACAAACAGATATATCAAACAAAAATGTATAAGGCTGGAGAAATAGTCTTGGGATTTGCCATTCTTTTGTCACGTGCAACAGAAACAGGAAAGCAAATAATGCAAGATTCCTCTGGGAACATCTTGTTGGATCCCTGAAACAGCAGCACATAATCTGTCCTTTCACCATTAGAAGTGACCTTTAAGGCTTCACGCGGGCTGGGACCCACATACCTGAGGGACCGCCTATCGCCCTATGCCCCCCGCAGGGCCTTGCGCTCTGCGGGTGAAAACTTGATGGTCATTCCCAGTCCTAGGGAAGCACGCCTGGCCTCTACCAGGGCCAGGGCCTTTTTGGTCCTGGCCCCCACCTGGTGGAATGAGCTCCCAGGTGAACTGTGGGCCCTGGGCGATCTTTCGGCGTTCCGTAGGGCCTGCAAAATGGAGCTCTTCTGCCAGGTCCATGGTTGAGGCTGGGGTCGACGAGGTACACCGATGGCTCCCCCCCCCGGGCTTCTTGTACATCATTGACCTCCTTCTTCTCCAGCTCTTCCACATGGTTTAGGGTGAGTAACAACAATAAAATATACAAATTGGTGCAATTCAATTAAATCTGCCATACAAATATGCTGAAGAAAAGGCTTTTCTTACATTGGCAGATGGTTTAAATGGCCAGAGATGGATCTGCCATATTTAAGCCTCAGATGTCACCTGGACAATTTGTAGTTTTGGACCAGGTCCCCACCTCATAGGCTAAATGTATTCAACCTCACTTTCCCAGTGTTTGCTTTGAGAAAAGTCAGAGGTGGTTGTCTGGTGAATAAACATTGTATTGATTTGGAGTTGGATCCATTTGCCCTCAGTGACATCACTGCTTATTTATCTTCTGATCTCAGTTTGATTTTCACTTGGTGGCCATAGCACTTGTGGCTTACCAAGTTGCAATAGCAAGTAAACGGTACCAAAAGAGCATCAGACAGGGAAAACAATGTTTGGTAAACTAATATCAAGGAATTACAACTATTACTATTTGATGAGACACCTAAGACCTTCCAGTGCAATTCTAAACTGAGTTATACACTTCTAAGCCCACTAAACTCTGTTCGGGCTTGAGCTGTTAGCGCAGCATTTTGAAGTTTTTAAGATCAATTAAAGAAATTTATGAGTTACAAAGCTCATCAGAGAAGCCACCAAAAAGGTAGACTTTGGAACATGTGGGGAAAAATCACAGTTGAAAGTTATCACCCTTATTTGTGAGTTCTGGCTTTGAATGTGTGTAACATATAGAATCTGAGCAATAGACAAGCAATAAAGCATGGTGCATTTACCTATATTTTATGACAGTTTTTTTCTGGTTAAACTGAGAAGAAAGATTTTTTCCTGCTTCTTGCTCTTTAGTATGACTTTTATGAACTCATACACCAACATTTCTGCTCCAGCCATCATATTCCGTGGTATTCTCTAAAGGGCACTCCAACAGGCTTTTACATTGTGTCTTAAAACACTCTCTGCAATTTATTTCTATTTCTGTTCTTCCTTACAGTTCTCCAACACAGCCAGAGCACCCAAATCAGTTCTTAAGTCTGTTCCTTCGGCATCACTTGAACTAGATCATGATTGCCTTGATTAACTCATATATCCAATTCTGATCATCTATGGTATGGGGGGGTGGGTGGTACCCAATCATGCTTCAACAATCTGAAGATGGAAAACAGCATAAGATTCTAATGCTTAAGGCTGAGTTCCTAGGAATACTTTTCTAGGAGTAAGTGTCATTTGATAAAATGGGGCTTACTTCTAAGTAGAATTTCCTAGGATTTTTCTCACAGTATATAAATTTGTGCTATATGCATCTTTTTCTTTGTTTTCTGTTCTCTCTACCCTTTTTATTTAAATCACATAGATTGCAACATTGCTGTGCTTTTAATGGATTGATGCTTGTTATGTTTTGTAATGCAATAAATTTAACAATTTGTGCTATACAGGTTTGAGTATGTTCATATAATAAACAGCACACAATGCAAATATTTGGATTAGATTTTGCTTTATTCTTTTTACTTCATGTTGACGATATTAGCAAAAAAATCTCCAGACTGGCAAAGAATGAGCTAATTTTGCAAAAAAAAAACCAAACAAAACACATTTTTTTAAAAACTTGATTAAACATTAATTGTAGACATGGATGTCTATCCTGACTGGCAGCAGAACTTCATGATTTCTGGCAAATAAAGAACTCTCCAAGCCATGTGAGACAGCAAGAGTTGAACTTGAAATTCCATGATAAATTGAATATGAGACTTCACTGAATTGGGATGTGGTCAGATGCCTAGCATGACCCAGGCAATAAGAGATATGTATGGAGCTGGTATTTAAGCCAGCTTGGATTCCTTTTTGATTTAGTTGCTGCTCTAACCACCCATGCTGTAAATGCAGGATTTGATGGTCATTACCTGGACCAAACAGGAATGTTTCCAGTTTCCTGCAGATTGACTTACTTTCAAGGAACTTGAGGTTACTATAATTAAGCCTAATCTTTAAAATAGACCCTAACTAGGGATGGCAAGCGCCTCCCAATTCGTCAGTCCGGCGGCAAGGGACCAATCGCGAGCCACGCTGCGCGCGGCTCACTATTGGTCCATTGTCAGCGGACTGACAATCAGAGGGGCTAATCGGCAAGCGCACGGACAGGGCCTGCCCTCGGGGCCCTTAACAAATTATTTAATCCGCTCTGCAGGAGCGGTTAAAGATTGTGATGGTGTGTGTATTTGGGAGGGGGGACACTTCTTGATGCTTAGCATCAGTGGAATCCATAATGATTTCGTGACTGAAAGGGAGAGAAATGAGTTATGTCACTGTTTGGCATGGGTTTATGTGCTGGCTAGTAAAACCAAGGCTGGAAACAAAACCAGTTGAGTAACTCTGACAGGAGACAGCAGGGGCTGTGTGTCATGTGACAACTTACCCTAAAAGGGAAGGAAATATTTAATGTTAGGCCAATGAGCCATTATTATAGATTAATTTCATTCATACACTGTTGTCTCATGTCATCAATATGGGCAATATGGGAAAAAATAATAAATGTGTATGCTCTAAATCCCTAGCACTTTACCAGTTTGTATATTAATGCGGAGAAAATATTTGCAAGTTGGAAAGTGAAAATATCAGAGATTAACTCTGACATCTCTGTGGTTTCAATCATTTTTTCCCTCAGTCTTTGTGAGGAAATGAAAATGTCTGTATTAAAGATATGTGAGCAGCCATTATCAGATCCCCCTTCCCCCTTTTGTATGTACTGGCATTTTCTGTATCTTGGAAAATGATACAACTTGGAAAATATTGATGCCAAATTTTGTACTAGCCCTTTCCTCAAGAAATGCTAAACAAGATGGCATTTTTAAAAGCTATTTTAGCACTTTGTGACCATCTAAAATATAATACGTACTCCTAACATTTAATTTGGATTGCTGGGAAAGATTATAATTGCATCATCTTTCAGAAATACTTTACAATCTGTCATGGGAATGAAAAGGGGAAAATTCACCATGGACACTGATCACAGTCATTGCCACCAGGAATATCAACAATCAGTTTAAAGCAGTTTATTACGTATAGGGCATACCATTTGTGTAGTTAAAGACTCATTTGACATGGCTCATGCATTTTAGTTTGGATACAGATGTTACAGCAATCCCAATTAAGGCTTCCTATTGCAGTCCTCTTATTTTGAACCTGATGAATCACCCTAAATCCCCAATGTCAAAATGTCCATGTAAAATACTGCTAATTATATTTTGTTGCTTCTATTGATATTTATTTTATCTTTATTGCAATTGCTAGTTACATAGCTAACAAAAAAACCCACCTAGTAATCTGATCCTAAACATCTTTACTTGTAAGTTTTATTCAGTTCAGTGGAAGTTATGTCCTGTTATGGATGTTCAGGATCATAGTCTTCAATATTACTAATTTACTATACATTATCAGACTGAAATTTGAAAAAAAAAAAAAACATGGAGTCTACCATAGCTTTATTCCCCTGAAGGTTGTACATTAACTGAAACTTATAAAACATGTATGGTACTTCTAAAAGATTCCTTCCCAAATGTAATTTCCTGGCTTTAACCAATTAATAGTTATGTTCTAAATGCAAGATCCCTGAGGCAATTATTTCAGAATGTCAATTCAAGATTTTTGTCAAGTACTTGCACTTTAAGAATATATTTCACTAAAGACATATAATTGAAATATAAACATCTCTAATTCCTTGACTAAATGTCATAACACTCCAGAGACTGTTAAAAACTGTGACTCCAACAATTAAAAATGTGTAATTTTATTCAGGAGTCACCTCAGCCTCAGTATCTAGGGGAATGTAATATTATGAATTCATTTTGCCTGTAACACTGGAATCTGTTGAAATATTTGGACTTTACAAAGTGGCTTGGTCCAGAAATAATAGTTTCTGGAAATTTTTAGACATGCAAAGTAGTCAGCTCTACCACATCATTGGTCAGCTCCACTACAACATAGGTTTTGTAGTACTGAGGCTGCATAAACATCAGATATGTCCTTGTAGAATACAGAACTGACCTTGCAAAACAAGCATGGGTTACTAAAACTTTGACCCAAAATTGTGGAGCACAATTTTTTCTTCTGAATTCCCTTTCAGATGTGATTTGGTTCATTCCACATTGTCCAGAAAATGAAAGATATAACAACATAGAAACTATGAATACTATACTGGTGAAAAAATAATATCTTGATTGCCTCAAATTACTCATGATAATGCTTGACAGAGAACTGGTAACAGCAGCGAGCCAAAGTGTGATGTGTGGTAGTTGTTGTTAGGTGCAAAGTCACGTCTGACCCATCACGAGCCCATGGACAATGATCTTCCAGGCCTTCCTGTCCTCTACCATTCCCCGGGGTCCATTTACGTTTGCACCTACTGCTTCAGTGACTCCATGCAGCCACCTCATTCTCTGTCGTCCCCTACTTATTTTGCCCTCGATCGCTCCCAGCATTAGGCTCTTCTCCAGGGAGTGCTTCCTTCTCATGAGGTGGCCTTCTCATGAGGTGTTTGGTAGTAGACTTCCATAACTATTTTGTATTCCTCAAAGCCACTATAAGTGAGAAAAAAGTGAAATGCTATACTTTGTATGTTAAAAGATAAAGCATGATATAACACTAATTATGAAGTGGAGGGTCTGAGGGGGGGAAATAGTTCATCAAAGTGCCACATTAGCCTGAACAGTTTCAGACTGTTATAGCTGTGATGTGAAGGCTGGTAGAAATCAAGGTTCTCAGCAGGAGGGCAAATGTGGGCCGGCAAGGAAGATGCGCACATATAGCAAATAGATTTTTGGTGATGAATTGGTCACAGCTTTATTTTACCAGCTGGAGCATCAGCACAGCCCAGGGAGACTCTGGACTACCTCATTGTCACCCAAACATGAGGAAATTGGACCCCAGCAACAAGACCATGGTTGCCAAGCCCTCAACATCCCAGCGCCCCTGGTATCAGCACGGGGAAAATAGCCATAGTAATTGGGGTTCCAATGGGCGTGAGCTGCCGGTGATGTGAGCTTGCTCCCCTCACCCCAGCCAGGGAAGTTCATAGGCTCAGTATCACTTCAACTTCTCCAGTTGTTGGTTCACAGATATGGACTACTCCAAAAGATTCTTCCCGGGCCTAAACCACCAGCTGTGACAATATTCTGCAATCAAACAAGAAATGAACAGACTTACTTGAAAAATGCAGACTTACATGTAAGACTGAGTAGCAAGTGTAGCATATGTTGTTAGAAGCTTAACATAGAAACATCCTAACAAAATAACAGTAATCTTCCTAATAGTAATCTACATCTTAACTGTAAGCCTAACTTCAAACCTTAAAACCAGAGTGGGTGGGCGGGTATTTGCAACCTCCTGCTGGGCCGGTCTTGGAAGCAAGAGGCCAGTTAAATGGCTGAGGCAGCTCCACCCATGTGCAGGACTATTGGAGATTCTCTGAGTGCCCTGCACACAAGCTTACGGCCCCACACTACCTTCCTGCCAGCCTCACCCATCCATGTCAGCAACCTGAGGCCGGTTGCTGAGGGCACAGCCACTATTATTTTAATTTCTTTTAGTAACGTGTATAAAATGAAGGTATTTAGGCACCAGTGTCATGTACTACCTTGGATTGTAACTAATCAAATTTGGTGATCCTTGGCTAAATACAGATGGCCATGTGTCAAGTGATATATTGTCAAAGGTAAATGTAGCCATTTGGAAAGCTACTCATCTTTATTGTGGTGCCAAGTGTTTAGAAGGCTATTCTGTGTCCTATTTGGATGTGGGCAAGTTTTTGGAACCCATCAACCTAGAATGGAACCCATCTCATGCCAGAAGCCTCCTCCCCCTGACAAATGTAGTGTTGCCTGGTACCTCCTGGTACCTCCTGGCAACCAGCGAGTGATAAGGAAGACTTAACAGAAGCAGATGGATATCCCAAGCTGCATTGCTGGCAATAATATGATGTAACTTCTGGCATCTACCATGAAGTTTTTGCCCAAATGCCAAGGTCACTGCAATGTTGCCAGTATACTATGGAACTGGCAATGTCACATTGCCAGCAACATAATCTGGTTCTCCTTCTGTTCCTAGTAAGTCCCCTTACTGGCCAGATCACTGGTGGCAAAGCGGGGCCTGAGGGTGGATGTTCCCCCACTTTCAGCAGGGGGACTGGCAAGTCATATTTGGAGAATTAAAGAAAAACAAGATGCCCACCTGAAACTTACAGTAAGCAGTCAAACATGAAAAACAAGAGTGACAGGCTGCTCAAATAGATTTCATTGGATAGTATCAGTTAAAAAGAAAGACTTAGGAACTGACTGCTGTAGATAACTCAGTTTAAAAGTGATGGTGGACTAAGAAGTTGGCAAGGAATGGGAGGATTGCTGAAGACCCCCATTCTGGCCAAAAAAGGAACAGAGCTTCTAGTTTAGAGAAGCAATTTCCTGTCCTGTTGAAAATTGAGATAGCTCTCATGTATTTAGAAAAGGATATTGGAGTATTTGTTTGTGTATACCTATCTTCTGAAATGTGAGGAGTCAGTTAAACTCAAGACCTTATACTGGAGATTCTTACAGGCACTCAGACAAATGCTCTTCATGTGAAAAACTTAAAATTCATAATGCTGGAAACATATTAACTCGAGTTTGAAAAATTGCTACATTACCTCAGAGTTGTTATTGATTCACCTCAAACATTTTACCCCTGATTTCACCTCACCAATTCCTCTCTAAATTCAATAAAAAGCCCCCAAGACTTATCTAAGGGGGCCATTGGTGCTGCAGAGGAGGAACGCCGACAGGGACCTGGCTGGTTGGAGAGATTGCCCAGCCCTGGCATTCTCTGAGCAGTGTGTGTGTTGGCATGGCAACAGGGGGTGTGGCCAAACTGGGCATCAGTTAAACAGATGGCCTGACATTGCTTGGCCTCTTTCCCCAGAAGAAGCAAAACCCACCCTCCCTCCCTGTTTATGAATTGTTTGAGTTGGGTTATATTACTGATTAATTGTCACAGCCTGCGGAAGTGGAGCATGGGAATGATCAATTTTGTGGAGGCCAAGCTTGTGTGCTGTCCTTCCCTAGATTTGGGGGGGCCCTTAAGGGGCTGTGTGGATGCAGAGCCTGATTGAAGGCTAGCATTTCTGGGGGGCAGGAGAACCCAACAGAGGCTGGTGCCCATAGGGGTCACTCCATGGTGCCTCCCCCCCTGTTTCAGCCTGCCATTATGTCCGGGTTTTGGGGCTGGATAGCCAAGGCAACCCGTTGAGGGGCAGGCTGTGGTGAGCTTCCTTGTGGTAGGTTAACCACAAGATGGCATGATTCTCTTCCCATGCTTGCCACGCTCAGTGTTGAATAAAGGCTGTGGCCAAATATTTTATGCCAAATTATGGTTGTCAGTGTCCTTATTAGGCGGTCAATATCCCCCTGCAAGGCAAAATATTTTGTGAGTTTTTGAACTTTCAAAAGGCTTCATGTGCCATTTTCAGGGTTATAAGTTTAAGAAGGGGATCCCTTCCCTCAAGTTCCTGGGCTGAGCTAGCATCAAAATATCATAATGTCAAATGTTGGGACAGCCATAAACTTTCAAATAAGAAGAAAATTAGATAAAAGGGGATCTTTAGCCAGAAAGGAAGGTAAAATTGAAGAAAAATCCTGTGTGTGAGGAAGGGAAGAGGGTGAGATCACCATAACAGTATTTGGATTTCCACTTGTTAGGAGTGGAGCTGGAGTTTTGTTAAGCTACAGTCAGTTATGTTTAAAAGGTCACTTATACAGGTTCATGGATTTGGTCATTATTTTTAAAAAGCTGGATTTCATGTTCTTTAACCTTAGCTTGCTAATGAAAACCCCAGATGCAATGAGGTAAACATGTTCCAATTAAACTATTCTCTGTCATCCCTAAAACATCACTTTATTCTTTTTTTTCTGAATCTTGTTTCTTGTTTTATTCAATTTTCATATCTCTGCACACAGAGTTCTCTTCTCTTTGAGCTTTTGATTTCATTGCTCTAATTTGGTAATAGCTTCCCCCTTCAAAGTTGAGGTGATCCAAAGTGCATACAGACTCTAGCAATGTAGCCTGATTCTTAATTATTCTCCAGTGCAATGGAGGCCAAAATGGCATCAGTACAATTTGTACTCTCCTGAAGACCTCTTTGTACTCCCATTGTGGTGTAAGGTGACCTTAAAGTAAATGAGAGTCTTGCCCAGGCTATCAAATCATATGTGCTGTCAACAACAAATATAATTATGAGATGTACTAAAAGCACCATGGGAATTGGAGCTAGACTGTTTGCCCTTCACCTCATTGGAACTCATCACTTCAATTAAATGAAATGTGTTTCAGGAAGGTTAGGAACAGTGCACACCATACCTAAAAGCACCCAGTCTTAACTCTGTATTATGGTTTGATTGTCTTCCTCTAAGAAACTAAAAAAGTGGTAAACTTTGGTTACAAAATATTGTATAGTTGTGATCTTTCAACTGATTTTTTAAAGATCAGCACTTCAGCTGTGCTGAAGTTCTAAACACTGGATTTTATTCTAATATCTGTGTGAGTGAAAATGTTTGTAGTGGTAGGTCTTTCCCCACCTGTCCCCTCTCATAGAAGTCCTCTTTCAGCCTCCAAAAGAAATTGCTGGGGTCACAATATACAATTAGTTAATCAAATAATTAGAATATTGGTGGTTAATTCCACATTATTCAAGTCTCAAAGTCTGTAATTTTTAGGTCAATCAATTTACTGAGCATCAGTTTCACTCACTGGGTAAAATATTATTTGGTGCACATTTTACACTTTTATAAGAGTCATTTAACATTCATTTAACTTTTAACTGAAACAGTTAGATATAAGCCCTAAATTAAAGGATGCTTTAGCCTTATGGAATAGCTAATATATTTCTTGGGTATATAACTGTACAAGAGAGAAGAGGGAACTGATACTATTTTTGATGTTTGATCCTTTGATTCCAGTTGTACTTTTATTTCAGACATCAGAATGTTTTACCCTTTTTATTACCAGAAATGCCCTGTCACAAATTATTATGAGGAATTAAATGCTTTAAGTGACAGGACTGTTACAGCAAAATCATCCACCTGTGTATACCAGGGCCCAAACAACAGAACTCAGGCAAAGCAGATTAATATTGAATACAAATAGTTTTTTATTTAAAAAGAAATCCTCACCAATTTAAACCAGCAATTCTCAAATAAAATACACCTGCACCTGTATTCACAGAGAAATGAAGATTTTTGCAAATAAAATATAAAGATTATAAAGGGTGGCTGGGTAAAATTGACATACAATCTGAGAGTAGTCCTTTGAAGTGTGGGGTCGAGTGAGAGGGCAAATGCAAAACCAGATTGTATCTGGGTGGTCTTTCTGGTGTGTAGATGAACACACACTGATGCCAGTTTGCTCTTACTTAAATAGACAAAATCATAGCCTGCATTCTACCTGGCATGGCTTGGCTTGAGACAGTGCAGATGGGGCAGGAATAATGTGAGAGCTGAAATGATTTTTCCTGGACTGGGGCAAAGACCAGGAGCATGTGATAAGTGGAGCATGCGATAAGTGTGGAGTCATGGTAGGCAGATTGGGGAAACCAGATAGTCACTGAATAGATGGTTAAAAATGACAATTACTTTGATATATCAGGATGGGAAAGGGAAGTGGGATAAAATTCCTGAAAAGGGAAAGATTGTCCACTGCCTCAGATGGAAACCTGGAACTGCAAGCATCTTGACAGGATTAAGGGAACATCTGAGTTCCATTGACTTGTTAATACAACCTCTCTCTGGCAATGTCCATGTGTGTGCATGTGGAGGGGGTGGCAGGAAGAACGAATATTTCCCAATATTTCCCAACCTGCTACAGTCTCCTGATTTCCCCTGTAAGAGGTGGCATCAAGTCTTGGGAAGTTAACTCTCTACCTCACAGGGCAGTTAGATGAAACAGAGAAGAAGAGGAGAGCAGTATAAGTTTGGGTCCCCAATAAGGAGAAAAGAATAAAGTAACTGAATATATTAAAAGAGCTAACCTTACAGTAATTACGAACAAGTAAATGTTAGTTAATTAACGGTAAAGCACCAAGCAAGCACCAAGTCATGTCTAATCCTTGGGGTGATGCCCTCCAGCGTTTTTATAGCAGACTTAATACAGGGTGGCCTTGCCAGTGCCTTCCCAAGTCATTACCGTTTACCCCCCAGCAGCAAATTGGGTACTCATTTTACTGACCTCAGAAGAATGGAAGGCTGAGTCAACCTTGAGCCAGCTGCTGGGATCAAACTCCCAACCTCATGGACAGACAGCTTCAGACAGCATTTCTGCCGCTTACCACTCTGTGCCACAAGTAATTACTCTGCTGCCAGCTCACCTTTGGTGCTCTCCAGTAGCTGCCATGGCTGGAGCTCCCTCTCAGCATGGCACTGCACAGCTGCTGCTGGCAGCACCCCCCAGCTGGCCGCGGGAAGTCAGGAATGCCGGCGGGAAAGCAAGATGAGCAGGGACTCAGGTGATGGCAGCAACATCCCTTGGCAACCCCCCCCCCCAGACCTCAGTAAAATTGTCAAGCGTTGACCGGTCCCCAGTGATAAAAAGGTTGGGGACCACGGATGTATGCCCTCTCCCAACACATCTGCCTTAAGAGACCATCAAGATAGGCAATTACTCAATAATTCCTTCCTGCTGATAATCTCCCTCATTTTCGTTTTCAATACCTTGGGTCTATCAGCAAACATTCGACCAACCATTACATATTATTGGACAATAGTTAACAGATGCTGTCTTCTCTTGGGTAACTTTCAGTTCTCTTGAGCAAACCCATCAAGCTATTGTTTTGGCTTCCAGCACATAGCCTATGACCTTGCTATGTGCTGGAAACTAATTATAAAAGTCTTGCAGCTTCACTATGTAATCAGGACACTTGTGCCATTTGCTGGCTCCTGATGTAGTTCTTCACTGCCAAGCTGCTGGACATGTGTAAGTCCCTTCTGATCTGCAGCTCTTCTAGAATAGGTAAATATCATCGAATTGTAGTCTGAATCCCCCCCCCCTAATTTCCTCTGTTTTATTTTTTAGGAGCTGTTATGTTTGCTCTTGTGTGCTTTGAGTGTATACTGCAATATCTTCTCCAATAAATCTCCTTGAGTGAAAGTTAAATTGCCATCTTTATTTAAAAGGGTTTCTGCCTGGGAAAGGACACTGTAAACATTGATTAAAAGAGCCTGTCGTTACCCAGCCTCTTGCTAAAATATTCAAATTCCCCATAATTCTCATTGAGAATCATTCACCATGCAAAATACCTCTTGCAATAGCAGAAAATTTAGGCCTCTTGTCTAATAGCAACTTTAGGTATCTCCAGCAAATGAAGGGTTAGTGTGCAGAGATCAGAAGCTCTCCTTTCAGGTGATGTGTTAATTTCTGAGGACCTTTGGACAAGAAAGAGATAGCAAAAAAGAGATGTAGTTTAATTATTGACAGACATTATGGAGTATTTATTATGTTTCACAAATGGCAGTTTGACAATTTGATGAATGGTAACACATTGAATTTCTTCCATGGAATCTTACTTCCTGAAAATATATTTACTTTTGACATACAAAGATTAAATAAAATATCCCATTCAGTTTCTGGTACTAAAACAAATATGAAACAGTGTGCATTAAAACTAAATCAACATTACCAATAGCAATTAAAAAATAAACTATGGTAAAAAGATATTCAAGGGTTCATATGGAATTGAAAAAAAATTAGGATTGGGTTTAAATTGTTAATGGATTCAAAGGAAGGAGGAGGTTTCTCACTCCCTGATTTTCAAGTTTATCATGAAGCAGCTTCATTGACTTGGATAAAAGATTGGATTCAACTGAAGGACAATAATCTATTAGACCTAGAAGGATTCAGCTAACAATTTGGTTGGCATGAATAAATTTGGCATAACAAGGATAGAATCCCTATGGAATTTAAAGGACATCATATTCAGAAATTTTTTTATTATGGTATAGAAAAAATACAGACAAAGTTTTGAATTACTTATACCACAATGGTTGTCACCAGATGAAATGCTTAGGAGGTCCAGTAAATCAGATTGGCTTTCATATAAATATTTGATTTATACAGAAGGAAGGGATTTTAAATTACGGTCTAGAGAAGAACTTCAGAGAAAATCAATTGATTGTTTTTTATATCTTTAGATCAATAACGTATTCAAGGCCCATAAAATAATGGATTTGCCCCTCAGAAGTCCAGATTTCAAAAAGAAATATTAGATAAAGAGGGTCAACATATTTCTAAATTGTATAAATATCTACATGAGTGGTCCATGGAAGAACAGAGAGGTAAGGAAATGATGATTCAATGGGCTAAGGACATATGTCAATTAATTTAGAGATTTGGGAAAGATTGTGGATACGAGATATGAGATTTACTAATTATTATGCAAATGAGTAGCCATGTTGGTCTGAAGTAGCACAATAAAAGCAGAGTCTAGTAGCACCTTTAAGACCAACAAAGATTTATTCAAGGTGTGAGCTATTGAGTGCAAGCACTCTTCTCAGACTAAGAACTTCCTACATGATATTGGGAATATATAGCAAAAATTAATTCTGTTACATTAGTAAACTGTGTCACACAACCAAATACAGCCATATGATAATTCTTAGCCAAAACAGCTAATCAGTCTCCTGGAATTCAGTTGTAGTTTACAAAAACATAGGAGAACTAAAACTGTCTGTCAGTGATCAAAGACTGGCATAGACAGTTTTATTTCTCCTATGTTTTTGTAAATATATATAGGAGATTGCTAAATGTTGAGTAACAGTCAGCTATGAAGAGTTTCAGAGTATCAATTTACATCTGGAAATTCTTAATTGAATTCTTTATCTTTGAGCATCTGAGACAACTGGAGTACAAAAATTCTAAATACATATAATGTTGCATAGTAATACATTCAAAAAGCACTAACTCCTAGCAGCATAATACAGAATAGATTCTGGTATTACTGATAATTCCTCCAAGTGAACTTACATATATATTGCACAAGCATTTTTCTACATTTCTCTGTCTATTTTTTTTTCTCAAACCACTGAATTGCAAAAGAATTTTTGGTAAAAATGTGATACTTTTTCTTTATTTAACAAAATTGCATTATTGCTTATGAGATTCATAAGAAATGAGCTGCTAGCTGAAGTGCTAGGATTTGTAATAATAGCCAAGGTATCACAAGAATTTAAGAAATCTGAGGGTCTTTACGCACGGGGATCTTTGTTGCAAATTGTTTGCGGAATGAAAAATCGCCATTTAAAATAGTGGAATTCGTCGTTATGCATACCTGCCTTTGTAGTGGAATCAGTTGCGTTTTTTAGCGTTTCCCACAGGCTTCCGGTCTCGGCAGAAATCGCTATTGCCAAGCTCGTCCCGCCCCTGGCCGTCAAGCAGCCAATGGGCAACCGTTAGCATGCTCCCAAACAGCCCCTTTCCCTTTAAGAAAGGTTTTTTAAAAAAAAACAGACCCATAGCAACGAATCTAGGTAGATTCGTTGCAACGGAGAGACCCATCCAGCTGCCTAATGTGAGCTGTCGTTTGATTGTATGATCGTTGGCACGCTGCCTCGAGTGATAAAAAAAAAATCCCCCCCCCTCTCACGGGCCCGATTTTCGGCTGAATTAATGTGTAAAAAATAAAGGGACTTTATTTCAGCAAACGGGCTTTTATGTGGTTTGTGCTTAGTGACTAAAGGTGAAGGACTGAAGCCAGGGAAGCCTCTAAACAGAAAGAGGCTCGCTGGTGCGTTTATCCCCGCTCGCTCGGAGAAAAAAAAATGGCGATCGCTTCGCCGGAAGTTTGGAGGACAGGCTCAGGAGGAGGGATTTTGAAGAACCCGCAACAATGGTAACGCACAGGTCTTTAGCGCTAGTGTTGCAGATTGGTTGCAGGAGTGTATCGCTATCCGGAGGGTGAATCCACTTTTCTGGATTCCCCTAAAAGCGCTACAACGAAGCGCTTTTTGCTGATTGGTTTCAGGAGTGTTGCAGATTGTCTGCGACGTCGTGCGTTAAGGCAAATTAGTAGCGTTTTCAATTAGCAACCATTGTGCTATTTTGAAGCCGTGCGAAATGGCTCTGAATGAACGATCCTTATGCTCCGAACAGGGGATGATACAGTATAAAAAAGTCACATTAACTGTCCAGCAAGCAAAATGTACCATGGGTCACTTGCACACCAAATTAAATATAGTTCATCAGAACAATATGTGGAAGATCTAAGGGAGGGAGGGAAATTAATTAAGCTTTTAATACTATTGTATTATTATTGCATTTTAAAAAGGCATGCTATCTTGTCCTACATTTGGAGTGTAAGATTCTTAGTGAGCAAATTTGTGCAGCATTATACATAAGTGGAATTCATGCAGAGATTCATACTGATAAGTCAGCAGGAGAAAAAGAATTGCATAGGGTGGAGGATTTTACTTACTAGTTACAATATAGCACTTTAGAGAGTTCACAAAATAATTCGTCCTCCGCATTAAACTAGTAATGGGTGAAATCGCCATGACTTAAACTATAATTTTGTCACCAATTAAAAGAATCTGTGAATGCTCAAAAGGGTTTTAAAGTGGTTTCTATTTTTGTTTTGTTTCTACATGAACATTTTAGTATTACGGCTGGAGATATGCAAAGGCAGAGAGTATGTTTCCTACATGGACACAAAACACCCCTTCCTTGCCTTGTTTGCTTACCATATATTACCATGAAGTTTTGCCTCATCCTCAATATTTAACCAGCATTCATATCTGGGTGGAATAGAAGAGGGAAGCTGCAGCAGCTGAAGAGGCATTTGCAATGAATTCAAACTGATTTTAGCAAATAGGGCACTTTTCATGAGCCCAGATAAAGAGTTAAATTAATCAGCTGTGGAGCATGAACCACCACTGGCTATCAGCTTCATCTGCTTAGCGTGATGATAGAAAAGCAGCTCATAAACTGCTCATAATATATCTAATTTATACTTGCAAATGAAGGCTCAATTTCAGGGATTGAATCCCCTCTGTGTCATGGAAGCTTGTTGGGTGACCTTGGGTTAGTCACACACAGTTAGACCAGCCAACCTCACAAGAATTATGCAAACTTAGCATTTACATCTAATCATTGTATTATCATTCTAATGAAGGTATAAGATAAATGTAAAAGTCAATGTCCAGCAAATTCTTTTTTAGCATTCACAAATCTACTACAAAAAAGGATTTGCATGTACCAAAGTCATAAGATTACAGTTGCCAACTCTGGGGTAGAAAATACCTACAGATTTTTTTTTTGATGGGGGGAGCCTGAGGAGGGTACGGTTTAGGGAATAGAGGAACTTCAGTGATCTCTGCTGCCTAGAGATCAGTTTTAACTCCAGAAGATCTCCACCTGCCACCTGGAGATTGTCAACTCTATATATGACATAGAAGATGAGGAGACAGAGACCCTTTCCGCACCAGGAAAGCTGGGCTGGGCTGCCACCAGGTGTTTGTAATGCGGCAGTTTGCCCTGCTTCTTCCTGAGTTCAGACAGGGGAAGATTTTCCCCACTGGACCCAGTCTGCCCTGGATTAATGCCTCCACGCAAGGCAGCCAGGCTGTAAGGGTTCTGCTGTGCAGGAGGGCAGCAGGGATCATTTTTCTCTGTTTACGAATGCCATAACAATACTACAAAACAACAACAAAAATGCCCCAGGCATTTTGGTGGCACTGCGCAGAGCTACAGAGCCACCTAGAACATTTGTGTCCCTCCCAGGATACCGCAGTCAGCCCAGGTCAGGGGGAGGAGCTGGGTCTGGATGGCCCAGCTCTTCCCTTCTAGATGAGCCTGGCCCAGGATAGGCCCCAATGGCATCCATGACATGGGAGGGAATGAGGGAAGAATCCACATTTCCTTGCCACAGAGGAACCAAGACCTGAGTCTGCCCAGCCCTGGGCCAGCCCCAAGCCAGTGCTGCTGTCATCTAGAAACGGAGATTAGCTTCACAATCAGTCAGCACCAGCCTGGAACTAATCCCCCATGTGGAAAAGGCTCAAGAGAAATTATTGAGGAATATGTTTAACCTGGAGAGGACACAACTGCAAGGTGATATGATAGCTATTTCCAAGTACTTGAAGATTTTCTGATATAGGATGGAGTAGAGTTGTTTTCTTATATTCTAGAAGGACAGACCAAAACCAACAGGTTGAAATGACAGAGATTAACCAACTGCACTTCCAGTTTGTGTGCCTTAAAACTGAAAATCTTTGGATGTCCTAAATTCCTAAACTCTGCCTGAATTTGAGTAATGTCACAAAGGCTGCTAGCGCAATAAAGAGATGTCACAATTAAGAATGTAACACACTTCAAGTAGAACTTGTGCTGTCCTCAAGCTAAACAAATGCCTGGTTATGTCTGTCTAGAGCCTAGCCTCAGAGATAGACAAATATGAAGACATAGCCACACAGTTGCTTACCACTGAGTTGACAGTATCACAAACCTGTTATCTTTATGGTTATTGTGCCTTTGTAATTAAGCTCATAAGAATAGACTTCCTTGTGAGATGGTGGGTTCTCATTCTTTGGAGGTTTTAAATCTATGTAGTCATTTGACCCCAACACTGATTCTGTGCATTTAGGCAGGTTCTAGGAATTTAGGCAGGGATGGCAGATTGGCTTTTGTGGTCCTTTCTTACCTAGCTAATCACTACTATGGGTTTAGGAAGGAATTTTCCTCCAGGCTGGATTAGACAGGGATACTGGAGAGGATTTTTTTTCTTCCTCTGAACATAGAGCAGGGGTCATTGGGAGGGGACAGGTAGATTTTCAGTTGTGAAGGGCATTGGACCAGATGACCCTTGAGATCTCTTCCAGATTTATGTTCCCATGGGAGTTATATTAAGGAGATAAATTGGAAAATAGTGAATGAGGCAGCAGGCTGGATCCAAGTTCATCAGTAAAAAGAAAGAAGACTCTTTCCCAGGGTTTTTGTAACTGAATTTATTACAAGTCTGCTCTTCCCATTTATCCACTTGAGAGAGAACCATTATCAACTGATTTATTGCGGACTTACTGAATCATCAGCATATACCAAAGTGGCAATGACAAATATTAAAGATGTTTTCAAATTAAAACTGATTGTTTACATGTATGGTTAGTATGGTTCTGAATTAGTGTAATTTCAAACTGAGTCTTGAAGATAATTAATCCAAAAATAAAATGCTTATATCAGCTAATCTAGTGAATATCATACAATAGTATCTAGAAAATAATACCATGAAATGGTGAGAAATAATCTGACTATGGTTAAATTTTGACAATTAACTATAGGCATCATTATGAGCCTTCAAGATCAAGAAACAGCTGTATTAATTAGTCCATATATTTATTTGAAAATGGTATATACCACATTTCTAAAAATTCAATACAGCAATCAGTCATATAAGCCAATAAAATAGGTAAGATACTCTGCAGATAAAATCCAAAAGGAGTGCCCCACAGTATCGCAAAGTACTATGCAACAGAAATATAAAATTACAGTATCATAAATTGTTAAGAATTCTGAAGAACAGCATAATCATATCTGCCGAACAAAATTTTTGCAGGATTGGGCTTTACATATTTTCTCCAATTCAGCCTGGTTGCTACAATAGTAAGGTATATGCCTTAATGATTCTTGTAACCTCCTGCTTGTCATCCACTGAGCTATAAGCCTGCGACATTATAGTGACATGACAAGAATGGAGGAAAAATTAAGACATCATGAACATCTAGGTCAGTACTTTTGGCAGAAAAACAAGATAACAGGACAAGAACTCCAAGCCAATACAAAACAAATTATACCACAGTGAAGAACCAGTCAAAGGTCAGAGGAATGGAAAAATCCTTTCAACCACTTGATTCATTGTCCTGATGCTTATTTAATCATATTTGCATGGTAAACAGAGTACCTTTACTTTCTATGTGTGTTAACTACAATTCCTTCTAAATACCAATTAAAAAATGGGTTCTATGAGACTCACAACCCAGGCAAGTGGTTCTTCCTTGGTGCACTTGAAGGCCTCATAACCATGGACTAGTTGAATACTATGAACTTCAAAAGGACTTTCTGGAAGGATTGGTGTTGGTCTATGACCCCACATGGGGCTAGACCTTCAGGTATATGATTCTCAGGCTGTGAAGCATGTTATAGATTCAACACCCACATTTTAGCCTGAAATCATATTAAAAACCAGTAGGGTTTCAAAACTGGATAAATATTCAAATGACGTCCAACCTAAACCAGTTTCTGTTTTAAAGTTATCTTCTAGTCGATAGATAAATGAGAATTTGCAGTAATGCTGGAATTACCTGAATACACTGTGTGTGTGTGTGTTGAAAAAAAACTTCTAAAAACAAATTAAAAAGAGCTCTTGTGAGTCCAGATTCGAATTCAGTCTCTGCTTCAAAATGCATTTTGTTGAAATACCAGCATACTAAAATTATACCTTCTGAGAGATGCTATCCACTGTATAACATGCTGCAGCTCAAACAAGAGGATTAGCAAGCAACAAGAACAAGTGGGCCAATTAATTGAAACCAGTAAGACTTGGACACAGTTCTACACTAGAATAATCTTCATATTTTTTACATTCCCACCATGGCCAGCACTTCCATATTTCACCTGATGTGTTAGTAAAATGGAACTGTAACTGTATAATTTTTCCTTCTTCCTTGGCAATGAGGGTATTGTCTGTTTTACAAGTTGATTTTGCAACCATTATATTATAACCAAGGAACTCTAATGAATGAAGAGTTCCATGGGGATAGCCGTGTTATTTTTTTTACAGAAATATGGTGGGCTTAAAAACAGATGGATTTATTATGGCATGAACTAGAGGCATGATAAAAAGCATGATGAAAAGTGCCACCTAATAGAAAAGAAGACAGAAAACAGCTTATAAACAACTGTGCATGCATCTTCTGTGTTCTAAATTCAGTCTCCAAGAGTAAAATGTGGGCAAAGGGGGAAAACCAAAGGTTGAAATTGACAAAGCTCTTATTTGAAACTGACAAGCAGCTGCAAAGCATCATTCTCAATATTCCCAAGTACTAGAAGATTCCCTGCTGTGTTATCAGATATTGTGAAAAATGGGAAAGTGTCACAGAAACTTATAATGTGCAGGAACATGTTGAGTGTGCAGAATGCATGGTAGAATCCACTGAAGCTAGCATTGCAACCATGGGAAACATGTATGTGTATATTTGTTTGTATGCGCACACTCACTTGTGCAAGGATGGCTGAAACGCCATCATGCTTGCACAGGGTAGTGGGAGAAGTCCTCTGGCAGAAGCTCTGGAGAGCTTTTTTAGTCTTCTGCCATTAAGTGAAAAAAAATGGGGCTTGTTTTTGCCAATGCTATGCTAATTTCCTGCACTTCCTTACACATTTGTGTGATTTTCTCTTTGTGATTCTCTAATTTGATTCTGCACACTGATCATTATCGTGGCAGTTTTTAAAATGGATTGATCTCAAGTGATTCTTAAGTTTAGCAATTTGAAGAAGGTCCATGTGGCTCAGTCGCAATTTAAATATTAGATTTCTGGAGACTGTCAAAATGGTTCCCCCACTACCCAAAGGAGTTTCAAAGCAGCCTACCCTTTCTTTCCCCACAACTGACACCCCGTAAGGTAGATGAGGTTGAGAGAGCTCTGAGACAACAACACTCTTAACCACTGCACCAAGCAGAGCATAATGTATTTGTTCTAGTCAACTTGCTGATATTCTTCAAACTCTTTGAAATATTAACATTTTAATTTCTATTACTGTGATTGTGGGGGGGAGGGGCATTTCTCAAGCTTTGGAGAAAGGACCATTTGAGCCGAGATAGTTTCAGCAGATGTAACAGAGGAATGAGGATCTAGTGTTTAGCTCATTCGTAATCATATCCCAAAATGGTACCAAGAGACCTGAAGACCATTGAACAGAGATATTTATGCCTTTTCCATAATAGGAATCTGAAAAAAATTACAATTTTTAGGTTCATATACCGAAGATTATAACTTATTTATTGCGTTGCCATGTGTGATATTTTGTGATTAGGTTATTTACATCAACAAACATGTTTGTATGAGCCCAGATTACTGTGTAGCCCGAAATTTAAAAAATGCTATGAAAAGAATGCTATACCTGCATTCTGGTCTTCCTAGAGTAATAAAACCTACATATGATAGTGTATTGTTTTTCCTGATTAGGTATTAGTGTGGATAAAGAATGCAGACTTTTTCTACATCTTATCCAGATTATTACTGGACCCCAATTTCATTTCACTCGTATCTGCCATTTGCAGTCTTGATGTTTCATGTACTTACAGTCTTGCTACTGGCATTCTGCATGCCACTCAATGCTTAATCAGTGGCCTATCATCCAAAGTAATGTTCACCCTTTGCTTTTAACAAGGGGCAGGTGGCCCGAAAGAAACAGCAAGCAACAAGCAGCCCTTTGGGTCTTGTTCTTGCAGCAATAGCAGATTTCTTCTTATTTGTTATTTGAAGATGAATCAGTAGAGCGTGCTTCCCTGTTTTGTTGGTTGCTTTTCTTCTTAGTGCTGTAGAGGGAATTTTGTTGAGGAAGGAAAGAGCTCTGGAGAATAGGCATAATGATAGTCCTGGCTGCCAGCTTGAGCAACAACCCTACAGGGCTCACTTCAGTGTATCTCCTTAGAAGAATGATTGTATTCATGAAACTTTATATATCCCAGAAACCCCAGAAATGACAGTAGTTCTGCATATTTTATTGACTGCAGACCCCTAGAAAGGTTACTGTTGGAATAAGAAGCCTTGCCACCAATTATGCTTTTCTTTGGCATC
Organism: Paroedura picta; assembly: GCF_049243985.1. NCBI lineage: Eukaryota > Metazoa > Chordata > Lepidosauria > Squamata > Gekkonidae > Paroedura > Paroedura picta. The sequence goes on along the minus strand of NC_135377.1, from coordinate 55,266,430 downwards.
TGGAAGGAATGATTCAGCACTGGTATGAAATCTCTTCTTGAAAACTTCTGATGGGAAGTATAGTGTTAATATGACTAGAGTGCTTATTATAGTCTGCTAATAAATCAGCATTAATCAGTCTGGGAGGTAAATATCAAGTGTGTAAAGGGTTTTTGCCAATGTTTCAAACTGCCAGTATTCAGCTATTAATGGACAAATTAAGGCGCCCCTTGGAACAAATGGATTTATATCCTTTCTCTGCTGCTTTAGGTCTCTATCTACAATGTCATTGTGTTTAGTTTGTCTCTGTCATTTTTGATATTTTGGGTGAGATCCAGCCAGCTTTTTCACTAATGCTTTTACAAATGCTAAGGAATGCACTTTCATTCTGTGTTTCCTCCCAGCATAGACCATCACCACCCCATTCCCTGCTGCCATTTCACAGGCCATATTACCACTTACCACTGCCATATTGGCACCTTGTATCACTTCCAGTGCAAAACGGGAAGCAAATTCATTTTGTTGGGACAGCACTCTAGGATTAAACCAGTGGTAGTCAAACTGCGGCCCGCCAGATGTCCATAGACTACAAATCCCATGAGCCCCTGCCAGCATTATGGATTAAACCGTAGAGTTGAGGTTACACGAATGCCACTGATTAGCACTGATACATGGCAAGTGTCCAGTGCAGTGCCATCACTTCTGGTTTTGTACTTGAAATCATGGCATGCATCAATATGACATCAGCAAGCCTGTATCTGCCCTCTTGTTTCTCTCAACAGGTTGCCATTAACAGCTAGTATCCCAAAGCGACACTTGAAATAATGTGGGTACCTTTGGGAACCAAACCATTCCTAAGTTGATTGCTACAAGTGTGACTTTCTTCTGTTCCATACCATGTGCATTTCTGTACATTTATCCAGCATGCAGAAGGACTACTGTGTAGTCAGCAGGTGGACTGTGCACTGGAATAAAAAGTCTGAGATCTGGGCTCCTTTCTTTTCTGTGTGAAACTGCTGAAAATTGATTATTCAGTAAAATCACAGCCTATTTTCACCACAATCCAGAATGGTGTCTTGTTTGCAAGTTTGTTCCTAGCTTCTTGTTGTTGGTTCAGAATGCTGCCTTAAATTCTGCGACGTTCTGAAGATATTTCTGAGTTCCCCGTCACATCTTAGCACTTTTATACCTCACAGAGGATAGCCTTGGAAAGATTGAAGTATTAATGGGAGCATTTAAGTAGGAAACTTCATTGAGTTTTATTAAGAAATGTATTATATTGCTCTAATACAATAGTAACAATATGCAATAATAGGACTTGATGAATGGGTACCACTTCTTCCATATTGCAATAGCAGTATATTAGGCTAATATGATTCAATTTTAATACACTGTGATGGATGATATACTAGCTGTTGTGTTAAATTATGTATATTAGGAACCAATTTATGTGGATGAGACTTACATTTTGTCTTTTACTGATGAACAGGGTGAGTAAAGATACTGATAAAACACAGTATATATAGGAATGGTTATGAACCAGTTCATGAATCAAAATTTGGCATGAACTTGGCCCCGTCCATAGCCCCAAAACTGATGTTTGAGGAAGGTGCCTTCCCTGAACATTTACCAGACTTTTGTTGGGTCCAGTTTTGGCCACCAGCTGTTAGGTTTAAATGACTGTAAGCCATTTAATCTATTAATTTCATTCACTCAGCTTCCGGGGGGCAGGGGAAGCAAAACAGACTATTGAAATGTCTGGCAGCCTACTCGGCTGGGTGTTTGTACCAAGGTGGAGGATTATTGGAGTCCAGTCCAGGAAGTTGGAATCCAAAGGAAATGGGGAGGGGAGTCAAGCTAAGCCAGGGTTGAAAATGGGGGAGAGAGTCAAAACACAGACCGAATCAGTAGCCAAACCAAAGGTCGAAGAGCTGGAACAGAGTCGAAAGCCAAGCTGAAAGTCTGGAACTGAGATTCACAGAAACAGAGCTTCACTGTAGTGAATGGGAATGGGAGTTGTCTGGGAAGTCAGGCAGAGTAATGCAGAGGTAGGTGTGGACTGCTGACTGCCTGCTAAGAAACTCTGTCCCAGGCTTGCTAATAAGCTGACCAGCTCCTGCCCACCCCACTTGATCCAGCTGCAAGCTACGGCCCAAAGCCTCCTTAAACTGCCTGGCCGGGAGCCAGGGGAGGGAGCCCTTTCAAGGCCCATTCTTAAGAATGAGCTTTGAAGCTATTAAATAAATAAAATGACATGTATCCAGTTACTCATGGTGATAAACATTTACCTAGCTTATTGATATTAACAGGAATGATCCTGTAACTGCTCTACGTTCTGATGCTGGCTATGAACATAAAACTTAAAAAGAAATCTAAACTCTTGAATTTGCTTGTGGATTTGCTTAAATATTTTACTCCTTTATAAACAATGATGACCAGGATCCAAGCAGCTGTTCTAATAAAGGGCTGAATTATCCTCAAAATTTTTTATATGGGGGTAATTGCTTTGCTTTGAACAACTTCCCTCATTTTCAAAACAGCACACCATGAGGTGTGTAAGTGTAGGCATACAGGAGACTGTTCTTCAAGTGAAGAACATATCTTTAAAAAATAAACCCTCAGGCACATAGAATTAGTTCCATGAGTCTTTAGATCCTTGCTAGTGTTTTTCAACCTTTTTGAAGTTAGATCCATTATGACTTATACTGTATTAGTTTGATGTTGTCCATCAAAATCTTCCAGGAAGCCTATTCATTGAAGGATGCTTCTTCTCCTGCCTTCTCTCTATCAATGGGATTACATTGCTTGAAGTATTTTCAAGCATACTCATAGTCCCCCCCCCTGTATTTTCTTTCAGCATGCCTCTATTCTTCACACTCCTGCAATAGACCCAGGAAAGTTTTCCCCTGGATTTGATTTACACAGCAGTAAATGAAGACTACATCATGATTTAGCATTCCTTTTTATCCAGAGGGAATAGAGGCAAATATTAAGTGCAATTCCCACTACTGCACAGTTTTCTTAAGTCCATTACTCTTAAATATTGCATTATGTTACTTGAGTTTATTTTTTTCTCCATCCTGATTCAAAAGTCTTTTGTGATCACTTGATTCATCTCAAGGGTTGCTGGATAAGATGAAATCAGAATTTGTCCAAACCAATTTATAGATTCTGAATTTGATATTAAATTCAGCCATTTCTGTGGAGCCTGGAATGGCTTTATAGTATCTATTTATAGTATACATCTACTATGAGAGCCAGCTTGGTGTAGTGGTTAGGAGTGCGAACTTCTAATCTGGCATACCGGGTTCAATTCTGCACTCCCCCACATGCAGCCAGCTGGGTGACCTTGGGCTTGCCACAGCACTGATAAAACTGTTCTAACCAAGCATGATATCAGGGTTCTATCAGCCTCACCTACCTCACAGGGTGTCTGTTGTGGGGAGAGGAAAGGGAAGGCGACTCTAAGCCACTTTGAGCCTCCTCCGGGTAGAGAAAAGTGGCATATAAGAACCAACTCTTCTATTTACACCAAATTCTCTCTCTCTCTCTCTCTCTCTCTCTCTCTCTCTCTCTCTCTCTCTCTCTGTGATGTTGTTGTTGTTGTTATGTGCGAAGTCGTGTCCGACCCATCGCGACCCCATGGACAATGATCCTCCAGGCCTTCCTGTCCTCTACCATTCCCCGGAGTCCATTTAAGCTTGCACTGACTGCTTCAGTGACTCCATCCAGCCACCTCATTCTCTGTCGTCCCCTTCTTCTTTTGCCCTCAATCGCTCCCAGCATTAGGCTCTTCTCCAGGGAGTCCTTCCTTCTCATGAGGTGGCCAAAGTATTTCATCTTCAGGATCTGGCCTTCTAAGGAGCAGTCAGGGCTGATCTCCTCTAGGACTGACAGGTTTGTTCGCCTTGCAGTCCAAGGGACTCGCAAGAGTCTTCTCCAGCACCAGAGTTCAAAAGCCTCAATTCTTTGATGCTCAGCCTTCCTTATGGTCCAATTTTCGCAGCCATACATTGCAACTGGGAATACCATAGCCTTGACTAAACGCACTTTTGTTGGCAAGGTGATGTCTCTGCTTTTTAGGATGCTGTCTAGATTTGCCATAGCTTTCCTCCCCAGGAGCAAGCGTCTTTTAATTTCTTTGCTGCAGTCCCCATCTGCAGTGATCTTGGAGCCCAGGAAAATAAAATCTGTCACTATCTCCATTTCTTCCCCATCTATTTGCCAGGAATTGAGAGGGCCGGATGCCATGATCTTTGTTTTCTTGATGTTGAGTTTCAAGCCAACTTTTGCACTCTCCTCCTTCACCCGCATCAACAGGCTCTTTAGTTCCTCTTCACTTTCTGCCATTAGAGTGGTATCATCTGCATATCTGAGGTTGTTGATATTTCTCCCTGCAATCTTGATCCCAATTTGTGACTCCTCTAATCCCGCATTTCTCATGATGTGCTCTGCATACAAGTTAAATAGGCAAGGCGACAGTATACAGCCTTGCCGAACTCCTTTCTCAATTTTGAACCAGTCAGTGATTCCATGTTCAGTTCTCACTGTTGCTTCTTGACCTGCATATAAATTTCTCAAGAGACAAATAAGATGCTCTGGTATTCCCATCTCTTTAAGAACTTGCCACAATTTGTTGTGCTCCACACAATCAAAGGCTTTAGCATAGTCAATGAAGCAGAAGTATACGTTCTTCTGGTACTCCCTAGTTTTCTCCATGATCCAGCGTATGTTGGCAATTTGATCTCTAGTTCCTCTGCCTCTTCGAAATCCTGCCTGTACTTCTGGAAGTTCTCGGTCCACATATTGCTGGAGCCTAGCTTGTAGGATTTTGAGCATAACTTTGCTAGCATGAGAAATTAGTGCAATGGTGCGGTAGTTTGAACATTCTTTGGCATTGCCCTTCTTTGGGATTGGAATGTAAACTGACCTTTTCCAATCCTGTGGCCATTGTTGAGTTTTCCAAATTTGCTGGCATATTGAGTGTAGCACTTTTACTGCATCGTCCTTTAAGATTTTGAATAGTTCAACTGGAATGCTGTCACCACCACTAGCTTTATTGTTGCTCAGACTTCCTAAGGCCCATTTGACTTCACATTCCAGGATGTCTGGCTCCAGGTCAGTAACTACCCCACTGTGGTCATCAGGGATGTTAAGCTCGCTCTTGTATAGTTGTTCTGTATAATTTTGCCACCTTTGTTTAATCTCTTCTGCTTCTGTGAGGTCCCTACCATTTTGGTCCCTTATCATACCCAACTTTGCATGAAATGTTCTCTTCATATCTCCAATTTTCTTGAAAAGATCTCTGGTCCTCCCCATTCTATTGTTTTCTTCTATTTGTTTGCACTGTTCATTTAAGAAGGCATTCTTATCTCTTCTAGCTTTTCTCTGGAATTCTGCATTCAATTGGGTGTATCTTTCTCTTTCTCCCTTGCCTTTCACTTCCCTTCTCTCCTTAGCTATTTGTAAAGCTTCCTCAGACAGCCATTTTGATTTCTTGCATTTCTTTTTCTTTGGGATGGTTTTAGTTGCTACCTCTTGTACAATGTTGCGAACCTCCGTCCATAGTTCTTCAGGCACTCTGTCTATCAGATCTAATTCCTTAAATCTATTTGTCACCTCTACTGTGTATTCATCGGGGATATGATTTAGTTCATACCTGAGTGGCCTAATGCTTTTCCCTACTTTCTTCAATTTAAGCCTAAATTTTGCAACAAGAAGCTCATGATCTGAACCACAATCAGCTCCTGGTCTTGTTTTTATTGACTGGATAGAACTTTTCCATCTTTGGCTGCAGAGCACATAGTCAATCTGATTTCTGTGTTGACCGTCTGGTGATGTCCATGTGTAGAGTCGTCTCTTGGGTTGTTGGAAAAGAGTGTTTGCTATGACCATTATATTCTCTTGACAAAATTCTACCAGCCTGTGCCCTGCTTCATTTTGTACTCCAAGGCCAAACCTGCCTGTTATCCCGGTTATCTTTTGGCTTCCTACTTTAGCATTCCAATCCCCCATGATGATAAGCACATCATTTTTGGCGTTGCTTCTAGAAGGTGTTGTAGGGCTTCATAGAACTGATCAACTTCATCCTCTTCAGCAGCAGTGGTTGGGGCATAGACCTGGATCACTGTGATGTTGAATGGTTTGCCTTGGATTCGAACTGAGATCATTCTGTCATTTTGGGGATTGTATCCCAAGACTGCTTTTCCTACTCTCTTATTGATTATGAAGGCTACTCCATTTCTTCTGCGAGATTCTTGTCCACAGTAGTATACCTGATGGTCATCTGAATTAAATTCACCCATTCCTGTCCATTTTAGTTCACTGATTCCTAAAATGTCGATGTTCAGTCTTGTCATTTCTTGTTTGACCACGTCCAGCTTGCCTTGATTCATGGATCTGACGTTCCAGGTTCCTATGGAATAAAAATCTTTACAGCATCGGACTGTCTTTTCGCCACCAGTTACTTCCACAACTGAGCGTCCTTTCGGCTTTGGCTCAGTCGCTTCATTCATTCTGGCGCTACTCGTACTAGCCGTCTGCTCATCCCCAGTAGCATATTGGACACCTTCCGACCTGAGGGGTTCATCTTCCGGCGTCATATCGTTATGCCTATTGGAACTGTCCATAGAGTTTTCATGGCAAAGATACTGGAGTGGTTTGCCATTTCCTTCTCCAGTGGATCACCTTTTGTCAGAGCTCTCAGCTATGACCTGTCCGTCTTGGGTGGCCCTGCACGGTATAGCTCATAGCTTCACTGAACTACGCAAGCCCCCTTGCCACAACAAGGCAGCGATCCTTGAAGGGGGGCTCTCTCTGTGATATTATATCTCAATAGCCACTCAGGACCCCCCTTATGCAGATAGCCACTTATGGAAGCTCAAGAGATTTTTCAGCAAACTTGGGAAAAATATTTTTAATACATAAGGGGATTTAACAGACACACACCAATACAAATTCTACAGCTGAGCACTGTGGTACAATAGGATTCTGGCTACTGCCCTTGATCTAGCAGCTCTTGATGCCAATAGCCACTGTGTTTTGTGATGGAGGATGTTTGCACCCACTGCAGGCCCAGCTGCTGGAAAGAATGCTAGCAGGCCCCAGCACCACAGTAGCAGCCACCAGCAGACCCAGGAGCAACAGGTGAGGATCCCGGCAGCTACTTTGGCTGCCAGACTTAGTATTGTATTGTAGAGCCTGTAGCTTAGTATTGTGTTGTGTTGTAGAGCCTGTAGTTTTACTAGCTTGGTGTGGAGATGTGATATGGAATTTACTCCCTGCAAGTCTCATGGCCCCCCACACTTTTGTGTGTGTGTGTGTGTGTATGTACTGTCTGATCTGCCATGCTCAAAATTGTTTCCAAAAGATAAAAGATGAAATAATAAAATTGAAAGCCAAGTTAATTTATTTTAAAAGTCTAGAAAATCTAACAGAGCTTTTTTAAAAAAGGTTGTGACTAATGTTATACTCAAATATCATAGCTTCAGTGCAAACCCACCCACTATATATGCATGTTGACATCGCAAACATTTTGAAGTTCAAGCTATGTACACCTATTCAGCATGGCACAACATTTTGCCTAGTACCTCAACATATGGAGCCAATGTTTGTTTGTTTTTCTCATTTTTTGAAGAGTGACACAATTATCCCACATGTATTGAGTGCTTTTTAATGGACCTATTGATACTGTGCATGGTGGTGAAAGTTATGTTAGTACTGAGTAATGGGCAGTGAGACATTTATATCTTCATCTCCATCCCATCCCATCCAATGAGATGAAGACAGGGAATTTCCTGGCAACTTCACTTAGATGTATAATTTCAGGTAGGTTAAGAACAAAACTGCAGTCATCTATTATTTGTTCCAGTGAAGCCTACGTGATTGTCTTTTGTGACCCAAACCTAGATGACTTTGCAGTAATTATTTTATCTGTAATGGATCTGGTTTGGTATTTGATTGTTCTCAGTCCTAAACAAGAAGATAGAGCGAGTGGACAGCAACATCTCCAAGATCATTTCTCCTTCAACAGATTCCTGATACTAGTATGCAGCTTTGCTTGTATATAACTCATGTGGCATAGGAGGGATACGATCCCTTGTATATTGCCAAGGGGCAATGATTCTTTTCCCTCTAAGGGATATGGAAGCAATGCATTCACTGATGGTAAAGGAAAACATATTTTTTATTAAGTAGTATCAGTAGTAGTCAACAGAAGAAAACCACACTGAAAGAAAATTCAGTGCAAGACAATGATAAGCTTGAGCCCCTTCAGTTGTCAAGAATCACAGTGAAACCAGCTCCACAGCATTGTTCTATGGTTCCAGTCTGTGCTGATGGTCAAATCTCAGGGCTATTCTTTAGATCAGCTTTCTCAACTTTTGTATCATTGAGAAATTCCTGAAACATTCTTCAGGCTTCAAGAAACCGTGGAAGTGGCATGATCCTTTAGATTATGGTTGGGAAGCGTAGCAGTGTACATGCTCACCTGGAGCCCTTCCCATTTGTACCCCCTCCAGACACATCACTGGCCATTTTGTGAGGGGGATTGGTCTTATCGTCCAATAAATGTTGAACAATTAAAAATATATCAAAAATTTATTAACTCCCATCAATTCAGGAAACCCTTCCAGGGCCTTCAGGAAACCCCAGGGTTTCATGAAACCCTGGATGCAAAAGCCTGCCTTAGCCATTATATATTTTCTTTGTTGTTGTTATGTGCGAAGTCGTGTCCGACCCATCGCGACCCCATGGACAATGATCCTCCAGGCCTTCCTGTCCTCTACCATTCCCTGGAGTCCATTTAAGTTTGCACCGACTGCTTCAGTGACTCCATCCAGCCACCTCGTTCTCTGTCGTCCCCTTCTTCTTTTGCCCTCGATCGCTCCCAGCATTAGGCTCTTCTCCAGGGAGTCCTTCCTTCTCATGAGGTGGCCAAAGTATTTGAGTTTCATCTTCAGGATCTGGCCTTCTAAAGAGCAGTCAGGGCTGATCTCCTCTAGGACTGACCGGTTTGTTCGCCTTGCAGTCCAAGGGACTCGCAAGAGTCTTCTCCAGCACCAGAGTTCAAAAGCCTCAATTCTTTGACGCTCGGCCTTCCTTATGGTCCAACTTTCGCAGCCATACATTGCAACTGGGAAGACCATAGCCTTGACTAAACGCACTTTTGTTGGCAGGGTGATGTCTCTGCTTTTTAGGATGCTGTCTAGATTTGCCATAGCTTTCCTCCCCAGGAGCAAGCGTCTTTTAATTTCTTTGCTGAAGTCCCCATCTGCAGTGAACTTGGAGCCCAGGAAAATAAAATCTGTCACTATCTCCATTTCTTCCCCTTCTATTTGCCAGGAATTGAGAGGGCCGGATGCCATGATCTTTGTTTTCTTGATGTTGAGTTTCAAGCCAACTTTTGCACTCTCCTCCTTCACCCGCATCAACAGGCTCTTTAGTTCCTCTTCACTTTCTGCCATTAGAGTGGTATCATCTGCATATCTGAGGTTGTTGATATTTCTCCCTGCAATCTTGATCCCAATTTGTGACTCCTCTAATCCCGCATTTCTCATGATGTGCTCTGCATACAAGTTAAATAGGCAAGGCGACAGTATACAGCCTTGCCGAACTCCTTTCTCAATTTTGAACCAGTCAGTGATTCCATGTTCAGTTCTCACTGTTGCTTCTTGACCTGCATATAAATTTCTCAAGAGACAAATAAGATGCTCTGGTATTCCCATCTCTTTAAGAACTTGCCACAATTTGTTGTGTTCCACACAATCAAAGGCTTTAGCATAGTCAATGAAGCAGAAGTAGACGTTCTTCTGGTACTCCCTAGCTTTCTCCATGATCCAGCGTAAGTTGGCAATTTGATCTCTAGTTCCTCTGCCTCTTCGAAATCCTGCCTGTACTTCTGGAAGTTCTCGGTCCACATATTGCTGGAGCCTAGCTTGTAGGATTTTGAGCATAACTTTGCTAGCATGAGAAATTAGTGCAATGGTGCGGTAGTTTGAACATTCTTTGGCATTGCCCTTCTTTGGGATTGGAATGTAAACTGACCTTTTCCAATCCTGTGGCCATTGTTGAGTTTTCCAAATTTGCTGGCATATTGAGTGTAGCACTTTTACTGCATCGTCCTTTAAGATTTTGAATAGTTCAACTGGAATGCTGTCACCACCACTAGCTTTATTGTTGCTCAGACTTCCTAAGGCCCATTTGATTTCACATTCCAGGATGTCTGGCTCCAGGTCAGTAACTACCCCATTGTGGTCATCAGGGATGTTAAGCTCGCTCTTGTATAGTTCTTCTGTATAATTTTGCCACCTTTGTTTAATCTCTTCTGCTTCTGTGAGGTCCCTACCATTTTGGTCCCTTATCATACCCATCTTTGCATGAAACGTTCTCTTCATATCTCCAATTTTCTTGAAAAGATCTCTGGTCCTCCCGATTCTATTGTTTTCTTCTATTTGTTTGCACTGTTCATTTAAGAAGGCATTCTTATCTCTTCTAGCTTTTCTCTGGAATTCTGCATTCAGTTGGGTGTATCTTTCTCTTTCTCCCTTGCCTTTCACTTCCCTTCTCTCCTTAGCTATTTGTAAAGCTTCCTCAGACAGCCATTTTGATTTCTTGCATTTCTTTTTCTTTGGGATTGTTTTAGTTGCTACCTCTTGTACAATGTTGCGAACCTCCGTCCATAGTTCTTCAGGCACTCTGTCTATCAGATCTAATTCCTTAAATCTATTTGTCACCTCCACTGTGTATTCGTCGGGAATATGATTTAGTTCATACCTGAGTGGCCTAGTGCTTTTCCCTACTTTCTTCAATTTAAGCCTAAATTTATATATTTTCTTAAGTGTCATTAATTTCACAGGTGCCTGTAATAATAGATAACTGAGTTTCTCAGAAGGGATAATTCTTATACTCTCCAGGGTCAACTCATTTAATAAATGACACAACCAAATATAATTTCCAAAATCAGTCTCCAATTTTGCTAACATATTACGTAGTTTTTCTTTAGACCTCTCGAGGGACTTGTGAGTTCTGAACAGCACTACGGACAGATATTGCTGATAGCCAATTTTGATATTTCCAAGGGATTGTTCTCCATTACCTCTTGTTCTGGAAGACCTTTGTACAATCTGAAACTTGACATTTTCAGCAAGTGCATCCTCTTACTTTAATGTTGAAAAATCTTCAAACTAGGACAAACAAATTTTATTATTTCTCATGTTCTTGTCTGAGAAAGAGTCTTGTGCATCTTGAAAACTCACAGTCTGAATGAACACCTGCAGTCCTAAAATGAAGAATTTTCCAGTTTCTATTATGTGGATTTATTCACAATTAATTACACTTAATTCACTGAGAAAATATTCTAAAATATTAAAAATGACATTTCTGCCTACTACAAATTTTCACATATTTATCTCCCATTTTCTACCTTTATTCTTTGAAGTTTAGTAGCAGAAAATAATATATATTGGAATTGAAGATATCCATTTGCATGGCAGGAAGACATGTTCCAACCCTCACAAAGGATACTGTCAAAAATGAGTTTTGTCGTAACATTGGCCACAGCTTTTATTGTTATGTAAAATGAGCATCAGTAAAACCATGGGCAGATCCTGCTCCTTTGCTGCCAGCTGATCACAAGGAAGGCACTCACATCAGCAGGCCATTCATGGGGAACAAGCAACATGCAGGTCAAGCTCTCCCAGACCACTGAGCAGTAGGCAAATAGGAGGTTACATGCAGCAGGAGTCCTACTCGTTTCTGCTTCTATTAGGGCTCCGCTAGCCACCTGCAATGCAACTCCTCAGCCAGAGAGGTGCTGTAACTCAGCATGCATCCAGCCTCTTATGGAGGTCTCCATAAAGTATCCATCCCCCCCAAGCATAACCACCAGATGTGTCAAGTAAAGACACAACAACAGGAAACATTTTCTGAAGCCCAAACCAATGTAACAGAGAAATGAAGCAACACAACTGATTAGGGTGGGTAGGTGAGATGCTGGTTGAAGTTGAGGAGAGGAGAAAAGGGCAAGCCACTAGGAAGCCATTCCTAATATGGGCATCTTGGGACAGCCTCCTCCCCCCCTCCATCTCCCTAGGCAGCATGGCTGGAAAAGAAAGGGGACCATAAGGCATGAAGGAGCCCATTGGGCTCTGTCCAGGTAACTGGAGCCATCTCCATTTCTGGGCCATAGTCCCTTACCATTGCAATCATGGCAAGCAGATAATGGTGACTGTCATGTTTCTCAGGTTTACATAGTTTCAAACTGTATATCATATGGTCAGTTTGAACCAGTTAAAACAGTTTTCTCATTATGTTATTAAGAACTAAAATTAAGATAATATGCAGTACTATTAGAAGGATACTGGTAATTTTAACTTCAGAATGAATGCTGAAACAAATATTTGCAATGATGTTCATACATGCTGGATTTAAATTATATGAATGGCTCTAACAGGAAATTGTCTTGCAGGTAGATCACTAAAGGGTATTTGCTGAACAAAATGGATGACTGAACAGAATAAAATGGATGACTGCCCACAGGGAATGAGTGAACATAAATGAAAATTCCAAAGCACATGTTTTTTATTGATTCCATCATGCAATGCTCATATGAATGGATTCGGTTACATTATTGATCTGCTATGTCAGGCTATAATTGGCCAAGGCATGTCAAAATGGTGAGAAAGAATGAATCATATAATAGTTAAGAGGAAAAATGTATAAATTAATCACAGACCTGCAAGGATAATTGGAAGATGCATGTTTAATTGAATTGCATTGTATGCCTACTATTGTTTTAATAATCAGAATATTTTGATAGAGAGCAAGATAGAATATTATATTTTGTTCCCCTTTATTCAGACATCAACACATTATAAATATTTAATACTCTTTCACTATATAGACCATCATGAATATCAGTGACTGTAAATGTGGATTCTAAAAAAGCTAACAGAAAATCCTACACACAACTTCCAATTCAATTTAAAATATTAATTTATTTATATTTTAATTTATATGCATTGATATTTCAAATTTGATTGTTGCCTGTTAAGAAAATCACACAACTGAATGTCCATATTCATTTATAAACTTTATTTAAAACCAATACACTATAATCTTAGCTCCATGTTGAGATTCCACATAGAGAGAGGAAAATGGTCATGACCTCTCAAAAAGCAAACTTTGAAGTTAAGACTGTAAAACTTTCATGCAGATGGACAGTTCAGTATTGATTCATCATCCAATGAGACTCCTATGTATCATTTATCCTTCCAAGCTCATGAAATCCCTTGTGCTTGTAAAATATGGTATTGCTACATCTATATCCAATAAAACACCACCTACAGTAATTTGCTGCAAACCACCATTATTACACAAAAGTTGTTACCAGTCCTGAAGAGCATGACATGTTTATGTATGCATTTTCATCTAGTGTGCTTTGTCCTCTAGAAGCTGCACCTGTTACTGACTGTTTACTATCAGGAAACTATTTCTTTTAGATATCACTGTGAATAGAGTTCCCCAACCTTCCTTGCCAAATACATGAAGATTTTGTGGGCAGTGCCTGCAGAAGTCAGTTTGGGAAGAATATGATGTCGCTTCTGGGTGATATTCTAGTTTCTTTGCTCACTTCATTATCGCTGGTATGTACTTTTAAATGAGGCCTCAAGAACTATTTTCTTTTCTCCCTCCACGTCTGTATGAGAGGGCCCACATTTAAATCTTCTTGTACATGTTAGCTGCAATACAAATTGTGTATATTAGTGGTCTGTCTCAGTTAAAGTAACAGACCTATCAGAGTTCCTGTAGCTGGCTACAGAACAGCACTAAAGAATAATCTGAAGCAGAATATGTAAATTTGCCTCTATTCAATATGCCTGACAAAATACTGTTGTCTTTCTTTAAAGCAGAAATTTGTTTTCAATCAATTTAAAGTAATTTTCTTTTATATTTATGTATATTTTCTTTAAAACTTGTATAGACTGCCTTTCAGCATGTTCTTTACTAGTTTTAACAAATAAAGCAGTAAAATAATAAACAGGTCCCTAAAACTATCCGAAAGCAAAAGCTTTAAGATCTAATTTCAGATCCTATTATAAACTCATCAGAATGGATAATCAGAGCAGGGAATGATACACATGTGTCAGTGGAGGTGTCATGTTGTACCTCCAACATGCCAATATGACTTGTGTGGGGGGAATCACTTACTGTTATTGATAGTATTCCCCCTTCAAGGATCGCTGCCTTGTTGTGGCAAGGGGGCTTGCGTAGTTCAGTGAAGCTATGAGCTATACCGTGCAGGGCCACCCAAGACGGACAGGTCATAGCTGAGAGCTCTGACAAAAGGTGATCCACTGGAGAAGGAAATGGCAAACCACTCCAGTATCTTTGCCATGAAAACTCTATGGACAGTTCCAATAGGCATAACGATATGACGCTGGAAGATGAGCCCCTCAGGTCGGAAGGTGTCCAATATGCTACTGGGGATGAGCAGACGGCTAGTATGAGTAGTGCCAGAATGAATGAAGCGACTGGGCCAAAGCCGAAAGGACGCTCAGTTGTGGAAGTAACTGGTGGCGAAAAGACAGTCCGATGCTGTAAAGATTTTTATTCCATAGGAACCTGGAACGTCAGATCCATGAATCAAGGTAAGCTGGACGTGGTCAAACAAGAAATGTCAAGACTGAACATCGACATTTTAGGAATCAGTGAACTAAAATGGACAGGAATGGGTGAATTTAATTCAGATGACCATCAGGTATACTACTGTGGACAAGAATCTCGCAGAAGAAATGGAGTAGCCTTCATAATCAATAAGAGAGTAGGAAAAGCAGTCTTGGGATACAATCCCCAAAATGACAGAATGATCTCAGGTCGAATCCAAGGCAAACCATTCAACATCACAGTGATCCAGGTCTATGCCCCAACCACTGCTGCTGAAGAGGATGAAGTTGATCAGTTCTATGAAGCCCTACAACACCTTTTAGAAGCAACACCAAAAAATGATGTGCTTATCATCATGGGGGATTGGAATGCTAAAGTAGGAAGCCAAAAGATAACCGGGATAACAGGCAAGTTTGGCCTTGGAGCACAAAATGAAGCAGGGCACAGGCTGGTAGAATTTTGTCAAGAGAATACAATGGACATAGCAAACACTCTTTTCCAACAACCCAAGAGACGACTCTACACATGGACATCACCAGACGGTCAACACAGAAATCAGATTGACTATGTGCTCTGCAGCCAAAGATGGAAAAGTTCTATCCAGTCAATAAAAACAAGACCAGGAGCTGATTGTGGTTCAGATCATGAGCTTCTTGTTGCAAAATTTAGGCTTAAATTGAAGAAAGTAGGGAAAAGCACTAGACCACTCAGGTATGAACTAAATCATATCCCCGACAAATACACAGTAGAGGTGACAAATAGATTTAAGGAATTAGATCTGATAGACAGAGTGCCTGAAGAACTATGGACTGAGGTTCGCAACATTGTACAAGAGGTAGCAACTAAAACCATCCCAAAGAAAAAGAAATGCAAGAAATCAAAATGGCTGTCTGAGGAAGCTTTACAAATAGCTAAGGAGAGAAGGGAAGTGAAAGGCAAGGGAGAAAGAGAAAGATACACCCAATTGAATGCAGAATTCCAGAGAAAAGCTAGAAGAGATAAGAATGCCTTCTTAAATGAACAGTGCAAACAAATAGAAGAAAACAATAGAATGGGGAGGACCAGAGATCTTTTCAAGAAAATTGGAGATATGAAGAGAACGTTTCATGCAAAGTTGGGTATGATAAGGGACCAAAATGGTAGGGACCTCACAGAAGCAGAAGAGATTAAACAAAGGTGGCAAAATTATACAGAACAACTATACAAGAGCGAGCTTAACATCCCTGATGACCACAGCGGGGTAGTTACTGACCTGGAGCCAGACATCCTGGAATGTGAAGTCAAATGGGCCTTAGGAAGTCTGAGCAACAATAAAGCTAGTGGTGGTGACAGCATTCCAGTTGAACTATTCAAAATCTTAAAAGACGATGCAGTAAAAGTGCTACACTCAATATGCCAGCAAATTTGGAAAACTCAACAATGGCCACAGGATTGGAAAAGGTCAGTTTACATTCCAATCCCAAAGAAGGGCAATGCCAAAGAATGTTCAAACTACCGCACCATTGCACTAATTTCTCATGCTAGCAAAGTTATGCTCAAAATCCTACAAGCTAGGCTCCAGCAATATGTGGACCGAGAACTTCCAGAAGTACAGGCAGGATTTCGAAGAGGCAGAGGAACTAGAGATCAAATTGCCAACATACGCTGGATCATGGAGAAAGCTAGGGAGTACCAGAAGAACGTCTACTTCTGCTTCATTGACTATGCTAAAGCCTTTGATTGTGTGGAGCACAACAAATTGTGGCAAGTTCTTAAAGAGATGGGAATACCAGAGCATCTTATTTGTCTCTTGAGAAATTTATATGCAGGTCAAGAAGCAACAGTGAGAACTGAACATGGAATCACTGACTGGTTCAAAATTGAGAAAGGAGTTTGGCAAGGCTGTATACTGTCGCCTTGCCTATTTAACTTGTATGCAGAGCACATCATGAGAAATGCGGGATTAGAGGAGTCACAAATTGGGATCAAGATTGCAGGGAGAAATATCAACAACCTCAGATATGCAGATGATACCACTCTAATGGCAGAAAGTGAAGAGGAACTAAAGAGCCTGTTGATGCGGGTGAAGGAGGAGAGTGCAAAAGTTGGCTTGAAACTCAACATCAAGAAAACAAAGATCATGGCATCTGGCCCTCTCAATTCATGGCAAATAGATGGGGAAGAAATGGAGATAGTGACAGATTTTATTTTCCTGGGCTCCAAGATCACTGCAGATGGGGACTGCAGCAAAGAAATTAAAAGACGCTTGCTCCTGGGGAGGAAAGCTATGGCAAATCTAGACAGCATCCTAAAAAGCAGAGACATCACCCTGCCAACAAAAGTGCGTTTAGTCAAGGCTATGGTATTCCCAGTCGCAATGTATGGCTGCGAAAGTTGGACCATAAGGAAGGCCGAGCGTCAAAGAATTGAGGCTTTTGAACTCTGGTGCTGGAGAAGACTCTTGCGAGTCCCTTGGACTGCAAGGCGAACAAACCGGTGAGTCCTAGAGGAGATCAGCCCTGACTGCTCTTTAGAAGGCCAGATCCTGAAGATGAAACTCAAATACTTTGGCCACCTCATGAGAAGGAAGGACTCCCTGGAGAAGAGCCTAATGCTGGGAGCGATCGAGGGCAAAAGAAGAAGGGGACGACAGAGAATGAGGTGGCTGGATGGAGTCACTGAAGCAGTAGGTGCAAACTTAAATGGACTCCGGGGAATGGTGGAGGACAGGAAGGCCTGGAGGATCATTGTCCATGGGGTCGCGATGGGTCGGACACGACTTCGCACATAACAACAACATTGATAGTATTACCCCCATTTTACTTTTTTGGCTGTGGCGCCACTCCCCTCTCCACATCCTCATTACTCCCCCTCATCATTTGTCTTCCTCCTAGTGGTTCCTGCAGTCATAGCATTCTGTGTTATCATGGAAATGACATGCAACACTGAGGCCTCAACCTCACTGTGTTTTGAGGAACTGGTTGTAGAATCACCCAAGGCTAATTTTATATCCAATTCCCTGAAGCAGAATGTGAGGTAAAGACTTTAGCACTATGAATGGGAATACATCACAATTTGTGTTAATGTGTTTAACAATCTTACTTGCCATGTTTGAGTGTGATAATTAGATGTGACCTGATCGTTCAGTCTGATTGATTTTTACCAGAATGACTTGATTTGTGGTGGTTCCTCCTTGCCAATACCTCACTGACTTTCTCATGGTTAGTGGTGGTGAAGGAGATTGTCATGGCCCCATTACCAGAGGGTGCCTCTGCACCAATGCCAGAGCCTATTCTGCCAGATCCCTCGGAGGAGGAAGATGAGGAGCTGGGGCAAAGCAGCAGGATGCCAGTTACAGAGGCAAGCCACACTAGGGACACACTACCAGGTCCCAGCCAGGCAGTCTTCATGCCCTCTGTGCCAGCAGCATCTCAGCCTGCAGCAACACTCCTTCGCAGTCCAGACTCCTTCCAGAGCGCAAGAGGGAATGCAGACGAACGGCGTTGACAGCACGCCATCAAAGTGCTCAGCTGAGAGCAAGGGAGGAAGCTAGATGGGGCCCAGGTGGGGCTGATTCAATGGACAAGACTGAGTACAGGTGCAAGCACTTAGCCTGTCAGCTCAGCCTGCATTTAAGCACGGCAACAGTGCTTCTCAGTGTGGCTACAACTTTTGCACAAGCCCACCCGTTACCTTGACCCGGTTCACCTATGCCTCAGCGAAGCTCTGCCTGACTGATTCCTGGCTTGATGACCCTTGGTACAACAACTGACTATGAACAGGTATTGTAGACTTGATTTATGCTTGAACAACTATCCGGTTTTCGATCTTGGTGTGCTTAATGACGCTCCCTTTGGTATTCCTTTGAACATTGGCTGGCAAGGCTTCGGATATGACCTGGACTGGACTTTTGACTACTCTCTGGTATGCACTCTGAATTTGGGTAACTCGGAAAGCGTGCATTCCTCTGGACTAACCCTGTGTGTGCCCGGCTAGGGCAGCACAGAGATTCCTACTTGGTTATCAGCCACCTGCCCACTGGCAGCACTGCTGCTTCACTGCCAGAGAGGCAAGCATAGCAGAAAAAGTCACAAACAAGGAAATACTACAGCACATAAATTCTTATATATCACTGGAAAGCAAAATCATGAAACTCCATCTCACTTACTTTGGCCATATCATGCAATCAAATAGAGAAAGCAATTCTGCTAGGATTGGTCAGTGGAAACCAGGCTAACAAAAGGCATGGTCAAGGTGGACACCAGCCAGAATATTGCATCGCTGAGGGAGGTGATGTGGGATCAGGGATTGCCAAGACTGAATGGCTGACAATAACAACAACAAAATTCAACAGCTAACTTGTTGCATATAATGAAAGTATCAGCATCTGAATATTCTAAGTACACATATTTATGGAGCGTTTCTGGACTGTAGCAGAATGATTACTTTAGCAATCTCATTTCCCTCATTAAATGACCAACTGGTAATGGGAATGAGAAGCAGAAGAAATCTATTTCAGCCTTTATCCTCTCACTGAGTTGTGATCATATTCATTCACTTATTTCTGATGTTTTGACACATGTAAAGTAATTGATAGTTTCTTGCTAACATTATTTTTATTCAGTTTGACATTCACACGCTTGACATTATTTGTGCCCTTCATTACAGTTCTTTATCCAGTGCTGATGGACTGAAATGTTTAATTTGCGATAGATTCCCTTGGGGGGACTTCACAAAAGGATCACATTATGGAAATTAACACGAAATAATATTAAGCTGGTAAAAAACAAATAAGGTCAGTGCTATAAATCTACCAGAATACATTTGTAAACATCATGTTTGGAGTTTGGATTCAACTCTATTTGTGATAGCATCAAGGCCCAGTTCCCCCCCCCTCCAGTTTCACTCGGTTTTGCCAGCAGGAACTGAACAAATGTCATATAAACTACTCCATTGTAAACTGTTCAGATGGGAACCTAATATAGTAGCTATGAAACTGGAATTATATTTAAAATGAATAGTACCCTTCTATGACACCATTGCTGTTGTGAAATGTCCTACATATATGGTCAGACTTGACCTCTCTTGGTTTGAGAGAGATTAATATGTACTTTTTATTCCATGTAATCTGAAAAGAAATCAGATATTTGTTTGAACATTTTCTACTGCCACAAGTTTTGATGCTGACTTTTTTTTCTTGCAATTTTATGGTATTTTAAAGTGTTAATATGAATTGTTTTGAGGGCTTTTGATCAGTAGAAGGATAGCATATCAATTTCACACAGAAGTAAGCATAGAGACAATATTTCCAAGCTCCCCATACATGCAGTACATTATAATATTATTATTATATTATATAATATTATATAATATTATTATTATAATATTATAATATTATAATATTATAATGCTGGCTGCAGAGGAAAGGACACGCAGTAATGGGTTTAAACTTCAAGCACAACGATATAGGCTAGATATCAGGAAAAAGTTTTTCACAGTCAGAGTAGTTCAGCATTGGAATAGGCTGCCTAAGGAGGTGGTGAGCGCCCCCTCACTGGAAGTCTTCAAGCAAAGGTTGGATACACACTTTTCTTGGATGCTTTAGGATGCTTAGGGCTAATCCTGCATTGAGCAGGGGGTTGGACTAGATGGCCTGTATGGCCCCTTCCAACTCTATGATTCTATGAGTCTATGATTCTATGATTATATGTATCCTTTCTCTGTTAATTCTAAAGAACAGAGATTCAGGAACTTTATGGCCAATTATGCATGAAAGGGACACAAGATGTTGACAATGACCCTCCACCCTCCCATCCCTGGCCCACTTTAGGGCCTCCAATGCCTGGTGTTAAGAGAATGCTGATTTGTCAGTGTTTCTTCTTGTAACATGGGCCCCATTGGTGGCAATGCTGGGCCAAGTCCATGAATACTGGGAAGAGCCTACAGTGTTCCAGCAGGAGCACAAAATGCCCCATTTGTCTCCACAGTGCTTTGTGGTGCCACATCACACCCACAATGGTTGTGATGCTATCCCACCTTTGTGCAGTGAACCATCCCCCATGTCCCACGCCCCTCCCACCACTGTGGTGAGGTGCGGTGGAGCCTTTCTGCTCCAGAGTTGTGCATGCACAACTCTGGGATAGACCACATGTGCTAGGGGATTTCTTCCCCCATTAGCACACAGGAAGCAGAGGGACATACTGCCCCACTACTGCCATGCATAATTGACCTTTGTTTCAAAAGGTTTGAGAAATGCTGAAGTGTATTTCAGAAAAACGCTGTAATGATCAAAGTCCAGCATCATTGGAATACATGTAACTTGCCTTTTGCATAGACCTGTCTGCTTCATGAGTATAGATACAATTGTGTCTCCATGTTGGTCTGAAGCAGAAGAACAAATTTAGAGTCCAGTGGCACCTTTAAGACCAAAAAGGTTTTATTCAAGGTATGAACTTTTGTGGACATGCGCACTTCCTCAGATACAGTATGATGGAATGGGAGCAATCAGTTCATACTTAAAAGCAAGTGTGAGGATAAATTAACATATAGCATAATGAAAATGGTTAACAGATTCCAGAGATAAATGGAGAGGCAGCAATTTGGATTTGTTTTTATTCACTTAATAATCAGTTGCTAATAGCAGTTAGTTGAGATCCCATCCCTCTATAAGTAACTGCAGTCCAAGACACATTGTGATTCCAGACTACTAAAATCAACCTCTGTGTGCATCAGAAAATGCTAGCAAAATGTATGGATGAGCATCTTAAATCTACACATTTCAGTCAGGAAGTAGGCAGGTGAGATAAGTTGTAGCACAACAGAAGGGCTTCTTGGATTTGATAAAGTGGGCTCTGGCTCATGAAAGCTTCTACACAACACATTCTTGAGACTTTAGGGTGATATGAGACTTGCTATTGTTGTAGTAGAAGGAAAGATGCTATTACTGCTGCTGGGAGATTACAACATCACAGGGCTTCTCCATTCCCATTTGTCATAGCAAGGCAAAGGATAGATATTGGCAAAAGACTTGTGAACCTGGGGGGTGGGGGTGGCTGTCAAACCTGCATCAAAGTACATCTGATGAGAATCTGCTTTTACAGATAGAGCTAGATAGATAGAGATATAGAGATAGGTAGAGAGCTAGGCAGGCAGGCAGGCAAGCAGGCAGTTGAAATGTGCCTTTATAAGTTTGCATGTTGTCAATATAAGTGATAAGTAGCATTATTAATTTTAGGATTAAAGTATATTGCTTATGAATGTATTTAAATATCAATGAAATATGGAATTGTGATTTCTTGGCAGTTTGCTTTTAAATAAAGATAACACACATGCACTTCTGTATAACTGGTTCAAAGACTGAATCCAAAATCAGTTTTAGATGATGTGAAAGAGGCATTTCAATTCTGCACTTACTTTTAAGAAGCTCTTACATATAGGAAATAATAGATAATACTATGAATGCTGAAAGAGCCCATCTGTTTTGTATGCAAAGGACTCAAGATTCAATTCCTGGCATCTCCAGTGAAAATGATCAGGTAGGAATCAATATGAAGACACCTCCTTGGGACCTCAGAGAACTGCTGCCAGTCAGAGTAAAGACTACTGGCTTTAGTATATCATTTGTCTGTCTCGGTATAAGGCAATGCGCTGGGTATGTGTACAATGTAATAATGTCCTCACACTCCAGTTCTCAGGCCTGAGGATGCTGGCTACGTTGTTAAAGAAAGGCTTTAATAAAGAGCCATAGTCAGTGGAGGGGGCTGCCATGGTCGCAGGTTGTCACCAAGTAAATGAATTGGGACTTTATGGCTTCCTTAAGTCCAAAGATACTGACAACCTCCAAGTCAATGTCTTGCATAATTATTCCAGTTTAAACCCACTAAAACCATTTAAAGATTGAGGTCTTGTTTTGCATAGAATTGCAGTATAAGTGCAGTATATTGTACATCAATTATGTCTTTCAGAAATGTGTTGAATATGAAGTTATTTTTCACTTCACAAGATTCTAGTTTATTATAATGGGCACTGGCCAGATATATTTTTATAAGGAAAAACAGATAAACAATGTCTTCAGTAATTTTTAATAACTTTCAGTACTCAAAGTAGCTAAATGTAGAATAATTTCTGATTTACCTGAACATACTAGTGTTTTCACTTGTTGCCATCATGTTGCCTTTTTATTTTCCCCATCTCTTTTGCTAAACTCTCTGATTTGTTTGCTATTAATATGCTGTGTACTACATGGCCTTGACATGCCATTTAAAAGCAATTTATATGCCACTTAGTCACAACTGGTGCACAGATACATTGAAAAAAGTCCAGTGTGTGCAGGAATTTCAGCATGAAGAAACAGAAACTCACACAAACAAAATAAAGACTTCAGATTCAGTTTTGCTCAAGGAACATAGTATACCTATAAAGCAAACGGTTGATAATGAGCTTGAAAAACATGTCCTGAGCCAGAAGGTGACCAAAGTTTGGTAGTTCAAATAAGTCTAGTTTGGAACAGCATTACTTTGAAAGCAGAAAAGTTAATTATCATTGGTAAAAAAACAAAACAAAATTAGGAAAATATGTCATGTAAATAGATGTAATTCCTCCAAATTTAAAGACATGAGTTTTTGCCTCTGTCTGTCCATTTCTCTATAAAGTTCATCCCAGCAAAACCTACTTAGAATTCTTCTCTGAGACTCCATTATGCACGGGGGGAATAGCGCACATTCGGGGTGGAATGGCGGTGACTAAAATAACTGAAAACGCACGGTGCCGGCTGCAACCGGCTGCAGCTATGGTGCATGCCGCCGAAAAAGCCGAGTTAGTGAAATGCAGAAGAAAGCGCAGCTTCCGGGTGACCAGGGCGCAACCAGAAGTGGCACCAGGATTGCCGCGTGCATAATCGGTTACTCTGGGTTTTGCCGCCGTCGCGCCCCGCCCCGTGCATAACCGGTGTGCTTCGCGTCTTCCCCCTCCGCGTTTTCCATGTGACCCGAAATCGCCGTTTCGGCGGCCGTGCATAATGGGAAAAATGTGGAAAAATGTGAATGTGGAAAAAACTACACATTGCACGAGTGAGCCATGGGAACTCACAGACATATTGCAAGCTGCGCATTCCAAGTGGCAACACCATTTTAAAGTGCTGCAGGGAATGACTCAGGTCAGGACAACAGGATGGGGGGGAAGGACTCATGCCACTCTTTTGCTGCACTTTCCTGAACTAAAATGGTCCCTGAGATTTAATACGTCCCATCAGGACACTGCAGCCTCCCAATAGAGTTAATAATGTCCCGCCCTGAAGGTTGAAACTGGCCAGTCCTTTTCTTATCCTTTCTTTACTTTTCTTTGAAATTGATAAACAGCTGTAAAGCCATTTTTTTCATATTGCCACACACTGTGAAAAAAAAGTGTCACATGATCTTATAATATGGGGATAACATATTGAGTGTACAGAATGCATGGTAGAACCCACCAACACTAGCATTGCAAACCGTGGTCATGGGCCGTGTGTGTGTGTGTGCGCACATGCACGTGTGCGCATACATATGTGCAAAGTCAACTGCAACTCCACCGAACTTTGCACAGGGCTGCAAACTGTATGGTGGTGGTGAGGAATCCACTGGCAGAAGCTCTAGAAAGCTTTTTTAGTCTTGTTCCACTAAATAGAAAAAAGTGAGGGATATTTTCACCAATTCCCTAGTGAAGCTGCATAGGAACACAAATTTCCCGTCCTTCCTTGAAATGTACTTAGTTTTACCTTCATTATTCTCTAATGTGATCCTGATTATGAACCTGCCAGAAAATGGTTTCTCCCAAACTTTTCACTAAACATGAAAGGGAAAAAATGGTTTCAATACTTTAGGCTTCCCATCCAGTGTCTCTCTCTTTAGTTCTCATGACAATTTCCTTCAAGGCCTAGCTCTTCCCTGCCTACAGAGGCAGGCAGAGGGCAAAAAGTGTCCTGGACAGCTTCACGGTGCTTCATGGTACCACAGGGTGGACTAGGGCTTTTAAAATTATTTTGCAGGAAGATGGGATTCCCTGTAATCCCACCTTCCTTCAAAATAAACCCTCTTGCTGCCCCTCTACTGTGTCCCTATGGGGGACACATTTCAGTAGGACACCTGGCACATTTCGGTACCAGAATATATCCAGTGCTGAAATGTGTCCCCCATTGACCCATTATGCACGGGGGGAATAACGCACATTCGGAGTGGAATGGCGGCGACTAAAATCACTGATAACGCACGGTGCCGGCTGCAACCGACCGCAGCTTCGGTGCATGCCGCTGAAAAAGCCGTGTTCGTGAAACGCGGAAGAAAGCGCAGCTTCCGGGTGACCGGGGTGCAAGCAGAAGCAGCGCCAGGATCGCCGTGTGCATAATCGGTTACTCTGGGTTTTGCCACCGTTGTGCCCCGTCCCGTGCATAACCGGTGTGCTTCGCGTCTTCCCCCCCCCTCCCCCCCGCAATTTCCATGTGACTCAAAATCGCCATTTCGGCGCCCATGCATAATGGGCCATAGGGACACAGTAGAGCATGCAGCTTTGTAGCATTGCACTGTTGGAAGCCTGGAGTGGCACCACTGGTGCAGAATTGCCCCCAGAGAACCTGAGGAAACAGCAACCAAAAAGCTAAGTGAGCACTGAAGGGGAAAATAAAACAATACAGAACAACAAAGAAAATCCCATGGACATGCATGGTGAATGTGAAGGAAAACATTAATGCATGATAGACCTAGTTTTCACCGACCCAGGAACAGGTGAACACACTCCTGGTTCTTCCCTTCATTTTGTATACAGTGGAATTCTTCCTGGATATCGGACTTCTGAATTACTTCATGTTTTTGATTTTTTTAAAGCTAGTGATCTGCAAATCTTCTGCTTTTTAGTTCAAGACTTTGTTCAAAGCATGCATAGTTTCCCAGGTTTTTCAACCTGCTGGCACATATATGCGCATATATTTTTTAAAAAACCATGCAAAAGGCATATTGATGCAATTACACCATCACATCAGGATCCTTTTTTCCCTTGTGATTTAATCAATGGATGCATTACCATAAATATTCCTTTTTGTTCACTGTTTTAATCAAGACACATATACCTTTCTGTGCACAGATATCTTGAAAAATCTAAATTTGCAGTAGAAGCACAACATAGAATAAGATATTATAGACCAGCAGATGTTTCGGCTTGTAAATACTTTCTTTCCTGTGACCTTGATTACCAAATATTTCCCATCTTTCCTTTAGAGAATATCAGTTTTATTCTGATAGATTTTATTATGTTTTATACTGCCATCCACATAACATTCTATGTGGTCATTTGCAACTTCAGGTTAATAATACAGGATTTCTGTAAAAGTTGCAGAGATAATTAATATGTTTATATAGCACATAAATTCCCTAAGTAAATAAATATACAATGTCAATGCTAAATATTAGGTTGGATTCAATCAGTTTTTCCACTGGTGAGAAAAGGAGGAAGGGTTCCTCTTTGACCACCAAAAAGGCTATCTGGGAATCATGGGATCTATGCTGGCAAGAGCCATGAACTGTAGTAAAGGAGTCCATTGGGTGAGTGGGTCAGAAAGATGGCTGATCCAACTCACTGTTACTACTGCAACCATTATTTCATTCTTTTGTAAATTCAAATAACAATTATCACAATTGCTAAGGATTCAATTGCTGAAAATAAATCTTTGAAAATCCTACTTATCTTGTTCATTATGCCTGTTATTCTTGAGTCAATACCACCAAGCAATGGTTACAATTTGAATTTGAAAACTAATATAGAGGTTTTGCTTCTGTACAGTTTGCTGCTTTACATATGATGGCTCAGCAGCTATTGGTGGGGTGAGAGTATAAAGTGCTGCCAAGTCACAGCCCACTCACCACAACCCCAGCAAGGGGCTTTCAAGGCAATTGAGAAGCAGAGGTGGTTTGCCATTGCCTTCCTCTGTAATGTCTTCCTTGGTACTCTCCCTTCCAAGTACCATTCCTGTTTAGCTTCTGAGATCTGAAAAGATCAGATTATATAATGACTGCTTAGAAGCCACTACAAGGTCGTCCCCCTAATCCCCATACTGGTGAGGCAGTGGGCTAATGACCCATTATTGTCATAAAACACTGCTGACAGATCTAAAAGCATGAGGACAATAGAATTTTCTTGATCCAGCTGGTGCTGGAGATCACCCATCAGGGCAAGCAGCACAGTCTCCACCCCGTGGCCAAGATGGAAGCCCAAGTGATATGGATCAAGAGCCGAAGTTTCATCCAAGAAAGCCAGGAGCTGGTCTGCAGCATCCCTTTCTTCCACCCTTTCCAGGAACACAAGATACGATACTGGATGGTAACTGGCAGGATCCTGCAGATCCAGCAATGTTTTCTTTTTCTTTTCTTTTTTTAAGAAAAGGGCAAACCGCTGACTCCTTAAGGCCCTCAGTAAACTCCTGATGTCAGGGAGAGTTTGAAAATGTCCTTCAAGGATTCTCCTATCTGGTGGTCACCCAATTTGAGTAACAATCAAGGTGGCAAGTGGTTGCCCTCATTGTTCACTTTGGTTAAAGAGAGCTGCCTGAAGCCATCAAACAACACCCCCTCCCATGACGTTCCCATAGCAGGAAGGTCTTGGCAGAGTGACAAGACTTTATCTGCAAAAAATCTCGCTAATGCCTCATGGCTCAAATCCAATTTACTATTATTTTGACACCTCTGCTTGAGGGTGGTAAGAGATCGAACTACCCTAAATAATTGTGCTTGGTGAGAGCTAGTAGACGTGATTTCAGCAGCAAAAAAAATCATGTTTCACCACCTTCACCACTATCACATATGTCCTCATAAGTGTGTGATAAGATGTTCTTCATTATATGATGTGCACATATATACAATTAAAAACATTAGGTGTGTAAATATCAGACTACAAATTTACTAGCATTCCTAGTGTATGAGTATATCCTAAAACCCACATGAAACTAGATGTGCTTAGGTCTCTACAGCCTTCCTTAGTGGTCAAAAATACATTAAATATGCAGAACACACACATTCAGCATTTTTTTTCACAACCAGGCACTCTGAAATTTTTAAAAAATGGAAAAAAAACCATTACATGTGAAATCAACATTATACTAAAATTTTATTACATTTCTAACCTTTTATAAGAATTTGAAATTTGGAAGAATTAAGAATTAGTTTACCACCTATGCTGTGTGGTTAGGTACAGCATAGGTGGTAAAACAATTACATTTATTTTTATTTATTTATATTTGGGCAAGCTGGCTTTGGCAGTTCAAAATGGTAACATAAAGCAGATATCCAATATAAAACCTCACAGCACATCAATAATAATCCTTAAAACAATCCCCAACTCTATTATAAAATGGCAGCACACACTGTAGGGTTGGGTGCTTCGGCATCTGAAGTGGCCATTCCAGCCTGAAGCAGCCAGCCAGTGCGGGGGGGGGGGGGGAGGTGCGGGTACAGACACCACTGACCGCACCTGCCCTCCCCCCCCCCACTGTGGCACTGGCTGCTTCGGGTCGTTGAAGTGCTCAACCCTAGAACACAGTTAAAAACTCCTCCTCATACATCGGGCCATTGGAATTGGTCCAAATAACAACTTGTATTTGGCATTTAAAGAATAAAATAAAATAAAAACAATCATCCAGCAGCTCCTGGCACAGTCTAATACTGTGCACAGGAAGCAAGGAGGAGGGAGGGGACCGATCTCATACCCCAGATTGCAGGTCAAAGTCATACCCATTCCATAACCCAGAACTGTAGCTCTTTCTCAGTATGGCCAAAAGTGAGATGGAAGTTGACCAGTGGAGCCTGAATTTTCTTAGGTTTTGTTGGAGTGTTATTTTTGCTGTACTTTGTGGCAAGGGGAATCACTCAGTGGCATCTGCCCATGTGGTAACCACAATTCTTGCTACCCCATAGCTTTGCTCTGCAGCAGTTGGGCTGGGGACTTTGGTCTCATTGGATGGCTGGAATTCATCTACATACTGTGCCAGTGCTTCTTGATCTGCAATCAATAAAGCTATGGTCATTTTCCTTCCATAAAAGTATTGCTTTGCTTTTTCTCCTCTCCATTCTCTCCCTATTAGGCCCGGAGCCTGCAGCCATTTTTTAAAATTCCCCATTACAATCACACTTGTTCGATACAATAGCCACTACACATGCTCTTGTGACTATGAAATGCAATCAGTAGCAGCCAAGTTGCTTTTTGGTAGTTCGATGCTCACAAAAAGAATCAAACAGGAATAGCTCTTGACAAGACTCCATTTTTGTTCATCAATCTCAGCCACTCTGTTTGCCAGAAAAGGACTATTATCAAAGAGTTTGAATTATATACGAATCAACACAACATTTGAAGATTTATGAAAAGGGTTGTAATAAGAAATAATAATTCCAGAATGTTGTCACCTGTATTTAAAAACAGAATATTTTCTGCTGTGTTGCTCCAATAACAGTTTTGTTCTATAAATAATAGGCTATTGTGGAATAGTTACTGCTTAGTATGCATATATTACAGAAAACATTGATTCCAGCAAGAATCTCTTGTGCACGCAAGAGTATTTTTGAGCTCACATGAAGCTGCCTTATACTGAATCAGACCATTGATCTATCAAAGGCAGTATTTGTCTGAATGGCAGCAGGTCTCAGGCAAATGTCTTTCACATCACCTACTATCTGGCCTTTTTAGCTGAAGATGCCTGAGATTGAACCTGGGATCTTCTGCATGAAAAAGCAGAGGTTCTTTCTGCTGAATCGCAGGCCCTCCTGCTTTATGTTTGTTAATGCAGATCCTTGTCTTATACCTTTGCAGTGCACTATATTGTGGTCTAAAATTTCACACTGACAGGTCAAAAGAAAATCTTTTGGTTAGTTGACTTGCCTAATGTGGGTTACTAAATTAAAGCATTTCGACTCACAAACAATCTCATTATGAAAATGTCAACTTCAAAGTGCTGCAGCTACCACAGAGGTAAACAGGACACAGGTCAACAGGCTTTCATAATTTAAAAGACAAACTAGGTCAAAATTCAGAGCAAGAGATCAAGAAAGAGCCAATGTAAGTTCCCACCCCTAGTAGATGGCCAAACTGTGGTTCTCCACAAGTCCAAGGACTACAATTTTTATTTTTTATTGTTTGTTTGTTTGTTTGTTTCATTTATTCATTCATTCATTCATTCATTCAACTTATTGCCTACCACTCTCATAATAGACTTGTGGCGGGTTACAACAATCCGTTAAAACCCATCCAGACATACATTAATACAAACTCCTGAAAACCATGGTGGCCACTAACCTGCTAGCCTCTCAGAAATCTAACGGAATTAACCTGCTAGCCCCTCAGAAATCTAATGTGGAAGTGGGAGGATGGAGCACAGATCACAGTGCAGGTGCTACGAACTTAACGCTAGGGGTCCCATCAGATATTCCTTTCTGTGCCGACCTCAACCATAAACCTGGTGGAAGAGTTCCGTTTTGCAGGCCCTGCAGAATGCTGAAAGCTCCTGCAGGGCCCACAGCTCCTCTAGGAGCTCATTCCACCAGGTAGGGGCCAAGACCAAAAAGGCCTGGCCCTAGTTGAGGCCATGTGCACCATCATGGTGCTGGGAATGACCAATTAGTACCCTGCAGGGGGCATAGATATGTGGGACCCAGACTGTGGCCTTGAAGGTCAGAACCAGAATGTTGAACTGAATCTGGGCAGCAACTGGCAACCAATACAGCTGCCTCAGCACAGGCTTGATATGTGACCTCCAAGATGTCCCCATGAGGAGCCTAGCAGCTGCATTCTGCACCAGCTGCAATTTCCAGATCGATGCCAAGGGAAGGCTCGCATAGAGCAAGTTACAGAAATCTATTCTGGAGGTAACTGTCGCATGGATCACTGTGGCCAAATGTTCAGAAGCTAGGTAGGGCACTAGTTGCCATGCCTAGCAAAGATGGAAAAATGCCTGGCAGGATACCTTCTTGACCTGCGCCTCTAGAGTCAGTGAGGCATTGATGGTCACTCCCAAATTGGGTGCAATCGTAAGTTGCATCCTGGTGGCTCTGCTCTAACCATCCAGGAACAGTGAATGGTTCCATGGGGGGGGGGGGGGGAGTCTGGATGGCTATCCATCAGGAGATAGATCTGGGTGTCATCAGCATATTGATGACAGGCCAGCCCAAAACTCTGGACCAGCTTGTCAGAGTGCTCATAAAGATGCTGGCAGGGACTCTTGCTACTTTTAGTTCATTGACATCTGGGGAGCCATGGTTTGGCCACCCCTGTCATATAACAAAAAGAATATATCAAGTTTATTCTAGGAGACTAAGATCCACCCACCAAATCAAGAATGAGAAGCAGGCAGATTTTATTTGCTCGCTCCTCCTCTCTAAAAGCACTTGTACTTGGGAAAAGCCTGCTCAATAATGCTGCCAACCTTTAGGTGATGGTTGGTGATTACATACTATCTCCAGAAAACAGACATCAGTTGACCTGGATCTGCTTTGGAAGGTGGTTTCTAAGGCATTATATCCTAGTGGGGTCTCCCTCTTTCCAAACCCTGCGTTTCCTGTGGCTTCACCCGCCAAATCCCTGGTTATTTCCCAAACTGGATCTAGCAATCCTAATGCCTACCCATTACTGTACTTTGGCAAAATAGGGTTAGCTTTGGGGCGAAGCAGGAATGTTTGGATCTATTATGATTAACTGGGAATGAGCTCCTTTTTTTTTTTTTGGCTAACTTTGCCTCATTTTAGGGTATATTACTGGTATAACTAGGCCTGGTTTAGATGGGCTTGGCCTCCTACTGGGATGTTTGGAGCAATGAGGGCTAGGGTTGAGGACTCGAGGTTGGAAAATTCCTGTAGATCTGGAGATGGGTCCTGGAATCTCAGCAGCACAGAATGACTTAGATCATTTTTGAAGTTACTAAAAACTTCCCAGCAGCACTCTTAATTTAATGCAAGGAAATGAATCTTTGGTCAGTTTCATGCAGGGAGACTAGGAACATTAATTTCATTCAGTAGCCACTGGTAGCTTTCTCCCAAGAAAAAGCTGTCTTTGTGTTACAATGTAGGAGCATCCTAATGTAATAACTGAAGGTTTCTTTCTTTCTTTCTTTCTTTCTTTCTTTCTTTCTTTCTTTCTTTCTTTCTTTCTTTCTTTCTTTCTTTCTTTCTTTCTTTCTTTCTTTCTTTTTTAACAACACACTTTATCTGGGGAGGAAGGGGGAGGCAATTGATGGAACAGAATGGTTGACTGAAATGGCACACTTAAAACAAAGGTGCAAGCAGGCACCATTTTTCCCAAGCTGTCTTTGAATCTGAATCACTCCTGAGAAAGTTGAGGGAAGGGGATGTACTGCACACCATATTGAGAAGGGGAGTGCTTTGGCTTGGTACCTTCCCATGGAATTGGAAGGCAGGGAGGATGGTGACAAGGATGGCATTATTGCACATGCTCTGATTTTTTTTTTAAGGGAAGGGAGACGAGGATGGAGCCAAGGACAGAGCCAAGGAAGCTGACTCTTCCAACAGAAGTGTAAAATACAAGTCACAAATGGACTCCTGGAGAGCACTGAAGAAAACCACAAATGCCAGGCACAATATCGGGCTTGGCATCCAGAAGTAAATGCAGCAAGAACTCTCTGGGAAATAACAACTGTAGAAATGGTTGTAGAGTTTGCCCTCTGAAAGTCCAGCTTACTCCAGGGGAAATGATCTCTGTCATCTGGGGATCAGTTGTAATGCCAGGAATTGTCCAAATCCCACCTGGAGGCTGGCAACCCTATTAACATTAGGAATGTTTAGTGAAGACACAGAGGCCTCTGAAAACAAGAGTGTAATTTCCCCAAAATGCTTGTGGTTTACCAGTGGTGTGTGTTGAAGACTGAGCACTCACAGGGCTGAGTCTTTATCAGTGAACCCTGGTATTTTCCATTGGGGAAGAGGTGGTAGAGTTACAGCTGTTCTCAGTATACCTTTGGCATTTATGTATTTAATTTATTTAATTATAAATATGTATGGAGGTTAAGAAAATCTACTAGCAGATTAAGTCTGTTTTGTGCTTGAGGATAGAGTGGGATTGCCTATAATGCCTCTGACAGCCTAATACCCAGGATTCCTGAACTTTCATAATGCTCAGATCAACTTCTAATTAATCAATCTCAGTGGAACCCATTTTCCTTTATGCTTGGTATCTCCATTTTGTGGGTATATCTATTATTTGGGTATAAGTCCACTTGCATAAGACAATATGTCACAGAACATTTCCGATAATTGGTACATTGGTTTAAAACACATAATGCTTCTGCCTCTAAAACAATGATTGTTGTGACTCCTTTATTAGGAAGTGGCACACTTTAGGTCTCTCAATAAGTAGTTGTTTAAAAGCACCTTGAGTTAGTGCATGAGCATTAATCTTTGTAGGCTTCACATATGGATTACTGACTAGTATCGCCTTGTCACACATGGCTTTTGTCCATGCACTTCACATGATCTCAAACAGTGATCGGGTTGCCTGCTGCCACTGGGTGAGGCATGCTGGGAGAGGAGACAGTAGCATTCATTTGCATGCTGGTGAGCCCCCTCCCCAATTATCCCTCTCCAGCCTGTGAAGGTGCAGCAGGGAACAAGGAAGGTCTCTTACTATAGCAGGCCACATGGTCTCCTTATTTATTGGTCAAAGTATCCTTCATTAGTTTCCACCAGTAGAAAATGAGGGTAGGGGGGAAATGCAGTTGAGTCTATGTTAATTTGTCACATCTGGACAGAACCGATTTGGTTAAAAGATCCAACAGAACGTAATTTTGTAGACATTACTAGGCAGAATGCAATGTAAATTTCAGCACAGCAATGTCCCTGTCTAACTTTTATAATTTTCCCATCAATAGTAGCTCCAGATGGACTATTTAGATCAGGGAGTGGCATCTCACAATAGTTTAATTAACCCCCCACACCACTGTTCTGATCAAACTTAAAACCCTCTGCACCCAATTAAATATTATAAAGGACAAGTTCAATTACAGAACTCATACATATAGAATTATGCTGTTCTAGATAGAAAGACTGGTATTTCTTGTTTGGAAGAGAAAAGAGATTAGCAAGGAGAACATAAAAGTACCATATGTAAATTGGGTACATATTAGGAAAAGGAATTAATGATATCCTTCTACAAAATACTGGATACATATGAAAATATATGGATAATTATTGCTGAATTTATGCCAATAACTTTTGCTGAAAAAGAAATACAAAGACTTTTAAAGAGAAAAAGTCTTCAACATTGCAAAGCATCTGCAAGGTTACTTTGTTAAAAGCAAATAACTACTTTTGTTCTGATCAGATGCCCAAAATAACATCACTCAGATCACCCTGATAAAATTAGGGCATGTTATTTAGGAAGAGGAAGAAAAGAATTGCTTCCTATCTTACGCTGCTATTTTAGGTACAATAAATTCCTTGAAGCACTCACTTGCATTAATGAACTGACAGCAAGAGAGGACTGTACATGGAAGAGAGGTCATAATTGTATTACCTAGACATTCAGTCAAAACTATATTGCTAAGCAGCATAGACTAATTGGATAATTGGATTGTTTAATCTGACAGAGTACCAAAACAAATGTAAAGAATGATCACGTGCTAATTTTAGCTTGAAATACTTTTTTTTTTAGAAAAAGGAATAGCCCATCTAGCTTATCCACATTTCTTTTTCTGAAAGAAAAAAATTGATCATGGCATTTACATTCCAAACTATTGGCATTGTGTCACAAAAAGCAAGCGAGTTTAAAAGATTAATCATATGCAGTTTTTCTGTCATAGCTATTGATTACCCCTCACCCTACAAAGAGCATGTAAGGTTAAAAAGCGCTAAAAGATTTATTACCTGTATTGATCTATCTTCTCTGTTGTGATGAAAGCAAACATAAATCTCACTTCCACCAAATAACAGAATAAATATGGATGTTTAAGGAATTAAACACAAACTGAATTTACAAAATTAACACTCGCTAAATTCCTAAACCTAACCAAAGCCTACTGAACATACTAAGTTGACTCCACATGGTTGAATGTATATTTTGACATTCCAACTTTGTGTTCAAGCAGTTTTAAAATCTGTTTGATGTGGGAGACTAAAAAAGTACATTTGCATTTAATGGGGGCAAGAAATAGAACTAATCATGCCCATTGAACATTAGATATCTGCAAATAAAAAATATGTAGAGGTCACAATTTCCTGCAATTTCCTGAAAAACAGCCCCCCTGAATATCTTGGGACACTTTTGAGTAGACCTGCTTAGCATTGCATTTAAATAGTACAAGACAATTCTTACCCTTTTTGTGCCATTAACTTCAATAGAATTAGGGCGGTGTAATTCTGTTCAAGGTTACAGTGCTGTCTTTGTGAAGAAAAATCAGATTTCTAGACCTAAGAGTATAAAGGACACCTTTGCTTAAAAGGAACATTAGCCAGAAGTCTGATTGTGACTAGAGATTCTATGTAGCCCAGTCTTGAAATGCCTAACATGGGGGAGCGGGTGCTTCAGGGAAGATGACAAATGGGCCAGTTCAAATATTCAGTCAGTAAGAGTACAGTTTGGGCTGCAAACCTTCTATCTGATACTCAGGTTTCACATTAGAAGGAGTTTTGTGATACATTCTTTCTTTCTTTTTTTCCCCCCCAGTTCAATGAGACCTGTGGTAAATTGCATCTGAGTGGAAGAAGGATAGATAGGAAACAACTGCTTAATCCTTTCATGTCTATTTCTTGTAGTGGCACACAAGTGATGCTTCTTTCATCTTTATCTTCTTCTCTTTTCTTCATATACAAAAGGAAGAGCTAGCCCACATGTTTGCAAGTACTGAGAGTGAGGTTGAGGAGAGAGGCAGATGGTGAATTCAGAGTAAGAAGAATTTTGATCTATTCTCAGTAAACAACAAAACTGAACATCTATCGTTCAATAGAATATGCAAAACAGAAAGCATTTATATAAAATGGTCAGTCAGAAACTATAGTATAATGAACATTCTCGGTGGAGTTTCTATAAGGGAATAGTTCATTCATTCATTCATTCATTCATTCATTCATTCATTCATTTATATCCCACCCACCCAAAGTAGCTTCACCCAAATCCCCCCCCCCCAAAAAAAAATGCCTACCTACTGAGAGGGTTCTTCCTTGGACAGGAGAATGGATGCTTTTGCCCAATTATTCTATGGTGAAAGGAGGTGAAAAATAGCTGTGCTTTGTCAATGGCTTTTTTTTTAGCATACTGAATTTATTTATAATATCTTTTACAAAGAAATATGGCATCAAAAAAGCTAACTAATATCTATTCATGTAAGCTGTCTGTATCCTTTTTCTGGCACTTATCAGTATTCAAAGGCTTGGCCTTCTCGTGGCAGCAGTAGAAAACCTTGAAGATGCTTATTTTCATTTCTAAGTCAAAAAGATACACAATAGACGTTTGCTTGTATTTTCTGTGAAGTAGGAAGAAGAACTTGGCAATATAATTACTTCCTTTATGCTTGTCCTGGATGTTCAGCACACATTCACAAGCCTCCATCTATAAAGAACATTAATTCGAGGAAGAAGACATGTTTGTCTTTAGGACTTTAAAATAATAACATACTTAATAGGGAGTAGACCTTGCTGATTTCAATAGAATTCATTTTCTAATAACTGGTTTATTAATACTGTAAGGAGGGCCCTGAACTGTATGCCAAATTACTATTGATCATCATTCTTAGTCATTTTTCTTTTGTAACTGTATTCAATTTCTTTATTATAAAATATTACCATTTTATTCTAACCTTTATTCATTAATACCGTTTTAATAAAAACCATGTGCCTTTCCCCCTTCAAGGATCGCTGCCTTGTTGTGGCAAGGGGGCTTGCGTAGTTCAGTGAAGCTATGAGCTATACCGTGCAGGGCCACCCAAGACGGACAGGTCATAGCTGAGAGCTCTGACAAAAGGTGATCCACTGGAGAAGGAAATGGCAAACCACTCCAGTATCTTTGCCATGAAAACTCTATGGACAGTTCCAATAGGCATAACGATATGACGCTGGAAGATGAGCCCCTCAGGTCGGAAGGTGTCCAATATGCTACTGGGGATGAGCAGACGGCTAGTACGAGTAGCGCCAGAATGAATGAAGCGGCTGGGCCAAAGCCGAAAGGACGCTCAGTTGTGGAAGTAACTGGTGGCGAAAAGACAGTCCGATGCTGTAAAGATTTTTATTCCATAGGAACCTGGAACGTCAGATCCATGAATCAAGGCAAGCTGGACGTGGTTAAACAAGAAATGACAAGACTGAACATCGACATTTTAGGAATCAGTGAACTAAAATGGACAGGAATGGGTGAATTTAATTCAGATGACCATCAGGTATACTACTGTGGACAAGAATCTCGCAGAAGAAATGGAGTAGCCTTCATAATCAATAAGAGAGTAGGAAAAGCAGTCTTGGGATACAATCCCCAAAATGACAGAATGATCTCAGTTCGAATCCAAGGCAAACCATTCAACATCACAGTGATCTACGCCCCAACCACTGCTGCTGAAGAGGATGAAGTTGATCAGTTCTATGAAGCCCTACAACACCTTCTAGAAGCAACGCCCAAAAATGATGTGCTTATCATCATGGGGGATTGGAATGCTAAAGTAGGAAGCCAAAAGATAACCGGGATAACAGGCAAGTTTGGCCTTGGAGTACAAAATGAAGCAGGGCACAGGCTGGTAGAATTTTGTCAAGAGAATACAATGGTCATAGCAAACACTCTTTTCCAGCAACCCAAGAGACGACTCTACACATGGACATCACCAGACGGTCAACACAGAAATCAGATTGACTATGTGCTCTGCAGCCAAAGATGGAAAAGTTCTATCCAGTCAATAAAAACAAGACCAGGAGCTGATTGTAGTTCAGATCATGAGCTTCTTGTTGCAAAATTTAGGCTTAAATTAAAGAAAGTAGGGAAAAGCACTAGGCCACTCAGGTATGAACTAAATCATATCCCCGACGAATACACAGTGGAGGTGACAAATAGATTTAAGGAATTAGATCTGATAGACAGAGTGCCTGAAGAACTATGGACGGAGGTTCGCAACATTGTACAAGAGGTAGCAACTAAAACCATCCCAAAGAAAAAGAAATGCAAGAAATCAAAATGGCTGTCTGAGGAAGCTTTACAAATAGCTAAGGAGAGAAGGGAAGTGAAAGGCAAGGGAGAAAGAGAAAGATACACCCAACTGAATGCAGAATTCCAGAGAAAAGCTAGAAGAGATAAGAATGCCTTCTTAAATGAACAGTGCAAACAAATAGAAGAAAACAATAGAATCGGGAGGACCAGAGATCTTTTCAAGAAAATTGGAGATATGAAGAGAACGTTTCATGCAAAGATGGGTATGATAAGGGACCAAAATGGTAGGGACCTCACAGAAGCAGAAGAGATTAAACAAAGGTGGCAAAATTATACAGAAGAACTATACAAGAGCGAGCTTAACATCCCTGATGACCACAATGGGGTAGATACTGACCTGGAGCCAGACATCCTGGAATGTGAAATCAAATGGGCCTTAGGAAGTCTGAGCAACAATAAAGCTAGTGGTGGTGACAGCATTCCAGTTGAACTATTCAAAATCTTAAAGGACGATGCAGTAAAAGTGCTACACTCAATATGCCAGCAAATTTGGAAAACTCAACAATGGCCACAGGATTGGAAAAGGTCAGTCT
Source organism: Paroedura picta (assembly GCF_049243985.1). Lineage (NCBI taxonomy): Eukaryota > Metazoa > Chordata > Lepidosauria > Squamata > Gekkonidae > Paroedura > Paroedura picta. The sequence goes on along the minus strand of NC_135377.1, from coordinate 55,228,079 downwards.
ACATTCCAATCCCAAAGAAGGGCAATGCCAAAGAATGTTCAAACTACCGCACCATTGCACTAATTTCTCATGCTAGCAAAGTTATGCTCAAAATCCTACAAGCTAGGCTCCAGCAATATGTGGACCGAGAACTTCCAGAAGTACAGGCAGGATTTCGAAGAGGCAGAGGAACTAGAGATCAAATTGCCAACATACGCTGGATCATGGAGAAAGCTAGGGAGTACCAAAAGAACGTCTACTTCTGCTTCATTGACTATGCTAAAGCCTTTGATTGTGTGGAACACAACAAATTGTGGCAAGTTCTTAAAGAGATGGGAATACCAGAGCATCTTATTTGTCTCTTGAGAAATTTATATGCAGGTCAAGAAGCAACAGTGAGAACTGAACATGGAATCACTGACTGGTTCAAAATTGAGAAAGGAGTTCGGCAAGGCTGTATACTGTCGCCTTGCCTATTTAACTTGTATGCAGAGCACATCATGAGAAATGCGGGATTAGAGGAGTCACAAATTGGGATCAAGATTGCAGGGAGAAATATCAACAACCTCAGATATGCAGATGATATGACTCTAATGGCAGAAAGTGAAGAGGAACTAAAGAGCCTGTTGATGCGGGTGAAGGAGGAGAGTGCAAAAGTTGGCTTGAAACTCAACATCAAGAAATCAAAGATCATGGCATCTGGCCCTCTCAATTCCTGGCAAATAGAAGGGGAAGAAATGGAGATAGTGACAGATTTTATTTTCCTGGGCTCCAAGATCACTGCAGATGGGGACTGCAGCAAAGAAATTAAAAGACGCTTGCTCCTGGGGAGGAAAGCTATGGCAAATCTAGACAGCATCCTAAAAAGCAGAGACATCACCCTGCCAACAAAAGTGCGTTTAGTCAAGGCTATGGTCTTCCCAGTTGCAATGTATGGCTGCGAAAGTTGGACCATAAGGAAGGCCGAGCGTCAAAGAATTGAGGCTTTTGAACTCTGGTGCTGGAGAAGACTCTTGCGAGTCCCTTGGACTGCAAGGCGAACAAACCGGTCAGTCCTAGAGGAGATCAGCCCTGACTGCTCTTTAGAAGGCCAGATCCTGAAGATGAAACTCAAATACTTTGGCCACCTCATGAGAAGGAAGGACTCCCTGGAGAAGAGCCTAATGCTGGGAGCGATCGAGGGCAAAAGAAGAAGGGGACGACAGAGAATGAGGTGGCTGGATGGAGTCACTGAAGCAGTCGGTGCAAACTTAAATGGACTCCAGGGAATGGTAGAGGACAGGAAGGCCTGGAGGATCATTGTCCATGGGGTCGCGATGGGTCGGACACGACTTCGCACATAACAACAACAACATGTGCCTAAGTAAATCATTGATGCTGCAGAGGGCCAGCTGGAGGCGGATGCAAGCCTGTCAGTGGTGCATGCTGAGTATACACAGCACACATGGTGTCAGCAGCAAGGCAGGACTCACAGCACCTATATAAGGCATGGGTTCCTGCCTCTTTGCCTGGGACACTGCGGGAGCAGCTTCCCTCCCATCCACCCTATTTTGATGTGTACAGAGCCTTATTACAGAGTTTGAAGTGGACGTTTTATGGTCAATATTTTGTCAAAGCTGCAGATTTGCATGGGATAGAGCCTATTGGTAGGGATTCCAGTGTGCAATCAGGCCCCCCAGGGGTTCAGGGCCTCCATAAGAGAGGGCACGTAAATATAAGCACAGCTTACCCAGCCAAGTGGCTCGGGGGCAGCCAAATGAGGTTGCACCCTTTGGCTCCCCTGTATAGGTCACTTCCCTTAGTGGCGGACTTCAGTAGACAAGGGATTTGTGGATTTTAGTCTACTATTTTGTTTAAAACCTTTTAAAATATGCCACTGATATCTCATGTACAAAGTTATCTGATTCTATGCAGTCACAGATCTCCCATATCTTCACTTTCATTTGGGGTGGAGTGGGGGCATTGGCTTCAATTCCCTTGGCACAATCTTTACCAGCCTTCCAGGAGGTATGAGTAGAATGCTTTCCTCTGTCTACTGCAGGTACACTGTTTGTCATAAGAATTACATGGTAGCCTGTGCTTCTACCAATCCCCCTGTTTGTATTCCAGAGGATATAAGAAAACATATACCTCTGTCCCTCCCACACTCTGAAGCCTCCTTGTGCCTGTACCACACTATAAAATAAATGTTCATGTTCATTCAAGCCTGAGAGTGTAGTATAATTTTTGATGGAAACCCTGTTCACAGAAATGCCTACAGAGTCAATCTGCAAGGGGAACATCTGCTAATTCTTCTATCTGGAAGAGATCACTGTCAGTTTAGATGCCGCATTGCTCTTTCCTTTTGCTGCCTGTAACTATGCAGTTATGAATAACAGAAAATGATGTGCCAGAATAAAGATAATTTCCAAAGATTGTAGTAAATTTAGGCAATTGGACTTCATATCTTTACAGTGCAATACTAGGAAGAGTAACATTGAACTCAATTGCCCTGTAAATCTATTAAGGTTAGAGATGATTTACTTTTATTTTAGAAATTAATTTTTAAATGATTGTCTTCAATCTATAGCCGAAATCCCATGCATACATACTAGCCATGCTGACTTCAATGGGATCTGAATAAATGGGACTATAACTAATAAAGAGGGGGAGGGGGAGTTTTCTCAAAGCTGTTCCTAAATTGCTATCCTGAAATAAATCTGTCTGTATATATTGTGTGTATATGTACAACTGTCAGAAATTCTGATCTGTTTTTTTTAGTTTCACCTGCTATATTTTACAGGCACTCTTTAAGAACTCTACTAATAATTACACTTTATTAGGAAGTAAAAACAAAGAAAATCTAAATTGACATTGCATAATATTTTCAATTGGCAATCAATGGCTCAGACTACTCTGATATTGACAGATCTCAGAAACTAAGCAGGTTTGATCCTGGTTCAAAGACCACCAGAAATTCCAAGGCCAGAGGAAAACAGTGGCAAACCATCTCAGTTAATCTCTTTCCTTGAAACCCCTACAATGTTGCCATAAACCAGCTATGAATTGATGGCATTTTGTGCACGCATAGAAAGAAAATGTCCAGTCTACTTTTCTCCGGTTAAAAAAATGTTTTTATCAGAGCTCATAAAACACTCAATTGAAATTGTTTGTCTCAGTATGTTGCCAGGTTATCTTTTGGGAATTCCTTTTGAATACTCTAAATGACCACTGCAAGTAAAGCACATTAGTGAGAGAACACATGTATTTTAGTATAAATGAATTTGCCTTTCTCATACTGAAATAGATTAGGAATTACACAGTTAGTGGGTTCTTCAGAATGATCAGTCAGGAAACGTGTGCCAAATCTATTGCAAATGGTTGCACAATTACCGTATCATTCATTTCATACATGCATCTAATTTCATTCCTAATTGTTGTTTACTCCACCAATTTGTAGTTCTAGCAAATTGTATCTTTTTAATTGCACACTGGTAGGGGAAAAAGAGGCTATCCTAATTCTGAGTTTGCTTACTTATTCATTCATTTAAAACATTTCTATTCATTCTTATCTCCTTGAACTCAAGGCAGAAACCATGGAACAACTAGGTCACAAGGGCACAAATTATAATTGGCCATTTAACACAATTAAAACACAGATTTAAATGCCCAGAGCAGAAATGTAAAAGGGCTCGAGATTTATAATACGCAAGAATAAAATGAGCACAGCTAAATCTATGGAAGCAGTGTATCCTCCATCAAATCTTCTCTGGAATCAGACTGAATTGCATGCCTTCCTAAATATAGCAAGTGGAGACACCCTTTCCATCGACTCGGGTAGCCTGCTCCAGAAGACTTGCTATATCGTGGGAAAGGACCATGGACTTAATGTAGCTATATGGAGAGCTGTAGGGGTGGATGTCAGAAGAAAGTAATTGGTGTAGGAGGTGGATGTCAGCAGAATGTAATTGGTACAGGGTTGTATGTAGTGTGACAAGTATGAGAAAGCAAGGCCATGAAAGGATTTAAAGGTAATATCCAGCAATCTGAACTTGGCACAGAAACAGATAGGCAACCGATGCAGTTAACAAACCAACAGCATGATGTGTTCTGAATATCTGAGCCTAGGAAGGGACCTTGCTGTCACGTTGTATGCCAATGGGAGCTTTGGAGACACTTCCAGAGGCAGTCCCATACAGAACACACTGCATTAGTTCAAACTGGAGGTTATGGTGAAATGGATCAGTGTCTCAAAGTTCAGATATCTTCAGCTATGCATGTAGAACTGTTGCATGTATCAGGAAATTTGATGGTGCAAAATCAGGTAAAAAGTAAAGGGAAAAGTCCTTGTCAAAAAACAAAGATAAAGTAACATTTTCCAGCACCCAGCACATTTTGTATATTAACTGTATTTAGGCAAACTTATATTATATACAAGTAAGGTAAAGGTAAAGGTATCCCCTGTGGAAGCACTGAGTCATGTCTGACCCTTGGGGTGATGCCCTCTAGCGTTTTCACGGCAGACTCAATATGGGGTGGTTTGCCAGTGCCTTCCCCAGTCATTACTGTTTACCCCTCAGCAAGCTGGGTACTCATTTTGCTGACCTCGGAAGAATGGAAGGCTGAGTCAACCTTGAGCCGGCTGCTGGGATTGAACTCCCAGCCTCATGGGAAAAGCTTTCAGATGGCTGCCTTACCACTCTGCGCCACAAGAGGCTCTTTATATACTAGTAGCAAAGCCCATTTATAAAAACACTCCCTTCTACTCCCATTACCAGGCATTAATGGAATGGAGTGGTAATATTACTCCCTTCTACAACTAGAGCCTCTGGAGTAACCCTGGAATTACTAGTAACCCTGTTTTAAGATAACTGCTGTATAATTACTGACATTGTCCTTTAGCAACAGGAATGATAGGAGAGAATACATAAACAATAGCTAAAACTTCCATGAGGCAGTACAAGAATGTGCTCATGCACGTATAGTAACATGCAGAAAAAGAAAGCCCTAAGATAGATTTTTAATTAACTGGAATCTGTATGAGAGAACCTGGGGCACTGCAAGAACATGCACACATGAAATTTCAGTCCCAAACAGAGCAGCCAGCATGATCAATAATATGGGGCAGAGGCATTCACTGCAACAAGGAAATATGTAACTATACATGCCAAAACATTTTTTTACATAAGTGAATATGTTCTAGCTTCTCAGACACAAATAAACATTGTGTTGAATGTTCAGCTCTATTGACTGCAGCTTGCAAGAAGCCTAAGGCACTAACCAATGAGCATTTGTGCATCCCAGATTGTGGAATATCTATTATGACCTAGGCAACTAGACATTCCTATCACATCATGAGGAAAAGCTGTTTTAACTTGCTCCTCTCACATGCTATTTTACTGTCTGCAACCAAATGGACAGTCACCCCGCTGCTTCCTGCATCCCCAGAGGGGATCTTTTCTGGGCAGAGCACCAGGTCCACCCCAGATTACTGCCTATTGCCAGGGCAGAACAATTCTACCACCAAGGGGGGCAAATTAAAAAAAATATCATGAAGATGGGATTGCATGACATTGCAATCCCACCTTCCTGAATATGTTTTTAAAGTGCTCCAGTTGGCTCTGTGCCACTGCAAAGCCCCATAGAGCCCAACTCTTTCCCAGCCACATGGGCTGTGCCAGGGTAGGCTGCATTGGCATTCGAGGCAGAAAGAGGAACACAGAGGCATCCCTGTTTCCATTCCACAGGGCAATGGAGGCCCTAAAGCATGCCAGGCCTGGGCAGAGGCTGGGCCGACATCGTGTGGCAGCAGGGATTAGCCCAGCTGCTACAGTAGGACCGGCCTGGCCTTTCCACCCCATGTGGAATTGGTATAAGCCATTTAAACAATCAATCCATCTGCACAGTTGCAAAGAAGGATGTGAGATGTGACATAGTGATTCTGCGCTTGACTAGTAAAGTCACTTTAATGACCCAGGGGGCTTCTTTGTTGGTGATGGAGAAAACGTGCTTCACCAGCTGCACAGATGCAAGTCATGACTGGGCCATAAAGTGGTAGCCCAAATGGCTACTCCATAGATCCAAAGCTTCTTGAAATATCACTTGATTTGAACTCCGTGCAAAACCAGAAAGGAGATCCAGTGAAGGGGTTTAGTGTGCATTTAAAAGAACACTTCATTCATGGCAAACTTGATCTCAAACTTCTCAGCATCCCAGCACATGATTGACTTCTCACAGTTTGGTCATTTGATTTGCTTTTTAAATGTTGAAGTATTATGGCTCACGGGTATTCTGTCATGTCAAATATTCTTGTGTTTGAGCAGAGCTTCTGGTACTGCTTTAAACCTTACTTAAAAAGAAAAAATTGAAGTGAGCTAGCTTAAGATCAGTGTTAAGAGGAGGAGAGCCCACTGTGCGTCAATCAATAAAGGTTAATGAGGAACAGCAATGTACAGAGTTATCTGGGGAATGTGGGATAACCACAGGGATCAGTGTGAAAGCTGGTCTTATTTAAAAACGTAATTAAATTACATGGAAGAAGGAGTGGAGAACTTGTTAATGAAATTCAAGAATATTATCAAAGCTCTAATAGTGTTGTTAGGGTAAAGAGGTACAAACAAAGAAAATGTCTTTGCCTTGAGTGGCTTAGAGATTAAAAGATACATGAAGATCCTGTGGGAACACACTTGAAAGATACAAATGTAGTGGTATCGTCAAAATGCTGTAGTGGAATGGAGTGGTAATGACGCTTTGTGTTTTGTAGACTTGGTAGCAGAAGAAGCTTTTGAAAGCAAAGAGCCACAAAAGGAGTCAGTCATACACATCTTTGGTTTCTCTGAGCAAGCTGTAGGAGAAAACAGAGTGACTGGGGAGGCTTCATGCACCCACAGTGAAATATATATATATGCATATGGATTCCATGTGCTGAGGTGAATATAATATATATGGAGTGTGTATGCCCATCATCAAAGAGTAAGGGAATACCAGTTCCTTTGGCTCAACATGTTGCTTGAACATAGTCTCTTTATTCCAGTAGAATGGCCCTCTTCTCACTATCCTTTATAGAACTTGCTTCCAGGTCTGTTCTCACATAGAAGTAGGTGATTCACTTCAATCTTGCTTTTTCCAGGACTTCAAGGCCACTCTGGTGATGTCTTCCTTTTGTCTTCCCTTCCTCGCTTCAGACGGCAGGGTAAATCTTTCCTGCCTATCTTCAACAACTCCTCCTCCCTCTGCTTCTGTCTCCCTCTCCAACTTCTCCCAACCCTAGATTTGGTGATGTCTAGGTTGGTGTGATGTAACAGTGCCCAGCACTGGTATCACCTTTGTGCAATGCATATCCCAGTCAATATTCTGCCACAGCTAGTGTCATCAGGATGGGCAAAGTCACCAGTTGATGGACTTGGCTAGAAGAATAAGCCTAAACCTTGAGAATGGCCAGATAAATGTCAATCCTGATTAGTGGATTTGAAAGACAGCTTGGAAGCAGTGCGGCTGACTAGAAGGTAAGTATCTAGAGTAGGATAAAACATAAAGCAGACATTGAAACAACCTACAATCCTAGTTCTTTTTATAAATAAGTGTCTTCCTAACAGATTTAACTCCCAAATAGTTTTGTAACACACACACACAAACTCTTACATTGCATTTGTGGTATAATATCTGTGCCAAACCAAATCTACTGTATTTTTGGGTAGAAAATATCCCACAAAACTAATTCATGGCAGAGACTCACTGGGGCTGCCAGATAATGCTGTGGAGGGCTGTCTGGAGGCAGATGTGACTGCCCCAGTGGCCTGTTCACAGTGTGCACCACGTGTTTGCAATGCACGCAGCATCAGGGAAGCAAGATGGGACCCACTGCACTTAGAATAGGCACTATGTGCCCTGCATGCCCTTTTCTTTCCCTGCCTTCAATGGGATATTATAAAGTCTCATGCAATCCTGTACACAGGATTTCACATGAGGCAGATTTTTTCCTTTATGTGCCCCCTTCTCTTGAATACTGAATAACTCATACTATTCTTGTTGGTTTATAAGGATGTATATTTTATTTTCTGTTTGAACAAGAAAAAACAATGTTTTGAACCTAAGACATCAGAAAACTAAGACCATCTACCATAAATCATCCTAAAAAAAGGATCCTCTGTACTTGTGAAAAATTATCCTTCACTACGATGCTCCCATTTACCCATTATGCACGGGGGTTTTAGCGCACATTTGGGGTGGAATGGCGGCGACTAAAATCACCGATAACGCACGGAGCCGGCTGCGACCGGCCGCAGCTTCGGTGCATGCCGCCGAAAAAGCCGCGTCAGTGAAACACGGAAGAAAGCGCAGCTTCCGGGTGACCGGGGCGCAACCAGAAGCGGTGCCCGGATCGCCGCGTGCATAATCGGTTACTCTGGGTTTTGCCGCCATCGCGCCCCGCCCCGTACATAACCGGTATGTGTTGCGTCTTCCCCCTCCGCGTTTTCCATGTGACCCGAAATCGCCGTTTCGGTGGCCGTGCATAATGGGCCATTGTGGTTCCAAGATTCAATGAGTATTTCTTCTCCAAGTTTCAATAGATCGGATTCAAGCAATGTTCTAGTATGTCTGGACAGGAAAATTTCTCCTTTGAAAGGAGACAATGGCTCAGCATTGTGACGAAAAATGGGCATTCAAGGTATGAAAATACCAAGGAAAATTGAAGACAGTTAGTTAGTCTTATTTGTAATATGTGTATCTGCCCCTGAGAGTATAAAAATCAAGATTCTCTCTTTCTACTCTGCAGAGTAATTGGCTGCCTATTAATTTTCAAGTACTCTTAAATTCTCATAAATACTCAGGACAAAATAAGTCATATAGTCCCAAAGTTAGAAATGACATTTTTAGTCTCTTGGTTCTCAGTGTAGCTGCAGGTAATAAGCTTTGTTACCTAGCTGAATTGTGGTTACCCAGAACTGGTGCACAATGTTATCATAACGAGCTGAGATCTAATTGGCCCATGGAATCAAAAGCATGGATATATCACCTTGAGGCCAAAATAGGATAAAAGAGACAGGATTGATAGTGTTCTTTCTCTCTTATTGGCCTCAGTTTTCTCTGTATGTGAAAGTTGAGGATAAAAATATTGGCTGGAGCTATTCCAAGTTGGGAATAGGATAGAAGATGTGTGATCAGTGCTGACTAATTGAAAGACTTAGTAGTGATTCACAAAAGCTCATATCCTGCCTCAAAACCCGCCTTTTCATTCTAGGCCCCTACCTGGTGGAATGAGCTCCTGGATGAGCTGCAGGCCCTGATGGAGCTTCCTGGGTTCCACAAAGTCTGCAAAATGGAGCTCTTGGCATTGGTTGAGGCATTTGGTTGAGGCCAGGCATTTGGTTGAGGCCGGGTTGAGATTCTGGCATTTTTGAGGTTGGGTCTCCTTGCTGGAGAAGGGGGTGAAATAATATTTTCTTAATTATTGTTCTGTAAAGAGAAGCTTGATGAGCCTCTTGTGGCGCAGAGTGGTAAGGCAGCTGTCTGTAAGCTTTGCCCATGAGGCTGGGAGTTCAATCCCAGCAGCCGGCTCAAGGTTGACTCAGCCTTCCATCCTTCCGAGGTCGGTAAAATGAGTACCCAGCTTGCTGGGGGGTAAACGGTAATGACTGGGGAAGGCACTGGCAAACCACCCTGTATTGAGTCTGCCATGAAAACGCTAGAGGGCGTCACCCCAAGGGTCAGACATGACTTGGTGCTTGCACAGGGGATACCTTTACCTTTACCTAAAGAGAAGCTTAGTATATCAGACTGTTTCATAACAGACGGACTCTTAAATTCTCATAAATACTCAGGACAAAATAAGTCATATAGTCCCAAAGTTAGAAATGACATTTTTAGTCTCTTGGTTCTCAGTGTAGCTGCAGGTAATAAGCTTTGTTACCTACCTGAATTGTGGTTACCCAGTTCTGGTGCACAATGTTATCATAACCTTCCCAGTGCAAAAAACTTGTTCTTGTTCTTGACTGTATCCTGCCAAGGCTGATATGTTCTATTCTCAAGGCCAGTGGAAATAACTGGAATTGTTGATATTAAACCATTGGAGTCAGGGTGACTTAGCATAATGGCAATGGGTTGGTCCTGTGGGATGTGCAAGGGGTGGAGACCCCAGGTTTTTTTTTTGACCCAGAGGACATAATCTTTCCCTGCCTTCAATGGGATATTATAAAGTCTCATGCAATCCTGTACACAGATTTGTGGAATTTAGGATATGCCCCTGTGTCTATATTTCTGCTGCAGTAAAAATATAAAAAGTTATTCTCTCAGTGTGATTTTTGGGACAGGAAAGGGACCGAATTTAGCCGCCTGGCTATCAGTTTTGGCACCCTCCCTCTTGTTTTTCCCAGGTCTGGAAGTAAACCGAGTCCAGATGTTGGTTATCTATTCCCTGGTTGTTCCATTGCCAATTTTTGATTGGAACCCATACTGGAGATGGGGGCTCTGAAGCATTGGAGAAAAGCTTGTATTGTATATTTTTACCACCATGTAGATTGTTGTATTTTTGGGGATTACAGGGAAGTGTATTATATGATGTTTTGAAGACTAGATATTGTTATTTTATGAGATGTTTTACTGTGATACTTGACTCTTGCTCTTTTCCACTGATACAGACAGACAAATATGACTACCCATCTTGTTTCAGGAATAGCCCTTCGTCTGTCAATGTCTCAGGATTCTCGTTGATTTGTTCTATATAGGCTAAGTATCCTGTCCTATTTTTGTCATCCCTTGTTTTTGCTTATTTATATGAACAATCCCTGTGACCAACATGCAGTAGACCATAAACAATCCTATAACTGAGCCAAACATAGGAAACCCCAAAAAACCCCACAGAGTTAAAGCCCTTCCCCAATTCCACAATGTATTCTGATGGGAGAAAAGGTGGTCAGCAGCATAAGGCAAACACATGTGTTTTGGTGGTACACAATTTTAGGTGCTTGTTTTAGCTTTCCAATGTTCTGCCAGTAGCTGCTTATGCCTCATTTGAACACTGGGGCTGCCACAGCTGTGTTTGTGGATCTAAGAACTGTGAATGAATTTCTGTATAATAAAGTTATTTCAATGCAAATGTTGTTTATGGACACCAGTTTTGCATTCACATTTTATGATGGATATGACTTAAAGTGCTTGATGACATATTTTCCTGGGCAGATTTTAAGACACAGATTGAGTGTTATCTACATTCCTCATATAATTTAGAACAGGGAGCAATTAAGAAATAATCTTTGCCAGTAAGTTAAAACATTGCATAGAGTTGAATGCTAAAGTAAGTGCTTGGGAGTTTAAAAGCAGAGCTTAAAAATAATTCACCAACTCAGACAAAGCATCTAAAGAATTTCTGCAAAAAACACATAGAGTTATGTCCACTAACAAAATTTCTCGTAAACAAAGTTTCACAGCTCCCTAGCCAAAAAATCTTTTCTGGGGAAAAGGCCTCACCTGACCAGTGTTTTGCATGTTTACATTGCAAAACAAGCCCCCACCCTAGGCAATTTGGGGGTGACTGTATCCCCATTCCAGATTGGTATGGCCATGCATGCATCAGAATTTCCATATACGGATTCACATCACAGCAAATAATGGCCATCAGTCTCTGCAGCACATAAGTTGTACATTCATCAAGGTTTGCTGTGCTAACTGGATTGCTGTTTTAGCCTCTTTGGGCATGGGCAAGTTTTCCTAGCCATCAGTCACAATATTGTCTTCTGGGCAAGGAGATACATGGCAGTGTCGGGATGGGGTGATGACCTGGCTCTTGGCAGGTACCTTCATGTTATATGGTCTAGACACAGAGGAATGAAGTGGCTGGCTCTTCTGAAAACTGTAGCAGCAGAAGTATTTCACCAAGGCATGCCATAAGCAGTCATCCAACTGGGAGAGAATGACCTGCCAGATCAGAAGGGCTGGTGCTATTACAGACATCCTAGTGAACTTTCTGATGCTGAAGCAGAGACTTCCCAGTGCAAAGATACTGTAGTTCCGCTGGAATGCCAGGAATGGAAGGACTTGGCTAGGAGAAAGGTGTGCAAGGCAACTGTATGGTTTGTAAAGACTATGGGCAGGAAGGGATTATCAATCAATCAACTGCTTTATTACAAGCCAAGATCAGCATACAGACATAGCCAAAAGAGAGTCATCCTTCACACAGACATTTCCTTCAGGCAGCAGCTGTATCCTACAGAAATGGTTGGCACCTTTCTCGGTGGGGCATGGATTTGTGATGACATGGGATAAGGGGTGCTTTGTGGAGTTGGCTGAAAGCTTAGGAGTTTTGGCAAAAGTGGGGCATGGTGATCTCTACTTCATGGTGGTTTGGGCAGTGGGATGGATCCTTTTAGGGGGAGGCCAGGCCTGTGTGCTGGCTTCACATATTTGGAGGCCCCTTAAGGCCATGTAGAGGCTAATACACTTGTGTATCCCAGTAACTTGCCAATTCACAGTTATTTTCCAACTAACGGGCTGGAGGAGGGGATCAACAAGCAGCAGATATTTTGTTTGATGCTGGGATCCATCCCCATGTTGTGCCATTGCTCCTTTGTGTTTGAAAATAATAAATAAGCTGTGGACTTCTTACTACCAAAAAAGCTGGTTGAGCATCTTTATTCCTTCACTACCTTACCTTCTAACCCTCCTTGACACCACATGGCTGAAACTGCAGTTTGTAGACCAGGAAGTAGGTAAGGCAGGGAATAAGGTGCATCAGTGGTATCTCGGCACCATTAGGGCAGGGGTAGTCAACCTGTGGTCCTCCAGATGTTCATGGACTACAATTCCCATGAGCCTCTGCCAGCATTTGCTGGCAGGGGCTCATGGGAATTGTAGTCCACAAACATCTGGAGGACCACAGGTTGACTACCCCTGAATTAGGGAAGGCATAAGGAAGGGGCCTGCCTCATCCTCTATCTCTTCAGGTCACTGCAAATTGTGAATATATGCATCTAGATCAGGCTTTCTGAACTAGGGTTTCGTGAACAGCTCTGGAAGGGTTTCCTGAATGGGTGGGAGTTAATTAGTATATTTTAAATATATTTTTAAATTTGTTAAACATTTCTTGGGAGATATGACAATATATGGTCATGTCAACCCACCCCTCCTCACAAAATGGGGTTTCTTAAATCCTGAAAAATGGTATTGGGGTTTCTCAACAGTAAAAAAGTTAAGAAAGGCAGATCTAAACTCTGTGGGTTCATTTTATAAATATAAATACAAGACTATATTCAGGGAAAGCCACACAAAAATGATCCAAAATCAAATTTACCCTGCTCAAATTGCTGGTTTAGCGTCAGGTCAAACATCTCAATTGATCCCTTCAATGATTTTCTCACAATTGAATAGTATTGGGGTAAATTTGGGACTATGCCGTGGTGGTATTCAAAAAGGCAGATCAATCAATATTAAGCCCATGTGTTAACGGCTTAGAACCCACTGACAATTATGTTACCCCTCCCCCTCCTACTGCAGTCTCAATTCCCCCCTAAATAATGTTCCTGGGGGATAGGGAACAGCATGAAAAGCAATTCAGAGATCTACAAGTGGAAGGTGGGAGTCAGTGAGAATTACCCCTCTATTTATATCAGTGGAAATGCTAGGTGGGATCCAACTCCATATTGGTGCATGCTCCCAAGAGGCAATATGAGAGCGCATCAATATTCTCTAAAAATATACTGCTGTAGGCAGAGGAAATGAGAAAGATTTTAGACACAAAATGCACACACAAACCAAGTTTTATGGAGGAAGAGCTCTTACTGCTTTGTTTTATTAATTTTTTTTCCTAGAAGGAAGACTTGGTTTCTAATATGCATAGAGTAAACAGTGAATAGCCTCAGGATATTCAGCACCTGACTGGAATATCCCACATAATTTCTGTTGTATTTTGAAGCAGGAGGCTGCATCTGTTCAACTTCCTCATTCCATGAATTATTATAATGAACAGAATCTCCATGTTAAATTAATATAATTATGATGGGTGCTCATCCCTGCTAATTTTCAATATGAACCTGAGACATGGTATTTATTTAAAGTACTAGAGGAAAAGCCCATTGCACCCAGGGAAACAATGGGCACTAGGATGACCACCTGGACTGTGGACTTCCTGGGGGCTCGCTACATGGACAAAGCTCTTGCCCACCCCTGGCCTCTTGAAGCCCTGCCTCCAAACCTCAAGGAACATTCCTGACCCAAGTGTCACCAACCTCCAGGTGTGGCCTGGAAATCTCCTGGAACTGAAGATCATCAGCAGACTATAGAGATTAACTCCCCAGGGTAAAAAGGCAGTTTTGAAGGGGGGATTCTGCAATGACTATTCATCTTCAGGCTCCTGGAGATGAAAAGGCTTGCTTGGGAGGGAGGAACTTTGTGGCAGACAGGTTGAAGAATGGGAGAAGTTGGGGCCTTGGGAACTGCTAGAATTGCAAGTCATTTCCAGGCAACAGAGATCAGTCCCCCTGGAGAAAAGCCCTGGCTTTGGATCCCATTGAAGTGCAGGGATGCCAGGTTCCAGGTGGAAAACAAAGAAATGCTGGGTGGTAGTAATCATCATCCTTATAAAACACAAAATGACAAGTCATCCATTATCTGCTTGGCCCTCATGAGGAATGGCCCACCCAGGTAGTTTAGCCCCAATAAGGAGGAAGCCATCTAGAAGCCCTCCAGAAAGGGCTTGGTAAGGATTCAGCTCTCCACCTCCTTGTCAGTTTCAGAAGTCTGCTGGGTGGAAGAGGAACCAGCCTCAGAACTTGCCCTGCTGCCTGTAAGCTGCCCTGGCCTCTTGACCTCTTTCAACTTGGAGGACATGGGGGGGGGACTGGGGCAGCATCTGTGAGGCTTCTGGAGGTGGGGGGCTGCAGAAGGCCCAGAAACTCCCCCTACCAACCCTTTGGGATCCAGGGTGCTGAGGAAATGCCTCTGCCCTCGGAACATTTACTCATGAGTAAGTGATGGTCCTCATCCAGGAATGGCCAACCGTGGTAGTTTAGCCCCAATCAGAAAGCAGCTCTCAAACAGGAGGGCTTTCCACCTCCAACCTCCTGCCAGTTTCAGAAGTTTGCTGCCTGGAACATGATAGCCTCAGAGCATGCCCAGAAGCCAGTAAGTTGCCATGGCATTTTTCAACTCAGAGTACCTGGGGAAAACTGGGGTAGCCTGTTTGCAGGAGACCCACAAACATCCCTTCTTCTGGCCCTCTGGGAGGTCAAGAAAAGCCTCTTCCCTGGGAATGTTTACTCATGAGTAAGTAATGGGCCTCAGCCAGAAAAACCAGAAAGATCTGCTATCTGCCTCTAACTTCCTGCCAGTGTCAGAAGTTTGCTGGGTGGAAGAGAAGCTAAATTGCCTGGCCTCTTTCAACTTGAAGGACATGGGGGGGGGAGGGGAAAGCCGCCTCCTGATGCAGGCTCAGTGTGCCACCTGGAGGAGGGGCTGTGGGAAGGCCAGAAATGCCCCCCTGCCAGCCCTCTGGAACTCAGGACAAGCAGAAAAAGCCTCTGCCCTGGGAATGTTTTCTCATGAGCAAGTCATGTGAGGTTTACAGTATGAAAAGGGAGGAATGTTTTGGAAGCAGTCATCACAGGTAATTGCAGCAGGTGTGCATCCTAGGTACAAAGAGCTTTGCCTCTAGTTGGGGATATATTTCCAGGGGGGGCAATCAGATAGGGAGTGAGTTATCTGCATGCAATTTGATCTGATTGGCCCTCATTGGCAAAGTGAAATTTGAACTGCTTGGCCCTCATTGGCAAAGTGCTGTCTTTCCATTGGTTGCACACCACTAAGGAGAACAATCAGGCAGGGAGTGAGCCCTCAGCTTTATTATTACTTTGGTAGCAAGATAGTATGCAATTCTTTAAAAATACAAAATCTGCAAGTCATCCATTTTATGACTATTATATCTATGATTTATACTTGTGAATGAAATATGACTAGGGATGGGCACAATCTGGGGAATTGCAGTGAACTTTCCAACTGAACCACAAACTATTACAAACTAAATAGGCTTAATATGAAGGTAACCAATTTTGATGTAACAGAATGGTTCCCCAGTATGCTACAAATACTAAATTTGCAGCATGTCTTTGGTTGAGTGTCCTCTACCTGTCCTCCAAGTTTGGTGATGATTGTATCTGTGTGTGCCTTTGGGGAATCTTCATGCCCAGGCTCTTTCAAAATTCATGACACACTTTACTTTGTGCCCCAGTTCATGCTTATCCCTAAATACAACTTACCCCTTTGAGAAAATTATCATATCACCTTAGACACAGTGTGTTACAACAATTAGTTCTCCCAGTCATCTGTGGGCCTTCAGATATACAGCCAATTATTACACATAATAAATGAACTAGTTACAAATATGAAGTAAACTGTAGAGAAATTAAGTGGTGAACACACATTTGTCAACCATTTCCTGTCCAGTCCCACATTGCATTGGAGGCTGCATGTCCTAACAAAATATGTTTATGAAAGCTGTTACTCTCACAAGATACCTGCTGGAATGTCAGTCTGTGTAATATGTTTTATAGTATCATCTGGTTGGCATCCACTTCTGCATATGGGCCTTCTGTATAATAAACACTCAAATGGTACTCATTAATCATTTCCGTTACTATGAATAAATCAAATGTCACACTAATGGAGTGCTAGTAGACATTTTAATACTGGAACTAAGAATATCTATTTTCCTTATTTTAATTAGTTGGCATTTTCAATTCAACTGTGTATTTGTACACTCCGCCCCTAAATTGGATGTTCCCAACGATTAATATCCTATGCCATAAGAATTTGCTCTAATGCATTGTTTGTTGTCTTCGCTCTCCCTTCTCTCATCTTTTTTTCCCTCCCTGGTGAAATGCTGAATTCTAAGTGGCCATCTGTCTGAAGTGCTTGGGTTGTAGATAAAGCTGATTTATTTACAAGACACATTTTGGCAAGCATTCTTAGATCTCACCTAGGGTCTCAGGAAAACTGGGAGCTGCTTCATAATTCACAGCCATCAAGTGGAAGTGCTTTACATTGCCTTGTGTTGTCTGCACAGGGTCTATAAAATATTTAGACTTGACGGGGGGACCTGAAGAGACAGTTTTGTCACATCGATTTTGGCACTTTTGTTGTGCTTGGCCAAGGCAAATGGTCCAAATATTTTTTCGTACCTGTCAGACCCCTAGTAATGCACTCTTGCTACCAGCCACTAAATAAAAGCCTAACACAAAACTGTTACTGCAACAGTCATGGCTGAGGATGTTGTGCCATCCAACATGTGTTTTCGGGATCTAATTAGAAAAGCAGAACAGCAACAAGAAGCATAGAAATAACAGTGGGTAAATCAGCAGAACAGAAGTTTATGGGCCTGTACTAGATGTAAGAGATTTCAATCAGAGATATTTTAAATCTGGAGAGCACATTACTAAGGTTATGTGGAGACTACTGGAGATGAGCTCTGCATTATCTCCCGAACATCATGCACCAATTACATCTTAAAGCACCAAAAATCCTCCTGGCCCCTGGTGAAATCAGATCCCACAACAACTGGCAGCCATCACTTGAAAGTGTACATATGCTAACAGGAATCTTTTTCAAGTGCCAAAACAACAAGGAGGGATGAATCCAGTAAAGAGTGAGCAGAAAGGATCTGTGTCTAGTGCTGTTCTCCTAGCATAAGAAGATGTTCAAATCTTAGTGCAATCTTGTACACTGCACTGCAGTACAGACCCACTCAAAAATGTCTTGTACTTCCTCTTGTACACATGAAAAAGAAAATTTGGATCAAATGTAGAGAAAACAGCTTACAAGATTCATTTTTTGCATGTCCAGTTGCACAGGAGCTATTGAGCATGTGGAAATCCAACCTGAGATCCAGATAGCTGGAAAGGTTGTGGCAGGATGCACAAGTTTTTGATTGGAGAAAATTTGGATCCAATGTGGAGAAAACAGCCTGCAAGATACATTTTTTTGCATGTACAGTTGCACAGGAGCTATTGAGTCTGTGGAAATCCAATCAATAATTTGATTGGAGGACTTTTCATGCTATGTCAATAGTCAGTGCTTCAGGTTTTAGATGTGTCCACTCTAATATCAGTGGAACCAAAATAGATAACTAACAGACAAGTGGTTCATACACAAGGCATAATATTTCAGTGGGCTTATTTTGAGCTCAGACCCAGATGGCTATGAACCTGTCTTGGGAGACTTGGGTAGGGTCTGTGACTGTAAGGGTGGATGCTTGCCTTGATTCCACTGTCTGGTGGGGGGAGGGGAGTCCTGTCCAGGTAAAGTTTCCCTATGAATTTGGTATTTCTAGGTTGTTCCTGAGCCATAAACTCCTAAAACTGCAGCTGTCTTTCCCAAACAAAGCACTGGGGAGATATTTGGAAATGGGATGCCACAAATGTAATCTTCTTCCAACTGATTACGCACATACAGGTTTTCACTGAAGTCAGCATGCTAACCCTTTTAAATCGTCGTTTTTTTAAACAGTCATGTTTATGCCTGTGCTCTGATACTATGTTTTTTCTTCTGTATATTATTATGCATTTGCAAAACTTATGATGGCAAATCTTTAAGTGGGGGGGGCACTTCCTCTGCTGTGCTAGATGCTCATTGGCCCATTATGCACAGAGTGGAAGGTCCGCATTTGGGGTGGAATGGCGGCGGCTAAAATCACCAATTATGCACGCTGCAGGCGGCAACCGGGCACAGAGTCAACGTATGCCACCTAAAAAGCCGTGTTAGCGAGATGCGGAAGAAAGTGGAGCTTCCCGGGACCAGAGCGAAACCAGAAGCGGCTCCGGAGTAGCAGCGTGCATAATCAGATACTATGGGTTTTGCCGCCATTGCGTCCCGTACCGTGTGTAAGTGGTTTGCTTCGCTTCTTCCTCCTCCGCGTTCTCCATGCCACCGTTTCAGCAGCCATGCATAATAGGCCATTGGCAGGCCATAGTCAGCTGCAATGTCACCTGACCACCACTCTGACACATGCTGCTGGCAGGGCCATGTGGGACTTGTAGTTCATGGACATGGAGACCTCAGCAAGAAATTTCTATGTGGACACACATCCTTTAAATGCCAACACTACAGCTTCCCCCCTCAGAGGTATGCTGTTCCTCATAGAGAGTGGATTGAAATGCTAGCAAATGCCTCTAAGGGAATGAATACATTAATTTCTGATGGTGTAATGTTGTAATAGCAGTGGTGGAAGGATTTGTGCTGAATAAGGGGCATCTTAAGCTACCATTGATGGATGAGGAACTAGGGGCTGTCTGTTCCCCCATTGGTGTATGGTGGCACAGGGGAGGAGGAGACCAAAGACACACTCATGTTTATGTATATGAAAACAGGCATCTTCAGCGCCATCATAAAAGTCATAGTAAAGCTAGTTTCAAATACTGTGCTGCAAAGATGCAGTTGCCACTGAGTGGGGAGGACAAAATACCATGGTAGGTTTTCCATGCTGAAAATGGCACCTCATGCAGAATTATTTTAAAAAAATCTTTTTTCAAGATTTTTTGTGATGATTCCTGACATGCATACTAGTATTTGGAGAGATTGTAGAAGAGTGGGCAGTAGGGCAAGGTTCCCTGTGATGCTGGTGTGTGTAGTTTGCTATGGGTCCTTTCTATACATTTGTGAACCTATGCCTGACAGTTCTCCAAAAAGCTCTTTCTTTGCTTGATCTTAGTTCTGAGAAGCTGTGGTTTTCAGTGCCACAGTGGCACTGGTTCTTCTGGGCTTGCAGAAATGCCCCCCTCCACCTTGGGAACTTTGATTCTGTTCTGTGGGGGCTTCTATTGCCGTTGCTTGTTTTGTCTGGTTTTTTTCATTGAAACAATGGAGGATGGAGGCACTTTCTTTTTTGAGAGGGGCAATAACTCATACCCAGAAAACCCAATAATCACCAAACTTGATTTTGGTGTTTCTAGCTTACAGGAGGGTTGTCCTATTGTGTCACAAACTGAACTGGTTACTTTAGATCCAGGTGATAAAATCAAACAGCTATGATTGTTCCTTATGGACTGCATAAGCTATGAACCATGATCCAAACTGCATTTTCCTGGTTCGTGTCCATCCCTAATTGCCTCTTTGAATAAGCCTATAATTATATTCAGTGACACACATTTGATCTTTTCTTAGAAACTATCGCTGAGGAATGCTAACTCATGGGTACCCCGACAGAGCTCCCTCAATTCCCCCTATTTAAAATTGTCAAACTAAGTGTAACCATAAGTACGGCGGACAAGGATAAAATGTTATTTTTTTTCCATCATTTGGCACGGAAGGGGAGAGAAGTTGCTACATCTGTCCTCATTAATCCTCTTTCACCAGCATTGCTTTAGGTGGACATGCAAAAACTGACTTAAGATATTCAGAAGACAGCAGCCCTTGCAAATTATATTCCTAATGATATATTCCACTTTCTTTTTCCCCTTCCTTTTTTGTGATGAATTGTAAAATATCACCACTTTATTTTGAGGTCACGTAAGTCAAGGCGAGCAGAAGAGAAGAGACTTCCAGCAGGGATGATGGGTCAATCAGATATGTCTCTGCACAGCATGGGTTTTCTGCTGCAGCCAAGGTAAAGCAAAGCTGGTCTGGAATTTTCCCAACAACCTAATGGTTTTATACCACAGTGGGCAGACGATTATCTTCTACTGTGATCTTTTTTGTCTTTTGTGAATGTAAGGAAGGTTTGCTGGTGGGGAGACTGTTTAAAGGATCTTCACTGTTAACACCTCAGTAGCTGCTATGTACTGAGAGACACACTAATTAAACACAAAAATATGAAGTGATGGTTTGTAAACAAGCTGGAATCATGTGCTTTTAAAAATGACCTTCGAAACTATTCCTATTGGGATAATAATTTCGACTTCTGTGGTTGGAATGATTTATACAAATTGGAAGCCAATTTATTTTATTTTTCCAACTTTATTTTAACCCTCTCTTCCTCTAAGCAATTTAGAGTACCGTACCTCTTTCTCCCCAATTTAGTATCACTATAGTCCAGTTACGTTTGTATCTTAAACACCTCTCTGTGTGAATATGGTCCAATTTCTAATTAAGACCCAAATCCACATTGGTAGCTCAATGTAAGGAAGCTCCCTTTCTTCACATCTTGGAAAGAAGTAATCTGCTCATTTAAATGCCAATATGTACTAACAGGGATCCCACATGGGAAAGTTAGAGTCCCAAATTCCCCCTTGGGGTGGCAGGAGAAAAATAAAGGAGAACTAATTGCCAGCCCTCTGACAGGCTGAAGTTACTTCCTGTGCTACTGGAAATCTCACCGGAACATCACTAAGAATGTTCTAGTACTTGGTAAAACTTTATGGTTAAACCAGTCTTATAGGCTGTCAGCATTTCGATGGTGACATCATTATATCACTGGCAAAGAACTTCACTGCCTTAGTGAGTCTCCTGCCAATTGCTAGCCTTGTACTAGCAACTCTAGGAGAAAGGGGTATATATCATTGGGGTCCAGAGGTCCCGCAGTCCCAGTAATGGCCCAGGTTGAAATCCCTATTACTACAAAAAAAGAAATTGAGAATAAATTAATATTATGCCTAAGGATATTTATAGAAATATTTAAATATATCTATATCTATGTACCTACTGTCCAGCTTACCTATAAGATTTATTTTGAATTGCCAATCTCCAGGTGGGGGCTGGAGATCTCCCAGAATTATAACACGTCTCTACACTACAGGGTTCAATTTCTCTATAGGCAATGGCAGCTTTGAAGGGAGCCCTTTACGGCATCTCTGCTGAGCTCCCTCCAAACTCTGCCTTCCCCATGCTCTACCCTCAAATCTCCATGAATTTCACAGTCCACGGTTAGGAACAGTATATTTGCTGATGCCAAAGAGAAGCAGCATTAAAATAGCAATATCAAGGGATGTTCTAAATTCTTAAACCTCATGATCTAGCCAAAGAGCCTCTAGAATAGAGAGTATGTGCTCGTGCAGTGACACGAAGACTGCGTGAGTGAAATGTTTGAAGTTCTCAGAGAAGAATTACTCTCCAAGAAGTAATTTGTAGTGGTTAAAAACTCTCTTTGTGTGGGGCTCACAGGAAAGTTCTATTCTACATAGAAGCTATTAAACATGAAACTATGATAATAAAGGCTTTAATGAAGACTTTTTTGTTGAAATCTGACAATTGCCAGATGCCGATTCTCTATAAGTATAAATCAAGCAGCCAGAAAGTTAAGCAGATAAAAGTGGGGTGGGGAAGGCATAGCAATCCTCCAGAGTTTTGTTTCTCCCCCTCTTGGGCAGCAATACAGTAACTAGTTAAGGAGATGAATAAAATCTGACTGCTCTGTCTCTGGCTCTCAGGGCGTCCTGGAACCCACCACCTCCCAGTCAGGAGAGCAGGTACCTGCGGAAGTGGGCATACGATGACCGACAGACACCCATCTCATTCAGCCAACCAGCCTGCCTGGCTCCAAGCCCCTGGCCTTCCCAACAGGGTTGGCCACACCTTTTAGCTAGCCAATATCTTATTGAGACCCCCCTTTTTCATGGCCATAGTACGCAGACAGGGGCCCTGAACCAAGAGTCTTACTCATGCCTTTTATTGAATCTGTGATGAAAAACCAACTTATAACAAAGTACAAACAGCATGTAAGCCCGAAAGGGAGGGAGGGAAGGAAGCTGTCCCAGCAGCCATCTGTGATGGAATGGCAAATACTTGCTATGTGCTTCTTATAAATGCACCCTCATGCCCCGCCCTGCATTCTGCTGCAGTTTGCGCCATACAGTGCACACACTCAACAGCGGGCCTGTGCAAGCCATGTTTGTTCTGCAGCCCGCCATCCGCCTTGTCAACTGGTGGCCACTGGTAAGTCATGGCCACTTTTTAACTTATAGAAAATTTCCTAGAAGGTTTGCAATCACCTCAGGGGGCGCTTGCTCAGATCCTTCATCCACAGTGACAATTGGTCTCAGTTCACCAATTGTTTCCTTCTGTTTCCAGCCTGGAGAGAACTAATGCTCAATTGCTGGCCCCGCTGTGTTGAGTTTCCCTGAAGAACTGGCTTGTCTACCACAGGGCCCTACTCAACTTGGCTTGCTCAAGGGCTATTTTAACTTTTCAGTTTGCTCCTAGAGTGCAATAAATAGCGGCCGCGAATGAATGCGGCCGCCGTTGACGCGGCGGTGGAGCCCAGGAGCCGGCGCGGACCCAGTGACGTCAGCGGGCCGCGCCGCGGCGCGCAGGAGGGAAGGGCGGGGCTGCTGGCCTTAAATAGGCCGTGAGCAGGCAGCCCGCCCTCTTTTCCCTCATCCACGCGTCCGGAAAGCTACCCTCCCGTCCCTCCCATATGTTTTCCGTTTTTCATCGCAGTCGCGGGTCATACAAGGTAGGGAGCCCGTTGGCAGGGAGCCCGTCTGCGTATGGGACTCCCTGGGGTAGGGGGTCTCGTTAAGGAGACCGGCCATGACCGGGCGTGGCCTACCCGGCTGGGAGGCCAGGGGCCCGGGGCCAAGCGAAGGAGGGGCCCCATGGAGGCGGACGCCCGTGGGGTCCTCGACGGTCGCTTCCCAGGGATCCCGCGGCGGAAGGCATCCCATCCTCCCGGCTGGGAGTGAGGTGCGGAGCTGGAACGCCGCGGTAGTAGTGGTCAGCCGGCCGGCTGGCAAGGCATGGGCTCCCTTACCTGCATGCGGGCCAACCCTCCGGTTGGAGGGGCCTGGGTTAATAAACGGCTGCGGCCAATTTGTTGCCAAACATGGGTCTGCGTCGTTACTGGGTTAGTCGACACCTGCTAGTCAACAAACAACAAACTACATCCAATAGTTTCCAACCACCTCCCTTTATGTTCCTTTGTCGCATTCACATCCTGCAAAAGACTGGAATGCAAAGAATACAATGGTACCAAGTTTTGTGTGTCCCCATTAGTTGGTTTTATTAAAATGAAACATCAGTCTTAAATGATGAGTTGAATAAACTGAGTGGCAACATTTTCCTTCAAAATGAAACCTTTTAGCAATGACCTTCCCTTTTACTACAGCCCAAAGAGTAGAAGGAAAAAGAATAATCACACCATTTGTCTTTTATCTTTTTCTTGCAGAAATTACGCTAAGTAGGCCTTTCTCTTTTCTGGGCACTGAGATGACTAATTAAGACAGCATCACCATCCTGCCATTGAATTTATATATTACAATGCACTATTACCCAGATGCCAAATAATGTTATTAGTGCCAAATATCAGTAATTTAAACACATAATTAAATCATTGCCTTTGCAATATTTATCTAGAATGCTGAGTGCTTTGTGAAAGCCTTGGGGAATCTAGGACACAAGTCTCATCTGCATACAATAGAATGGAAACTGCACCATTTCCAAAAGATGAAAACATCCCTAATAAATCCTTATCCAAGTTGTAAATAAAGACATTAAAAAAATAAGAGGGTTGAATATATCACATACTTTTTGGGGAAAATGTGGTGTTTAAAAAGGGCAGCATATCTCTAGCAAGGATATTTAAGATGCCCAGATTTTTCACTAGCTAGGCAGAAAATATATCAGTCCTCCAAATGCTTTGCTGATGCCAGCATTTTAATGTGAATATGAGCTGCCAGTCACTCTTAGTTATTCAGGTGTTCACCCCCCCCCCCCCAAAAAAAAAAAATTCTCAGGGTCCATTTTTCATATAAATACTCACTTTTAGTTACGTAACTCACAAGGTAGCTGTCAGATATCAGCCAGTTTTCATGCTTAATGTGTATTATGAACTAGAAATACTGTAATTCCAGATAGACAGAATCCATTTGGATTATACAAATGTGAGGGAAATGTACTCCACTCAGAGTTACTGTGGTTGATTTGCAGGAGGGCATTTTGGGCTGGAATAAGATATGACACACAGTTTTTTGGGTATAAACAAGGCCACAGATTTACTACTTCCCCACGGAAATGTTGGCATGGGAGAGGGAGCCTGACCTAAGAGTCAGCAGACTGCACCAAAACCCGTGGCTTTCCGAGGTGCCCTGGAGATCTGCACCATTCCCAGCTGGGAGAGAGATCCTATAGCACAAGCAACTGAAAAGAGCACTGCCTGCTCCACCACCTCCTCCTCCTGCCTTTTTATGACAGAAGCCAAGGCTTAAATGCTAGCAATGCTATTTTGATTGCCTAGTACTTGTCATAAAGACCATTAAAGATATTTGTTTAGTAAAGCCACAGGCACTTTCTATTACTTTTGGGTGGCTTATGTCACTTCTTAGATTCCACATGTCTTATGTTTTAGATGTTTCTGCATCCTTGGACATGTCTTGTATTGCCAGGTCTTCAGCCTATGGATTTAAGTTTCTGAATAGAATTAGATATATTGACAAGTGTGGGCCAGCAAGAACCTACAGGCATCACTTCAATGTCATTGTAGTTGCTTCCATGAAATCTACTCTTGTTCTGCTTGCTTGCTTCCTTCCTTTCTTCCCTACCACTTACCAGCAAGCCCACCTATCTTTATCTGCCCCCTTGCCTTCAGTTTTCCCTCCTTCTCTCCCCCTGGCTCAGAGCTCTCTCAGCTTCACATGCTTCACAGAGTGTTTGTTGTAGGGGAGGAAGGGTATGAAATTCTAAGCTGCTTTGAGATTCCTTCTGGTAGAAAAAAAAGAAACAGGGTGTAAAAAGCCAGTTCTCTTCATGGCTGCTGGAGAGCCTGGCCCTGATCATTCTTCCCTCAAAGCCCAAGACCACCTGGGAAAGAGCTCCACCCTTCCCTTAAGCTTTTATTGACAGAAACCAAAACATGAAGTTGTTTCTTAAAGGTACAGGTACAGCTTATATTATTTGGGTAGGCTGCCCCCCCCCCAGTTCATTTGTTTAAATAGACCAGATCCCCTCCCCCCTGCAAACTGATGGCTTCGGTTCTGTAGAAAGTTCAGCCTTCTCTGTTCATGACTACATTTTCTGGATTTAAGTATCCACAGATTTGTCCATATTGAGAATTAGGTATTGATTAATGCCACAAAACATTCCTATTTTATTGTCTTTTAAAAAATAGTAAAGCCTTAACATTTAAATTAACTGACTACTCCCATGTATTTTTAAACAGCAATTCAACTATAGCATAATTAGTGTTTGTAATTCCACAGAAAGCCTCTCTCTCTCTCTCTCTCTGTAGGTGCTTTATTTTCCCTAAATTATGCTGTAATAGAAACATGCTAGCAATGCTGACCTTCCTAAGAAATTGTACAACAAATAGCCTACTTATATATTGATCATTATCAGATGACATGGGCTGTGGAGGGGAAAAAGAAACCAAAGTGGATTGTGTCCAGCATTTACAGAAAATACAACAGCATCATGATCAGAGAAAGTTCTCCTACTGTAGTCCCCATGGGCATTCAGGGGTCAGGGGCAAGGACTTAACACAGATCACCTTGATTTAGAAAATAAAGAGATCACAGCTTTTAGTGGTATACCATAGAATGGATGGATGGATCCCATATCAGGTGACCTGCTGGCTGCCTGAGGAACTCCTGAACCCTCAGGTGCCTGCTTGGTTGCTAGGAGTGGCGACCATCTGGGAACTGGGTGGGTACTAGCCACTATGTGGTTATCTTACCAGCTGGTGTTGATAGCCCACAAGCTGGGCATGAAATTGAATTGGCTGTATCCTGAGACCCCTAACGGGAGTCCCAGAACCATGGGATGTAGACATGTAGATATCACTTCTCTAACCAATGGAATCTGTCTTCATGCCCAAACCACCACAAGAGTCATGGAACTAAGCCTGTAACTAACAAAGTAACCCATCCCATATGCTATGCAGTCATGAATCCATGGTCCATGCTGAGAGATGTACTCCATCTGCTCTTTAGAGGGTGAGTAGCCTGAAACTGATATCTGGGTGACATGACATCTTCTCCTAATGATACAATCTCCTCTGCTGCATCTTTGTTCATCCTCCTTCTGGTTAACTTAATTTGGGCAGGTGAGATTGCCCTATTCCCTTAGCATCACTCAAAGAGACAGGATCAAGTCAGGCAAGTGTTGGGAAGCCTGGAATGGAGCCACTGCGATGCAATGCATCAGCACTACCCCTTTTTGTACAGGTCATATCCTCCCCAGATGTATAACCAAGGCATCAGGAGATCCTTTCTTAGGAACTTGACATGACACAGTAGAGAGTAAAGAAGACCAACACATACCCCAGTACACCAACCAAGTGATGTACAGGTAGCTGTTGAGACCTAAAGCTTCTCCCCATCCAGATCCCTGCCTAATATACAAAGCTGTGGCCCTTGTTCCACACTGAATGCTGCTTACCTATGGAAGCTGAAGAACACAAACATTAACAACCTGGATGTTCCAAAAGACTTGTATTTGTATGCAGCAGACTACCATTAGCATCTTGAGCAGATTCTGTTGAGAAACCCAAAGCCAATTCCACAGTGGCTGTGCCAATGTGAAAGGACAGAGGTCAAAAGCTGTGATGCATAACTACATAATGCTAATAATGCTAATAAACTGAAACCTAGAGGGGTTGGATCCATCACTGTGCACAAAGAGGGTGTTAGTACCTGGGGGCCTATCCTGGAGATAATCAAACATAAAGTGGATAGGACAGGAATAGTCTGATGTTGCTGAATGCTAATCGTTTTCTAATTGCTGGAGACATAGATCTCCTCATTCCTGGTGGAGACATCATAGCAAGATAGAGCCACACCAGGGTTGTCCAAAAATGATGCTACCTGTTGCTCACTGCTATAAAAGGCACTGGAAAAGAAACCTAATGTGAAGGCTGCCCAGAAAAGGTGGCCTTAAACACAGACCAGGGTGCTTGCCCATTCCCTGCACCCACCCAACATTTGCAAGGCTGCCAGGATGTCTGGCCCTTCATCTCCAGACCTGGTCATGTGGTCTTTCAATCAGAAGCTGCATACTCACCTCACCTGCTTCCCTGAAGCCCTGAGGCCACCAAACTGGTGATGGGGTAAGTTCTGGCTGTGACTAAGAAACATACAGCACCCAAGGCATTTTTATGTGCAATTTAAGAGTGAAGAATCATGTCCACATTTTTCAGTTCACAGACGAGTATGAAGTCTGCATGACTGGTTTTTACCTAAAGAAGAACACTCTACATTTGTATCTGGAATCTGTTACAGTGATGTCCAGCACAAATGGGACATCCTTCATATTTTTAAGGCATATAAAACATGGAATGAGGGAACAGAAGGCATAATGTAAGAAATCTTTGTCCTTAACAAGGAATCAATTACATACAAAAAAAGCCCCTATCAGTTCTAGGTAAAATGTTAATTTGGTTCAATCAATTATCCAGCCATATTTTCTGATGATGAAAAGGAGAGCAGAAGGGAATTAGGTAAAACTGAGCAAAACAGCTGGCTGAATCCAATTCTGTACATTTCATCTTGCCATTTGGCCTAATTCCTCTTGTGCCCTTTATATGGCAAAAGCTAGTGTAGACTTGCTTAAAACTGCCATAAAGGACCCAGCTGAAAATTCAAGTAAGATACAACATACTCCTCTGATTATAAGCTTCTTTATTTCATCACCTTATTACTGCTACCACCAACAAACTGCTTTCATGCCTTCATTTAGCCACACCCACTGTTAGTTCTGATGCTACAAAATTCCAACCTGGTGGAATATACCAATGCAGTGTTGATAAACAGGAAATCAATAGCACACTGTGCAAATTGTATTTGCTATATTACTCCTTCTTCATTTTCTGCTCTGTTGTGTGCAACTTTGCCTTTAAAGGAGTTCAGCATTTCTCATCCTTTCCTAGTGTTTCAGATACTCATGCTTTTCTCAGAACACACACATTTTATAAAAAGAGAGAGACCTAATTCAGGAGAGGATATATTCCTCTTAAGATATGTTCAGGAAGGAAAAACTGTTCATACATAGAGTGCTGGAACAAGACTTTCAACTGAGTCGTCCTTTGTAGCCTAAAATAAAAATACTTGTTCTCAGTGGATAGCAGCCTCCAGAAATTGTCTCAACTGTAGGAACAACACATTTCCTGTGCTTTGCAGCATAACCAAACTATCCCTTACTTGAAAAGGAAGGGGGCTTACTGAATAGTGTAGATGTGGAATCAAGAGCTAGACAATCCATTCATGAAGGGACAGCTAAGGGGGATGGGCCTATAGTCTATAAAATGGTGCAGGACAATAGAGGACAGGAAAAAAAGAAAGAAATTGGTAGGCATTCTGTTTGCAGACTGATGTTTTAGCATTACTGCTTTCTAAATGGGCCCATAAACTACTCGGATGAGTACAATAAAGGAAGCTAATAACACCTGTATTTCTTGCCTATCTTCTTTTCTCTCTCTTATTTATATTTTATTGAATTTAACTCCAGCAAGGCTGCTGGCTGTCCTCCAAACAACCAAAGGTTCGCCTTTCATTCCTTTCTTTTCTACCTAAATAAATAACTCCTCATACACAACCCAAATACTAGGAAGAAATTAAATGCAGGGAAAGTATCACCAAAGTTCATAAGACTCTCACAAGAGTTTGGGAACTGGAATGCACATTTTATTGTGCTGTGTTTAAAGGTGGTCTTTTGGAAGAGGTACAGAAGCCCTTGGCTGTCCCATCACAAAATAGGATTCTTTCAAAGAATATATACAGCAATGTCAATGACATAGATGCCATTTGTGTAAATGTATCTTTTTTTTTTTTTAAGCAATGTCCGGTCTTGTTTCTTATCTTCCAGTTAAAGAAAAGCTTGGCATTTTTCTGCCAGACATCCAATTCAAATGTGAAGCTTCACAGGTCCACTTTCCCCTACTATATAATTACTGGGTGAAAGTACATGTTTTCGCTTCAAGTGAACTCAAGTAGCCAGACTGCTCCTCACACTGAGAGGTAATTTATAGGCAGCATATACAGAAACACCTTTCTTCAACACTGCATCAAATATTAGTTTGCAGCACACTATTGGGCTGCAATGGACATTAGAACAAATGTTTGTTGCCTCTCAAAAGGCCAAATGCACTGTCTACTTCCAAGCACGTACAGAAAGAATGCATGCCAGCAAGATGTCACCTTCCAGGACATACCTGGTCAGATTAGATTCAGTAAGATTGCATGGCTGATTCACTAATGGCTTTCTTTCCCTATCCAAAAGAGATGCATACCTTTGGGGCAATAGGTTTTTCAAAGAACTATTGGTATTCTCATCAGCTTCTCAATTTCTCCTTACCCTGGAAGTCAATTAGTTATTGCTAACAACTTACCCTACCTTAGTAGTTTCCCGTCCCACTATCCAGGGTTCATCAAGAAACACAGACTTCTTTAGTTCTACTCTGGTAAAGCAAGTACAGGCATTGTATAACTTCCTGGGAACTTATAATGGTTGCTCCCAGAACCTTTTCCACATCTAGACAAACCCATTACATCAGGGGTAGTCAACCTGTGGTCCTCCAGATGTTCATGGACTACAATTCCCATGAGCCCCTCCCAGCAAATGTTGGCAGTGGCTCATGGGAATTGTAGTCCATGAACATCTGGAGGACCACAGGTTGACTACCCCTGCATTACATGACTCCTGGGTTCTTTATCATATATGGACAATTTCATCAATACATTGTTTTATGTGCTAGCACATCAGCCCTAGCCATGGGTTACATTTTTCCTATAAATATAAAAGATCCACCACCATTGCTTTGTATGTGTTCTTTGGGCGCCTTGCATATACTGCCTACCCTTGTGTAGGCTCATCTCTTCTTTTCCATGAAATGCTGGCCTTTTAACTGAATCCATGGACTCCTTCACATTGTGATAGTAACAACTTCCTCAAAAGCTTCTTTTTCAGTCCTTCTTTTCCTTAGATGAAATCCTGATTGTGTGTTTTATTAGCTTTTTGCATGCCTGTACCCATTCTAAATTCACCTTAATAAAAACAACTTTCCAGTTTACACTTGACTAGTTTATTTAGAGTTTCCTAGGGGAATATCCTGGTATACGCAGGTGGAGATCCCTTAGACACTTCTCACTAAGTCTCCAATTAAGTCACTAACTTTCCCAACTAAATTCAGGAGACTTCAAGTATGGGTAACAAAGCGAACCTCTCCTATGATGCTTTTATTTTTACATGCAGAAAGCAAGTTATACTTCCTCAGCTGGATTCATCTCACATATTCTGTTTGCCTGGTCTCCCAGAGATATTAGCTTAAAAAAAAGAAATGTAAAGTGGAATTTTAAAGATAAGATTGTTAAGGAAATCCTTTGATGCCAACTCCTGGGTTCTAAAAGCTGTGGAGTTTTGTATTGACTAGTAGATGCCAATTAGAGTAGTCGATCTGGCAGGAATTCACAAACTTGCAATTAAAATTCATACCTACTATGAGCTTGCTACCAGCAATCTTGATGATATGAATTCTACCAGGGAAGTTATCCCCCATGTGATGTAAGTTGTTCAGCTACCTTTGTATTCAATGTGGCTTTATGTCTTGAACAGTTCTATCATCAAAATCAATCCCACAAATCTCTACAGTCTTTTGCCAAAAAAAAAAAAGAAGCTTTAGTGGTTCTTTGATTTCCTGCCTTAGACACAGCCACTTAAGGTACAGATCCTCTTCCCATAAAAAGAGACCACCCTAGCCATAAGTGGTTTGCCCTGAGAAAAAGAGTACAGTAAAAGAGCTCCCATTGTGATTTTAAAAAATAGTGTCAGGAAATAGTAATTACATCTCAAAATGATGGCCCCTTTTAGATCAGGAGATTGGGAGGAAAGTTCAACTCAATGAAGGAATGATATGTGAAACATTGATTGGAGTTGGGGTATGGGATGGTCATATATTTAATCAGAATAGCTGAAAGACATAGCTGAAAGACATAAGGATAGTGTTCTGGGGAGAATGAACTAGTACATTTGGAGAAGCGGTATCACAGGGACAATTTCTGTGCCCAGTCCAATTTATGCATATTTCTTAGAATATTCGCTTAAATCCCACACATAAGTAAGTTATTGTAGTTTTAGTCAGGGATTCAGCCCGTGTGTCACCTGACAGACCAGAAAGGAAGCCTTTTACAACAATAGTAAAAGCATATTATATTCCCTAATCTTTATACAGACTTCCAAGCCAGGCTTTCTCCCTAGTCTGAGCTACAGAGAGACTCTTATCTCTTCCTTGTTTCTGATTTATCCTTTCTAGAAGTTGCAGGCAAGCCAGAAAAAAAGTTTTATTTCTTGAGTAACTAGAAAGAATAATTGCCTTATTTTCTTCACGTCCTTTAAGTAAGCCTAAGCATTCGTAATTTTTCAAATAAAAGCATAGATCCATGAAAAATGTCCAGGTTTTGATCACAGCTGCTTTATCCCTTTAGTGAGTGGGATGCTAGAATATTCTGAGCATCCTATAGGTGGGTAAAATATCATACATCATAGATGAGGTTAAGGGACCTATTTCATGTCTAAACTTTTTTTGCCTCCAAGTCTATTATATAATATTTCAGAAATAATCTTATGAGGAGTTCCAAAAGCAAAACATTGAACATCCATGACTTTTGTGAAATATGCCATCCTTAAAATGCCAGCAAAAACTATACCAGAATGGACTTCATGACCCACTGTCTGAATCACAGGTTAAGTATTATCCGGACTGTCAGCCAATACTTGGAGATGGAAAGAATAGGTCCAGCAGTGTGATGGTGTGGCATCACTTTGGCCCATTATGCACGGCCGCCGAAACAGCAATTTCGGGTCACATGGAAAATGCGGAGGGGGAAGACGTGAAGCACACCAGTTACGCACGGGACGGGGCGCGACGGCGGCAAAATCCAGAGTAACCGATTATGCACACGGCGATCCCGGCGCCGCTGCTGGTTGCGCCCCAGTCACCCGGAAGCTGCGCTTTCTTCCGCGTTTCGCTAACGCGGCTTTTTTGGCGGCATGCACCGAAGCTGCAGCCGGATGCAGCCGGCACCGTTCGTTATCGGTGATTTTAGTCGCCGCCATTCCACCCCGAATGTGCGTTATTCCCCCTGTGCATAATGGGTCTTCCAGGGAATTATCTGGAAATGAGGACACATTGTTGCTCTGAGCTGAAGGCATGGTGGTGAAAAGTGGAGCTTACTGGTAGAAGGTTTTGCACTAGAGCAGGAAACCTGCTAACTGTAAGTATTACCCAGTCATTGTTCTTTTGCATTAAGCAATATGTTTCAAGATTCTTCTTTACTTTTCATTAGCATAGCCAATGGACCAACAGCAAAACAAAAGAAAAAAAAACACTTTTGGATTATTTTAAATGGAAAAATGAAACATGTAAGAAGAAATACTGATAATGTTTGCAGAAAAATACTCTGTCACTGAGTTTTACTACAACTTTCCTGACAGTGTTTTCTATACTACATTCTTTGATGATACATCTCCGATTTGAAATCTAAACTACAAAAGCTTCCTCCTCCTCCTCCTCCTGCTACCTACCACCTCATTTTCAGCCTAATAAAAAACTGACAGAAGTTTAAAAACACTGTAGAATATCAATAGCTTTTTTTTAATGCTTACTACTTATTTTTGCTTTATGTATCTGCTTTCCATCTATAACCTCTGTAGATTTTAATCTCTGCATTGTTGTATATTGGGGGTGCAAAGATGTCATTGTGGCAAAAGAAATATATAGAAAACAATAGCATGCATGGGTGTTCTTTTCCAGAACAGTTTTTCATAGAAAAGTGACACTTTTATATAAGATATAAATATTGCTTTCCCCCATGGTATCTTAGTCATTTCTAGAAAGTTTTCCTGGTTTACCACAAGTAACAAGATGCATGACGTTATTACTTGTTCTTCAACCTCTTCTCACCAAGAGGCAAAGTAAAACTGCAAAGATAACTCAGTAACTGTTTTTGAAGAAATATGAATAAATCAGTACAGGTATCTCTTTCATACAAGTGGCTGCCAGTTCACACCAAGCATTGTAAGTGGTAGCCGGCCAGAGACCATTGAAGCGCCTTCATGAGGAGAATGGCAACATGCCTTTTGTGAAATATGTCATCCTTAAATTTGTCTGTTAATGGGAGTCTGGTCAGGGATTTCTCTCCTTGGGCCTCAAACTCTCTGGGAAGCCTTAAGAACCCCAGTTCTAGTGCCAGGTAGCTCCAGGGAGGTCAGTTTCCTGTCCACTCTCCATCCTTCTTTCTTCAACCACATGGGCAAATGGCTTAGCAACTGGCCCACCAGTACAGTTGACTGCCTTCTGACATACTGCTCAACATCTCCCAGGTCATGCTGCCTCCCTGGCCTCTGCTGTCACTACATTGAGCCCCCTTGAGGCTCTGGGCTCTCCAAGTCCTGCTACATTTCTGACGCTTCCAACCTCCTCCGCCTCGACTGCCATGATTCCTCACCTTTGCTAGAGTTGGGGTGAAAAGCCTCAGGTTTGCAGAAATTTGGTGGGAATGATCCCTAGGGTAAGGGCATATATTGAATTCTATTCCAGTTGAATTGTGGGCAATGCATCTCTCATTGGAATTAATGGAACTTAGCAGGAATTGACTAACCAAACAATAGTTTTAACAACTAATGTAACAAAACTCAAATAGGTTTTTTAAAGGAAATGTAGTGAAAATGAAAAAACAAACAAACAAACAATAAACTGTCTAGTTCTTCGTGATCTTCTTTGCATCATGTGGTGATGAAATGCAAGAAATGTTTTATGTAGCCTCTCATTCCCTCCATATCATTGGCTATTATAGAGGAGAAGTGGGAATTCACAAGCTGACAATGTCCTGCAAGGTGTTTCATTATTACAAGGTATCAAGGCTTTTGTTTTCAATGGCAGCCCCATGTTTTACACAGCATCTAGTTTCATTCTGAGAATATTCCTCACTTTTCATGTGCTTTTTCTCATATTGATCCCAAACACAGTGCTGGAATAATCAGATCAGCACCTTATGGGCCCGTCACATTTGTTCCTTTCTCAGTTCTATTCTTTTTGGAAATGCATTGATTCTTTAAAATTGTATGTGTATATGTTCATATGTATGTGTATGTGTATGTGTATGTATATACAGAATATATATTGCTTGTGTTCTGTCAAAGAAACTACAAGCAGAGACTAATGTGAAGTAGTGTGCAGATTTAGTAGCCTGGTTCACTAGGCAAAAGAAGGTCTATGGAATGCAATCCTATTCTTAATTAGGTCCAGTCAATTGTAAGTCTGATGTTAAATAAGGTTTTTGGGGGAAGTCTATCATGACCACTGCTGATTTTTCAAAAGGAAACTCTTAAGACAATGAGAAGGTTAGTCAAATGGGAGTATAAATTACTGCAACTACTTACTTTATTCAAAAAATGATTTAGAATAAGGATTGGGTGAGTGATTTTAGGATATGTCTGACTGACAGGCATAAATATAGAAGGTGCTCTGCCCTGCTTCAAATCTGGCATGTTTTCTCACAAAATCACCAATCAGTTGCTCTGGAGGGCCAACAAACAGGGGAGTCCGAGGCCTTCGCCTGAGGTTACCTCCCAGAGCTGGTACATTATGATTGATGTCCTGCGTTCTTCCCTTAAGTCCCTATGGCTATGAAATTATCAGATAGAACTATGCTCCATGGATATTTCTAATTTCCTTTTAAGGTTATTCATGTCCATGACATCACTGTGTCTCCAGGTAGTAAATCCGACAATTTCAGTGCAATTCTAAAATGAATTCGTTCAAATCCCTTCAATGCCCACTGCCTTTCCTGAATATAGAAGGATACGAATTTGTTTTAAGACCACACTAATTGAGTGAAGTACTTCCTTTTGACCCATTATGCATGGGCCAGAATGCCCACGCTGGTGGCAGCAGGGTATCGGGGAAAATCCCTGAATAGGCACACCACTGCCGCCAGCACGGGCATGTCCCAGCCCAGACCCTTGGAAGACCCATATTAACAAAACATGGATTCTTCCAGAGTCTTGGAACTCCCGAAGGCACAGGCAAGCCCAACTGAGCCCCATGCAAGCCCAGCTTCTCCCTCGACTGCAGCGTCCCTGCAGGGATGCCTCTCACCCCTGCCAGCTCTGCGGAGCTGACAGGGGTGACCCTCCCCCACCCCTGCCATGGTGGGAGATCAGCATGCTGGTCCCCACCATCCTGCAGTGGAGGGCCCTGCCCCCAGCCCCCCCCCCCAGCCGCCGCTTATCATCACTCCTGGCGCTTCCGGCCCTGCATTGCATGAATGGGGTTGTTGCGCCGGTTCAGCTGGCGGAGCTCCACCCTCGTGTGTACACGGGGGCTTTTGGACCCGCTGCAATGGTATGGCAGCAGTGCAGCATAGCTGCTGCCATGTATAATGGGTCTTTGTCCATCCTGAAACTCTTGCCTATTAACTTCACTGGGTGTATCCAATTTCTACCATCATTCTACATCTCTAGAGGAAGAAATTCTTATACACTTTTCTCCACCCCCTATATAAGTTTACAATCCCCCATCATGTCACCTCTTTACTCACCTTTTCTCTAAATTGAAGATTCACTGAGTCTGTAGTCCTTCCTTGTAGGAAAGCTGCTCTGACCTTTTAATCATCTTGGTTGCCTTCTTCTGCCCTTTTGCTAGCTCTGAAATATCTTGTGGTCCCTGCTTTAGAGGCCATGAAAGTTCTCACTTGTAGAGGGGCAAGATGTATGAGGTGCTTGGGAATCCTACAAAGGAGGCCAAAAGGCAGGAGCTGGCAACTGAGACTTCCCAGGCAGAGTTACACAACAGAATCAGACTTGTAGAAATGAGGAATTCCACTGTTTGGGAGCTTTGAGACAAGCAAGACGAAGCAGATGTTGCTGATCGTACATACTGTGCTTAAAAGAAGGCTACATAAGACAAAAGCTATATGTGGCAGAAGCTACATTAGGCAGGAGCTCTGTCTCTCAGTCATTGTGCAATGAACATGAGGGTATAGGGGAAAAGTCAGAAATAGAATGCTCACTTAAAAGTTATTGTGCATATATTTACATACCAGAATGTGTGACAAATTGACATACAGAGATACACAAACAGACTACAGCGTTGGATTGTAATGATGTTAATGTATACTTGGTCACTCTCAGAAAAACTTATACCATACTGTCTAAATTGTGGGTAGCGCAAATAGTAAGGTAATTTAATATCAACTAGGGGAAATTAAAGATGGAGCAAGGGAGAAGAAAAAGTTACCATCTACCAGTTTAATCTGATCTCTCTCAGAAAATGCTGCCAATCAATCATACGCACCCTTCTCAGTTCCTAGGAATTACATTAGGCCAAGAAAAGTCCTTTAGGTTCCACAATCCTGACTCAATGAACGCACAGTGAGTGTAAACCAGCTGTGCTAATAGTGGAAGCAAAGGGTAATCATGCCATTGCTCAACTTTCAAAGTCCTTGCAAAGCCACTGAGATGGTGCACTGACTGGCAGAAAGTGGACATGCAGGGCATAAAAGCAATCATGATAGGTGGGGAGTCTGCCATTTGTATGATATCACGGTCATTCATCTCCTGCTGCCTAGGAAATGGAAACAGACAGTGAATCACTGGAAGAAACTTTCAAACTGGTAGTGTCTATCTGCTCTCGAATGCTGGAAATCATTTACTGAATTTGAAGAGTTACTCCATTTACCAATGGACCTAGTTAGTGTCAGATTTTGATTAGTAAAGTCATGTTAACACATCTGATTCTGATTTGGTTTTCATTGGGAGAAACTTATCAGGAAATGAATGCACAAAGCCAGCCAGTGGTTTAACAATTAGAATGCGCATCTGAATGGCAATTTCAATGCACATCCCATTGAAAGCAAATTACAAAATTTGCATTTGGATGCACAATCCTTCAAAGTAATGGATAGCAGATCCTAAAAGAGGGTTTTTCATACAAGGCATTCCCATGAATAATTGAAACTGTGAGGCAAAGCAGCTAAAAACTCTGCAGAAGTAAACAGACATACTTCACATATTCCTAAATAACTGTAGCCAGCGAATAACTCTTAAAATCATCAGTTACTTATAGACTTTTGCCTTGTCAGCACTGTTGACGAGGAAGCCAGTGTGTGCTTTGCATAAAGATTCCCATTGTATAATTCTGCCTGTATTTGCTTTGACAGAAACCATTCCAATCCTTCTGGCTACTAAAGTCAAGAAGAATCCTTGCTTTCATAAGCATATTCATCTTCATTTATCCCGCGTGTGTGCTTTAGGATATCTCGTGTGCTGAAATGAATGGGGGAGGGAGGAGAAAAGAAATAAAAATAGAGATAAGTGACTGCACATTTGCCAGAGCCATTTGGAACAGAGGCATTATGCTAAGACTCTTCAGACTTCATTAACATGTCACACAAAGTTCAAGTGTGACCTTCACTTCCACTGTGCAGCAATCATTTATACTTACTTGTGTTTAGTGTAAAATATGATTAATCATGCTGTTTTTCTTCCATAGAATTAGCATATGCTCAGCTTTCTTGGCACACTCCAACTGTATCATTACTGTTGACGAAATTTAACATAGCAACTCTGACATGCAAATCAGTGCCTTCAATGAGAATTTAATTATATGTTGAAAGAGTCTTCCTGCCCTGTGCTGGTTTTTTCTCTTCCACAAAATAGAACCAAAAAGAATCTTTGTGAATGAGAATCTACAGAATCTATCACTTTCCATTGCATTTTACCACTGCAGAATGTGAAATGCAGCCTTTAATCAATTAGTGCTATTTGCAGCAGTATGGATCTGGAAATTTCCTCCAGGCCAGACTGGCCAGAGATTTGGGTTGTTTTTTTTTGGGGGGGGGCATCATCTAGGCATGAAATTGGGGTCACTGTAAGTGTGCAGTAGTTGTGAGTTTCCTGCATTGTGCAGAGGGTTGGACTAGAGGGCCACAGAGGGCCCTCCTAAATCCATGATTCTATGAAATGAAACAGAGACATGAAACCTTTCAGCTTAGGAAGGAGATATGAGAAAAGGTAGGAAACAAAGTCATCATTGTGCCATTATGATAGTGCCAGAGGGTCATCTTTTCAGTCTGGAGTAGAGCAATTAGGTTTGAGTCCATTAGTGCAGTTGAGACCAGCAAAATTCTCAGAGTCAAAGAAACTCAAAGAAACATGCATGATTCTTATCCTGAACAAGAATTCAAGAGTGACTCCTAACCTGGAAGTCCTCCTTTTTCTTAGATTTCCTGTGGAACATACCAGGAATTATGAGGAACCAAAACTAGTGGAATTCAGTGGGCCTCCAGTTCTCACCTGAAGGCTGACACCCAAGCATTGCTTGGGCAGCCAGCCACAGCTCTCCCCTGCAGCTCTGGCATGTAGTATCCCTTTCCCACTGTAGAAGTGATGTGGATGGGGGAATTGCTCTTTGAGTGAAGATGAGTAGCACATCCTGTTTATTCTCATCATTTCCTGCCTGGAAGGTGGCACCTACATGCTAGACCTGAGAGTGAGGGTGAGCTCCTCCCTTTTTTGGCAATTTTAAGGTTTATGCCATCTCTAGGGCATGGGGGTGGGGATTTGAGTTAGAGGCTCCAAACTTTCATGATCACTCCAGGAGCCTCTTCTCTGACTCCCTCCCATAAGTTTCAAGAAGATTAGACCAGGAGATCCAATTCTAGGGGCTCCCCATCCTACCTCCATTATATCCAATGATGAGAAAACATAGATTCTCTCTTCTGATCATAAATTCTCACCATTGGAAGTAACTGCCCATTATGCCTTATGGTAAAGATCAGAATAGAGAATGGAGATAAGATGGGCACCCTCTTTGGGGGCCCCTGGAATTTGACCCCATGGTACACTCTTTTTGAAACTTGGAGGGGAGTCATAGAAGAGGCTCTTGAAGCTATCCAGAAAGTTTGGAGCCTCTAATTCAAACCTTCACACACACACCCCAGGCCACAAAGACTTCGGAAACCTTAAATTCCCCATTAAAGTTAATGGCACCATTTACCTTAATGGCTGAAGCATATTGGATACATCCAAAGATGGATTTTTTGGAATGTACACATGTCTATCCCAAACCAAAGTTATATTCCTAGCAGAAAACTCATACAGCAGCATTCAACTGAAAATCCTGATGGCTGACCCAGAAACGATTATAACATCAGGATGGGCTTCAGGCAAAGTTATCTTTTTGCTGTGTTAGTTTGGAAGTTATCTGGAAGCATATTAATGCAAATGATGCAGCAGCAGTGGCCATAATCCTACACATATTTAGTTGCACTTCAACTGATTGATTTAGAGGAGTTTAAATGCTCCTAATTCCCTTTTGCATTGTAGCCAATAATACTAAACAAAACTATTTAGGTCTTAGGAGCCTTTCCACGATTAATAATGTCTGGGTTAAACTGTGCCAAATAGCATTCAAAGAAAAGAGCTTTGATCGAGTTTTTAAAAAATGCCACAAGGCATTTTGCTGTACAATGATAACTGAAAAGTGGTAAACAAAGTGAGGCTTAAGTATTTACAGGGTCTTCCTAAGAACAGGAAGCACTGGCTGTGCTGCATCCCTAATAAAATAACACCCAAGCACAGTGTCTGCCAGCCACAGTGCATAGCACATATTTCACAGTAATAAGATGTTCTTCAAAAGCCACATTTGTCATAGAATATTAACCAAGTTGAATTATGCTTCATAAATATATAATCTGTTTGCTTAGTGGATGATATTTTGAAGTTCTGGGGGGGGGGGTTGTGAATCCATGAACAGAATTTAGAAATTAATTTATGTTTGTAGCAGTGCCTGTGCAGCTCTCACCATTTCAGAAAACAGGAACATTTCTGCTTTCCAAATTAGTAGTTCCATTTAATTAGTAGTTCTTACTCTGGAATCTGGTTTATAATCTACCGTCCTAATCCATTTCTAGAACTATAAGTGTAGCAGTTTGTCTGATTCAGCCAGAGAAGGGTTGCCAGTTCTGGGTTAAGACATTTCTGGAGATTTGGGGATGGAGCTTGGAAAGCTTGAGGTTAGACTATAATACCTTACTAAAAGGATAGCATGGGAGCAGGGATTATCCAGTGTTTTGAAGAGAGGTACACTGGACAGCAGTCATGCAGTCTGAAATCACTGCCCATGAGGCTGGGAGTTCGATCCCAGCAGCCGGCTCAAGGTTGACTCAGCCTTCCATCCTTCCGAGGTCAGTAAAATGAGTGCCCAGCTTGCTGGGGGGTAAACGGTAATGACTGGGGAAGGTACTGGCAAACCACCCCATATTGAGTCTACCATGAAAACGCTAGAGGCCATCACCCCAAGGGTCAGTCATGACTCGGTGCTTGCACAGGAGATACCTTTACCTTTACCTTTTTACACTGGGCAGCAATCAGAGGTGTGTACTCAATGCATGGATCTCTTAGCTGTCAGGCAGTAGGTTCATTGAGGCTAGGGTTGCCAACCTGGAGAAGCTGTGGGAGAGAGATTTGGGGATGAGACCTTCAGGGACCTACCAGAACAGTTACACTCCAGTGGTGACAGCTCTTCTTCTGTTATGCAGAGTGTGAACGTCTTAGAAGGGGTCCCATTATTGGATAAGGGACCAAGATCATTTCATACAAGGATAACCCTCAGGTCTTTTGGTAGTGGATGACTCAAATATTAGGGTTATTTATAGAAAAATATAGATAATTATAGTGACAGGCATTTTGATTGCATATTGACTTGCTTTCCTTGTTCAGAGATTGTGGACATCCCATGCTGTCCAGGTTGATAGTGCAGCAGTATGTTGACACCAATGGCTTTGGGAAATATAGTTCTGTGGTCCTGGAGGGAAAGAATCAGTATATTAGGAAGAAACTAAAAGGCATTCTCACTAGTTCTACACTACTGGTTCCACACACAAGGTAGAATTCTTATAATTGCTACACTACTGGTTCCACACACAGTACCTGCTAGACAGGCACAGATCAAGGGTCTTAATACCTGGATTAAAAAGTAGTGCTGTGAGGAATAGTGTTGACTTGTTAGCCAATGGGGAACTCTCTGGGACACGCTGAACATGGGCAAAAGAGACACATTTTACTTGAAGAATAAGGGAATAAAACTGAGGAGATGGGGGAAGAGAAAGCAATACAAGCCTAGCAGAATGTCCCAGAGAATCTCTGCAGTGAAAGTGAAGGAGGGCATTTTTTTTAGAAGAAGAGTTGGTTCTTATATGTCATTTTTCTCTACCCAAAGGAGTCTCAAAGTGGCTTACAATTGCCGTCCCTTTCCTCTCCCGACAACAGACACCCTATGAGGTGGGTGATGCTGAGAGAGCCCTGATATTACTGCTCGGTCAGAACAGCTTTATCAGCGCTGTGGTGAACCCAAGGTTACCCAGCTGGCTGCACGTGGAGGAACAGGAAATCAAACCCACCTTGCCAGATTAGAAATCTGCGCTCCTTACCACTACAGCTACTACAATCTCTTGGTCTGCCCAGCAAGGGAACCAGTGCAAGAGTGCCCAGCAGACCCAGTGCTACTGTAGTAGTGACAGTCGAACAGGACTAAGTTCACATCAGATTATCTCTGAAGTGGAAACTGAGGGGGGAGGGAATTCCTGCAAGGACAGCAGAACCAGTGCCACGTAGTAGAGGCCACCAGCAGAGCTCAGAGACAGCCTGCTAGAACCCAGCAGCAGAACACGGTACCCCATTGTTATGTAACGTAATGTAAAAATTTATTTGTATCCCACCCTTCTGCAAAGACACAGGGTGGATAACAGCAAAAGTTTATATTAACAGTGAAATTTTTAAAAATGCATTTTAAAATATTAAAAATATGGTTTATATTAAATTTAAAATCAAACTCATTTTAAAACACCGCCACCTCTTTTCTGGTGAAAGGGGGCAAATAAGCCTGTTTGATGATCAATGGGGGTGATGATTTGACAGATGTTTTGGTCAGGGATGCCAGAATGTTGATATCATCCCAGGCCTCAGCTGTAAGCCTGGTGGAACAACTGTGTTTTACGAGCCCAGCAGAACCATCCCAGGTCAAGCAGGGCCCTGATGTCACCAGGTAAAGCATTCTACTATGTCACTTGAGGCCTGGGGTTTTGGTGAATTGGGTTTAACCCAATCAATTTGGGATGATTCAGGCCAAACTTTTTTTTTTAATTTTTTTGCACACAATTACTTAGGAAAGACACTCTAAGTTTGAAAGAATACCTGCATATGTAAGGTATGTCAAGGAAGCTATACAAAAGCAAGAAAATACTTCTTTTAAAAAGTGGAAGTTCTGTCCAAATGAAATACACATAAAGGACTATAGGGTCTGGCAGACTGCTAAAGGCATCAAGACAAACAATAGACATTTATTAAATATATATATATACAGAACATGAAACTAGACAGAGAAGCAACTGTGCCTGGGGGTGTATGTTGAGTGGGGAAAATGTTATGATTCCAAATCTGGGCTTGGTGGGAGTGGGATTTTTCAAGATTCAAATCACCATGTCAGGATTCAAATCCATTTTTTTAAAAAATAGTATCATTATTTTAATGGGGAAAGATATGAAGGTCTCTGGAAATTTTTTTAAATATAAATTTGCAAACAAAGCAGCCTTCACTAGTTAATTGGACTAAAGAGGACAGTTTTACAGACCCCCAAAGTGCAGATTTCTAAAATGGTGGTAGCAGGAGAGTTCCAGCCAGCCTCAACGTTTGACATACCTCCATGTTTGTGGCATATTTTTTTCTTTCCCAAAGAAAAGGTGACTTCCTTTGAAAATCCCTCCCATCTGTTGATTTGGCATTATGGGGATATACTAAAACAAAAGACAAGAATGTCTATTGGAAACAATGGAAGAGGCCCAAAAAACCATTAGATATGATAGGACCCACGAATCCCAATTGATTTACATATACTCCACTGTAATATGTTACAACACACACAAGTTTCAATGAAAATGCAGAAAAAATTATGAGAAACCTGCTCTAGGCCTGGAATGACAACCTCCAGAGTGGAACAACAGTCCCTGGGAATAGAATAACAGTCCTTGGGTCCAGAAAAATGTTCTTGTAAGGT
The DNA here is from genome assembly GCF_049243985.1 of Paroedura picta. Classification (NCBI taxonomy): domain Eukaryota; kingdom Metazoa; phylum Chordata; class Lepidosauria; order Squamata; family Gekkonidae; genus Paroedura; species Paroedura picta. The sequence continues at coordinate 55,184,170 of NC_135377.1, read as the reverse complement.
ATGGTAAACCTTTGAGTAGAATAATGGCCCCAGGACTAGAAAAAGTGCTCTGAGGGCTCTTTTTCCAGTCTCATATCCCAGATACCATCTTCCCAGTTCCTGAACATTCCAGTCCCAGGGGCTGTCATTTCAGTCTGTGGACTGTCATTCCAATCCGAAAACAATCTTGGGGCTCTCATTCCAATCCCAAAGCAGTCATGCCATTCTTGGGGCTTTCATTCAGATCTAGGGATTGCAACTTTAGTGAATTGTAATGTATATTGGATAATGGAATCGCTGTTGACATTGTTTATCTGGATTTCAGTAAAGCTTTCAACGGAGCTCCCAAGATGTTCTGATGGGTCAACTGGAAACCGCAAGCTGGAATCTAGGATAGGTGGATAGGGATCTGGTTGGAGAACCATACCAAAAGAATAGCAGTCAATGGTAATTCATAAGATTGGGGTGCCACAGAGCTTGGATTGGTACTTTTCAATATTTGACTACTCATTAAATTTGCAGATGACACCAAATTGGCAGCAATAGTTAAACACACTAGAAGAGACATGTTTCAGGCTCTGCTCTGGGGAGAGGAAGCAGGCTGGGTTAGAAGGCAACGGGATCTATGTTCACCTCATTCAGATGGAATACTTACAGAAGTGAAAGTAACATTCTACTGAGGACCTGAAGTGACATTCCCCTGAAGAAGGTTGATGTAGAACAGGATTGAATCAGGTTTTTTTGTGAAACAGTGCATATGTAAAACACTGCCAGCAGCTATTAGCATCACTATGGAGTATTTAGAGGAACACTAAAGGATAGAATTTTCATAAAAACACAACATTATTTATGGCTGATTTATATAATTTGTGAATAATTTCATTGTATGTTTCAACTGAAAGGAGCAGTAATGCAATAAGGATTGGAGATGGCAAAATTTAATAGGGCTTGTGGATGTGTATGTATGAAAAGCCAGTGTGCTGTAGTGAATGATTAGAAAGGAATACAGTGATGTAACCTGCTGAACAGCCACAAATATGTGGTCAGACAGTCAAATTGATTAAAGATGGACGATTCAGCTCAGATAAGCCCGAAAGTGCCTGAATCAGCTGATTCAGAATTATCCAAGCCAAATCACTAATTTCTGTAGTTTAAAGTGGCCAAATCAGCTGTATCCAAATCATAATTCAATAATTCAGCCACAATTTGTGTAGCTTAAACTTTAAAGGGAAATGATGGGGGGGGGGGGAGGAGCAGGCCAAATGATCCCAATGATCAGCTCTTTGGTGGGCCCTTTAAATGCACCCCCCCAGATCCTTCCCAGGCTGTCCAGAGCTTGCTTGGGAAAGGTGTGGGAAGGGAAAAGCATGCCAAACAGCTCATCCTAATGAATAAGCTGTTTGGTACCTCCTCTCCTCAGTCTTCCTGGGCAGCAAAGAGCTTACTTCACTGTCTGGGAAGTTTGAGGGTAAGAGATGCCAAACAGCTGATCGTAATATATGTGCTGACTGATGGCTTCTTCTGCCCTCTCCCCAGCCATATGGGAAGGCTGGGAGGGAGAACCACCAAGCAGCTGATCCCCAGATATCAGCTGGCAGGCATTTTCGCTGAATCTGTTCAATGTTTCAGTACACTGGATCAGTGATTTGGTAGATCCCAGTTGTACTGAATCAGGAAACCACAAATCCAAAAAGTACCAATTTTCCCCCATGCTCACCTCCAAAATTGATCATCTAAAAATCAGTTCCCTATATGTGACTGGTAATTGAGATGTAAACCAAGCTGGCTAGAGTTTGAGCATTCCTACCCTCAAATATAAACAAACAAACAAACAAACAAATAAAATTTCCTTTCCTTTAGGAAAGTGGTAGTCACTCTGCTATTCATGGAGAGCCACATTAGCAATTATCTCAACTGAAAGAGCAACATTTACTTACATCTTTGGCTTATATACCTTCATCTCCTAGCTTAATAGTTTCTCTTGAGGCAGCAGTCTTCTGCAAGCACCATGAGGCAAGGGATGTTATCATTTGCCAGAAGGGCAGGTGCTACATTGGGGAATAGTGATCAGAAGAGACACTATCATTGATCTTGGAGTTCTACTGCTAACTATTTGATTTGTGCTATTTGGTTTGGGCAGCTGGATCAAGCACAAATTTACACTTGCTATATTATTTGACTCCACACACATCTGCAATATTTAACTGAGGTCTTCATCTGTTAAGGATTTACTCAAATGGAGCAGTCAAAAAAACTCCATATTCATGCAAATTAAAACCATATATGTATCTTAAATAATCGTATTGATGTACAAACTTTGCAATCATATCTATAGTAATTTCTTCAAAGATTGTTAAAAATAAAAGAATTATTTGCATAGCTCTGCAGAGGGTTATTGATTTTTCCTCCTCTGTTTTTTCCCTCTTTTAGTTTTTATAAAATGCAGAAATTGGATTTAAACAGATTTTCATTGCATTGGAATTCAGTGGGCTGAGCTGATGGAACTGTTGTACAAGCCTTTGTTTACTGATGGTTCATATATAGTTTTCTTTAAACACTTCTTAAATAATTAACAAATGCTCACTTCAAATGGCATTAAGATAGAGATGGATTTGCAGAAATCTCAGTGCAAGCTTCCAAAATGTTCTCTACCCTTCCGAAATAACCACTTGCTATGAGTATATATGTATATTAAATATTTTATACTCCTATTTCTTATACTTTTCTATTTAGCTTTTATTATTAAAAATGTGCTCCTCATCCCCTTCAGATCATTGGCACCTTACCATGCACCTGACAGAAATGTGAATAACTAAATGTTCTCTGCTTCATTGGAACAGGAAATATTCTTAATGTGCATTCATAGATGAAACAAATTTGTTAATTTGAAGCTTAATCAGCAAAAGAACAGTGGGGAAGGGAAATTATTTAGAATCTACTGAGCAGAAGAGTTAGATTTCCCAATCTGAGGCTGGCCAAATGCAGGAAAGAAATGATAAAACTGGAAAGCTGCATAGTTAGATTTCAGTTATTCGGTGCTATTTGGTATGAAGAATAATTACTTGAAAAACTGCATTATTTATTTGTATTAATGTCATATATTATGCACTGGATGCATTAAAACCTCAGAAATAAGGACCTTTTGTCAGGGTCTATTATCTGCCACTTTAACCTACTGGATACTGTTTTAAAATGACCTAGGGATGTCAGGAAAAAGTAAAACACAATGATATGGTAACCCTCCAATTATTAATCATATTTAAAATTAAAAATAAATAAATAATACTAGAAGAGAATTTCAATGAATCTGTATGGCACATTTGTTTTCATTATGATAAAGAACTATAGGGCATGAAAAAGACACAAATGCCAAAAATGCATAGACAGATGAAGGGGTGGGGGAAAATATTCACAGATATAAGGCAGTGGATATGGGGAAAGTAAGAAAGAAGGAAGAGCATAAAAAAGAAGGTACCCACAAATAAGGAATGGGGACCAATGACAATCTGTTATCTGTGAACACCTATTGTGGTTATGTCATGGAATGTCTAGAGAGGGGCTATGTATTTTAGTAGATGTGGAAAGCCAGAAGGCTAAAGCCTCAGAGAGGAACATGGAGAAAACTCATTTCAGTTATAAATGTATGTTGGGGGAACAGGGACAGTGAGATGTGAAGAAGAATCAATTATTATTTTGCTGCATGATAATCAGCCAGAGTTTTGGTTCAAGTATCCTATACAAGAACAGAAGAGCTGTATTTCTGTACCCCACTTTTTACTATCAGAAGGAGTCTCAAAGGGGCTTATACTCATCTTCCCTTCCTCTCCCCACAGCAGACACCATGTGAAATAGGTGAGGCTCAGAGAGCTTTGAGAATTGTGAAAATGGAAAATCCATCTGGCTGTATGTGTAGGCGTGGAGAATGAAACTTCGTTTTTCCAGATCAGAAGCTGCTGCTATTAACCACTACACCAAGCTGATCCTCAATAACTAACCATAGCATCTTTCCTCATCTTTTATGCTCCTTTTCTGTCTTCCTAGTACTTCAGTTGCCGCATATGAGTCCTGCAAATACAAGTCTCCAGTTTGGTTTGCATTCTATAGATGGACATCTTTGTTTTAGATTCAAAGCTATAGCATTTAAACTGCATGCAACAAGGTGGGCAATACATCTACTAAATAAAATAACAAATCTGCTGGCTATTTTGGGTGCATCTGTGTAATACTAAAATCTTCTATGGATTTCCCATTATGCTTCTAATCTTTAAACTGTTCCTGCTGATGCAAGCCCTTTGTTTCATTGGTGCTAGTCCATCACGTTGAGTATCCATCTTGATGACAAGTAAGAGAGTAAATGACTGTTCTGCCTCATAAACAAACCAATGTGGTCTACACAGTAATCATAAAAGTTAATACATAGACATAATGTAGACAAGAATATGGTCCAGTGAGTCATAGCAAAAAGCAACAAATCATGCACCCTATCAAAATGAAAAAAGCTTTAGCAAAACTAAAAGGTTTCAAAGGTTCCACTGTGTGGTTTGCAAGTTTGATTTACACTTTAGCTGATATTACCTAAGTGCACTAGTTTAGGTTCCCACGAGTAGCATCTATCAAAGTAAATGGTGGCGTTTTAGTGCTGCTGACTTCCTTTTCAAAAAAAGAATTTGCCCAATAAATATATTTTGTGGTCACAAATAGTGATGGGACTTTGAACTTGTCATTGATTCCCTTTCCCAAGCATAGCATCATAACTGCAGACCTTCTACAAGCTACTGATTGGGCCGGCATGGAAATGGGGGATTCTCTGTAGGCTATAGATTAAATGCCAGAAAGATTATTCTAGTTTGTGTCTGGTCTATACTTAGAGGTTTTATATGAATGAAGGGAGTAGAGTTCTGGGAAACTTGTGGCAGGGCATATGAAGATGGCAGCAGTTTATGGAGAAATGGAGAAACATCAAGATGGACAATGAGGTGCTAAGAATGAAATCAGTAACAATGAGAAGTGATATACAATTATAGTCTATGGTGTTTTGAGAAAGAGTGCAATTTACTACTGGTCCAGGATGCAGTGGCCAGGGTTCTCACAGAAAAAACTATAGAGCAGTGGTCCCCAACCCCTGGTCCAAGGTTGGGGACCATTGCAATAGAGCAAGCACATTTATTTATTCATTCATTCATTCATTCATTCATTCATTCATTCATTCATTCATTCATTCATTGGATTTCTATCCCGCCACTCCCAGTGGCTCCTGGCGGGTTACAACAATAAAACCTACAGCAAAATCCCCAATAAATTAAAAAACCTGTAATAAAACCCCAATAAAATTACAAACCAAATACCACACAGCTCCCACAATGTCCAAGATGGCGGACTAATACCAAACTCATCCACTCTCCACCAGGGAGGCAAGGGATCATTGATCGATATCCCATCTGAGATTGACCTAGGGGGTCCAACTCTTCCTAGCATGCCAGCCTCAACCATAAACCTGGCGGAAGAGCTCTGTCTTGCAGGCCCTGTGGAATGTTGAAAGTTGTCATAAAAATAGACCATAGGAGCGTCTGGGAATTCTTGCTTATATAAGAACTATCTCTTACTGAGACCTTGCTGAACTGAAGCCATTCACAATTGCCTTGCTGTGATAAATTGTGTGGAACGTATCACTGTGTTATCTCCTGCAGCTAAAATAACAAGAGTCTTGTAACACCTTAAAGACTGATAAGTTTATTTGAGGCATCAGCTTTCAGGAGGTGCATGCCTCTGACAAAATGGACTCTGTCTAACAAAAGCACATGCCATGATATATGTATGAATCTTTAAGGTGTCATAAAATACTTCAGTCTAACAAATGTATTTGTTTATTTATTGGATTTGTTGCCCTCACTCCGATACTATCTGACTCATGGCTGGTTACAGAATAAAATTCCCACAATGAAAACCCAATTAACAACCCACCCGTACAATGCCCAGCAATGAAATAACTAAAACGCTGACTCTCATTACATAGCACACCCCTGAGAAATGGAGAGAACTCTACATATTAGGAGACTCCAGTTCAATGACAGCCAGTGTAGTATAGTGGTTAGATGGGGTCCCTAACCCTATTGAACATAGAGGCAGGTAGGATGTACCAAAACAAAATGGCTTCCACAGGGTGGGTGGCACCTTTTAAAATGGCTGCCCTAGGTACTTCATCCAATCTCAAAATGTATCATCTTCCTATCATGATGCAGTATCTTCAAAGTGAGCTGCAGATTAAAAGGTGCAATGCATGGCTACTGGCCCATTTTTGGCTGCTGGAAGTGAATACTTGGACTGTACCCCTTGGACTATTGGGTTGCCCTTGTCTCTTTTGACTAGCTCTGCTATGAATGTCCAGGCTACCTCAGCAAACTGAAGATGTAATCAGCAAATCTGGGGTAATTATGCCTACATGTAAGAACTAGATTGGATGCCAAAATGTGTCTCCCATGTAAACCCTCATGAGGATGAGCATTGTAATTTTAGATTTCTACTTCTGTGCTATGTTAAAAAGTCTTTATTAAAAATAATCTGACCACCATCTTTGAATTAAGCTACTAATTTCTTTTATTAAAGCTCTCTTGCAAAGCACAAATGTACATCATACTAAAAAATTATTACATCCTTTACCAAAAGATGGCTTGTAGTCATGCCACTATATCAGGAATGGGTACAAACCAGTCATGAACCAAAGTTTGTCACAAATTTTGGGTGATTTGTTTTAAGCAGTTTTCACTAACTAAAGGGATGCCATGCAAAGCAAAGGAAAGCTATGTTTGTGACCTGAAGCAATGTTTGTGAAGTGGTGTTTGCAAATTTAAGAGTTACCACAAACTTCTATTAATTTTGATCCAGTTTATGGTAGTTCATGAAGAGCAGATGGCAGGGGTTTAAATGGCTCTAAACTTTTTGCTGTTCATGGAATTCATTTAGTAGCAGTAAACAGAAAGCAGAGGTTTAAATGACTTTATTTAAACTGCTTTCTGCTCCTTGTTACTCCCTACAAACATGGCAGGGAACAGAAAGCAGGAGTTTAAATGAGTTTGAATCATTTATCCCTCAGCTTTCTGCTTGCTGAAAAAAGCAAAAGGGAGCAGAAAGCAGGTGGTTAAATAGCTGAAAAGTGGTGGGAAGAAGTAAATGGTGGTGCAATGGGTCACAGACTGATATAAACCAGTTCAGTTCATGAATCCATGTATCAGTTTTTGTTTCAGCCATGGACCAAATTGCAAAAATACAGTTTGTGCCCATGCCCACCCTACATAATTCACAATAAGGACTGGAAGAATGGGGGGGGGTCCCATCAATCAATAAAAAGCAATGTGGAGGATTAATACACAAACAATGGGTGTATTAGAACATTTGCTAGAAAAAAATATGTTTGCATACCTGACTGGTTTTGTGCAGTTGAATTTCCCCAGTTGTACTGATCTCTGCGAAGGGCACAAACACTGAACACCACAAGACCCTTAAAAATAATCAACTCTGTAAGAATAAGTACATGACAAAAGGATGCTTATTCTATTAAATTGTTTAAAATTATTTTAATTAATGTTAACACCACCATACATTGACATAGGACATCACTAATCCAAGAGAGTGTTTGGATGCATTTTAAGAAACAAAGAAGACAACTGAAATTATATAATAATGCCAATAATAAACCAAACAGGATGGATGCAAGAAGAGTCTGATGAAACAGTAGGGGGGGGAAGCATTAGTTGCAAGAAATGGGTTTTAACGAGCAATCAATAACCTTTCTCACTGTTTCATCAGCTATTAAGCTGACCCTTCACACTTGCAAATCTTTCTAAGAAAGTAGCTGGAAGTGGTACTCAGGTCTAGACCACAGTGAAGGTCCCTTCTAGTTTAATTGCACCCATCACAATTATATTCCAGGAAAGCCCATTCTTGCTTACTCCAGCTACTTTGTTTACCATGCTGTGCTGCTATTTTCATTCCCAATATCTCCATTGTTTTCTGCAGTGTAGTTAATTTTAACATACTTGAAGTTTAGTATTTTTTTTGCCTAGAAACTATAAAAAAATGATGCAACAGTATTAATGCACAAATAAAGGAAAGTTCACAATGTATCTCTGTTGACCCCTGAAGAGTTTCAGTAGCAACTTCTATGAGGTTTGATTTTCACTTTCTTCTTTTTTCACTTGCAACCCCCCCCCCCAAAAAAAACCAACCCCTCCTCCCCTTGGATCATTAGAAGGAGAAGCCTTTTCTTTCTCACATGAAGAATACTGTAGCAGTTCTCTTTCAACTCAGACTTCCTTTGGTCTTGCCTGTTTGAAACAGATCTTTAATGACATTTTAATGCAGTTTATTGGATTTAATTATTTTTATGGCTAGAAGAACTGTAATTTGCCCTGCTGCATTCTTTGTTTAGGCCACTCCTGACCTTCACTTTGAAATTGCTTAGTTATAGCTGTTCTTGTATTTTAATCTAGAGTAAGATGGGAAAATATGAAATGAAAAGTCCTCTTGCCTCCAGAGAAGACAAGAAGTATAATTATACAGCACCTTTTGCTTCTCATTTTGTTAAATGTGGTTTGTGGTTTAGCATATAAAAACATAAGCTGTCACCCTAGTTCAAAAATGATTGATTCTTACGCTAAAGAATAAACACTAAGCACTCAGCACTGGATAGAAGAAACAGGATTTAGGAGGAGCGTATGCGCTCACATATAAACCCTCTTCAGATGTGCCTGGGGTAGAATGAACACATAATTTGGAAAAGAAGGAAGGCAGTCATGGCAAAAAGTTTCACCCATGCACAGTGTGTACTCTTCTGAAAACATGAAAGGTACGCATGTATAGATGTATGCATGTATGGTCATCTCAACATGGTTAGGAACCCTGCATGTTTAGGTACTCAGAAGCATGAAGAAGCTTTGTTCTCATTGTGATCCCTCTTTCATTGACTTGCAGGAGGGCATTATGTGCTGGAATAAGATGCGACACCAATACTGGGATAAACAAAGACACAGCTTTATTACCTCCCCATGGGAAGGTTGGCACAGCATGGGAGAGGGAGCCTGAACTAGCAGTCAGCAGACTGCATCAACAACCAACGGAGTCCAGAGGCGCCCTGGGGACCCATTCCGTTCCCAGCCGGGAGAGCAGATCTCCTTGCCTACTGAAGTCCGCCAGTATGGGAAGTGACCTATGCGGGGGAGCCAATGGGCATCCACCTCATTTGGTTGCCCCCAGGCCACATGGCAAACGAGCTCCCCGGCCTCCCATCTGGGCAAGCTATGCTCATATACGCGCTGTCTCGTAGAGAGGCCCTGATCCCCAGGGAGTCTGATCACACACTGGACTCCCAGCCAACAGGCTCCATCCCATGCAAACCCGCAGCTGTGACAATTATTGAACAAAACATCCACCTCAAAACCCTGAAAGATTTTGTATACAACAACATAGGGTGGGTGGGAAGGAAGCAGCTCTCTTGGCATTCCTGGCGAAGAGGGTGAGACCCACGCACGTGGCAACTTAAATAGCCGCCATGGGTCCCGCCCTGCCCTTGATGCTGTGCGCGTTGCATTCTGGCAGCACGCACACTAGAGGGCCTCTGGGGGATTGCCTCTTCCTCTCAACAAGCCCTCCGCTGCGTCAATGTTCAGCCGAGGTAAGTCTCAGCCGGGTTTTTATTATATTACAATCGTTGTTCTGCATTGAATATAGTCTGTTGAAAAACTATGTTGCAATGCTCCCTGCATGAAACAATTCATAGCCCTGCCTTTCCTTGTGCAAGGAGGTGCTGCCAGGGGACTAGAAAGGAAGGGGATAACCTGAGCCTTCCTGAAGATATGTAGGAAAACCCCCAAACTAAGTTTCTGGCAGAAGTACCTGTTTTGCTTTGAAAATTAATGGGGCAGGTGGATGAGATTTCCTGTGGGCAGCCCACAGAAATAATATTGCTATAAAATATAAAGGGCTGGTGCACTAACTTTGCTCTGCCTCCTCCTTCTGTGTTATGTATAAGAGGGTCAGGAAAGGCATGATTAGTTTTAATAAAATGTTGTGAGTATTGTTTTAATATTTACAGATGTTCCCAAGGTGTATCAGTGACAGGCACAAATTGTGCAAGGAGAATGTGTCAAAAATAAGAGCAGAGAGAAAGGCAAGATCCATGAGACACTCATTTCTCATAAGGGATTTGAGGCACAATTGACTCTAGCTGGGGGGATGGGGTACAGAATGTCTTTGGGAAATTCCTGAAAATTTTGGAATAGTGCCATGGGAAGGAATTTGGGGAGAGGAAGGCGTTCAGTGGGAATGGGATACTGTATGGTCCAGTATTTGTTGCTATTTTCTCTGGGGAAATTGATCTATTAGGTCTGAAGATTAGTTGTAATTCTGAAAGAACACTGGGCCCACCTAGAGTTTGGCAAATTTAGAAGGCCTCTATGGAATCTATACATCATTCCATCAATACTGACTGCAGAAAGGAGATATCATGGCCTTTTCTCCAGTTGCTGATTTCTGCATGGTACTGCAAGGCTGCGGCCAGTCAGGAGCTAATGGGCTTCAGGCCTGGAGGGTGATGAGTCATGAATAAAACTACAATAAAATACATATTTAGCAGCCCAGTGATAAAGCACCTTCCACAATTATGGACTATTAAGACTTTGGATCTGCTATCAGCTTAGCGCCTTTTGTTTACTGGGCCATGCTTCATTTATTTTCAAGCTGCTCTAGTTTCCCAGAAAATCACCAAGCAGTGTATGAAAGCCAAATGTTTTCTGCCCTAATGAGATTCCACTTTTAAAGGGAAAATAACCTCCCAGAAGCTGGGGGAGGGGGGAGGAGAGACTATCTGCTCCCTTGAGTAAAATGAAGGTGGCAAATCAACCATTATAGTACTTAAAGGAAGCTAATATCTATTCAAGCATGGTAGCATTTGACAGATAAAAATACCAGGCAGGCAGCCACATTCTGGTGCTTCAGAGAAAAGCATATATTCAGACATGAATCCACATAGCCAAGTTGTATGAAAAGCCCACAGAAACACTTGTTGTTTTCTGCTAATGAGATAACTATTAACTGTTTTTATTTACTTTTTAATCCTTGGGTCAGCAGACTTTCATTGAATCTTCTAATACTTTTAATCTACATTAACCATTTGTCTGTGGTTGTCTAATGAAAGCCATTCACATTTGTACAATCCAAATGTCCAGTTGTACTGCTTTAAGTAATGCCCAATTAAAATTATATTTAATCTGAATTATGTTCCTCTCGTGTGACTAGGGCCCTTTCTGCATTTATCGTTTACTGCATTTATGTTCACTGAGTTGGATGTGGATGAGGATAATTCGATAGTTGTGTGAACAACTCTACACCAAAACATTGTCTTCTCTTCCTCCCCCCTATATTTCTAGAGTATAATTTATTCCCCCTCAAAGAAAAGAATCAGGAGTTTTTATGGGGGGTTTAAACAAGCATTTTTAATGAATTTTCCAATTGATCCAGTTAGCAATGGGCATGTTTATGTTTACATGCACACGAAGTGGGTGTGTTTACTCTCTGGTGTCAGTTCTCGCTGATCACCCCCCCACACCCAATCCTGTACAAAGTTGCAATGTGTTTAATGTTTTGGTTGCCCTCTTACCCATTCATAGGATATAGTCTATTACAGGTTATCGTATCCATCCCCCTCTCTTCCCATCCTGTCAGTCTACAAGGCAGCAAAAGCCTCAGTTCTCTGTTTTTTGTTTAAAAAAGAAAATAAAAACTTTACATGGTATATTTCTGAGGTAACTCATAGCTTGTTTGGTGGTTTAGGTGGGAGGGAAGAAGGCTAGAAATGGAAAGGTTGTTAGTTTGATTCTGCCTTTTGCCGGTACATATTTTCCATCACAGAACTGGCAAAACCACACACACATCCTTTACCTTTCTAAGTTCTGCATGAGATTCTGGATGATTCAGTTCACATTTTTTTGCTTATGAAAAGCTCACATTTTTAAAATGGCTGTAAAGCTAGAACAGACTTATTTTTGTAACATATAACTGCAGGGCCCATTCTGTTCCCCCACCTTGGTGAGCAGCATACAGTTCTGCACATGTGATTCATTTCTCTACAGTCTGTTTATTTTTATAATCCATGCACATCCACCAACAGGGCATGATGACCACTAATCTAGTTGTAAATGCTAAGATTTAAAGTACAGTTGTAAATGCTAAGATTTGATCTTAACCAAATGTTATAAGGAAGTCTAAAAATAATAATCAAGCTACAATAATCTGACACAGACATGAAGGTTTTCAGAAGCAAAAGTGGTAAAGAAAGCAAGGGGAAATGTAGATGAGCTTTTCTTTTTTTGACTATTGAGAAACCCCTGAAATATTCTTCAGGCTTTGAAAAAACCCAGAAGTGGCACAGTCATGGAGAATATGGTTGGAAAGCATGCCCACCCAGGGTTCCTCCCCTTCCCAACTCCTCCAGTCCCATCACTGGCTGGTCGACATGACCATATATAGTCATATCACCCAATAAATACTTAAAATACTTAAAAGATATATATAAAATTAACTCCCACCCATTCAGGAAACCGTTCCAAAGCCAACAAGAAACCCTAGGATTTTATGAAACCTTGGTTGTGAAACCATGATGTAGGTGGCCCACACAGCAGGAATCAAACATAGGACCTAGTCATCTGCAGAGGACTGCACTACACAATGATCTATGCCATGGATATTTTTTTTCCGCTGCTGCTCAGAATTCTCTATCCTCTGTCTAGTCTGCTAACACTGACCGCTGATGGTCAATTGATAACATTGTCAGATTTTGAGAAGAATTTTTATGTGCTGCTCTGGAGAGCCTTTCATCCAATTGTCTTCCCTGAGGCAGCTGTTTGTGATAGGCTTAACACAGAGATATTAATTAAACAAGATGCTGAATGACAATGGAATAATTCAGAAAACATGGCCTCAAAAGGCAGATGGGCCATTTTGATGTGGGTTAGCACAGTATGAGAGGGAGGGAGGGGGAAAGGGTATGTGTAGTGGTTGGTGTAGTGGTTAGGAGCATGGACTTCTAATCTGGTGAGCTGGGTTTGATTACGTGCTCCCCCACATGCTCCCCCACATGCAACCACATGCTCCCCCACATGCAAGGGTGACCTTGGGCTCCCCACAGCACTGATAGAGCTGTTCTGACCAAACAGTAAAATCAAGGCTCTCTCAGGCCTATTATGCACGGCTGCTGAAATGGCAGCATGGAGAACGCGGAGGAGGAAGAAGTGAAGCAAACCGCAAACACACGGGATGGAACGCAACGGCGGCAAAACCCAGAGCAGCCGATTATGCACGCGGCCAATATGGAGCCACTATGGTTGTGCCCTAGTAGCCCGGGAAGCTCCACTTTCTTCTGCATTTCGCTAACGCAGCTTTTTCGGCGGCATACGTTGACTCTGCGCCCGGTTGTCACCTGTGGCGTGCATAATTGGTGATTTTAGCCGCCGCCATTCCACCCCAAAAGTGGACCTTCCACTCCGTGCATAATAGGCCTCAGTGTCACCTACCTCACAGGGTGTCTGTTGTGGGGAGAGGAAAGGGAAGGAGATTGTGAGACACTTTGAGACTCCTTTGGGTAGAGAAAAATGTCAAATAAGAACCAACTCTTCATCTGAGTCAGGGGAAAGGAAACTGGAGCCTGCTGAGCAAGCAAGCTGTCTGTCCAGCTTCATCCCCACCAAGAAATGGGAGCCTCTTTGCAAGCTGTGAACTGAATTGTGTACCTCATAATTTTTATTTATGAATAAAGATAGAAGTCTCAAAGATTTGAGCAGGAGAGAAGAAGGTGGGCAGACATATTTCACAAAATGGGCAGTTAGGAGTGGAGGACTGGCATCCCAGTCCAAGTTCACTGGGAAGGTGTGTGTGTGTGGGGGGGGGAGAAATCTGACATTTATGCATGAAAATACTCCAGCTTTGGAGTGGATAAATAGGAGTAATCATTGTATATCCACTCTTTAAAAATCTGGGAAAACAGTGCACAGAATTCATGCCGAACCCAGAATGGTAGAAAATCTGCGCAGAACAACAAAAATCAAACAAACAAGGGACATCAGAAAAATAATCAGGCAGGAATGCATGGTGCACCAACTGGAAAACCCTGCTGCATAAGACCTATTACAGAGAAACCAGATTGGAATGAAGAAATAGGTGCATAGGTGCCTCAAAAGGGATCCAAAGGATCAGCGGGATAAAGGGGATTTTCACTATGGCCTATTATGCACGGCCGCTGAAACGGTGGCATGGAGAACGAGGAGGAGGAAGAAGCGAAGCAAACCAATTATGCACGGGACGGAACACAACGGCGGCAAAACCCAGAGTATCCGATTATGCACAGGGCTACTCCGGAGCCGCTTCTGGTTGCGCCCCGGTCCCAGGAAGCTCCACCTTCTTCCGCATCTCGCTAATGAGGCTTTTTCGGCGGCATAAGTTGACTCTGCACCCGGTTGCCGCCTGCAGCGTGCATAATTGGTGATTTTAGCCGCCACCATTCCACCCCGAATGCAGACTTTCCACTCTGAGCATAATGGGCCTATAAGAGGGAAGGAATTCCTAGCCATGGATGCTATAGGTGAAATCTGATTAACCGTAATGCTTGGAGAAGTTTAGGGACAAGAAATCAATAGAAGATGTGGAAGACCAGTTCAGGGAAGTGATGCCAGTTCAGGGAGATTCCCTGCTCACAAGCACATGCATACACACAAATGTTGCATGATTAGAACTTTGGCTTGTTTCTTTTAGGTTGCTATGAAATTCTGTGTTTTGAGGAGACTGAGAAATATTTGTAAGTTTTGTGGCCAGAATTTTGTTTGCCCTAGTTTATATAAGAATACACAATGCTTCTTGCTTTCTATGTGACTTTGTTCTTCAAGGTGCTCAGTATACGCATACCTTAATGTTATTTCCCACAGCTACATTTATCCAGGGCTTCAAGGTTCAGTTTTGATGCTTAGTTGGGAGTCCCCAAGTAATATACTAGTTTTTGTAGAAGTCCAATACCTTTTAATGGTCTTATGGAGTCAGGGGGATGTTATGTAAACTGTAGGAATACTTTTATAGTACTTAGGTTATGGCAAAGAAAGTTCTCCACTGGTTGAGGCTGAAGGATGAAGGAATCCTTTGATCAGGTCTGTTGCATCTTTTAATATATACATATACATACACATACACACACACACACACACACATATTATAACTCCTCAGTTATATCCTTGGTATGGTCAGATTAGAATGAGACTTGCAGCTAGGGTGGGACAAGAATCTCAGAATTTACCATTTGTCAGAACACAGGGAAAAATCCCAAAGCCTTTTGAAAAGATACAGAAAATTATTTGTCGTACAAGAAAACAATACTTCTGATGAATTAACTACTTAGCATGTAAAGTTGTCATCGTGGTTATATTAGGGTGAATGTGACAGCTTACTCCTTTACATAAGCATACTGCTGACTCATGGTATGTGACATAATTTTTCATAAAAATTAGAATCTTTAACACATGCACATACACATCAAACCTGCAAGAACAGCTTGGTAAATTATCAGTACAGAAACACATCCATTAACAGGAAGGAAAGTCACACCACCATTATATAATTAAAATGCATTTTGCATCGAAATGGAAAGTGAAGATACAGATACAGAATACAGGCCAGATACAGAAATAGAAATAAGAAACTGAAAAAAGTGTCACATTTGCATTTTGTTTTTGTTTAAAAATCGTTAGCTGAATTCTTTGATGACTGAATTCAAGCTAGTCTTATTGGGAAATCACAGGGGTGGTTTTAATGGTTCTAAGACACCCAGTTGTGATGATGATGTTATCCATTCAGTTGTGTCCGACCCACAGCGATTCTATAGGAAAGTCTTTGCCATGCGCCCCTGTCTCTGACTGCTTCTTTTAGTTGGTTCATGGTCATCCCTGTATCGGCTTTGATCATGTCGAGCCGGCGGATCCTTTGAAGGATGTTTTAAATTTTGATTATGAATGTTTTGTAAAGTGCCCCGAGCTTGCTTGCAGAGAGGGATTGTCTGTAAATCTAACAACATTTTCTTCTCCCCTTTCACTCTTTGTTTTTTGGAGTTGTTTTGATGTCTCGCCTAGGGATGAGCTCTGAAGCTTTCATGTGATTTTTGTGATGCACACATTATTGTTATATTTTAGCTGGTCCTAATAAAATGTGTTACATGACTACTGTTTTTGGGATGTGTCTGCAGATCAATACAAGTGGGTGATTATAGTTTATATCAGGTGGAGATGACCTCTGTTAGATCTGAAGAAAACCACTGAATTATGATTTGTCAAGGAATGAAACCTGAACGGTGCTAATATAATTAAATGGTTGAACCCAGGATATAAATAATGTGAACATGCAGAGTCTAAAAATCCAGAACTGTTCATACATAATTTTGGTTACAATATTTTAGACCCTCACAGCAGGGTCTACAATATTTTAGGCCCTCACAGCAGAAACAACAAGGCCATCCAATAACCTGCTAACACAGAAGAGCAGCAGTTTAAGAAAAAATCAGAAAATTAGTATAAAGCCATGCTATGCTTGAGTCACCCGTAAAACTGCCAGTTATTGCAATGAGAAAGACCCTTATATGCCACCACTCTGGCTATCAAATTAAGATAAGCTCTTTTCATACATTGCTTTGGAACTGAGTTGATCCTTGATGTGAATTAATAAAATTAGCAACAATTCTACTTGCAGGCCCTCCATTGGCTGGGAAGATGAGAACATTTGTTCCTTGCTGTCTACCGAGCTTAGGCAAACGGTTCTGTATACGGTGGGAGAAAGTGGACCATAAAACTTGTTCATGCATAAAATATTGCATATTTGCATTGCTTTCTGGGGAAATGTTGCACACTCTTCAGAGCTGAGAATTTATATTTCTGTTTTGTATTACACTGAGCACATGTAATGTGCACATAATTAATACATTACAACAGTAAAAACATCCCTGCTTTTATTCTGGTATTAAAATTAATAGCAAATATGTTCACTCTACCCTGTGATGGAGAGAGATTCCAAAGTCATAGTGTTGCATTAAAGCACAGTAAGATACTTTGTTAAACATGAGAGATAAAATGGTTTACACTTATTTCTCCCGTTAGAGAGAGGAGGGGGAAATTGTCATCTCACTGTCAGCTTTGTTCAGTGGTTTTCAGAAATCACTTATTCAGCAAACATACCAGCCAGACAGCTGGTACCACCTCCAACATGTCACAAATCACACAAGCCACACAAGAGCTCTCTTCTGTCATCCCAAGGATCTCGGTTCCTAACAGCATATTGCACATGGATTCTTAGTCTGGAATAGGTTTGTGAATGCAGCGGCTGAATCAGCCATTCCAGGCTGACACAGCCAGCGCCGCACTGCAGGGGGGGAGGCATGGGTGCCAGAGCGCAACTTGGCGCACACGCTCAGGAGCTCTTCACCTGCATGTGTGCGCTGAGTTGCATAATGGGACCCGCACCTCCCCCCATGTCATGGCGCTGGCTGCGTCGGCCTGGAATAGCAAATTCGGACGCCGCCACACACAACCCTAGTCTGGAATCCATGAACACTTTCATAGAATCATAGAGTTGGAAGGGACTTCCAGGGTCATCTAGTCCAACCCCTTGCACAATGCAGGAACTCACAACTACCCTCCCACCCACAGTGACCCCAAATTTCACGCCCAAGTTATCCCTCTACCAAAAATCTCCAGAATCCAGCCTGGCCTGGAGGAAATTCACCTACCATCCCACAGCAACAATTAGCAATTCTATGAATATTCCCTGGGACTAAACCCTACTGAATAAAATGGTGTTTACTTCTGTGTATTAGTAGGGATTGTCCCATTAGTGCTTATATATGTATGTATTCTAGTCTGAAGTGAATATGCATTCATATACTTACTCAGGAATATTCATATTTGTTGGAATTACAATCAGCAAGTAATTAGGTGAAATCAATTTTTTTAAAGCTGGTTAAGCAGCTAAACTGCACCTGTGTGCTCACTAGTGGTGCTGGCTGGTCAGTGCAGGGATTGCAGCCATGAGCAGTGGAGAAACCCCAACACATGGTCTGAGAACTCCCTTTGTTACAGCCAGCCAAAGCCAACATCCCCCTTCTTCAGGAAGAAGAAGCTCCATGTCCCTTTGCAGAAGCAAGGTGCAGCCATTAAGGCTCTCAGTGTTCTCCATCTGCTGATGTGTGGGATGTAGTCTGCTTGTAGCTTAGCCTACTTCTAATATGTGTCTGTTGTAACTACCATTTAAGCTTTTGGACTCTGCTTCAGTAAGGAGACTGATACAGATGAATATGATACATATTTGTAAATAACCTTCCCCAGTAAAGATTCTTTCTTTGAAACCTCAAGGTACTGCGAGTCTGGATTTGTGCCTTATCCACAAAGGTAGTGAATAACTGCATACTTTCAAGCACTCTGGGTTTTTTTTGGGTTTTTTTTTTTTTTTGCAGTTCTATTTCTCTGAAGGGACTCAGGACCAAGCCAAGTCCAAAAGTTTCAACACTATTCCATGTGTATTCCT
Source organism: Paroedura picta (assembly GCF_049243985.1). Lineage (NCBI taxonomy): Eukaryota > Metazoa > Chordata > Lepidosauria > Squamata > Gekkonidae > Paroedura > Paroedura picta. The sequence continues at coordinate 55,165,594 of NC_135377.1, read as the reverse complement.
TCCTTCTCAGATTATTAAATTTATGTTGACTCAGAAAAAGAAGGTATAATGTGAAGAAAAACAACTCAAATGCATATGTGTTCTCATACACAACAGTGTTTTTAAATGTTACAGTGGAAAGAAGTGATCTTAAAATGCAGTACCCTAACTGCATTCCTATAATGTGTGAGATCCCTTTTGGAGTATGTTAAGGAAGGTACAGAGAATTTACAGACAATCTATCAGCAAAGTTTAACTGCAATAAAATGACTACTGGTGACTGGTTGCCCAATTCTGAATTTTATCCATTATTTGCTTTATATTTTCTTCATTGATATTACAGCCTAAGTTGAAAATCGCAATGTCAGTTCTCAGCTATTCATCAAGAGCCTATAGCAGGCTTTGTCAACCAAGGTCTCATGAAACCCTGGAAGGGTTTCCCATGGATTGGAGTTAATTATATATATATTATATATATAAATTTGTTAAACATTTATTGTGTTATGATCATATTATCTTCAAGGCCTATTCCTAAGAACAGGCCTTGAAAGGGACCCCTCCCCTGGCCCCTTGCCAGGAAGCTTAAGGTAGCTGTAGGCTGCATTTCGCAGCCAGATCAAATGGGGCGGGCGGGGGCTGGGCAGCTCACTAGCAGGGCCGGGACAGAGCTCCTTAGCAGGCAGTCAGAAGCCCGGGAGACCCTAATCAGCAGGCCTAGCCTAGCAGGCCAAGAGGCCCTCGTTGGCAAGCCCTCCACCATGAGCCTTTGCCCAGGGCCCTCTCCCCTTACCTGCTGCTGGCTCCAGGCACTGAGGCATCTGATAGCAAAGAGGATAGAGTCCAGGGATGAAGGGCGGGAGCTGCAGGATTAGGGCCTATCAGGGCAAAGCTGGCTGCACCCTGATTGGCCCTATTCTAACTTGGACAGCCAGACATGTCCCATCCCCCAGGCTGTTTCATAAATATATAGAGGAGCAACAATGGATAAGGATATGGTCATATCAACTCCCCCCCCCTTGAAAATGGCCTGTGATGGGCCTGGGGGGGTTGGGAAGGGGAGGGATTCTGGGTAGGCATGTATACAACTATACTTCCCAATCATGTTCTGCACAATCTTGCCACTTTCAGGATTTCTCAAAGATTTATTCAAGGCGTAAGCTTTCGAGTACATGCACTCTTCCTCAGACTCATTCACTCGAAAGCTCATGCCATGAATAAATCTTTATTGGTCTTAAAGGATATATTGGACTCTATTTTTGTTGTGCTACTTTAGACCAACATGGCTACCTACTTGAATCTATCCTTTAGGACAGCAGTCCCCAACCATTTTCCGGTTGAGGACCGCCTCCAGGTGTGGGGGAGAGTTGCCAGCCCGGGCGCCATGCATGCGCGTTTTCACCAGCAGGTGGAGCTAACACGCATGTGCAGAGTAGCCATGCACATGCGCGTTTGCGTCCACTGGCGTGCCGGAGGCCACGCCTGCCTGTCCCCCCCCCCCACAGCAAGAAGCTAGCCAGGCCTGACGAGCTTCTCACTATGGGGGGTAGAAGGCAGGCATTGGCTGCTGGCGGCCCGGGACTGAGGCCTTAGCGGCCCAGTACCGGGCTGCAAACCGGGGGTTGACGACCCCTGCTTTAGGAGATGGAGTTCATTATTTCAATCAAAGCTTTATCTCTTCAAACATATATACTGTCTTTATGTATTTCTAGAAGATGATAGATCAAATAAATATATCTTCAGAAGGAAATTGTTTTTGCAAGCCTTGAAAGCTCCAAGATGCACAAAATCAGTGGGTGATGTGGAGCAAGGAGATATGGGGCTGTACTCCCACCCACTCAAAGTCTGAAAAATAAGGAGGTAGGGGACTGCTATGGGGGGGGGGGGTCACCATGACACTTACAGAACTTAAAGAGCCAGAAGGGGTGCCAAAGTTGAAGCCTGTCTACCTGTTGGCTTGGCCTCAAATATGGAGGGCATAAAGGTTCATCCAGTTCTAGAACCTCCCCATTGAGCTGCTCCTTCTGTTCACTGGTTTCTCTGAGTCTTCTCTGAGTCTTCCTTCTCTTTCTTGGACATTTAACTGGTGTTGATAAGCACTCCCATGTTGCCTGAAGATCCTTTGCATCAGAACAGTATATTCAGGAAGCCCGATATCTGGCATGGTATATGTCTGCCAGCCAGCTGATTGGTCCCAGGTTGGTGACTTAGTCCTTGCCCACAGTATCCTTCCAGCCAAACCAGCATGGGCAGAGACCTGCTTGGGCAGCTAGCCCCTTGCTTACAAAGTGGGGATTCAAACCTTGGTCTGTTAGATCTTAGACACTCTTAACCACTATAACAAACTGGCTCTCATCTGTCTGCTTATTTGTCTCATCAGCTCTTGTACCATCAGGGCCTTTTCGCACGGGGATCTTTGTTGCAAATTGGTCACTGAATGAAAAATCGCCATTTAAAATAGTGGAATTCGTCGTTTTGCATACCTGGCTTTGTAGTGGAATCAGTTGCGTTTTTTAGCGTTTCCCACAGGCTTCCGGTCTCGGCAGAAATCGCTAGAAAGGAAGTGCTATTGCCAAGCTCGTCCCGCCCCTGGCCGTCAAGCAGCCAATGGGCAGCCGTTAGCATGCTCCCAAACAGCCCCTTTCCCTTTAAGGAAGGTTTTTTTTTAAAAAAAACAAACACACCCATTGTAACGAATCTGGGTAGATTCGTTGCAACGGAGAGACCCATCCAGCTGCCTGGGGTGTTTGAGCTGTCGTTTGATCGTTTGATCGCTAACACGCTATCTCCGAGTGAAAAAAAAAAAATCCCCCCCCCTCACGGGCCCGATTTTCGGCTGAATGGAATGTGTGAAATGTGTGTGCTTAGTGACTGAAGGGGAGGGACTGAAGCCGGGGAAGCCTCTGTTTGAGCTGTCATTTGATCGTGGCCACGCTGCCTCCGAGTGGAAAAAAAAAATCCCCCCCTCCCCCCCCTCACGGGCGCGATTTTCAGCTGAAACAGTGTGAAAAATAAAGGGAAAATACATCAGCAAACGGGCTTCTGCGGGCTTCTTGTGCTGTAAACAGCTCTGAGGAGGGACTGCAGCCTGGGAAGCCTCACTGGCTAAACGGAGGCTCGCCGGTGCGTTGATCTCCACTCGCTCGGGGAAAAAAAATGGCGATCGCTTCGCCGGAAGTTTGGAGGACAGGCTCAGGAGGAGGGACTTTGAAGAACCCGCAACAATGTTAACGCACAGGTCTTTATCGCTATTGTTGCAGATTGGTTGCAGGAGTGTATCGCTTTCCGGAGGGTGAATCCACTTTTTGGGATTCCCCTGAAAGCGCTACAACGAAGCGCTTTTTGTGGGTCGGTTTCAGGAGTGTTGCAGATTGTCTACGACGTCGTGGGTTATTCCAAATTAGTAGCGTTTTCAATTAGCAACCATTGTGCTATTTTGAAGCCGTGCGAAATGGCCCTCAATATATCTAATTATCAATCTATTGATATTTGAAATAAGGGACTGGGCCAGGGGCAGCAAAGACTGATCTTCCTACCAAGCTGAAAAAAATGCCCCAGGTTTTCAGGAAAAAAATCTGAATTGTAAAATCAAAAGTGGGAAGATTCCCCTCCCCTCCATGACAGAAACAGTGTCTGTGTCTTTAAGAAAGCATACCCCCAGAGGCCATTGCTAGGCTATGACACCAGAACTGCTAGTGTTTGGTTTTTTAAAAAAATATATTAAAAGCAGGAGGAGGCCTCTACCCTTTTTCCAGGACAATTTTGGCCTTTTTGAAATTAACAGTTTGGGGCCAGTTCCTCTACCATCCAGCAAGTTATTTGTAAAACTTACTTGTATGACTTACCCAGGTCTGGCTGCTTGCTACTGTACAACAGCTGACATCCCACAAAAGCCACCGTGATGTTGTGGTTAGATTCAGACTAATATTTGGGAGTCCCAGCTTCAAATTTGCACTCCGCTATGGAGGCTCACTGGATAATGTGGAGCTAGTGGCCAAGTGGCTGTCAATTAGCTTGCCTTGGGAAAGCCATAGAACTCCTGACACTTCCAGTGGAGAACTATGAAATCACCTTGTTTTTCCTGATCTGCTTTCATTATAGTCAAAACATAACAACATACTCTCAGAGTTTATATTAATCTAATGGAATTGGCTCAGATTATTTATCTGTTGATTGGATTTTGCTGCCAATACGGTTGTAATTTATCTGTTTTTATGGATTTTTTACTGCAACCGTCACGAGCTGGCAGGGTCAGGGACCGGCATTCAATAAAAGCAAATATAAATAAATAAGTAAATAAACAAACTAACTAACAAATAAATAAATAATGGACTGTAAATGGTTTTGATCTTTGAATCCTGGAAGACAAAGCTATGAAATGGAAGCTGCTATGTTTCAACAGAGAACAGTTCCAGTGACAACATGGAATGAAAACATAGCTAGCATTCTAGCATTTTTAAATGCATGGCTTTGTATTTTCTGCTAGCTATGTCGGCCCAAGTCTAGTCATTATACTACAATACACATTAGATGAAATTCACAGTTTTGTTCTAAATTAGAACAAGAATATGATTAACAAGTCACTTTACTACAGCTACATTCTTAGCTATTACAATAGGAAAAAAGAGATGAAATTGGAACTCTCTTTTGTTACTACTGTAAAAGAATAATTTGGTTCCTGCTTGCAAATTCACAACTATCGCATAGACTTTTTGCCAGGTTTTTTTCACCTTTGGCATTCAGTTTACAAAGGAAAGGGGGAAAGAAGACATTCAAAAATAGAGCTGCCAACTAGCTTTCTGCCAAAGGCCCTTGATTCAACAGACCAGTCATTGCAGCTTCTGGATGAGAGAAATCTTCTGTTTCATTGCTTTCTGCTTTAAAGCACATAAAGATACGTGTTAGAAGACTGTCCTGTCTAGATCACACTGCTAATCCCAGAGAAGAAAGGAAATGCCAGGCAGAAAGCACAAGCAGAAAATGCAAAGATAAGCCTGGTGTGATGACTGTTTCCAATGAAACACTTCAAACAGTGTTTAGACACATGTCTAAATGTGTCTCTACCAAGTAGGAATGAATTTCTGATCCCTGCTGCCTTAGCCCCCATCCGTCTCTGTTCTGAAAGCCAGTGTGGTGTAGTGGTTACGAATGGCAGACTCTAATCTGAAGAATCAGATTTGATTCTCCAGTCTCCTGAATTTGGGATACCATGCGACGATTATGATTGGATTTTGCTGCCAATATGGTTGTATTGAATCTTGTTCTGTACAAGATTCTCAGATATTTTATTCTTCAAGCTTCTGAGCAGGCAAGCAGTTTTCCCTTTCTCCCTCTACAATTTTTCTTCATGATTTCCCCCAACTTTTCAGCATCTTAATTGTCTGCTATGGGAAAAGAAAATGAGACCTGCCCTTTTGCATTCTTGGAGTAACCTTTTCTGCTTGAGAGTCTCCTGAAAGACACAGCCATTTTGGCAGCAGGTGTAGTTTTAATGATGCTTTGATGCCATATGTCAAATCTCATCACTTGCTGTGAGGAGTGACATTTCTCTTGATAGCGCCTAGCAACGGCAATACAGATTGTTGGTGGTCATCTCATACTGTACAAATAGCTCCTTCAGGAAGTACATTTAATTTCAAGTTTATGCTAGATTTCACACTGAATAGTATTATGTCCTGAGCAGTTCTCGTTTGAATAAGGTGAACCTTATCTCTTTAGAGCTGTCACCTCTATATTATATGTATATAAGAAAATTACCTAGATAACCAACACCACAGTAACCAGCAGACCATCAATGATGGAGTTAATCTTTTTTTTTTAAGAGCTGTTTTGTATATCCTTCTGTTTACTATGCATAGGAGTCCCAAAGCAGTTTACTTCCTCACTCCACAACAGACACCATGGGAGGTAATTAGAGCTGAGAGAGCTCGGAGAGAACTGCTCTGAGAATGTGGATAGTGGGGAATCAAACTCAGTTTTTCAGATAAGAGTTCACCACTCTTTAACCACTACTCAATCATACGGACACACCCAGTACTTTAACATTTGCCTAATCATAGCAGTTCAACTTATATGGTAGTATTGATATAATACCAGCCAAAAAGCCTGTTGTATCTGGAGTCTCAGCTAGCCTTTTCAGGGCAGTGGTAGAGGAGCAGGGTGCCTGGCAGCGCTTCCTGCCGCCACCTAGGAAATGCCCACTGAGGGCTCAGTGGTGGGGAGAAGTGCTGATGGGGACTATGTTTCTCCTGCCACCACCCCAAAAAGGCCCACCGAAGCATCAGCAAGGGTTCTTGGGGGTGTGGCAGGAAGCACTCCACCACTGCTCTGAAAAGACTAGCTGAGGCCTTCACAGGGGGTTCCAAGGTAGTGCCAGGAAGCACTTGCGGGGACCCAACTCCTTCCATGTTGGTAGACATGATCGGTGTGGTGGGGAGAAGTGCTACCAGGGACTCTGCTCCTCCCTCCACTGCCCCAAAAAGGCTCACCAAGACATCAGCAGGCATTCTCAGGGCAGTAGTGGGAAGTACTGATAGGGACTCCAGTGCTCCCTCCACCACCCCAAAAATGCTCGCCGAAGCCTCAGCAGGTGTTCTTGGGGTGGCAGTGGGAAATGCTCACCAAGCGTTCTCAATGCTGTGAAGCGCTGTTGGGGATGCACTGCTGGGGATGTGCTGGCAAGGCCGTGACCAATGCTGCTTGGGGTGACAAGAGCACTGGTGGGGACTGGCTTGCCCTCTCCCCCCTGCCCCTGCAGCACCACCGAGGCCTGGTGAGACCCCAGCCAGGGCTGCTTATGGTGGGGGAGAGCACTGGTGAAGGGCTCTTTCTCTCCTTCTCCACCCCCACCACCATGGGGCTCGCAATCCCAGGCCCCACACCCTCCCTCCACCTCCCACTCACCAGCTGGAACTTCTTCCACGTGGAAGAAGCTGGAGGGGGATGCATCCACGTGTGGAACACCCTTTCTGATTGGCCATTCATTGCTGCTCAGTGCTGTTCATTGGTAATGTTATTATGACTCGGAAGAAATCAGTTTTTAGAACTGACAGGTATAGTTGAGACATCTGAGACTAAGACCACCAAACACTATCAAACCAAATCACTCTGAGCCTGCAGGTCATCTCCTTGTAAGAGGTTTCTAATGACAGGTCACAGCCCTGGCTCCAGCAGGTGACTTTTATTTGTTCATTTGTTCATTTGTTTATATTTTAATTTATATGCCACCCCTCTCTGCATGCTCGTGGAATGGTTTCTCCATTAGGTAGCTGCCTTCAGTAAGTCTATCCACTAGGTCGTTATTCTGAATGTTGCAGGAAACTACCATTTTCTGCTTCTTCTCTTTGCATATCAAACTATCTATTTTGTATTCTTCAGCCTAAATGCTCATGCTGGGCTCAGAACCCTGTTGGCAAAGTTTACGTCTACAAAGGAGTAGTGAAGTACTGGCTGCTTGAAGAATAAAATAGTTTTATTAAGCAGAGAAACAACAGTGTAAAGAGTCTGTTCTTCTTCTGGAGGCAATTAGGATGAAATATGTTCAAGGAGAAACAGGAAGTCTCCAATTGAGAAAATCAGGACATAGGAGGAGATTATATGAAAAAATACCAGGAAGTTCCTGAACTACATATGCTAACTGCACATCTCCTCCAATGCCCCCTATAGGATATTCTTCATAAGCTGTTGAATCATACACACTACAGCTCTTCATATTCTAACACCTTCTAGTATTCTATATGGAGCTCCCCAAAAAGATACAAATGTCAAGTCACAATTGTAGTAAGAAAAAGAGTTACATTTCAATGATGAAAATACAAAATCAAACTATTTCAGCTGAGCTCTCTTTTTAATAAGACCCATGCTGAGCTTTTCAATTAGATACCTATTTTTTCATTAAAAGAAACACTTAATATACCTTTTTCTACTTCTTCTTACTATTGTTCTTGATTCTTTTGACCAAAATATCTTCTGGGCTTTCAATACCCTCCCTCACCAGATAAAAGTAAACTTTTTAAATGTGTAGGTTGAGGCCTCCATGAGCTATTACATAGTATAGCCTCAAGGTAACATGTACCACATTTTGAGAAAGAATGCAAAAAAGTTCAGGTTAGCTGGTGCCTGATGTCTGAAAAGGAGAGAAGCAATCAAAGTGAATGTGTCCTTTGCAGGAAGCCTGTAACCTTTTGATATTCTTTTCCTTATAAATGTATGATTATTAATATTAAGGTTGCCAATATTTTGCTTCATATTCATGAACGTCATGGAGATTTCGTTTGTTTTATTATCAGGGCCTTTCTATATAATTCTGAGCCTGCTTCTGACATTTTTCGTGGTGGCATCTTCTTTGGGGGCCATATCTCAGACCCCCTATGTTCAATCTGCATATATCTTGGGAAACAAATAGAGGCGTGTCAGCTGGAGATCCCATGTGCATTTGATGCCTCTATTTTTTACAGGTATGTTCTAGACACTCCTGAACCTGCACCTGTTGTTTTCCCAGAAAGCACTTTCCTGGGAGCACCGTCCTTTGGAGGCCTATAACTTGGCCTTGTAAATGCAATCTTTGCCATACTTGGAGGGCAGGCAGAGGAGAGTAATCTGGAAAGCTCATTTGTAACCACTATGCCACAATTCCCACTATGCCACAATTCCCTCTCCCTCACTCAACAAACATTCCAAACAACAGGTTCCTGACACCTATATCTCCACACCCATGCCCTCATTTGTCACCACACCACCACAACCTCTGACACAACACACACATTCAACCTCATGCCCTTAGAGACTGGACAACTCCTCCCCTTCCTCTTCCCACTGCCAAGCTCTAGTGCCCGTTGTATTCTTGGATACAACGGGCTTTGCCCCTAGTTGTGTGGCATAAGAGAGCAAAGAAGAATAAATCCAGATTTATGCAATCATAGCTGACAATATTACTGGTGATACAGACATGCAGTCCTGCCTCAGGTAAAGAATCCTGCACCATCGTTGCCATTCTCATGACTGGTTTTCAGATTTAGGCAATGAGGAAGGGAGTGTGCACAAAGAACTCAAAATGGCAGCTGCAAGAAAAGAACAAAAACCTTTAATGTAAGCATTTCACCATTTGGCAGCCACAAATTAAATTCTGCCTTGAAAGATGAACTCACTGTAACTAGCAATTTCTTACTGTGGGGTGAGAGGGTAATTTGGGTCTGTATCTAGAAAGGTGAATTTTAGTGCAGAAGCAGACAGAAAAGGTGGCACTTTAAAAAGGCAAATCCAAACAAAATTGCTAGTGTGGAAATGGTCTCTGAATTATATTAAAGATATTACGGGATAAGGTGGAATAAAAGAAGAAGCTGGAAACAAAAGGGGTTGTTAGTTTTGCCCTTTCTGATAGTGTTTTGATACAAACTGCAGGGTTATATGACTAATGCACAAATAAGTTAGTTTAAATCTTCATCTGGGATATCTGCTTGACAGAATTATGCAACCTCCTCAGCCAACTTCCTTCCTTTCTTTTTTGAAATATTTTCAAGGTTCCTACTTACCCTGAACTTTAAGGGCAGCATGGGTTAGGCAATCTAAATAAATATTCCCATGCAGAAATATGAAAGACAATTCTCATAGAATGATCCTGTTAGGTTACAGAACTTCTGCCACCACTGATAACTGAAACTTTCTATTTAAATTTAAAAATACCTTATCTCCCCTTAAGGAAAGTATCCTGTTCCATTTCACATCCATTGACTTCCTACCCTGTTGCTATACCCCACGGCCTGAGCTTCAAAGAAAGATCATAATATTTTTATCTTCTTGGTATCTTGGCATCACTGATAATATCGGTACCTCTCTGGAAAGTTGTTGCAGTGACAGGAGACAGGCTGGAAAGAAACCAACAAACATGAAAAGCTATAGATAGAAATATGAACAGACATCTCCAAGTATATGACTATATAGCCAAAAAAAGGCGGAATCAGATGTAATCAGAATATGTTGGCATCTGTCTGAATAAAATCAACAGAGAGCAGATATAGCCTTAGAAATTTCCCATGCCACTATTTTCATTACAGCAATAATACTGGACCTTCCATGATGCAGTGAATTCCTTGATGTAATATTAATGTATAACATTCTTGTTGTTGAGTTACAACAGTCAGAGTTCCCAGTTCTGTTCCCTTAATAAACTCATAGGACAACCATGCTTTGGTTTTAACTAGTTTATTAAGATTAAAAAATGGCTGATCTACATCATAACAATTTGATTCACAGTCATGAGTGTCAACAGCCAATATTCATTGAGAAATCTATGATATCCCTATTCCATACACTGTGATTTGTGGTCTTTCTCTGAGTCCCTGAGGGAAGAGAAGGGAAGATCTCACAGCCTTTCTTCATCATATTGGGTCCCTCCCTGGCCTCAACAAGATACAGAAGGAACTTCAGCTTGCTCTTATATGCTCTCCTGACCTTCCAGAGCTTTAACACAGACTCTGCTCTCTCCCAGGGCTCCCCTTTCTTTCCCAGATTCAGCCCTGCAATTCTATCCCAACCTGAGTCAGCTAATGGCACCCCTATTCTTCAGGGTCTGGACTGTCCCTGCATTCTTAGCTTGGCTCATATGTCAACCAGGGAGAGACTTATCTTGCTTGGGGGTCTCCAGCTGGTATTCCCCTTCTGTCAGTGGCTGCGTCTCCACCTCTCCCCTCTGCCCTGGCTCTGGCTATGGTTCCCTGGCTATGCCTATGCTACCAGTGTGAGATTTCCTGGTGTTGTTTGCAACAGTGAGGCCAGAACTGCAACTTCCTCTATTGCTACTATCAGCTTTCACTCACCTGGGAAGCCAGCCTTTCTGGAGGCAGCTTTGGAGGGGCCAAAGCCTTTTTATTGTTGGGGTAGAGAGATGAGGCTGCAAAGTTCCTTCCCAGTCTCAATGTTCTTCTGATTTTACCTGTAATTCCTATATAATTATGAATTAGGGGGCTAATTAAAAGATTTTTCTGATCCAGATGAAGGTGACAATAAAGTAAAACATGAGACATGAGTTCAGGGCCTCTAGCTGAGCAGGGACAGTGCCTGTCTGAGTGAGGCATCTGCAAATATCTACTGTAGAGAACTGCAGTCAGTAAGATGTCAAACCTAGCCAGCATGAAGGCTCTGAGGAATTCTGAGATGGAAGAGGTTTGCAACCAAAGTCAGAGATGTTACCTAAGGCCAAGGGAACACAAGCTCTATTTGCAACTGCATGCAGGGACTGCCTCTCAATATCCTTTATCCTCTGGCACAGCAAATGAATGTCTTGATATCTACTGAGCATACATCTAGAATCAAATAGTATTCCAATCAATTTAATTTTTCTTAAAATATGATCCAACCAATTGTTAGATTAAGAGCCAGCTTGGCATAGTGGTTAGGAGTGTGGACTTCTAATCTGGCAAGCTAGGTTTGATTTCATGCTCCCCCACATGCAACCAGCTGGGTGACCTTGGGCTCGCCACAGCACTGATAAAGCTGTTCTGACCGAGCAGTGATATCAGGGCTCTCTCAGCCTCACCCACCTCACAGGATGTCTGTTCTGGGGTGAGGAAAGGGAAGGCAAATGTAAGCCGCTTTGAGATGCCTTCAGGTAGAGAAAAGTGGCATATAAAAACCAACTCATCTTCTTCTAAGTACCCAAGAGCATAGTATACATAGCTAGGGTATTCAGGTTAAAAATGGATAAGCATCAAGAATTTTAAAGACTAGACCCAGACCTTCAAAGACATTGAGCAGACTCTGGGCACAAGGCTGTGTACCCAGCACAGTTTGGAATGCTCAGGGTATGATGTTGAGACAACACTTGAATCATTTCAACTCTCTGATTAAAAGTGCGAATCCAAATAGGCATTCTATAGAACAATTGGACTATGGGTTTAGTCCAATGAATATCAGCAGGGACATATTGGCCCATGGGCATAAAAGAAGAGGGCTACAGCTGAGATACTGCATTTTGCCAGGTTAAGGACTTGATTTTGAGATAATTAAAACAACCAATTAGACATGTTATATGTAGAAGAGTTGTAGAAAAATAGAATAGAATAGAAAACAAGAGTAATAACAGGTGTGAAGAGAGATCAAATTACATATGCAGAAAAAGAAATACCAGAGTATTTTATTGATGAGCTTTCAGAATTATATAAAAGAAGTCTGTTTCAGAAGGACTTAAATAATGTTTTAAAACATCCTGAAAACAAAGTTTGTGCCAGATCATAGAAAATGTTTCAACCAAACAATGCCAATTCAAGAAGTTTCATAGACAATAAATAATATGAAAAAGGAGAAAGCATCAGGCCCATATGGGCTGACAGCAACATACTACAAAAATTTTGAAGACGTTTTATTTTTACTACTGCAAACAGTCATGAATGAGATAAAAAGAGGACAGACAATGCCTCTGATGTAGCAAGAGGCATACATAACATTAATATTTAAAGAAGGCAGGAACTCAACATTACCACAATCATATAGACCTAGCTCACTAAGGAATATAGATTATGCAAATTTTGCTGCAGTAATGACAGAAAGACTTAAAAATGCATACCAAATCTAATACATACTGACCAAACAGGCTTTGTACCATAGAAGTATATGAAAGATAATGCATGATACATAATAGATGCAATTGAATTTCTAAACAAGAAGAGAAAGAAAGCAGCAGTTTTAGTCCTAGCTACTGAGAAAGCATTTGATAATTTAACATGGCCTTTCTTATGGCCTTTCTTACTGAATATACATCAGAACATGGTCTGTGGTCCTGAATTTTGGAACTGGTTGCATGGTATATACTTGAATTAACAAGCAAAGATTTTAATAAACGGGAAATTAACAGAAGTGATCCCAATTTAAAAAAAAAGAATATGCAGGGATGTCCTCTGTCACTTCTACTATTTATCCTAGTAGTAGAGATTTTTAACTGCAAAGAATATACAAAACACAAGGTTTAAGGGAATAAAAGTCATTGATGGAGATTTGGAAATAAATTGGAAGCCAAGACTGATCTGGTCCTGAAGACCTTCTTCAGAAAACATTCTGGCTGCAGTGTTCTGTAACAGGGATTCTGAATACTCTTCAAGGGCAGATGACACCCTAATCCAGGTGTCTTGTAGCATCTACAAATGTCCAGATGTCACCATTATCAAAGTGGGTATAGGTGGGCTTAAGCCTCAAATTTGTTATTTTAATTAGTTTTTTATTTAATTCTGTGAGATTCCTTAGGCTTTCAGAAGCCTAAAAGTCAACTCTGGCTCTTCTCATAGTACATTTCCCCCTAACACACAGAGAGTTCCCCTTAGCTATTACATATAAGGATATACATATAAAAGAAATAGTAAGCTTTCACTTATCCATAAAAGAATGCAACCAGTTTCTGCATGGCACTCAAAGGTAACTGATGTGACAAAGATTGGGGGGGGGGGTTAAATTGGATTTGCCCCCAGAAATAACATATGGCTGTCTGAGTATGGCAAACATGTTAACATTATACATGATTCTTTTTCCTGACTCCAATGTGAACCATATGCATGAGACAAGAGCCAGTGCACCAAGGAGACATTGGTGCACTGCGGAAAGACACTTGCAGACATGTGTTGATAAGTAGCAGCCTGTACAGAATACACTTCTAAGCCACTTTTTAAGACTTTCCCACCCTTTCTTTGCACAATATAACTGATTGCTTACCAAAGAAAGGAGAGACTCTTTTGAACTTTTAAATAATAAAGGTAGTGGAGAGAATGTGTGTGTGCTTATTGTAAGAACACTATTATCCCCTTTTGGCCTGATTTCTTCTGCTGCTTCTCTCCTTTCAATTTACTTGTTCTTGCTGGCCCCATGCTCACCGTTCCTATACTTCTCATAGTCTCTGGATTTTTCTTCAAACCTTAAATGCTCATTATTTTTCTGTCAAACTTGAGTCAAGAGCAGGGAAGACTTTTTTTTCCCCTGGTAAAGCAGTCTCTACTATTATTTCCACAGCAGCCAATTTATTCCTCTAAATGTGATTTTTTCAGTCTTTCCCAATCACTCGTTTTCACAATATTGCTACAGCTTCTTTACATAAGATTTTTTTAGCCGTTACCACCCTTCATCCCTTGCTTCTGAATAAGTCGTTGTAAGCCACTGAGAACCATATTATCTCAACACGTTTACTATTATTTAGTGTGCACTGAGGTGTACATTTATCTCATTATGCTATGTGGTCTGGAAGAGTACATAAATGTTGCCATGCTTGTTTTTCTAATGAAGGAAATAAAGACTGGCAAGACATATTTTTTTACATGTTCTTCATTAGCTTCTTACATCTGGTGAGATCAGGCTAGACTGGGCTTTCTAGGGCAGTACAGACTTGTCCTGCACTGATGAAAAGGATTGCGATAACAAGGAAAGTCCTATCCTCAAATGTTTTGTTGTTGCACATAGTGAAAATAAAATAATGCTATATTACATCATGTGACATCTGCCTAGTGCAGCCTTTTTCAACCTTTTTAGCATTAAGAAATCCCTGAACCATTCTTAAGGCTTTGAGAGACCACAAAGTAGTGCACTTATGCAGAATATGGTTGGGAAGCATAGCTATGACCCATTATGTACGGGCCAGAATGCCCGCACTGGCAGTGGCAGGGCTTTGGTGAAAATCCCCAATAATGCTCACCGCTGCTGCCAGTGCGGGTGTGTCCCGCCCAGGGCTACGGCAGACCCGCGTTAAGCAAATGCGGGAACTTCCGCAGCTTCTTGGTTATGTTGGGCAGCGGCAAGGGCTGGGGCGGGCCGGCGCTGTGCATAATTGACAGTGCTGGGCCTTTAGGCCCACCCGACCCCAACCTAGGGTGTCCCTGTAGGGACATCATATGCCCCCGAGGGTTCTGTGGAGCCTTGGAGCTGGCAGTTGCAACTCCCTGCCCCACCAGAGTGTGTGGAGAGGCCTGCCCCCCCCCAGTCCTCTTCCCCACCTCCCTCCTGGTCACTGCCACTTACCTTGACCGGCAGCGTCCCAGGCCTCCTGGCCCTGGCTCAAAACGTACATGCACGATTTGCCGGCAGCCCTGCATGCCCCACCCCCATGCGTATATAGGGAACAGCATAGCGGCAGCATGGAGTAGCTGTCACCATGGATAAATGGCCTATGGCACACCCACCTGGGGCCTATCCCCCCCCCTCCAGGCCCATTATTGGCCAATATCTATATCTATATCTATATCTATATCTATATCTATATCTATATCTATATCTAAAAACTCCTCCTCATTCAGTTAAACCCTTCCAAGGCCATCAAGAAACCACAGGTTGCGAAAGCTTAGCCTAGTATATTAGCATTGGCTTGCAATTGTTACAAAGCCTTTCTATGTTTCTTTTAACTGTTTTATTTTTTTAAGTTCCTTAAACTCAATATTTCTTTTATTAAGAACACTGGAGGAAAAGCACGGTCTCTGGAACCCAGTCAGTTTTTTTTTTTACATCAATTAGGTTAATTGACAACATTTAAACACTTTTCTAATAATGACCATCTCAGTTTTGTTAACAATAAATCAATTGCACTTTGTTTTTCAAAGGAAGTCAACTTGGTTTTTAAACACTTTGATGTGATACTCTAAAAAGAAGTATGTAGAAGATATTTTTCATATAAGTGGATACCATGGAAACTACCTGTATTAGATGTCTGCACTGGATCTTAGTTTCCATTTTCATTATTATTTGAGCTATGTTGACTTGGAAGAATACATAGATGGTTGCTTTTGGTTCTAAGCATTGTTATCCCTAATATAATTTGATTAATACTAACTTGAAAATAACAAAATAGAAAGAAAATCTTAACTATAATGTTAATTTTGCAACTTGGTACCAAATCCTTAGGCCCAAGGATGGCCAATTAGTTTGGGACGGCAGATTCATGATACATAGAGAGAGTCTGATGGCCTTGTCCAGTGACCATTTGTTCAGTCTGAAGGAAACTTTCTGATTGGACAATGATACTAGATCAGCTCTGTATTTGATTTCTCTCTCTTCAAGTCACAGGATTCTGAGATGTTGTGTGAGGTATTTTTGATTCCTTACTCCAACCAGGAGAGGTTGATGCTATCAGCTTTGATGCTTACAAGGATCACCAGACTAACTAACAATTTTAAATACACTCAATAAAAGTATGTTTTAAAACCATTAAAATCGCCCTTCCCATGAGGAAAGCTCCCTAATTCCCCTCAAAATTCTTTGATCACCTGCTCAGGCTTGTAGACATCCATAGTTCGTTACTATCTTTCTATCTTGCAAGGCTAGATTCAGGAATGTGATAACTGGTAAATCATGAGAACCTGTGCTCACTTGGGTAGCTAGATGAGAAAAGGAAATTAGAAGTGGAATTTTCTTCTGGAAAATTCCATGAAGGGAGATTTCTGATTGGATCCAAGAAACCACCTGATGTCAGTGAACAAAATACTTTAACAAGGTTATAGACCAATGGGAAGCCATTCTAAATTTATGCTTATGCCATAGTAGTATGCTTTGATATATTATACTACATCATGATCAACTGTAATATAGAGAACTCTTTAGGCTACAGCTTGGATTCTTATGCTGCAATAAGATGGCCACTTAATACAGATACTAAATGTATTAGATAGAAAGTTAGCTATTTTTATTTCTCTGTTGCTTAGCTATAGGGATTGTATTGCATACTGATAACCTTTTTAACCTGTCCGATATACATATATTATAAAGGTCTGCTTTATTTGTGTGCTTCTAATGTCAAGGGCACATAGGGCTGGTCACTGCCCATGTAAACAGGAGTGGTGCCTCAAGAGACCTGGGTTTGGTTTCTGACACCTCACCCTAGATGCACATATAACGCCCCCTCCCCAATTACGTACAGAGCACTATCATGGTTACCTACATGGCCCTACAATATATCAGTGTATTTATGGCAAAATTAGCAACAATGCTTCCTTATAACCTGTGCCCATGTAACTATCATATTCTTGAGATTTATCAATAACACTTTTATTTTCTGTACTTGGGAAAAGAAAAGTTTGCACATGTTCAGCAGAAAAATACTGCAGTGTTAGAATTCTTATGAAGGGTTGACACTGTCTAACTTGGACTCAGCAGGGGCTCAAGATGATTAGCTCACAATAAAATGCAATAGTTCCTCTTTACAGGTTTCTGTACAGTATTCAGATTCATTATACTTTGCTGATTCATCATTCAGCATTTCAGGATGGCCCATGCCCTGTTTTCATCTACACTCTGCAATGTAATATATCTTGTCCTGGAAAATGATATTATCTTGCCTCTCATTGTAATAACTGCTGTCCACTTCACCATTCTGCTACATGCTTTTGTAATCAATCCAATGAAGGGGGTAAAGCTTACAAAAGTTTATGCCAAAATAAATTTGTCTATGGCCTATTATGCACGGAGGGGAAGGTCCGCATTCGAGGTGGAATGGCGGCGGCTAAAATCACCAACGCAGAAGAAAGTGGAGCTTCCCAGGTGACCAGGGCGCAACCGGAAGTGGCGCTGGAATGGCCATGTGCATAATTGGGGAGGTCCGTGGTGTACAGGGCTTCTGGGTGTGTTTGCTCTCTCACCTTCCATGTCCTTCGGTTCAGCTGGCAGGGCCTGCGCCTGCGTGTGCTGTGGCCGCCCTGCTTGGCAGATCAGCCTCAGTCAGCACCGCGCTCGCCTCCCTTCCTGTTTGCTCCACATCAACGCCTCGTCAGCCGCAACCGGTGGCTGCTCTGGGTTTTGCCGCCGTTGTGATCCATCCTGTGCATTTGTGGTTTGGCTCACTTCTTCCTCCTCCGCGTTTTGCCAACCACCATTACGGTGGCAGTGCATAATAGGACTTTGAAGTGCCACACAATTCCTTGTTGCTTTGGCTGCAGCAGATTGACATCAGCCCCCTGATATTAGGCCTGGGAGACATCATTAAATCCCAAAGAAAAGGAAACTACCGTGGGTAGAGGCCTATTTTTAAACTCAACAGGAACATGAAAATGATGAACCTAACTTTCCCTCTTCCTGTGCATTACTTTAGTGCGTGAAGCATTTTCCCCTGGCTTGTCTGAACTTATGATACTGGAGCATGGCTCCAGAAAAAAGAAAAGAAGCTTTAGGTAACAAAGAAGAATGAGATACGTTACAGAACTGGGAAAAGCTCAGGGTCAAACCCATACTCTGTCATGGAAGGTTGCTTGTAGACTATTAAATCATGTGTTCAGCAACCAGCTCTTTTATTAGCAAACACTGAACAAAAAACAACAATGAAGAACTTATATACAGTTTGCGGTATCCCAACAAGGATTCTGATTGGTCCTTAATGGCTGCCTGCAGTAGGTCCATAAGGTAGTCCAATAATAGTCTGGATTCAAATTCCCAGCAAATCAGCACCCAGAGTTTTCTATACTACCCTGTGGCTCCAAGCTAGCTATCTTTGTTAAGTAGCATACACAACATTGACTATGGTCAATCACTATCTCTCAGCCTAACATATTGTGAGGCTATAATGGAGGAGGGCAGAAAAGATACTGCAAACTCTTTGGAGTCCCCACTCAGAAGAAAAGTGGGGTAGAAAGTTTTCCTTACCTATGTGGATCAATTTTTTAATTTAAAAAAATTAAGATTGATTCCGGGATTTAAAAAAAAATTAATCTGATGCAAATTCACACCTCCTTCTACCATCTGTGCAAACAAAAATCTAAGGAAAGGTATTTTCTGTTGGGAAGAATCACGTCTTTAAGGGATATTTTTTCTGAGTATTTAGGTATAATAGTATGGCAGGAATAAAGGCAGAGTAGAAATGTCTTTCCCATTGCAACCAGCTAAATGGAATAAAGATAGGGATAAATAAACAAAACAGGTTTATTACGGTAAAGAAAAAGAATAAATGCATCATTTTAAAGATGAAGCAAAATGGGGGGTGGGGGGGTGGAAACACCCCTAATACAATTCCTGTGCATATCCTGAAGGCTGGCTGAAAACAGAACAACTGGGCACAGGAAACATTATCAGAATGATTCTCTTTGGCATGAACATCTGCTTCTAGCTGAAAGATGTCCTTATCAGTTAGATAATCTGCTGAGCTATTCTTTTCTCTTGCTGCCCCTTCTATCAGTTTGAAACTGAAAAGTGAGCATCCAAAATCAACATAATTCCTCATTAGCTTTTAGCTATTATTTTTAGCAGTTGGATTTGGTACATGAAATACATTAAATAATCATTCGGATTTAATTAGAATTCATTTAATTTAAATTGGATTTAGAATAGTTAATTTCTGCATGTGCATCCCTAGTGGTCCAATTCTAGCCTCAAGATCACCCTCATGCTTTAATAGCAGAGAAAAAGTCTGACTGACTATTGTGGCAGGGATCGTACCCCACATAAAAAGAACAACTCTTTTGGGTAAAGTGCTAATAAAGCTGTTTGAAGGCTACATTCCCCATTTTATACAGATTTTGGGCACTGGAGACTTGCTGTGGTCACAACATTTCTGACTGCCTTTCAATCGGCGACGTTTGTCATATTAATAAAAACACTTCTGTGTGATATCAAAGTATTCTCCTGATGACGGAGTCAGCCCGGCACCTTCTCACCCCCTGCTCCTAATTATACAGCATAAGTTTGCTGTAGTGTTTTAGTCTTGCAATATTCATCAGATATAAATAAGCAATTAAAATGCTTTTCATGTGCATAACATATGCACACCAATTAAATGTGTTACATTCAGCGTTTTCTAGGGGAATTCTGTTGTGTCTTCATACTCTAAGCATGGCAGGGTAAAACTAGTATGTTCAAGCAATATTCTTGAGGAACATTCTGTCCAAATTGAGCATTATAATACTGAGCTTAAACTCTGGTGTTTTTCTCTTACATCTTAAAAATATGTCTAATAATTTGCTGCATTTTGTGGGAGTTATTGCTTGGGAGTCTCTGCAAGCTTTTCATTTTCTATTTTCACATACATATTTTGTTAAATACCTTTGGAAAGTTATAATAAAGATAGCTTCACATTTTAAGTTCTCGGTTTGCAGGGGAAAGGGGGAAGAGGATTTTAGAAGTACTGGGTTATCAAGATCAACATCAAAAGCAACTTTTGTTTTTGCAATTGCCTAATTGAATGTGTAAAAAAAGGTATTTTCTTTTGATGCTGATGTCCAAGGAGAGTTTGCAATTTATAACACCTGGCATTATTCAAACATGATCAATTCACAGGGATAGATTTACATGAAATTCTGTGAAAACCCCCAAAATACTTCAATGGCATCATAAAATCTAGGTAATAAATAGCCAGATAGTACTCTTCTGGTGTATACTTTTATAAGCATATGGCTGTGTGTGTCCTAGTTAATATCACAGTTTGACTTTGATATTCTATTTTTTGTCCCGGGGGGTGATACTGCCTGCCTCTTTGGTCCTCTCTGCCTTGCCTCTAAAGCTTGCCTTACCCATTTGCAGCTCTTACTTTCCCTCTAGATCTTCTGCAAGGTTTCTTACTCCTCCTACAAACTGACCTACTTCTCTAACAACTGCAGCACTAATTTCACCAAAGATGCATCTGTTTGATTTCTATACCTCCTTTCGATCCAGAAGAATCCTCAAGATGGCTTACAGAAGATGATAAAGTTCAATTAAGTGGAGAATGCTATCATCTGCCCTGTTATAGGAAGACTGGTGGTATTTTCAGTACAATCAGTGTTTCTGTTAGCCCTTTTTTTGTTAAACTTCTCTGAGGCTCACTCCCTGGACAGCTGACAACTAGACCATCAGGTGCCTAGCCGTGTAGTCCTGGGATGTTGGTATTCTTACTGTTCCAATAGGGAGGAACTGAGTAAAGCAGCCTTGCCTCAGCTGAGAAGCAGCCTTGCCTCAGCTGCACCCCTCCTGAGATTTCAACTGATTTCTAGATGACAGAGATGAGTTTACCTGGCTGCTTTGGAAGGTGGACTATATGGCATTATACCCCATTGAAGTCCCTCTCCTCCACCACCCTTTACTCCTCTGGCTCCACCCCAAAAATCTCCAGGTATTTCCAACCCAGAGTTGGCAATCCTAAATGACATATTGAGCAATGGCAAATGAAGATCAGTTCTCAGTCAGTTTCAGGCTAGGGATATGCACCCGGAAAAAAAAATGGTACTTTTCAGATTCAGCCTGAGTTGATTAAAGGAAAGATTTCAACTTTTTAAGACAGGTTCTACAAGAGAAAGAAATAAAATGCCACTAGAAAAGGCCATTAACAATAGAGGTATATTTTTTTTAAAAAACTACGAAACTAATTAAAATGTAAGAACAAGCCAAGTTATTGGCTGTAGACAAGTGAGCATTTCAATAGTTTTATGATTGGTGGCTCCATACAAGGCAGCATGATGTTCACAAAGAGCCAGTAATGTTCTCATATCCTATTCAAAATTGTGATGGGCACAAAGCAGGACCCCTGCCCTATAAACTGGGAAGTAAATTAGTAAATGTTGTCCAAAGCCTCAAGAGATTAAAATAACTGACAGTTACTATATGGAAAAGATGGTGTGATAATGGAAAAACATATACTTTTCTTGAGAAAGGCTGCACAATAAAAACCCATCCGAGACTTACCTCGGCCGCACATTGACGCAGCGGAGGGCTTGCTGGGAGGGAGAGGCAACCTCTCAGAGGCTTTCTAGCGTGTGCATGCGCACAGCAGAAAGAGAAGGTGACTAAATAGTCACCTGTGGTTACTATTTAAGTCGCCACGTGCATAGGTCTCGCCCTCTTCACGAGGAACGCCACGGAAGCTGCTTCCCTCCCACCCACCCTATGTTGTTTGTATACAGCATTGTTCAGGGTTTTAAGGCATATTTTGTTCAATAATTGTCACAACTGCGGGTTTGCATGGATGGAGCCTGTTGGCAGGGAGTCCGGTGTGCGATCAGACTCCCTGGGTTTTGGGGCCTCTCTACAAGGTGGCGCGTATATGAGCGCGGCTTACCCAGCTGGGAGGCCAGGGGCTTGTTTGCCAGGTGGCCTGGGGACAGCCAAATGAGGTGGACACCCATTGGCTCCCCGGATAGGTTGCTTCCCTTGGTGGCGGACTTCAGTAGGCAAAGGGATCTGCTCTCCCGGCTGGGAATGGTGCGGGTCCCCAGGGCGCCTCTGGACTCCGTGGGTTGTTGGTGCAGTCTGCTGACTGCTAGGTCAGGCTCCCTCTCCCATGCTGTGCCAACCCTCCCGTGGGGAGGTAATAAAGCTGTGGCCTTGTTTATCCCAACATTGGTGTCGCATCTTATTTCAGCACATAATGCCCTCCTGCAAGTCAAATAAATAAATAATGTTGGTGGCTTTAAAAAGACCAATCTGCCCAAATCATTCTGCCTCCTAAGAGATATTGAGGTAATATACCACAAAGGAAGTGCTGGAAAGAGATTGAGCCAGATAGCAACCTTGGGTGGGTTGACAAGGGTTTTTCCTTCACATAACTTTTCCCACCTGTATGTAACTGTCCTAGACCGTTTATGCACTGGGAACTTCACTGTCCCACCCCCCTGTCAGGAGCACAGATCAGGGGCAGATGAGATGCACTGGGCCAAATACTCCCCCATGTGGGTGCAGGAAGAGGTGGGGCAACCTGCCACGACTAAAACTCCAGTCTGAAGCCTTGCATGAAACCTCCAGTGCGTAAACGTTCCTATATACGCCAGAGCCTTATCTGTCTTAGGTGCCAATTTGGTATGTTGCTTGTGCCCTGAATGTGGCCACTGTTTTCAAAAAGAAGAAGAAGAGTTGGATCTTATATGCTGCTTTTCTATACCCGAAGGAGGCTCAAAGCAGCTTACAGTCGCCATTCCTCTCCCCACAACAAACACCCTGGGTGAGGCTGAGAGAACTCTGATATCACTGCTCGGTCAGAACAGTTTTATCAGTGCTGTGGTGAGCCCAAGGTCACCCAGCTTGCTGCATGTGGGGGAGTGCAGAATCGAACCCGGCATGCCAGATTAGAAGTCCGCACTCCTAACCATTACACCAAACTGGCTCTCCTGAGCTTAGTTGTGAAACGTAATTAGTGAAGACACTTGCAAATGTTTGTATCTTGCCTTTGTTTTATTTTGTTTCTTCACGACTGTGTGAAAATAACAATAAATGAAGAACTATATATTCAAACTAGTTGGTTAGCCATGGATCTTGTACACAACTACAAACAATTCTAAAAGGATGAGAGTTGGTACCACTAAGCTCTCTACCTGTTGGCTTGTGGGTAGGTCCTAAATACAAGGTCTGGACTCTACTTGTCTTATTGGTCAAATCCCATGGGATTTGTAGTTGCAGGCTGGTTATACACAGGGCCACCATACTGTCCTGGTTCTGAACTGATTTCAGACTGACTATTGCAGTGTTTTGGTTCTGTCGGGAATGGCCCGACTTGCAGCCAAAGATCCTCTCCCCACAGGCAGACTAGCAGTCTCTCGGGAACAGGGGGCAGCGGCCACAGACCCATACGCGGGAGAGACAAAGGAGGAAAGTGAACAGAAAGGAAACGAAGAACGCCGACAGACTGGTCGCGCCCGGCTCAAAGTGAGGGCAGAACAGATAATGCAGAACAGGTGTACCCGGAAGAACTGGTGGGAGGTTCTTGAGGGCTCGGGAGGTGGGGACGAGGAGAGGAAGGATATTTAAATGGGGCAGTCGGCGTCTGTGAGGAGGCGGGGTTCAGCATAGTGAGGAAACTATTCTGAACCCGGGAGTCGTGAATGCAAGTCATTCAACAGGACTCCGTTCTGAGACGCTGCCTATCCTGAGAACTATCTTTCCTGGCCTGGTCTTCAGCTCCCGACATCGTGGCGGAGAAGGAACAAGAAACCCCGGACCCTGACAGGTTCCTAGGTAGACATATAGTGCTCAATGATATTGAAGTCACTTGCTTCAGAAGAAGAGTCCCTAAGACAAATAAGTTTGCAAAACCCAGATTTTCAAAGTCTGTATCTGGATCATTATTCAAGACCAAGTCTTCAAGACCAAATCTTCTGAGTCAATTCCTACATCAGTGGTGGCAATAGGTCTGGTACACTGCAGGTAGTTGTGCTATGTCAAAGTTTCTTGCTTACTAGCGGTGGGACCCAGTTTTCCAGTCTGTAATAAATTGAGGGGCTTTCAGCTTCCTGTGCAAACCTTAATGCATGGCTTGACTCTCCATTCGCAGTTCCTTGTTTTTCTGTCGTTCACCCTTTGGCAACAGTGATGCCACTAACTGAATTTCTTTATATACATTCATTGAACTCAAGAATATTTGGGTAGATATCCATAGTTTGAGATTCACAGTTTAGAACTATATGATATGCCAACGATTCCACCTCTTTGGTAGCCATAATCACATAGATCAGAATGTTATAACTTTGGTTATAACAGTATAGACCAGGGGTAGTCAAACTGCAGCCCTCCAGATGTCCATGGACTACAATTCCCGTGGGAATTGTAGTCCATGGACATCTGGAGGGCCGCAGTTTGACTACCCCTAGTATAGATAGTGGCATTTATGAGAAAGTGCCCTTCAAACCTAGAAGAAAAATGTTTATTTTAGACAGCTCAGAAATGCTATTCATCACCAAACTATCTGCTGTAAAAGGCAGGGAAGCCGATTCAGATGTCTGTTTTCTCTCCATACCTGTAAATTGTTTCAGTCTCTACTCCCTTTTCATCAGAGCTCACTGATGCAGTAGAAAGCACACTTATCTATTTTTCTTGGTTTGTAAGTAAGAACAGCTGTGCTTTGTAACAGCAGACGATAACAAGAGAGACTCTGCTTTGAGATCTACTCAGCATACTAACAATGTGTATCAATCAGACGATATTGCACTGCCAGGTAATTATTCTTGCATTTGGTGGCTCGTGATGGGATCTCTAACTTAAGATGTATTTTAATATACAAGCCTTTTCTTCTGTATTTTTCATCCGTCTCATCTTCATGTGCACATCTCTTATCCAAGGCATTTCAAATTCTTTGGAGGCTGCTATGGCTCTTTAGGAAGTAGTCCAGCTTTCTCCTAAAAGCATGCACTCAGGATTATATGGTCAAACTGACTGAAGCCAAGTCAGACAATCTATGTCTCAGTTTCAGATAGCACTCTGTTTACCTGTAGCAGTTCTTCATACAGCAAAGCTGCAGGAGACAAAATGAACAGATGCAAGGAGCCTTATTGAGCAAGCCGATGTGCTGCATTCAAACTGCTTGGAGAGAAAACGCAGCCACAACCCCAATGTGTCACATTTACAGGTAGACTAAAAGCTTTATTTGAATTCTAACCAAGTATTACTGGACAGTTTTTAAACAGTTTAAAAATACTGCTATTTGCAGTGCTACATGACCTCTAGAGTAGTCCTGACTGGCTTACTGGCTAATTAGGTGACATCACAATCAGCCCCTATTACAGGAGTGCAAATAATTCATGATGATTAATTTGATACATTTGGTCGCTCTGTAAGCAATTCACAAAACAGATTGTTGTGGCTCTCGGAAATTCATTAGTCGAGAATTGCTGGAAGAATAAATGCACAAACCATGTCAAGCACAAAACCGAACCAAGGTATAGAAAAGAGATATAGGGGAATACAGAGCTGCATAATTTATAGCATTCGATGAGCCACGCTATTAGTTTTATTCACTATCATGCTGGGACTCAGCTAGCAGTAGGCAATACTTTTCCAAGAGATAAGCATCTCTGGAATTTTTAATCTAATGGAATCCAGCATGGAAGTGGTTTTCTCAGGGTAATCTCTCCAATATAATATTGAAAAATTGGCTTTTTGGGAATGTACATGAGTGCAAAACACATGCAGGCACGCACACACACCTTCAGATTCAGAGCAATCATATATCATTTTAAAAATCTGAGTTAATTCAAAATTAATTTCCACTGGTTTTAATAAGAGGTGGGAGATTTGCCAGATCTGTGTCCCTTCTATTGGGGTGATTTTTTTAAGGGGCTGCACCTCACTCCATTGTGATCCTACCTCCCAAATATCAGGCAGAAGTTTTCCTATTCTATAGACTTTTAACATGTTCACTTGTGTTTTACCCATATCTGTGCAATAGTTGGTGTAGTTTCTCAATGGGCATTCTCCTAAGTTCATAAATTCAATGTGAGTGGAGCAGACAATTTCTATCTCTGTTTGGGAATGTATGTCACATATAACTGGGTAGATCCCTTGATGCACGCATTGTTTTTCTTAAGTAATGTACTTGCACTCCTTTGCATGACCAGAAATGAGCTAATAGAAGTTGGAGGAGGAACTTTTGGAGTTAAGAAATTGGACAGGTAGGGGAAATTCAAAGTACATGGAGGTCCAGATCTTGGCATCACCTGACCTGCCTGCCAGTCAAATAACTCCAGTCCACCCCAGCCACCTTCTGGGGTAGGGGACCATGAGATGAAAGGATATTTGATTCCATAAGGATAGCCACTGCTAAGTGGTGTCCCCTGTCACTTGAATATTAGGGTAACCCCTGGCAACTCCCCAAATTGGGCATACAGGTTCAGTGGTAGAGCTTTATTTCTAAGCTTCTCATTTCTGTTGAACCAACAACTCTTGAAGACCTCTAACACCAGACAGGTCTCCAGACCCCCCATATCTGTGGAGAAGACCAACAAGGCTACAGCCACTGATGAATAATAATAATGAGTTGGTTTTTATACCCTGCTTTTCACTATCCAAAGGAGTCTCAAAGCAGCTTCCCTTCCTCTCCCTACCACAGATATCCTGCATGGAAAGTGGGGCTGAGAGAGCCCTGACAGAACTGCTCTGTTAGACCAGATGTAACAGGACTGTGACTAGCTCAAGGTCACCCAGCTGGCTGCATGCAGAGGAGTGGGGTTTCAAATCTGGTTTCCCATATTAGAAGCCACCACTCTTAACCACTACACCAAGCTGGTTGGAGGGGCAACTGACTGAAATATTTGCTGTATTATGGTACTTTCCCAACTTCCCAGACTTCTTCTATAAATTGGTCTGAATAGCAATGGGCTGCCCTCTTGGTCTGGCCCTAATCTGTGTTAGGCTTCAGTAAGGTAAACATATAGAAACCATACGGTCTCCTATCTCAGATCATTTCCAAGATGTAATACCTGGGGGGGGGGGGGTCCTCATCATTTCCAAAAGCTGAGATAATGTAATGAGATAAAGTATCAAGGAAAGCCCAGATGATCCGGGGGGGGGGGGGAGGGTTGGTCCCGTTAAAGCTGGATAATGCCATTAAAGCATCCGCACAATCCCAGAAAGGAAAAGCAAGAGTAAAGAATCTGGGGAGGAGGACAGCAAGAGTGGGTACTCTAAGGACCAGGAACCTTAAGGTAACACAGAGGAAATGTAAATAAGCCAGTGGAGGAAACGGTGAAGAAAGATTATGCACACTAAGTGTGGTCCACTGTGCATTTGATGTGGCAGACCCGGAAAACATAGGAACAGTGTTTAGCAAACATGAAAAGCATTGTCAAAAAAGCACTGAAACCAGGCACAGAAAGAACCATGTGTCCAAGTGAGCTTCCTGGGCAGCCTAGCAATATAACTCTCCTAATTGGCCTTTTCCTTGCCATCTCCTCAATCCAGTCCAGGCCCCACAAAAGGCCATGCAGTGGGAGGAGGCTGGCCCTGGATTTGCACCCTTGCATCCACTTGGTCTCATCAGCTGACCCCATGGCCAGGCCCTTCTAGTTGAATGCAGGCAGCCCTGGCCTCCACTGTCTATACGAACTCTATCCACTTTCATAGGGCCACAAACAGGACCCACAGGTGAATCAGGATCCCAGCTTATGGCTTATTTGATCATATATAATTATTGTGAAGTTTCTAGAGTTGATGGTTTGTTTTTTATAGTCATTGATATTGTTAGATTGATTATGTTAGTAATACGTTTATGGATATTTGTGTTTATTTTATATAGCCTTTTAATTTTTAAAAAGTAATTTAAATGCTGGAGGCACAAGTTTGCTACGTCCGTAGCCTAGACCATGAAAGGAAAATTCTATTACTTTTGGTATGTACTGTCATTGTGGCTTTATTATCTGACAAATGTAAGTGGGCAATGAAGATTAATAAAGCAAGAAAAGGGGATAAATTTAATTTACTGATTCTTTGACTGTGGGTATCTAGTAATTACTATTGCATTTCAACAGCATTTAGTCATGTTCTGTTTAAAAAAATACTTGAGGACAATTTGATTGAAGACCAGGGAGTCTGAAAATCAGAATATATATTTTAACTAAATCAAATGATAATTTCTACAAAGTCTCATTTAAATGTATGAAATCTTTTCCAATAATATATGTGCTATATAGGTTGTGAAAACACATCTATTCTGCAAGTGACAACTAGCAAACAGACCACATCAGCATGCACTTTTAAATAGCTTTGATGCCCTTATTTTTGAAGCTACATTCCTTTAGGAGTACCCAGACCAACTAATATCAGTATTAATCAGTGTTAAGGTAGTTGTATGGCATTATCCATTCTCCCAAGCCCATAATAAGCCTAAAGGTCAACCCATGATTGACCAACAGGCAATATGTACAACCTTTGAGGCAATGACAACATCATTTAGCATTGGTTTTTGCTAGTCTCTTTAGGGCATAAACTAGAAACAGATCTTCTATTATAGCCATCCACATGCTGAACTATCTGCAGATTGTTACTATAAAGAAGTATAAATGTTGTATGATTGCAGGCATTCTTTGTTACAGAATTTATGAGACCAATCTGATATGTTTATTGCTTTTAATTTTGTACTAATTTCAAAGAATTAAACAAGATGTGATGGCATTGTCTTCACCATCAGAAGGATGCCAAATCTATTATAACATCATTAAAAAATGCCAGGAGGGCCGAATCATACAGTGGGCTGGGGCAGCCCCAAAAGAGCTGGGACTTTGGGCCAGGATCCCCTATGCACCTGAAAATCTACCAAGCCAGTCCCTGGAAATCTACCAAGCCACTCTTCCATATAAATAATGGTAAAGGCCAGTTACTGCTGAAGAACACTCAATACTCCCATATAAGCCTAGTTTTTCAGCACCTTTTTCGCACTGAAAAAGCCCTCCTTGGTTTATACGCAGGTATATATGGTAATTGAAATAAAAGCCTGCTCCAGCCAGCCAATCATTGCATTGCCTTTTACAAATGTGTACTGCAAGCTGAGCTTGGTCTGGTGGCTTGTAGGACATCAACTGTTTGAGTGAGGGACTCTGATATTTTTTTTCCCTTTTGCCTTCACTTCTTTCTCTTCTTAATCACTTCTTCCAAACTATTCTTCTAGTTTCTGTGGGTGGAGTAGGTTTTGGGGGTGCTTTGGGATTTACTGCTTCTGTATCCTTCTTTTATCTGAGGGGCAGCATTGTTTGCCTGTACTTCTTGGGTTTTTTTTTTTAAGTTGATTTTTACAGTTCTTTCTTTCAGTATTCAGTTTTACAGTTCTTTCAGTGTTTTGTTCTGGGTGGGGCATTTCAGCTGTAGTTAGAGTTGTTCATTCTCCCAGTTTGGTAGCTGTTATACTAGGTTGCCAACTTTGGGTACTGTTGTTCTGCTCTGGTTTGCTGGCCTGGTGGGGCACTGTTTGGTTCTCCTGTCAGAGTTTTCCTCACAGAGCAGTTCTGTCAGAGCTCTCTCAGGGTGTCGGGCATCAAGAGTGGAAGGGAAGGTAATTGTAAGCCACTTTGAGGGGGGTACAAAAACCAGCAGCTATTCATCCTCTTGACTTTCCTGTATTTGTTGGGGGGGGGGGCTGGATGGGATAGCCTGTGATGATGAAGCATTCCCCACCCTTGGCTTATATGCGAGTCAATAAGTTTGCCCAGATGCTGTGGTAAAATTAGGCACCTTAGCTTATATGCGGGTCAGCTTATATGCGAATATATACAGATTTATGGACACACATACACAATTAGATAATCAAAGTAAGTTTAGGGGAAAACTGTTACTCAGATTGTTATTCAAAAGTGTCAATTAGAAAGCTATACATACCACATGGTATAAAAAGAACAGAATGTGTAGTTTATGGTTTATGATTTATGGATGGAGAAGTTAAAGAGAAAAAAAATTAATAATAATAGTAATAAGAATGTAATCTTGTGTGGTGTAAGATACCTCTTCTTTGTTCCTTATTCGCTAGTTAATTGTTTTCTTTTTCTGTAATTTGTGTTAAAATAATAAAACATAGCAAAGATAGCTATACAAAAATACATTACAAAAATGTATAAAAAAGAGTACAAAGTAGGGATAGACACAAACCAGGAAACACTATTGGGTTTATGGTTCATAAGATGCACAGTTCATGAACAGTCACAAACATTTTGATGTCTGATGAATCACTTTAGTTTCTGAAGTTCATGATGTGGTAGAACAGCCCCCTGATGAGCTAGGGACACCAAATTCATCAGAAATCTCTGAATGAGTCTCTTCTATTGACCCTCCAAGCTTAGTGAAAATTGGATTTATTGGGTTTGAGTTATGCCTCCCAAGAGGTGCCTACAGAAAAGTATTTTTTGAAGAAATGACCCACATGAGTTCAAGAAGTTCAGGAGTGTATAGAACAGATCCTGTGCAAGATTGAGACATCAAACAGCCCAAGCCAATTCCAGGGAGATAAGCTGCTTCACAAGATAGATTTGGGCTGTGTGGGGAGGGGAAGGGTTAAATGTCTGGCAGCCAGGGTTTGGTTTCACTTCCCCAATTTTCCAAAAGTAGGGAAGCAAAAAGGATCTCTGTGATGGAGGAGCATTGTTTCAGAAAACCTGAATCGCCTGGATAGAAAGACAAATCAATTCAAGGTTTAACAATTTAGCCCAAAAACCTAAGAGTGTGGAGCTGAGCAGAGCATATATATATAGCTTTCTGATCCCATAGAGCAGAATAGGACCTCTGTTATTGGCAGTGCCTATTAAGCTTTGGAGTGTTCCTATTGGAGTTTTAAGGGATGGAGAATTATACCGCCCCAAACTCCTTGAGGTTTTGTAAACTGTTTAAGTGGAAACAGCCTGTCTAGAAATGTATCCATGGACCATCAGAAACAGTGCCAAAGCTCATGAAATGTTCATGCTGGGCATGCTTCCACAAACAGTGCTTTGTAAACCATGAAATGGTCAAAATTCATGATGAACTTTAGTTCATGAGCTGGTTTGTGCCCATCTTTTGTGCCAAGCAAAGGTATATCCTTAAGGAGGCACCCTGGAGTGTGAGTGAGCCCTACTCAGATGGGAAGGCTGGAAGCTCGCATGGCCAGGTGGCCTGGCATGTCAGGCCTGTGCTCTCCTGGCATGTCAGGTTGGAACACCTCCTGGCTGAGCACAGCAGCAGGGGAGACCCGTTTTCCCAGGGGAGGAAACGGGTGCCTCCCTGATGCTGTGGTTGATAAGAATTACGGCAGGTGCCATTGGTATAGGCTGTAGCCAGAAGTTTGCACCCAGCAGACTGTTGTGTCTTCTTTCCTGCCCAAACAGCCCAACTGCAAGTCAAATAACTCTATGCAAACATTACTAGTTGAAGATTTATGGGGAGAAGTGGGTATTCTCTGTAGTTGTAGTCTCCTTTCTGATTTGGTGTCCACTTGGCACACCACGTTAATTAAAGGCTCTTCAGTTCTTTCACTTGTTGCTTCATTTGTCTGAAGAAGTGCAATTCTCATTAGTGCCGCATGCTCTGCCACTACATGCTGCTGCTTATTACCAGTTCAATCACAAATAATTTAGTCTCTAATTAAATGCTCAGATTTTAGACAATGGTTTAGAAAGCTAAAAATTCAGAAGCCAGGCTCTTGCACTCATATTTATACAATTCAAAACAACTCTTGAGTTCCCCAAGCAGTTCCAGGACATTGTGTGTAACTTCACCTCTCTTGCTGTTTTTTTTTTCTTCCTTTTGTTCTCTTTTATGGAGATCTTTGAAGCTTTGCAGATTTTGTTCACAGCTATACTTAATATCTATGTGCAGTGTGTTCTGACAATCTGTGGGGTTCAAGTAAGCAAAAGGTGAGGTCTCCAGTCACAATTCTACTTTATTGCCACATGTGATCTCTCTGTACTTGAAAATTATTTGAAAAGGACCAAACATGTATTTATTCATATAGTCCACACAAAAGAGATTGCCTTGGGGATGTCTAGATCAGGCTATACATTCTTTTTTCCTATACTATCCAGACAAAAACATTCTGCCTGTCTTTTTGAATAGATATGGAATTCCAAGTAGTCATATTATCGAAGGTATAGGAGATAGCTGGGATCTCTCTTATCAAAGAGAGAAATTAAGTCTGCCAGAATGTATATGTACATGTACATATATACATGTATATAAATACCGGTAGATTTTGATTAGATAACACTGATCACTCATGAAAAAGAGCAATCTTATGATTAAAAAAAACACAGGTGGATCTGTTCTTTATTACTTCAGTTGTGTAGTTTACTTTAAGTTTTCTCTTGCTTAAAAAGAAGCCTCTCAAAGCTTTACAGGGGACACAGTGTTTTGCTGATTTCTCATCTAAATAAGTATCTACCAATCTAACCACTAGATTCAAAATCAATACAGCCACACTCAGGTTCAAGCAATATTTTTAATCAAAAACATAAATCAGAGACATTTGGGATAAAAAATACCAATAAGCTTTATTAAGAATAAAAATTTTATTCCCTTCATTCTCTGCAATAGCCCCTTTATACAACAAGCACTGCATTCAGGAAATGGATGCTGTCACTCACAGTGCCTCTTGCCGTGTGGCAGAGGCCTGGCTATCTTGTCTGCATTGGGCTTTCAGGGTGATTCACATCAAGATGTAAAAACAGATGATTCTCCAGTACGAGCCCTGTTAGATTTTTTTCCCTGCTGGTGGTGATAAATGAAAGAGTAGCTCCTAAAAGTAGCATTGCAGTCATTACAATTTTCATATTGCTAGACAGTTACACACAGAAATATCCCCCAAAGGGCATCTAAGAGTTTTTAACAGGTTGAAATAATGGACTGAGATTCACTGATGCCATTCAAATCTCTGAGAAAATCCATATTTAGGCCAAACGAATGTTACACAATGGTATCAGAGGTTTTTTTTCTCTAAAACGTTCCCATAATAGATTTATTTTTAAAAACCTGGTGATTACAAAGCTCCCAATATGCTAAAAAATATCCATATTTTAAGATGGGTTTGGGAGTCAACAAGATTTGAGTCCAGTAGGACCTTAGACACAAACAATATTTTGGGAGTATGAATGTTTGAGTCAAAGCTTCCTTTGTCAAATATGAAGGCATGATTGATTCTCACAAGCTTAGACCTCAGAAAACTTGCTGGTGTCTAAAACACTGCTGTACTTGATCCTAGCTCTTCCACTGCAGACCAACCAAGCCACTTTCCGAAATTAGCTTCATGAAAGATTCAAGTGGGTGATCATGTTGGTCTGAACAAAACTTGAGTCCAATGGTGTCTTTAAGACCAACAAAAGTTAATACTGAGTATGAACTTCTTGTGTACACACATACACATCCTCAGACAATGAAATAGGAATCATCAGAGTACAGATAGAAGAAAATAGTAAATTAGCTGTAAATTTACTACTAGTAATTAGAGAGTAAATTAATTTACTAGCAGTAATTTATTGCTATGTTTCTCTCTCATTATAGCTGTACTCTGATTATTCCTATATAATTGTCTGAAGAAGTGTGCGCGCACATGAAAGTTCGTACCTTGAATAAAACTTGGTTGGTTTTAATGGTGCCATTGGACTCAAATTTTATTCCATCTTCATGAAAATTGTGGATATCGCTACAAATTGAAGCTTTACACACTGTGCACTGAAAGGTCAATATAAAAAGTGATGGCTAAGTTTTGTCCTCTTTCTTTTCACAAAGTTATTGCAGGAAAATACATGACACAGTGCAAGGCTGTAACTCTGCTTAAGACAGACTTGTTATTTTTGGAAGAAAGGGAGATTTGCAAAGATTTGGTTTCAAAGATCTGTCCAGGCAGAGTGACATCTAGAAAGACCAGATCAGTCACTCAACGACCTAACCTTAAAACAAACCCAGAGGCACCATCACATTTGCCTCAGGAATTTTCTGGGCAGATGTTGCTATAGAACTACCTGAAAAAAATTGTAAATATTCAAGGGACTTTGCAGCAGAAAGTTCTGCTCTGGAAATATACCAGCAATTAGAATTTTAATCATGATAATCTTTATGAAAGGACAAGATTTAAAAAATCATACACTTTTTTGGGGGTAATAGGTTTAGTTTTTCAGTGTTATACAAGTTATACATCTAAAGCCACTAATTAAGAGTTGTCATTGGCATTGGGTATAAGCTAACGAAGTGGACTAATGTAACCGGCTGGCACCAGTGTGGGAAGTGACAATATCTGGAAGGCAAATTTTGTGTAAATCTCTTGTTTGCTCAATTCATAATGTCTTCTGTAAGAATCAAAATACTCCTTTTTTCTTTCTTTCTGGTAGCATTACAAAATTGTCAGTATTCCAAGCCTGATATTTAAACTCTTAGATATCATGCAAGCCTCACTTATAACCTTGACGTTTTGTTCTTCTCAAAAGCAACTTTTCAACAGCAAAACAAAAAAAGTTTCTCCCCCTTCTTGGCTATAAATTGTATCATACTAATCTAATCTGCATATCCATGATAAATAAAAATGAAAACCCAAATCTTAATCTAATTTTACATAGAATTAAATAGGGGTATGATACTGGGGTGTTATAGTTGATGTATGTCTGGTAGGGGATTCTGGAAGTTAATTTATCTTAGGGTTTTTTCCTACAGGCTCTTGAACCCACCTTGGCTTCTGAAGCCAGACAGATTCCTCTTTTTAAGGTTTCACACATCTGCTTACCTCCCATGGTTATTAGAGCCTTAACTCACATTTTTCAAAGCCTGCTTTGGTCCAAGAAGGATTTTTGTTGTTGATGTTGTTCTTCAGAGTCATGGTAGACTATCACTTTTAAAAGATCTATATTTGTTTCTTGTTCTGCCTTATCCCCCTTTGGCTTTAGAATAATATACAACAGGAAGTGAATACCTTGCATGTTTATTAACAAGCTTACAAAAAACAAGGTCATGTATACAAATAAATGTAAAAATCAGGCTTAATCAAACCCTCCAACCCTTGAACACTAAAACCAAACTAAGGAGAAATTCACAACAAACTATACTGTGGATCAATTTGTTCTATCTCAATGAACTTCAAATTCGGCAGGGGACAAGACTGGTTCATTACAAATCTGGTCAACCAATCAGAAGAGGGACAGCATACTGCTTCAATCAGTGGCACCCCTTCACCTACAAAATGTTGCTGGCTAAGCCACCATATGTATGGTACACAATTAGCTGGTTGCTATAGTAGTAGAGATGCCAACATGGATATGGAAACCCTTTGGAATTACCACATTTCCATACTACAGAGATCATTCTCCCTGGAGAACATTGGACACTTTGGAGAGAGGTGTCTTTCACATTGTACACCTCTGAGCCACCCCAGCCCCAGGTTCCAATTCAGAATGGAGAGGAAAAAATGAACAGTTCAGAGTGGAAATTGGGTTTAGGTACAGATGGTTTGTTTGTATTTAAAATTGAGCCCAATGAGCTTTAAAATCCTAGTGCAGATAAGCCCCTGATCTACTATATAGTAGATCCTAGTAGGAATTTGCCAGGTTGACTAACTGTTTCATGCTGTCTCTTTGGGCAAGATGTTATAATTAAATAGGTCTGGTTATTTATAAAATGGATTAGACACCAGCTAGCCAGCAGGAATAAGGCAAGTTCTTCAGAATAGGATGGCTATTTGACAAATACATGAGACATCCAGCATGATGGAGCATCCCTTGCAAGCAATCATATTGGTGAGCTATGAAGGAATGCCTCTGGGAGGAGTCTTGTAGTTCATCAGGGAAGAGGAATGAGGTTTGGCACTTCCCTACACATATAGCCATACAGGTAGTTATAAGCAATGCCAGCAGATGCACTGGCTGAGTTTGGAGTTTGGTGGATTTGTCCAAAGGGTATACCTACAGCACAAATGAAGGCCAGTTGAATCACAAATCCAAAAAGAAGAAAAGTTTGACTTATTGGCTATCCTAATTTTCCTTTGAGTTTAGTAAATGGCAATGTATTGTTCAGTGTTCATCAAAATAAAATATTATATTTTGATAGATATTTGCATCATATCTTTTATATTAGAAAACTCAAAAATAACCAAAACTGATTCCAGATATATTCAATATTTCAATATACCGTTTTCAATCCCCTTTTGCCAAGGAACAGTAAAAAGGCCTCCTTAGAATTGTGAGCCTTTGGGACATTGTATATGAAATAACTGAAGACTTGACAAGAATCTTGGTTTGCAAATTTTGCCAGTGATGAAGAAAGGATTGAAAACACGATATTAAAATACTGCATTTATCCGGAACCTGTTTTGGTTATTTTTTAATTTTCTAATATAAAAGATATGATACAAATATCTATGAAAATATAATATTTTATTTTGATGAACATTGAACGACACATTGCCATTTACTAAACTCATAGGAAAATTAGGATAGCCAATAAGTCAAAGGGTACACCTGGCAGAAATCTAGCAAAACCTGTCCTCAAAATCACCAGGTTATTGAAATATGTAGTGACTAGTAATCAAGCCCGCTGCAGCTAAATGCAGCGGGCGCTAGGCACTTACTGTGGCGTCGGTGGCTGGCTTGCTCGTCAGCGGCTTGGTCGGCGGCGGCAGCGGCGTTCTCTCGGCGTGTGCGGCGCTCTCTGGCCTCTGGCGAAGCACCCAGGCCAGGCAGCGCAGGTCCGGCTCCTCGGCCAGCAGCGGCAGGAGCTGGCAGAAAGTGGAGTCGTGGCTGCGGCGTTCTCTCGTCGTCGTCGGGCTGGCGCGGCGAGAGGCGCTTCGCGCCTCTCACCGCACCAGGCCGCGAGGCAGGGAACCCCCGGCAGCCGCGCTTCGCGCGACTGCCGGGGGCTCCCTGGGGCGGCGGCCTGACGCAGCGAGAGGCGCTTCGCACCTCTCGCCGTGTCAGGCCGGGAGCAACTGCGAGCTGCGCTGTGCGCGGCTCGCAGTTGCTGGGGCTGGGAATCGGAGGGACCAATCGGCAGGCGCGAAGCGCCTGCCGATTGGTCCCTCCGATTGTCTGTCGTGAGGAAGTGTCCAATCCGGACCCTTCCTCATCACGGACAAAGCCCACCTCAAGGCCCCTTAACGAATTATTTAGTCCGTGGCGCCCGTGGCGCCACGGGCGGTTTAAAGATGTAGACCAACCATTAAATTCTTTTAAATAACTGTTTTCATAAGAAACCAGTTGAATCCATACTTGGTTGTCTCTTGTTCTCATGGGGAAGGGTAAAACAGTAGGAACATTCAGAAACCTATGAGATAACTTTTTCAGTCAACATGGAATTTTTTTTGTTTTTTGCTGAAGGTCGGAATTCTTCTGCAAAAGAACTCCAAAAAGAGGCTCCAACTGGAAATCACTGCATTATTCATCAGTGGGTTTGACAGCTACTAGTGTATCTCAGTAGGTCTAACAATTTTCTTATTTCCTATAGGTGTTAAAGTGTTTACCATAACTACGTAGTTTGTGTTATCATCATTAATTACAGCTGTTAGATGACTACAAAAGATAACAAATGAAGACTTTTAGCCCAATGCTCCTTATGTTTGAGAAAGGGAATGTTCCTGATGTTTGAGAAAGGGAACAAGTACAAAGTAATGCACATTGGACAAAAGATCCTAACTATAGATATGTTTATAGGGTCCAAACTACCAGTAAATGATCAAGAGGGATCTCAGAGTCATAGTAGATAATTCATGAAAAATGTAGATTCAGTATGCGACTGCAGTAAAAAAGGCAAATGCTATGATGGAGATTCTTAGGAAGGTGGCTGAAAACAAATCAGTCAGTATCATAATGCCCCTGTATAAATCTATGGCGTGTCCTCATGTGGAATGTTGTTTACAGTTACCATGTCTAATTTGTATATCCTTGTCTGTGACTGTAAAAATAAATAAAATATTGTGTACACTTCTGGTCATTGCAGTTCTAAAATGAAATTATAGATTTGGAAAAGGTGCATAAAAGGGCAACTAAAATGACTAAGCGGGTGGAATTTTCCTGTGAAGAATGGTTAAAAAGGTTAGGGTTCTTTTGCCTGGATAAACAGCAGCTGAGAATTTAGATGACAGAGGTTTACAAAATTATGCATGGGATAGAGAAGTAGAGAAAAGTACTTTTTCTGCCTTACTCACAATACAAGAACTTGTGGCATTCAGTGAAATTAGGACAGAAGAAGAAGAGTTGGTTCTTATATGCCACTTTTCCCTACCCGTAGGAGGCTCAACGTGGCTTACAGTCGCCTTCCCATTCCTCTCCCCACAACAGACACCCTGTGGGGTGGGTAAGGCTGAGAGAGCGCTGATATCACTGCTCGGTCAGAACAGTTTTATCAGTGCCGTGGCGAGCCCAAGGCCACCCAGCTGGTTGCATGTGGAGGAGCCCAGAATCAAACCAGGCATGCCAGATTAGAAGTCCGCATTCCTAACCACTACACCAAACTGGCTCTCAGATACAAGTAAATGCTTCTTTAGCCAAAGAGTAGTTAAAATGTGGAATTCACTGTTGTATTCTTGGAGTTTGGGGGAGGGGCAACAGTGGGAGGACTTCTGGAGTTCTGGACCTGTTGGCAACCTCCTGGTGGCACCTGGGGTTTGGCCATTGCATGACACAGAGTATGTCACACATACTCTTATGTTCTTATGTTCTTAAAAATGAATTCTTAATCCATTTCCAATGTCATAATATATGATGACTTTTTTCTCAAACTTTGTTGGGGATTCAAACATTTTCAGAGTTTGGAATCCATCTTACAGTTTATAAGACATATGAAATGACATCAACAGATTGCCACAAGAATTTATTTTATTTCCCTAATTACATCTTAATCTAGAGTCTAGATCCTTTTTGTCCCCCACCCTTAACAGCTATCCATCCTTGCTGTCAATTCTGCTTTGCATTTACTGCCTCATTCATCTTGAAATCCAATTAGAAACTCACCCTGTATGTATGGTGAGAACACATGTCTATGCAAAGATTTCTGGTCTGCTCATTTCCTTGTATCACTAGTATTTGTCTCATCCTTCTGAAACTGGAAGGTTTGAAAGATGAAGAATATTGAGTTACATTCATTGTTTGACAGTGATGGTGAGTTGTTCTTTCAAGTGAAAGCTTCCCAACCTGGCTTCTGTAGAAATCCCTGTGGAATTACCTGAATTTCCAGTTGTGCTAGAAACAGCTGTTAGCTCTTTCCACATATATAGAGATGTTGATAAGAAAGCCTCAGGGCCCTACCATATGACCTGCATATTTTGGTCCAAAGCTATTTATGTATCTTCCTGTCTAGGGATTAGGGATGTGCACGAACTGATTCACAAGCCAAAATTCAGGCTGAACTTGTCCTGTTTCATAGTCCCTGAACTATTGTTCAAGGAAGGTGATATTCCACAAACATTTGCTGGACTTTTGTCTGGTTCATATTGACATTCAGGACATTTAAAAGGGGTTACACATCAGCATTTAGGTTTAAGTGGCCGTGAGCCATTTAACTCTTAACTTTTGCTCCCCCTCCCACTTTCTAGTCAGGGAAGCAAAATGGACCAGTAAAAAAGCTTTCAGCTATTTCAGTCTAACAGCTGACAGAAGCACCCACCTCACTGTTAGGCTGAAATGGCTGTAAGTCATTTAACCTGTCAGTTGTGCTAAGCTAGTCATTTAAACCTAAGCACTTGTTGAGTTTGCCTGTCAGGGATGCCTAATCAGCTGTTAAGTTTAAATGGCTGTGAACCACTAAACACATTCAGGAAGGTAGTTAGTTAGTTAGTTGTTAGTTAGTTAGTTTTGTGCTATCACTTGGCTGATTGCTAGTATTAAGCAGCTCTTATTCAGATTGAAAAATGTTGAAATCAATGCACAACTGCAAACCCAAAAGGTAAAGCTCACAATTCCCAATAAATTAGCAACTCAGTCATTAAATGGATGTGGGGTTGTTAATTATGCAGTGCTATTTGCCTTGGAAAGCAACTGCAAATGACAAATTATGCTTTGAGTCAAAAAGCAAATAGCTAGACAATAGTGCATGTACAGCACAAATGTAAACTCCCCCCACAAAAAAAAACATACCCAGAGTAAAAGCAAAAGGAGTGAAGACAAGAAGTTTGTTAAATTGCCTATTTCAGAACAGGGTGCTCTAAAGGTCAAATTCTTTAATTGAAACAAGAGTGTCTGAAAAATAATAGCACATTCTGTGGCACTGCTTGTTGCTTATATGACCTTACCACAGAATTTAGGACTATTTCCACATAACTGCAAACTTGAACTTTCCTGGCCATTCAGCTTGGCACTTTAGACTTCCAAACATGAGTTTCTTTTCTGTCCAGTATGCAAGGACAGATTACCGGTAAATGGTAGGAATCAAGGAGAATGGTAATAGAAAAAGTCATCCAATACTCCATGAATTCCTGCAAGAGAAAGTTCCATAGAAACTAGGAAATGACAGGCTTCCATAGTATGAAGTCAATAATATTAGAACATTAAAAAATGTTAATAAGCTGTGCTTTTTTATTATTTATTTATTTATTTATTTATTTATTTATTTATTTATTTATTTATTTATTTATTTATTTATTTATTTATTTATTTATTTGACCGTCACTTTCAGTGAACTGGCTCATGGCAGTTTACGGGTATGTAAAATACAGATCCAATCCATAAAATAAAAATGTCAACAGTATAAAGCAAAACCCCCATTAAAATATAACTCTAAAACTCTACAATATTACAGATGGTGGAAATAATTAATAACCAAACTCATTCCCTGCACAGGGAACCATTTGAATGGGCTTCTACATGGTATTTGTGTACT
Organism: Paroedura picta; assembly: GCF_049243985.1. NCBI lineage: Eukaryota > Metazoa > Chordata > Lepidosauria > Squamata > Gekkonidae > Paroedura > Paroedura picta. Next base: position 55,124,701 of record NC_135377.1, on the reverse strand, counting down.
TAGGGATGGCATGAACTAGCTCATGAATGAAAGTTTTTGATTAATTTTGGCCCGTTCGTGGTTCGCAAACTGAAGTCCATGAACTGAAAAGCCACTATGAACATTCATGAATTTTAAGGCAGTTTGTGACTGTTCATGAAAGTTCATGAAAAACTGTTGACTGGCAGGAAGGCATATGGGCCACACAACTTTGGGAGCCCTTAGGTTTGGTCCCCCTGATCCAATCTTTTTTGAGATTTAGAGGGAAGTCAGGGAAGAGCCTCCCAGAGTGATTCTGCGCTCCCCCACATGCTGCCAGCAGGGTGACCTTGGGCTCCCAGCACTGAAAAAACTGTTCTGACCGGGCAGTGATATCAGCGCTCTCTCAGCCTCACCCACCCCACAGGGGAGAGGAATGGGAATGGGAAGGCAACTGTAAGCCGCTTTGAGCCTCCTTTGGGTAGGGAAAAGCGGCATATAAGAACCAACTCTTCTTCTTCTTCTTCTTCTTCTTCTTCTTCTTCTTCTTCTTCTTCTTCTTCTTCTTCTTCTTCTTCTTCTTCTTCTTCTTCTTCTTCTTCTAAGCTGCCGGGCTAGGGGAGGGGACCCTTTCAAGGCCGTTCTTAGGAACAGGCTTTGAAGCTAGTTTCCAAATATATGGGAAGGAGAAAGTGAGTTTCTATAAAAAGACATTTGTGGTGTGCTTTAATGCCAATAATGTGCAAAACAGAAACTTTGGCATATTGTTTTATGCATTTTACTCAAATGGAATGTGTGCCACATCTATCAATCTGCCAGAATGGTACACAGTCCCTAATAGGAGAACAGAGGGTGGTGTATTTACTTCCTCTGCCATGGAATACTCTAATCTGAGTGTGGGTACTAACAACTTTGACCACCATCAGGAGCCTGGATGTGATTTTGGACTTGTCATTATTGATGGAGGCCCAGGTCACAAATGCTGCCTGCCAGGTTTTTTACCATCTCTCCCAGAAGCAGCAGTTAGCATCTTACCTGTCAGCACCTTACCCGACCACTGTGATCCATGCAATGATCACCTCTAGTTTATACTGCCACATGCATGGCTATCCTTGTATCTGATCTGGAAATTTCAATTCCATAACACAGTTTCCTGGGTTCTTACAGGAACCAGGTGAAGACAGCACATTTGACCAATGCACACCAAGATGCACTGGCCCCAGATTGAGGATTGAATCAGGTTCAATGTACTGGTACTTACCTTTAAGGCCTAAACATTCTAGGAAGGAACTCAGAAGTTGAGCTGTACAATAAAATAATGTAAAACTTGTTGACTATTTATTATAGTGCACAATTAAAAACAGAATAAAAACTTAATAAAAACTATACAGAACTAACAGCACATAAGACCAAATGTGTTTCGACTCTACTGGGTCTTCCTCAGTGGTCAGAACTGTGATAATACACCCTATATAAAATATCTATATTAAACTCTTTATAAAGTGTAGCTGAGTGGTTGAATGGGATCTGTAAATCATGGCTCCAACCAAATATATGTAAATTCTATCCTTTTTGGAGACCACCTCCTATGATACATGCCTAGGGTCACCACTCTTCGCTATTATATAATTCTGTGCTGCGAGTGTATCTCAAGTGCATCAGAAAAAAGCTATACACTGTTTTAAATTATGCACTATAATAAATAGTGTACCTACCTGTTAAGGTTGGGTTGTGTTCCTTTTTTGATTTTGGCCTAAACTTTCTAGGACACTAATCCCTAAGGCACTGTCTTTACCCATATGCCCCCCGGACAAATCTTCAATCGAGCAAACAAAATCTACTTAAGATACCTGGTCCCAGATAAGTCAAATGGCCTCATTTGGAGCCGGGGCCCTTTCTGCTCTGGTTCTGGCCTGGTAGAAGGCTCTTCCAAGTGAGATCAGGGCCCTACAGGACTAGAAACAGCCCTTCAAGACCTGTAAGACAGAGCTGTTCCACCTAATAACAAATAAATAACATAATAGCACTTTCCTCTCCTCCCACTGGAAGGATGGGGGGAACTTTTTGATTTTTGCTATATAGTGGTTTTTAATGTTAATATTCGAATCTTGTTTTATTGTTTCAACATGTAAGCTGCCTTGAGCCCTCAGGGAAGGGTGGCATAAAAATCTGATCTATAACCTTGCCAAGATGCAGGTACCTGGGGAGAGGGCTTCTTCTTCCCAGAATTCCTAGGTTAGGGGCTTCCTGTGGCAGCAGACAGAAAACTATATATGATGTCGATCCCATGAAGTAAGGGGTCTTTTTGGTCATTTTGGTCTTTGGCCTGCTGAACATCAGATACAGAGCTTGCTCTTGGAAGAAACAGCCATCTCGGACAGTGAGCAATGCAATGAAACATTGGAACCTCTTTAAGCAAAGGTGCCTGCTCTGTATTTAATATCACATAGGATATGTTTAGCAAAGGGACAGAAGTACTGTGTTTCATCAAGTTTGTTTTGTCTCTTTTGCTTTACTCTGTGCTGAGTTAAAGATCTGCTTTTTAAAATTTTGTTATTTTAATAAAATCTTTTATAAATTGGAAGTTGGCCATGGTCTTCTGATATGCATATTGCTCCCCTGCCTCAGAAATGCCAGCATAGTGTAAAGGGAAGACCCAGAGAGAGTAATTGCAGTAATTTGCCCCGATAATCCTCAGGTGCTAGTACTGTGGGAGACCACAGAGGCAAAACCTCACAGGTTTGAATGGGGCAGCTTGGGATCCTGGCCCTCCAAGCTGTGACCCTGTACTTTAGTCAGGTGGTGGCATCAGTTACCCAGAGAATTCCTTTTGCTACCCACCTGGAGTTGGCACCCAGCCAGAACAGGGGCTGGGCAAGGATGGGACTGGGCCTGCAAGGCAGAATCAGGCTGGATCCGTCACACAAATTCTATTTTCTGCAGGGAAACTGATCTCTATGGTCTGTTAAGAAGGTTGCCAAACTCCAAGTATGGCCTGGAGTTCTCTCAGAATTGATATCCAGACTACATAGATCATTTCCTCAGACAAAGTGGCAGCTTTGGAGGGAAAAGAGCATGGTATACCCTTGAGTCCAATTAAAATACCTCCCCAGATTCCACACGCTACAGGCACCCTCCCTTTCAAGACTACAGTTGGCAACTGTATCTGGAGATCACTTATAATTCCAGAAGTCTAGTCTCCACGTGGAGGCTGGCAACCCTAACTGTGAAAGAATAACTCTGTTCCTTTAGGCATCTCTGTACCTTAGGAATTCAATATTATTATGTGAAAAAATGATACAAAATGTTTAATTTATGCTCTGGCAAGTTGAATTGCTAGCTGTTATACTTTTTTTTTTTTGCTGTAGACAATTTATGTAATTATCTCCCTTACATTTTTCTTTTTACCTTCCCTTGTGGACAGTGCTAATTGCAACTTCCTCTGTTTGTACTCTGGAAGACAGCAGCTGTTTCCAGAGTTGCTAATGATGCTCAAATTCTGTGCCAGAACAGCCAAAAAAACCACACATAAAAACAGACAGACTTTTTCTTCCTAACCTTCCAACCTTATAGCTGCCCCGAGCTTTTACTGAGCTGAAAATACAGTTTAAACCAAGTGAAACATTCAGCTTCTCCTGTACAGAGGCCACTTAGTTTAGACATATCTTCTTCTATGGTTTTCCTAGTTACCACCACTTACAGAAACATTAAAATACACAGAATAGATTGCATATTACTGAAATAATTTTTAAAAGCCTCTTTTCTCAGTCAATCATTCACATGTTGGGAGGGGAACACTGACAGAACAACACATGAGCAGTGATGACTGCTCTCAACCAACCTCCATGCCTCTTTCCCCAGCCTGCAGCTGGACATTGCACCTCGGGGAGACTCAGCAACCCCAAGGAGGAGCTTCTGGACATGCTGAGTACTCTGATCCCCTGGAAAGAGAGGGGAAACCCACCCCAGCTCTCTGGGACTTCACATAGGATTGGCTGAAGGGGAGGAGGAAGGGGTCACCCATCCCAGCCTAACCCTGCTCAACCTGGCCCCTGCCCTGGCTCTCTCTCTCTAACATACTCACTCTTCCCCAAGGGCTGGAGGAGAGTCTTGTATTTTCAAGCCTGCTTGAAGAAAGACACACTTCCTAGTAGAACATTGCATCTTCTCCTGAGGCCATGTATCTTCTTTAAACTGCTGTTTCACACACACACACACACACACACACACAAGCAATGTTTAAAAATTTCCTTGATACTATTTTTCCCCCAGAGAACTAAGTTCAGTGGGAAAAAATGTAGTATCACTAGTAGTGCACAACTTTATTACCTGGAGCTTTATTACAAATGAAGACAGTAGGAATGGCAGAAGGCATGAATAGGAGGAACAACTTCAATGTAGGCAATGGAGGAGTGGAGGCATGGACTCCAAAGGGGGGGGGGATGGCAGAGGAGGGGGAGGGGACTGATGGAATCTTTATGCTTTTGAAATGTTCATTTTGGGAGCAAAGCAAGGGGAAACCCACCAGAAAAGCACTCTCAAAATACCCAGGGAAACAGCAACCAGAAAGTGAACTGAGCACTGAAGGAAAGCAAGAAGATCAAGAAGAAGAGTTGGTTCTTAAACGCCGCTTTTCTTCTACCCCAAAGGAGTCTCAAAGCAGCTTACAGTTGCCTTCCCTTTCCTTTCCATGCTGGTACATGAGGAAAGCAAGAGGATATACAGAATGAAATAAAAAACCTTGAAGGATGTGCATTATGAAAGCACAGGAAAATGCCAGTGCATAAAAGACCTTAGTCATAGAATCATAGAAACATAGAGTTGGAAGGGACCACACAGGCCATCTAGTCCAACCCCCTACTCAATGCAGGATCAGCCCAAAAGCATCCTAAAGTATCCAAGAAAAGTGTGTATCCAGCCTTTGCTTGAAGACTGCCAGTGAGGGGGAGTATGCTATACTGTATGTCATATTCTTGGATTAAAATATAAGGTATTTCCTGTGATGAGAACAGGATCCTAATTGGTTTCCCAGCAAACTAGAGCAAATAAAATCTTGCCCTCTAAACAGAACCTTAAAGTGTGTAAACGGGCAGATGAACATTTTCATGACAGAGACATACAAGAAGAATTTTTTCTCCAGGTTGTTGACAAGACCTGCTTGGCTAAGTTAACCCTGAGCTATGGGTCTGAGGAAGATGCCCTTTAAATTGATTATTTTGTGTGCTCACCAAGTTCTTCTGCAGGGAATAATCATTTTAACCACAGTGCTACTGAGAAAGCCTATTTAAGCCATCCGTCCTTCTAGATTTTCTCAAATGAGCTCCCCACTTGTGTTTTCCCTATTTGATCATCACAACTACCTTGTGAGGTAAATTAGGGTGGAAAGCATCTCTGATCCTTGGTCACTCAGTGAGCTTTATGGCATAGTGTGGACCTCAACTTCCCAGATCCTAGTCTGGCATGTGTTACCCATACTTGACCCAGAGGATGCGAAATGAGCTTTTAAAGGTGTTCCAGAAAGGAATAATGCAGGACCTTGTAGATCTGTGTATACCAGTTTGGATCTCAGCAAAGCTACCCCACAATAATATTATGAAGAAAGGGAATGAGAGAGGGATTGTAACACAAATAATTATTTTATTTTGTACAAAATAGGCATGTGCAAGGAGAAGAAGGTTTGGACCATTATTGATCTGGGCTGAATAAATTCAGACTGAATCCATTCATCTGAATTACCTATAGTGTAGTTTTGATTCAACCAAATCGATTCAGATACGACTGAATCAATTTGGCACTATGGAAACAAATGGTGTCATTCAAATCCATGGGAATGTTCCCCTTTCCATCTGGACTCTGGGGAAGGGTTGGAGTTTGAGGTAGAGACCTCAAACTTGCAACAAAGTTGCAGGAACCTCTCTTTAAAAGAACCCCAAGTTGCAAAAATATTGGACAAGGGGGTCCAATTCTAGGGGTATCCAAAAAGAGTGCCCCATCCTATCTCAGGTGTGTTCTCATCACAGGAAATAATGGCGGTTGGATGAGGGCATAGAACTGGGAAGGATAGCCAGAGGAAATCTAGGAAAAGCCTGGCAGCTATTTGGACTTTAAAAAAGGAGAGGGCTGGCATGGCCTCTCAGCCAAGTCACCCCCCTCCAGCCTGACAAGGTGATCAGCCTTTGACTGATACTAGCTGATGCTGTCAGGGCCTTTCCTAGAGGAATAGTGCTGTGTCTATGCAGAACTGAGGCTGGCCAGGCAAAGTCTGCATCCAACTGCAGCTGCCATCCGGCAGCTGCAAAGACAGCACCAGGGATATCTGGGGTCCTGCTTCCTTGCATCTGCATGATAAGAAACGCTTCCCCTGAATGCTATTGTTAAAAATGCAACAGATGTATAAGAAAGGATCTGGCAATTCAAGAGCAAAGGCTATATTAACAGCGCTGTGACCTTCTCAAGTACACGGTTTCTCTAGAGCAGTAGCTCATATATATTTACAGAAGAATACTTTATTCAATGAGTTTAGAATTTATCTCCTGTGTATCTACTGAGTGTAATATCTTCCCCAGCCGACTGAAACCTTCTGTGACAATTCAGAAAGAAGATCTGGCTGAAAAGTACATATATTATCAGCAATTACATGGCAAATCAGTACTGAAGTACACCTACATGTAACGGTAACATATATCAGATTTCGCACATTAAAAATAATTCACAGAGATCATATTGACTTAAGTAGGATATGCTTGTCTTTAAAAAAAGACTTGGGTATTTTCTTCTGGAAAATCTGCTGATACTTCTTATTCTAAATTTGCTACCATGTGTTTTAATTCCTATAATTTTAAGCTGAACTGTGTAGTTCTTATTTCCCATATTTGCAGCCATCTTAGTTTCTCATATGTTCAACTGTAAATTAAGAAATTATTAGTGCAGTATCTATAGTGTTCTGTGTTGACTTGCAGGTTAGGCATTTTGGGCTCAGGAAATATGCAGAATCTCAAATGGCTTTCAAACAGGCCACAGCTTTGTTAACTTTGAAACAGGGAGTGTTGGCCAGATAAGGCCAATTTGAAAGGGCTGTGGTGGACCAAATATCAAGATTCCTGGAGGAAACTTCAGCCCTTGACCCATTTCAGTCAGGTTTCTGGCCTGGCCATGGGGTGGAAACTGCGCTAGTTGCCCTGATGGACGACCTCCACCACCAGGTAGACCGAGGCAGATCAGCACTGCTTATAATATTAGATCTGTCAGCTCCGTTTGACACTGCAGATCACTCTGTTACCTCCCCACAAGAAAAACCCCCTTAGCAGATCACACTATATATGGAAGATTAGATTTCTCATACTAGGATAGTCGGTAGCACTTAATACATTATGCTCATATGTAAAGTTATCCATTCCATTTATTGGCTCCATTAGTAAGTTTAAAGGTTTATAGCATTCATAAAACAAAAGGAATAGCCATGCTGTAATTTATGCAAGTATCTTTTAAGTATAAGCTTGATAGCCATTCTGTGAATCATGATAATAAACTTGGAAGAGGGCAACCAAAAACAACAGTGTGAATATATTAAAGCAAACGTTGCTGGCTGCAGGGGAGGGGAGCTGGATCCACCCAGATACTGCTCATTTGCATATCAATAAAGATCTTACCTAATCAATAAAGATGTGGTGAAGATTTGTTTCTGCCTCTTCTGCGCACTTGGATCCTCTCCCCCTGCTATGCAAATCATTCCACTCAAATTCTAGTAGAGAATCTAGAAAACTACTAGAATCTAGTAGAGATTGTATTGTGAGATCTGACCCTGGAGAGCAGACTGACAGAGCCCTTCTGTAAACAGCTGAAGAGGGGAAATCAGGTGAAAGGGTTTCCCCAGATCCCTGTGGAAGAAAGTGCTAGAGACTTCTCACTAGTCAGTGAGATACTAGGGGCATTTCCACACACAAGAAATGTAGCCATACAGCTTCGGAAATAGGCATCATATTCTGCCCCTCCACATGATGTCACCTATCTACAGAGGCTGCCCAGCAGCCGGCTCATGATTTCCTCTATTTTAACTCATGACTTCAGGAATCCCAAAAAGTGGATTCACCACACTAAAATGTGTGATCCCCTAGTGAACAACCAGCCAAAAGAAGGTATGGAGGGTGAAACATACTATAGTCTTCTCAGCTTTGTCCGACTCCCACTGGTTATTTTGAATCTGGGTCCAAAGCTCTTACCCTACTGGCTTTCTACAATTTTAAATGTTATATTTGAGGCCTTTCCGCATGCCATTAATGTAGCATCATGACGACATTATATTTTTGGCATATTGCACGATGTCACCAACCTCCCATGTCTGGCCAGCAAACCTAAAGCAACATCCACCATTTTAAAGCACTAGTTGGGGAATTGCATAAAGTGGTTTTCCCAACCTATGTAGTGTGAGCTACAGGAGAGCAACCAGCAGGCCACCAGCCAAAGAAATGTATGGAGGTGAAAAAGTGCTATCTCCACCTCCAGTGTCCCGCCCTCACATCCGCTCCCCCTCCCTTCTCCTGGGGATGGGAGGTTTTTTTTTTTTTTAAGCGAACAGCCTGGAGCAACAAGTAGGCATACAAGCATGCAGGCAAAGCCAAAAATATTTCTTCCCAAAGTTATCACACAAAGCATACCTCTCTAAAGTTCCCTCCCCCCAAAATCAGGAATGAGATTATTTTTCTTAAGTGTCAGGACTCATGATTCCATAACGGGTGGCATTCAACAAGCACTATGCATAGATGTTTCAATAGATTAGGTTTTAATGTTTTAAAAAATTGTGGGCAACGGAGGCCCTTTAAAACATTCTGAAAGGGGATTGGTTGCCTGGATTGATTGTTAGGTGGAAGAGAGTTGTGTGTAAAGCGCGTTGCTCTCTTCTGCCATTTCAAGCAGGCAGGTGGAGTGTAAGAAGTGCAAAAAGGCGGCAGACGAAAGCAAGACAGCAAGAAAGTGAGAAATGGCTGGAGGTGCAATAATTTTTAGCGCTCCACCATTACGCTGGTGTAACGCTATTTTTTTAGATGTGCAGAAATACCCTTGATTCTAGTCCAAATGGAACTGCAAAGAGGATCTATTGATTTTTGAATGCATTATTAGAATAATCAAAGCAACTCCTGTACAATGAACTCATAAGTCAATTATAGAGGAAGAATGATTATTACTGATTAGCATATACTTGCATTCTGTTTGTTTAGTTGTGCTGTCAAACATATTGAGCTGTACTCCATGCTTTATCCTATGAGCCATATACACAAAGATGGTTGTTGAAGCAGATTCTTTCAGCCTTATCCTTCCCTCAGCATAATTTGGCATTGAGAGTGAGATGTGACTCTTTGGCCAAATACAGTGAGGTGGAGGAATTGGCCCCATCTACCAGCAATTTTACTTGATGTGGCTACAAAACTGTTTACCATATTCTGAGGTCACATGAGCGGACATTTTTCTTGATAAATCTTCCGTATTGTTCAAGAATACCAGTAAAATTCAATACCATATACAGAGCATTATCCACCTCTATTGTAGGCAGATTTTGATTAATCAGTCTCATTAACGTAGACATTTCCTACCTAATAGAGTAGCTGAGATAATTATGGCTTTTACTAATCTATGAAAGCAGCATTACAAGTTCAGTTTAAAACTTATTTTTAGTATTGCCTGATAACATACGTATTTCTTTGAGATAAAACCTAAACACGTTACAACTCAACTGCAGCCTGCTTGCTTCCATTTATAATGTTAGTGATGCTAAATGTACTTGCCATTCCTATTTAACATGTTTGAGAAAGTGAGAAATGCCATTTCTGGAAGGGGACTTCAAGCAGAGAAGTTTGAAAATGAGGACTATACTCATCATCAGTTTAAAGAGGGAGAAATGAATGAATAAAGCATTTATACATAATTCCTGAATGTGTGAGTTTGCTCCATTTATTTATTGTATCCATTTATATTACAAATGATCTTCCCTCTGCCAAGGCTCAGATTTGCTTGTTTTATTATATACATTTGTAGAATCCACATTGGCTACTCTTCAAGAATCAGGCTGGAGGAGTAGAATCAACGCCAGGAGCAGTTAAAGAGAAAATGCAAAGAGCTGATGTGTGTACATAATCCGGACTAGCTTTAGAGAAACCATATGACCTGATCTTATTCTGCAAAGAAAACCTAATAAAAATTTGATAACAAATAAGTCAGGTAATCTTTAGAAATTCTATGATTTCCCTCACTGGTAGCACCAATTGATTATGTCAGAAGAGTGATGTTTCAAGTGTTGTAATGGTCTAGATTCACTCAGAAGTTCTAGTGCGCAACCCATTTGAAAGGAACAGAACATTAGCAAAAGCAGTTCAACTAGTTTTTTGGGTCATCTAGTCCAACCCCCTGCACCATGCAGGACTTTCACAACCCTATCACTCATCCACTGTAACCTGCCACTCCCTTAAGCCTTCACAGGATCATCCTCTCTGTCTGATGGCTATCCAGCCTGTGTTTAAAAATTTCCAAAGATGGAGAACTGTCAGAACCAGGTTGGTTCTGCCAAAGAATGGTGGTTTATTGAATGGACTTTCAGCCTCCCCCCTCCCCCTGTTGTTATATGCCTACAAAATGTATACTGACAGAAGGTAATTGACTTTATATGGAAAATCAGATTAAGCTGACATATTGGAGTAATGTTCATGGATCAAAGAAATTATATTTTGTTGTTCAGCTGTATGTATGTATGGTGCGCTGGCTCTTTAGTGGAATGAACTTATGAAATTCATGTGCCTGGTTTAGACATGCAGACCTATAGTTGCATATAGATGGTTTCTGGACTTGTGTGTAAATAACCTTTCTTTTATGCGCATGTATGTTAGAGATCTTTCCTCCCTGGTTCCGGGATTGCTTAGTCTAAACTAGACCAGGGGTGGGAGGGGGCCTTAAGGGAAACCAAATGTCATGAACCCCAATTCATGACTTTTTCATTTCCTGGGCTCTGGCAAGGCCAGCCACCATAAACCTGTAAATCTGTCCTTTGGCTCCAGGACTCCCCTTGCTTTCCCAGCGTGGAGTCCTCCTTCCTTTCGCTTTATCAAATTCTTCCCGCGACCTTGTATAGACAGCAAAGACTCAACAGAAATATAGCTGTAGAGATTAGACTCTGGCCATCTGGCAGCCTGTGAACTCTGGGACCTCTGGTGCCCTCTACTCTCCCACCTAAATGCCTTTGTACCCCTCCCTTATCGAGATATATAATATTGTCTATTGTTCCTCGTTACTGTCAAGATCTTTACTTAGGAGATCTTGGCTCGCTCTAGCAATTCTGTAGATTCTGTTTAATAAAGTTCTTCCTTGGACTCGCAATTGCCTGTTGGATCTCGGATGTGTCTTTATCACGGACTCTATACGGGCTGGGCTCAGCTCGATTCCTGTCAAGAACCCACCATCTCCCGAGGTGTGGCTAAAGATGTCGTCCTGAGAGGGTGGCAGGGCATCTGCTCTGCTATCTCTGAAGCCTGACAGGGGTCAATTGTGCAAGCAATTGGCAGAAAAGAGGAGGGGTACGCAAACCCCACCTCACCTTTCTACCCAGGAAGTTCTTGGGGCCGTCTCCAATCCTTTAGGGAGTATATCTCCCTGGATTATAGGCTGTCAGCGTTCCAGGTCCAGAGGACGACTGCCATTTTCTACCTCGGACTTTCTTTTCTTTCTTTAATCTTAAAGTATCTGCTTCAACCCTACATGATGATTTACCACAAATGAACGCTTTGAACTGAGGGGAGGACATCAGCTGAGTTCCAAAACATCATTTACTGCAAGTATCTCTCGCTTTTTTTTTTTTCTCCGTCTCTCTTCCTGCATTAATGCCCTTTGTTTCCCCCCTCCTCTTACTCTGCTCTGCCCGAAGCCACCTCGTTAAGAGGCAGGCTAATTCTCCTAACTAAGCAGAAGAAGGACTCAAATCAACTCGAATTAATTGGCAAAAGCTCTTATTGTAATTGTTTTGGTTTTCGAAGATAAGATAAGCTGTGAATGGGAAAATCTCACGAGAACTCTGTGCCAGCACGAGAATCTCTGCCTTCAATACGTCACATGCCTGTGCCGGAACATTAGAGGATAAAACAGAGGACCTCTACTGGCCACTTGTAAAATTGTTTGGGGCCGGGGTTTTTTAAAGTCAAAATCATGTCTATGTTAAAAAGATTGGCTCATCTAATAGAGATACAAACCCAAGATTACAAAGTATTTTTAGATGGATTGATCAAAAATATCTCCAAGGAGATCCAAGATGGCAAGGAAGAAGTCTTCAATAGGAATGATGGATCAATAACAGTGACTGATGACAGCTTTAAACAAGGTGGAAAACCAACAGCAGAAGAGAAATCTGAAATTCATATCTTCAAGGAGATCCAAGATGCCAAGGAAGACGTCTTTAACAGGAATAATGGATCAATAACAGTGGCTGATGACAGCTCTAAACAAGGTGGAAAACCAACAGTAGAAGAGAAATCTGAAATTCTGGAGACGGAAAATGGGATGCCGGAGTTCTGCAGCCCAGATAAGGACACCCTTTTAAAAAAGACATACAGCCATCTCAAAGCAACAGTGTACAAAAATCAATCAAAAGAAATATGGATCTGCAGTGAAAGTAACCGATTTAAAGGATCTCTCTGGGGAAAAAATTGTATTGATACTGGAGTCCAGGAGGTGCAACGGCCTCAAGATTTATCGATGCATATTCTGCGGGAAAGAGTACAACTGCACTTTCTACGCCAAAGGCCAATGGGACAGAATATAATTTTACGGGAACGACAAGATGTAGCAAGCCTCGAGATGAGACCCCCTTAAGAAGACCGAAAGCTCATATTGTTTTATGTTTAATGTTATACTGTATTCTATATTTCCATTTTTATGAAAAAGGGGAAGCAGTGTCTCTTTCTCTCTTGTTTTTTTTTGTCTCTTTTCTTTTGTAGGCATATAGGTAATATAATAATTAGTACTGAAAATGTAAAATGGGGTTCCCCCCCCCTTATTTTTTCTTTCTTCTATTAGGGTATTGTCCTAGGACTAAAGCCTACACTGACTTGTAGAAAATGTTTAATGTTAAGCTTTCAACTTAAATCTGAAAATATATCTGTCAGGATGGTTCTTAGAATGGGTCAAGCATAAATTGTTTTGTAGATGTATCAGAACCAAGGATAAGGAGAAGCTATAGAAGACTGAAAGCTTATATTGTTCTATGTTTAATGTTAAGCATTTAATCTAAACCTGGAAATCTTATTATTCTCTGTATTAACAACATATACTGTATCCTACATTGCTATTTTTATGAAAAAGGGGAAGCAGTGCCTTTTTTCTCTCTTGTTTCTTTTTCTTAGTAGGCATATAGGTAATATAATCGTTAGCGTTGGAAATATAAAATGGGGCTTTCCCCCCTTATTATTATTTTTTTTTATTGGTGTATTGTTATAGGGCCAAAGCTCATATTGATCTGTAGAAAATGTAAAGCTCTCAACTTATACCTGTCAGGATGGCTCTTAGAATGGGTCAAGTATAAATGGTTTGTAGATGTATCTGTATTAAGGATAAGGAGAAATTATGAAATCCTTTTGTAATTTTTTTTCTTTGTACATCTTTAAGGCAAAGCCCTACTTTCCTCTCCCTTCATCAGGGTATTGATACAGGGCCAAAACTCATACTGTGCTATAAGAAATGTTTAATGTTAAGCATCTAACTCAAACCTAGAAATATCTGCTAGGATAGCTCTTAGATTGTATCAAGCAGTTAATGTGAGGTCTACGATCTCTCAAGTAAGTTGATTAATAATAACTTTTCTTTTGTATATCTAAACAGGCCTTTTTTTTTAATGTAGTGGAAATGTGGATGGCTCTTAGACTCATGGCTCTTAGAGTTTTGGGCAAAAGTTTATATCACTGTGGAGTCAATGTGGGGTCGTATATTCTCAAATGATGATTATATTTCTTTCTTTATGAAAATAAAAAAAATCATTATAAAAAAAAAATAAAAGGTGCTGAATAAAAAAAAAAAAAAAAAAAAAAAAAGAACCCACCATCTCCCGAGGAAGCCTGTTCCACTGAGAAACCACTCTGTCAGGAACTTCTTCCTGATGCTTAGACAAGGGTTCCATTAGTAAACTTCCTTGCCATTTTCAAATGCAGCTATTTTAAGAGAAATGGGCTGCCCATAATCCATGGCCTCATTTTAAAAATCTCATTTTAAAATCTATTATTCCATTTTGAAGCATTATTTTATGGAGTTAAATGACACAACAAAAAGCCTTTGTATTAGTCATTCAAATGAAACAATTATTTTTAGAATATGTATCAGTATAGTTTTGAACAGCTTTCCTCAAAGGTCTGGTCACCTCCCATTCATACTAAATATAACAGTACAATGGCAGATTCTGTATATACTATAGTCAACCTTATGAGCCACTTGTTGTCACAAAAATAACTCTGACTAAGCTTTGGAGGGCATGTGATAATTATGTTTTTCATAATTAACTCACCTTACATATATCCCTACACTTGAAAATGAATGCAAAATCCAAACAGGGAAAACAATGTGCATGATGCAGAAGGAATACAATATTTTACAGCCCAATCATTTGTCATAAATTACCTGAGTTAGCAGCTTATCAGCATGGCCATACCTGTACCTGCCATTGTTCATTATTGTGATTGACAGTTATTTTGTTTTTGCTACCATAAGAATTAAGCTAATTATATGATGATGAATTAGAATGCTTGCATTTTATGCTTTGGTATCAAAGCAAGAGGTCTCCAATCTGATCCTTCTCACCCAAGTCCAACTGAATCAAAGGCAAAAATGCAACTGTGTACATTTCCAACATTTATTATGCCACCATTTATTGGGCTAGGTCAGGACAGAAGCCAAACCTGGTTTATTATTTAGAATGTTTTGCATTCATATAGAAATAGTACATTATATGAATAATTTCATACTTGGTATTCCATTTAAAAAAAAACTCTTTTGAATGTATTAACATTAGCATATCATTAACTGACCATTATGTTTAATAGTGAAACATATTATCATACAGCTGTTACCTGTATTGTGATATCATAAAGCTATCAATTTTTTTACCTTCTACCAAAAGCAGCAACCAGTTATGTGGAGGGGAAAACACAGTGTATTATTCCATCACAACATACAGTAAGTTTAGGTTTGTTAGCTTCCCTGGTAAAGGCAAGAATCCCCCCCACCATGACCCACCCACTTGCCACCAAACAGTTGGCAGTGGGGGGGGGGAGACTTACCAAGACAAAGGCCTATGTGAGATTTCTGTCAATGTGGCAACGTCACTTCTGATACACACAGGAGATTATGTCATCACGCCAGCAAAGTCCAGATAGTGCTCTGGTATTTGGGCAAAACCTCTGTGATTTAAACCATTTTTACCTTAGAGATGTGAAAGTCATAACATTAATAACAGCTAAAAACAATTATGTATTTCAATCAAAAATTAGAGATTTAAAATAAATTATGGAAATCGACCATTGTGATTTCTTCATGTGTGTGTGTGTGGGGGGGGAGATATCCAAAACTGTAGCACAATTTTTCTATCTGGTGGGGTCAGGTACCAGTTCTGATGTTACTGTTGTTGCTTCTGTCCTTAACCGTAGGTCTGGTGGAACAGTTCTGTTTTGCAAGCCTTCTGGAACTGATGAAGTCCCCACAGGGATCTGATCTCCTTAGGCCCTCAGGTCAGAGCCAGGGCCAAGAAGGACCATGCTGTGGTTGAAATCAGCTTAATTTCCTTAAGGCCAGGGACCCTAAACAGATTTTTCTAACTTGATGATATGGAGCCAGTGTAGCTGAGAGAAATGGGTTGAATATGGGCCCTCCATTGGATCCCTGTCACTTGCAGACACATTATGGACCATTTGGAGTTTCTGGAAAAGCCTCACAGGCAGCCCTGCATAGAGTGATTTGCAGTAATCTAGACTAGAGGTAACCATGCATAGGAATGGTAAGATGGGGAGGCTAAATATACAATGCCTCCTTTTGTTGGCAGTTATACATTTAATATAACAACGAATTGGACTCTGCCAAGATTATGACTTCAACAGTTTCAAAGCCATGGGCAACAAACAAAAACATAACTCAAGAACAAGGAGGTGACAGAAAGGCTAAGTGCTGAAGTCCTGAAGGAATCCTCACCATTAATGACTCACCATACTGCTGCTTATTTCAGCATTTGGACAAATAAAACAAGATATTCAGCACCTGGACTTTCTATGGATGCATGCCAGCATCAGATCCCTCCAAAAAGGGTGCTCTATGAGGCCCATTATGCACGGCCTCGGAACGGCGATTTCGGGTCACATGGAAAACACGGAGGGGGAAGAAGCAAACCGCTTATGCACGGGACAGGATGCAATGGTGGCAAAACCCAGAGTAACCGATTATGCACGCGGTGCCCCCGGCGCCACTTCTGGTTGCGCCCCGGTCACCCGGAAGCTGTGCTTTCTTCCGCGTTTCGCTAACGTGGCTTTTTCAGTGGCATGCACCGAATCAGCGGCCGGTTGCAGCCGGCACCGATAGGTGATTTTAGTCGCCGCCATTCCACCCCGAATGTGTGCTATTGCCCCCGTGCATAATGGGCCTGAGTGTTCCATGATCAAGAATCACAGTCAGTGGGTTGAAGAGAATTATCTATTGTTCTTTGGCTTCCACTGAGACAGAAATTGTCTCACTGAGACCCAGTAAACAGCTAAACTTTAAAAATACATTTATGGTCAACATGGCTAGTTCAAAATCACAATATATTTAAGAAGCAGCAATTTTAAAAAATGCAAATACTATGGTGACCTTGGAAATAGAAAGTGCAGTTTATGATGGGTGAAATAAGAGTAAGTAAATGATGCTGCACAAGTGCTTTTACTATCATAATGAAAAACTAAATGGCTCAAGAGAAACCATCAGATCCAAAATCAAAAGGTGTAGCAGTTTAGCCTTTTATCTAGAATATGTAAAATAAGATATGATGTCCTGTTGCACGGATACCAATGCACAAAAATAAGAATGTAGTTTCCCAGATATGTCCAGAACTCACATGTCACTAAATTGATACATAAAAGGAAGATCTCTGTAGGAAACAATATAGTGATTGCATGTGTGGATTTTTGCAGGTTGAACACTAATTACAAATGTGCTGGCAAGCTGGAGATGGTTGCCAAACCAAGGCTGGCTCACCCACTAGGCACACTTGGGAAATCACAGACAGTACTACAGATTTGGAGGGCTACAGTGGCCAATGAAAGCCTTGGGCTGCAATCCTAGTCCCAGTGGGTGGTTGTGAGACAATTCTGCTCCTTCTATTGGGAGCTGACTGCTTTAATCATTCTCTTCTCCCCCACTGGGTGAAGTCTGGTGTGGGGCCCCTTTTCCAGGGGATATTTTGCTACCCAATCTGTTCCTCTTGAGAAGCACAGTATGCAATAAGCCACAGACCTGGCTACCGAGGGATAGTGTGAGTGGGGAAAGCTTTCCCAGTATGTGGCATAAGGAACTCATTCCTGATTGCTGCCTACCTAGTTTTGGTAGTACCCCTACAGTTCCCTTGGGCAAATATTTTATGGAAAATGCAAGTGTTGAGTACTCAATAGATCTGAGTATTAGCTATTATTATTTGACTTTTTAGGTTTGGAGGTTCTAGCAAGTGCGTGCAGATAAAAATTTTGATATTGTTTTTATGTCTAGTTATCCAGGATTGCCTATCTGACATCAAAAAAGAAGGAATAACTAGAACAAAAAGTATGACACCATAAACAAATGAGGAAATATAGTAAAATAAAAATTATATATAATCCTATAATTAAAAAGATCTTCAGATGATCCTCCCCCTACAGTTTGGTGTAATGGTTAGGAGTGCGGACTTCTAATCTGGCATGCCAGGTTTGATTCTGCACTCCCACACATGCAGCCAGCTGGGTGACCTTGGGCTCGCCCCGACACTGATAAAGCTGTTCTGACCGGGCAGTGATATCAGGGCTCTCTCAGCCTCACCTGCCTCATAGGGTGTCTGTTGTGGGGAGAGGAAAGGGAAAGTGAATGTAAGCTGCTTTGAGCCTCCTTTGGGTAGAAAAAAGTGGCATATAAGAACCAATTCTTCTTCTTCTTCTTCTACACATATCCTTTGATAAGCATAATTTTGTGCCTGACAATCAAAATGGCAAAATATGTGGTGCAGCCCGAATATATGCAAGCAGGTAATTCTGACCTATCATTTTTGCTTCAACAACAATTTTTCCCAACCAGCTAAGGGTTATAGTTTTAGAAGAAAAATCATGGAGATATAAGCAATTATTGCCACATATGCACAGAACTAAGCAGTGGGAATAAATAAAGAAATATCTAAAAGAGAGATGGAATCCCAAGTACTAATATATTTCATGGCAATTACTGAAATAAGATGCCTGCAGACTCTGCATTCTAACTTCAATCATGGTTATCGCTATCCAAGTGACTGGTTCATTTCTTCTGCTTTAGGACAAAACCTAGCTGAACATCACATAGAAGACAAAGCAAACTCTGTAACGCAAAGCATATATTTTTATTCAAAAATCATCCTGTGGAACATCACAGATGGATTTCAAACGCCATGGACTCAACACACAGTCTCTACTTTTTTGTTTTTATATTCTGTAGCATTTTGATGCATTCCCTGTTTCACATACTGTAGCATACTTTTTTTCTTATGATTTCATGGTCTTGCATAAAACAGCACAAACGTGTGTGTGTGTCTGTGAGTGTAACTTTTAGGGGCTAAATGAACCATTTGGTTTGTGAGATTTGTGACGTGGTAGAATGGCCCCTTGTTCTTCTAGAGATACCAAACTCACTGGAACATCCTGGAGGGCACACATCCAGCTGGTGCTGAGGCAGCTGCATTGGCTGCCAATTGCTACCTGGATCCGGTTCAAGGTTTTGGTTCTAACCTTTAAGGCCATACACAGGTTGGGACTCACATACCACCCTATGCTCCCCGCAGGGCCTTACGCTTTGTGGGTGAGAACCTGTTTGTCATCCCCAGCCCAAAGGAAGCGTGCCTAGCCTCGATCAGGGCCAGGGCCTTTTCGGTCCTGGTTCCTACCTGGTGGAATGAGCTCCCGGGTGAACTGCGGGCCCTGCGGGATTTGTCGGCTTTCCGCAGGGCCTGTAAAACGGAGCTCTTCTACCAGGTCTATGGTTGAAGCTGGGGTCAGCAAACCAGGGACATCACTCCCCCCCTAGGAGTCAGAGTGTACAAACAAAATTTGATGTTTTTAATCGGAATTTTAATGTGGTTAGTTGCTGTGACCCGCCTCGAGCCTGTCGGGAGAGGCGGGAAATAAATTTAATAACAGTAATAATAACAGTAATAACAACAACAACAACAACAACAACAACAACAACAAAAACAACAAAAACAAAAACAAAAACAAAAACAATAACAATAGAGGATATTCAGATCCTCTACCAAACCTCCAAATTTGGCGAGGATTTAATATATAGACCCTGAGTTATGGATGTAAACTGCACTGAGCTTTTATTCCAATCCCAGATCGATTCAGTCCCTGCCCTCTACACAGAATTCGATTTCAGTTTGGATTTTGGGTGATTTTAATTTTCCTTCTGCAGCAAGAAGGATTGATCTGTAGTGACCCTACCTTTATTGTGCTATATCTGAGACTGCTGTTAATCCTGAATAAAGAAAGCTTTATGGTAGAGAATCTCTGATAGGCTACACCTGGTCATGTGACATGCTTGCCTTAAAGGAGAAGCCCCTAACTTCTCTCAACTTCTGTCGATCCTGGATTTTTTCTCCCTCCTCTGCCTTTTTCGATCCTCTCTCCCTCCCCTCCAAGAAAAGAAAGAGGCTCCCTGCTTGGCTTCTCCCCCCCCCCTTCAAGAAAAGAAAGAAAGAGGCTCCCCCCCACCTTCTGAGCCTCCCTAACCATGTGCAGAAGACTTTCCTGTTTCAATGGGGAGGAGGGGGGAGAGGAAGACCCGAGTTCAAAGTGATCTGAATTCAACAGGATTGACAATGGAATAAACAAAGTAAGTGCAGACTCTGCCCTGGTCTCTCAAGGAAGGTGTCTACATCATGGTTTCCAATGGAGGGAAGAAAAAAGCAAAACAGCTGGGGAAATAGAAGCCCCAGCAAAACAGAATCAAAGTTCCAGAGAATCTTTGCAGTAGAAACTGAAGGTGGGGAGAAATTTTGTAAGCCCAGCCGAACCACTGTGACACTGCAAACTAATCAGTCCTAAGGTCAAGCAGAGGATATCTGCAGTAGAAACTGAAGGAGGGGGAGAATTTTTGATACACACTAAGTATTTTATATCATTTTTTTCCTAATATGGGCCCATGGACTCATTTGTACATAGTCTTTACAATGTTCTGGATCAATGAATGTATTGGTATTAAAAACGGCTTTATTATAAGTCTCCTAGAAATGGTAAAATGCCCCTTGTTCACATTTCCAACATATATTTGAAATGTTTATATACATATTAATTAATTTATCTGGTGACATACCAACATCCATACCTGTATCATCTGATTCCTTATCTTACTTGTCTACCTCCTGCTGCAATCGCTGTGAGTCTTGAGTACCTTCTTCTGAGGTCTCTGCATTTTGTCCAGCTCTCTTTTAATGTTCTCTAAAAATTATCCCAACTTTCAAAGAGTTCAGTTTGAATCTCTGTTGTTTAAAAGTAAGAAACAACCCTTTCAATTTGTCCTATCAAAATGGGATCTTTTCCTGTTTTAATGTTTCTGTTAGGAAGGTATATTATAGTTTCTTATATAATATTTGAATAGAGATTTCTTTCAAGATAATTATCTATATTAGCCCTGACTTACATAACATAGTATAGGCAAGCCTGATCCCATCAGATCTTGGAAGCTAAGCATGTCCGACCGTGACTTGTATTTGGACAGGAGATCTCCAAGAATTTGGATGGAGTTACTTCAAGGAACACTATAGGTTATGAGGGAGGCAATGGCAAACCACCACCATAGGGATTCTTCATGTTCTGATTGGTGTTGCCTTGAAAGTTGATCAGAGTATTAAGGGTAGGGAACAAGGCTGAGGTGAAAGGGAGGAATGAGGCAAGTAAAGAGAGAATTTTAGAGAGGGGAAATATCATTTTTTGTAGCTGCTGGTAATACTGTGATAAAACTTACTTCTCTTAAGGTGTTTTCACAAACATTAGCATCATCAAAATCAAGTTTTGCATCCACAATTTAGTGTGTGATATTTAAAAAAAATCAGTGTGAAAGGAAGTCAGATATGCACACAAAATTGATTGGTGTGATATGCACATGAAAAGTCACAGGAACTTAACTCCTGAATGGTCTTATGTCTTCTCATCGCTATCAGCAGCTCATATGTAGTAAAATTACAAACAGAAGTAGAATAGCCAAAGACAAAATCACTGTTGGCTCCTATTATAATTATTTTAAAACACTGCAGCTGTGTGGAGAATGGATATTAACAACTACAATAATTCACACTTAAAACAGGAAATAAAGTTCAAATGTAGTAGATTGATTCCTTCTTGGTATATTCTTTAATAACCTTTTAAGTCCAATGCTAAAGAAGCTGGTTCTTTTTTCCTTAATGAATGAATCTAAATCTAATTGTTGTGTTTTACACAGTCCTATTTGAGATGCCATGGAGAAAATTGCCTAATCACATTGTGAATGCCTATATACATAAATCTAACTCACTATGTGGTGACAAACACCACATGGAACCATCAAATATAGCCTCAAAGTGGTGCCTGTTAAGATTATGTCATTATCTAAAAATTAACAATAATGTGGTTGTTGTATTTTGCCTGTTTTTTTTTAAAAATAGCAGTAAAGACTGAAAGGTATGTATATTAGATAGCAAATGTATATTAGATAACAAACCCACTGAACTATGACAGAAATAGACCAGGTCAAATGCCAGAAGAGGTCAGTATGGAGTGATGGGTCTGAGGTAGGGTGAACCCATGCAGCAATTAAATTCAGTGGGTGGATGAGATGATATCTTCCTGCATTAAAAACATCATAGGTTGCTGAGAAGAAGAAAAATGAGGAGGAACCTAGTATGCTGTTCCAAACTCCATATGGGAAGGGAGAGGAAAGAATAAGACAACTGATCTTTTTCAAGATGTCTGCTGAAATATGAAGTTTGCACATAATCCATACCATTTTTTTCTAGCAAACATTAATATGACACACATATTAGAATACCTTGCTTATTCCTTTCAAACTCAGGTCACCACAATAAAGTGTAACTGACAAGTCCCTCAAGGGAACGGCCTGTTTCAATGTCTCTGTTGAATACTCTGAAGCTCTGTGCAGGTAAAAAAAATAATGGGCTAGAAGATGCTCAGAGTAATAGGATCAATGAGCCCCAAGGCTGGGAAGTTTTTTGCTGGGAAGAAATCAGGTTTCACCTTTTCAGGTTTATATAATCAGGTTTCACCTTTTTCTCATGTTACCACTAATATTGTCAGTGCCAGTTGTCCACAGAACTCCCCCTACAACTCTCTCCATCCAGAAGCCATGTCTGACTGGCTCACAGCATAAGCTTTGCTATGCCCTCACCTCCAATGATATCCATTTCTTCACAGCCTCACTGGAGGGAGCTTAAAGTAGGCAAGGCAGAGACAGGGCAGGCCCATATGAGGCCACTGATGAGCATGGCCAACTCAAGGAAAACTATCCACAATGGGAGCAGGTGTAGAGAATAACACATATTTGTTCACTGCATAGGATGGCTAACCTGCATGTGGTCCCAGGAGATCTGTCAGAATTACTGTTCCCCTAATTAAAATGGGTGCTCTGAGTGGTAGTATCTATGGCATTATAACCCGCTGAATCCCTCTTTCCCAAACTCTTCCCTCCCCAGGCTCCATCTTCAAATCTCCAGTATTTTCCCAACCAGAAGTGGCAACTCTACCACTGCAGAAAGAGTGTAGAATTTCAACTTACAGGCAGAGAGCAGCCACTGAAGAAGGTATCAGAGGTAGCAGGATAGAGCAGTGCCTCACATATTCAAAAGCATTCAGTGCAGTCCTAAACAGTATTACTCCTTTCTAAACCCATTTAACTTTAATTGATTTAGAAGAATACAACTCTAGCAGGATAACAATGTTAGCCTCCAGTGCTAAACACACTTACTATGTATTAAATGTCAATTAATTTAATGGATTCACTTCCAAGTATACATGCTGCATTGAACTGGCAATCACAGGAAAATGGATTTTTTTAAAAAAAAATTAGCAATGCAATTCTAAGCATCAATAAGTCCATTGATGACAGTGGATTGGTTGGAAGAGCCATGACCACCTGATGTTACCCACTAACTTACAACTCCCCCCCCCCCACATCCCAACAACAAGAAATGAATAAGGAGACAGTGCAGGGATTGTCTTTGCCTTTCTGATGAAAAGTGGGGTGGAGCAGACAAAGAAGGAGTTTACATCAGATGCTAGGAGTAAATTAACATCCTGACTCATAAGGTACAGATACCAGATAGATTTTGCCTTATTATTACTAGAGCTGAATTATTCAGTGGTTCCCATTAGCAAAATGATAGCATGACAATTTTATATTTAGACTTCCTTGTACACTGCATCAGCAGCTTACTTTCAAGACATTTTTAAGTGCACCTGACAAGAATATCTACATAGACTTAGTAAATTATACTTCAATTACTGTGTGCTTGAAATTTGTAACAGTCCTTTCCCTTTTTTTAAATGGAAAACAAAAGCTGTCCACTTTACTGCCCCTTTTCAGCTGAGAACACTAAACTCTTATTCAAGGTGTTTTTTGCCGTTTTTTTCCCTATTATTCACTCCATAATTGGCAATGTAGCATTAATTGTAATCAGTCAGTTAAGGGTTATGACTTTACCTCATCTTCCTCCTCATGAAATCAACATGTATTACATGAGAGAGCCATTTGTCCTGATTAGTCACTGAGGCTTTCTTTTTTCTTTTTAAAAGAAGCAATGTATTTTTCTTAGGCTGACTGCGCAGTAATTCATAAACTGTCAAGCAAATCTGTTTCTATTTTGTTAAAAGCTGGTGAGTTCTTGAGCTATTTTATTGCAGTAGTTTCAAATTGAATTTTGCAGATTTGAAGACAGCTCCAAGAGAAAACCCACTTATTTCCATAACTTTCTCGTAGAAGAATGGTGGTAACTTCTTTCATTTTTATAAACATAGTGAGGTAACCTTACTCTGAGACGAAGAATAATGAAAGAAATCTGCCCTGTTATTTTGGGCCTTTTCCGAAAACAAAGGAAATATAGCTATACACCAAGACTAATAAGTTATTTAATTAGAGAATAGCTGGAAAAACAATTCAGACAGTAATAATCATTTCCCTCCACTTTCAGTATTCAACATCATGACTGGATTTTTAAAATATTATTATTTATTATTATTATTTGATTTCTATACCATCCCTCCTTGCAAGCAGCCTTGGGGAGGTAATAAAACAAAGACATACAGTAATAATACAGTTTAAAGATCAGTTTCCCCAATCCCCCACCCAAATCCTGGGTACTCTGGCCAAAGAGGGTATAAAATGCATGGGGTGTCACAAACTATTCTATTCTATTTATTTATTTATTTAGATTTCTATACCGCCTATTTCTTTGCAGCTCTGGGCAGTAAACCACAGGGCAAACATTAGAATGTCATGTCTAGGTGCTGGTGTCTCATCTTGATGGTACCAGATATAGGGTTGCCAATCTCCAGGGGGAGCCTGGGATGAAAATTTCTCTCCAAAATACAGAAATCAGTTCCTACAGAGGACATTAGTTCACACCTTGCTGATATCCTAACCGTCTCCAAGATCAACATGACCACACCTCCTTTTCCTCATTGGCATCAAACTTGTGCTAAGATATGTTACCCCTCGGTTTCACTTCCCAGACTTTATTGTGAAAGCGTTGAATCATTTATACACGGTACCAAGGGATAAACCCATCAGTACAACCATCAATGATAGTTTGGGTACCTTCACCCACTCTTGGATCTTTCAAGGCACTTGCCAGTCTAACTAAGTAGCAAGAACCTGATGCACAAAACTCCTATGAACCCCAGTTCAAGCCTCACAGGGTCATGTTTGTTGAACAATATGACCACAAATGTAAAGGAGGTAAAAATTCCTGGCTAATCAAAGAAGGACCTCCAAAAGCAATTTGTCAATACCACATTATTGGGATTGGTAGGAAACGTGTAGAGCTCTACAGCAAAAAATATACCAAATGAGGTGGGAATGGCTTTAAATATCCTGCCATTCTCTGCCATCCCATAGGCTGCACTATATGAGGCAGACTTTTCTTTTTCCCCCATTGCCTCTTCTCCCTAAAAGGTGTAAGTAAAAAAATTGATCTTGCCATTGCTGGATCAGGAAAAGGTTCTTAATGTGCTTGTAGTACATTTATTTACTTAATGGGTTTCAGTTTTCTCAAGGCAAGGCCAGAATGCACTGAAATGTCTGTATTGCACAATCTGGGGGACAGCATTTCATAGAACAACATTTATGTATGCATGCAGGTTTCATTCAAAGATTCAAAAAAATAAAACCAAGGTTCATAGTGCAAGAAAAGTAAAAGAAAAAAATTATTACTCAGCTAAAAAATTCCTATGTTTCACCAACAGGCTTTTTCAGGGAATCTGTAATATAATATGCAAGTTCAATACTAAATTCTCATCTAGCAATGGTTATTTTATTAAAAATTATATAGGATCTGGGTTAATGCAGATTTTAATCCCCATTTTGCCATGCAAACTTTCTTGGTGAGTTTGGGCCAGTCACACCCTCTTAGCATAGTCCACAGAGTTATTGTGAAGGTCAACTGAAGTAGAGGAGAACAATGTAAGGTGCTTTAGGTCCCCATTGGGAGAAAGGTGGTATATACATAAATAAATGTATACCACAGATTACCTAAGGTTTTTGTTAAGGAATTTTGCATGTATCATGAAAATTACACTGTCAAGCAAAACTGACCTTTACATTGTGAACCTAGGTAGACTTGAAACATTTTAAAGATGTTATATTCTTCCCTCAGCTGAAATCTGTTCTTTGGCCTGGTGATACCTAAGCAACCTTATCTCAGTCAAGGGTCTGTGCCATCCTGCTCTCTGAGGGAAAAATATTTTCCTTATGTACCTCATAGGAATTTACAATGTACTTTAAACAGATGGCGGAGTGAATTATGTTTGTAAATGGAATGGATGTATCCTCTTTGAAATATCAAACCTGGCCTTCTTTTGTGTAGCTTATCCTATAAAAGAACAACTTATCTGCTCCTTAAGCCAGCTTGTTAGTGAGTCTTGGGCACTCTGATGAGCTTACATCAGAATGATCATTCTTAATAAAACTGCCTGCTTTGTTAATGGAAGGTGTTACGTTAATCTTTATCTCCCCGAGGTTGAACTTGGAGAATAGGGGGTTGTGCTAAGAATTTGAAAGTTCCCCTTATGCTTTTGAGTGTGTGTATGCACACACTCTACTTGCCCCATTGCCCCTTTTATTTTCTCATTGCAGGCTTAATTCAGCCAATTCATTTTTGAACAAACTAAATGGCACCAACCCCAATATCCATCTTTGTGAAACCTCACTGCTCATTTCCATTGTCAGAACTGTCTACTTTAGGGATTGCATGAACTGGGAAAATACTGTATGGTTCATTGTTCATGGCATACCCAGTTCACAAGCCACAAACCATGATGAATTTCTAGGGGTTAAACAAACCTGTCAGTTTGTGAGTTTATTGATGCAGCAGACTATGTTAGTGACACCAAATTCACAGGAGATCTCTAACTAACTCTACTCTACCAGCACTCCAACCTTGGTGAGTATTGGATGTATGGGGTCTGAGTTATGGCCCCCAAAGAAGGCGCCCATCCTCCTTTATTTCCAAAGAAGGGGGGAAGCAAGGGCAATAGAAACCCAGCAAAACAGAATCAAAGTCACAGAGAATCTCTGAAGTAAAAACTGAAGGGGAGGGCATTTTTGAAAGTGCAGAAGAACCAGTACAATGTACAGAGTGCCCAGGAATACCAGTGAAATCACAGAGTGCCAAGCATAATTCAGTGCCATTGTGGCAATGCCAACTCAACAGGACTCATGTGACGTACATAATCATGACCCAAGCAAGACAGGGATGCAAGCCCAGCACAACCAGTTCAGCATACAGAATACCCAGCACAACCCAATGTCACCATGACCATGCATGTAAAAGAAGACTTCTTTTTCCAATTCCAGCTCAAAAAGATTAGTGTACAGAATGCCCAGCAGAACCCAGTGCCACTGATATTGTAATCTTGAATGGATTGCTCTCAAAGCACAGAGTAACAACTAATCTAAGAATGACAGGGGAAATTTGCAAGCTCTATGCAAGAAAATGTGGAGAGAACACAAAAAAATCCAGAAAAGGGGAAGGAACCTTCTTGAAACTAAAAATGCTAGTTTGAATTTGACCAGAGTGTTTCTAAGGCTGGAGAATGGCTTTGAAGTATGGTTAATATTTTGTTTGGGTGGAGACAGTCTTGCAAGTTCATTGAAAGTTCATACTGGCTGACCTGACCAAAATTCATCATGAGATTTTGTTTGTGAGCTAGTTCTTGCCCACCTCTTGTCCACTCTCTCCTTTTTTCTTGAAATTTAACCCAACTTTAATTAATGATGAACTGTCCACTAATTCTTAGATTGCTTGGTTTACTCAGTAGCTCTTGGTGATGTACCTTGTTTTACTTGAAGTCCATGTGTATATTGCATCACAATTATTGACACACTTGTTACCTTTCCCAAAATCTCCAAAAGGCTGGTGAAACATCTCTTCCCATGGAAAATGTTTGAAATATGCAGACTGATAAACAGGGTTTTTTTTTTTTTTACAAAATGTTCAGCTGTGCTGATTGCAACTGGTGAACAGATTATCAACCGAACACATGGGTGATGATGCTATTAAAATGAAACACATGATCAGTTTTAATATCATATGTCATTCACAAAAGGTGATATCATTATCACTGAGCATAAGTAATAAAATACATGTATAGAATCCCTGATCACTGTGTGTTGTGTACACTATGGTAAGGACAGGGGAATTAGGACTGTTATGCACTGTATATATTTGTGTGTGGGCACTGTGCCCACATTGGGACCGTAACCATGCAGCTTTAAATCTGTATTAAATATGAAAGATCTTTTTCTCTACATAAGGATATAATGCATTAATTTTATTTTTTTACCTGGCTCTGAATCCACTTAAAGCTTTTATAACACACTCTAATTTTTCCCAGTTTCCCAACAACATGACATAATATTTAGAGAAAGATGTTCAATATCCTTGCACTAATCTTGCCAAACTGATGGCAGATGTTCATACCCTAAAGATGGATACATCTAAATTGCATTTAAATCAATATGCAATCAGTCCCTGCCCTTTTGACATGCATGGATATTTCATTGCTGCTGATGGAAAGATATTTTAATTCATGATTTATGTTTGTGTGCTTGTGAGTTCCTTAGACTGCAAGGTGAACCAGTCAATCCTAGAGGAGATCAGCCCTGACTGCTCCTTAGAAGGCAGATCCTGAATGTGAAACTCAAATACTTTGGCTACCTCATGAGAAGGAAGGACTCCCTGGAGAAGAGCCTAATGCTGGGAGCGATTGAGGGCAAAAGAAGAATGGGACAACAGAGAATGAGGTGGCTAGATTAGCGATCCCCAACCTGTGGGCTGCGGACCACATGTGGTCCGTCGACTAATTGGAGGTGGGCCACAAAGGACGCCTTCTCCCCCCCCCGACCCTTTACTTCATCCCCCCCGGCCCTTTACAACACACTTCGGGTGTCATTGTCTCCCATCACTCCCAGATGGGACTATCTCATTGCAGAGAAACAAGCTCAGGGATCCCATTGATTTGTCATTGTCATGAGTTAAAATTTCCATGAAAATAAAATGTTCCTTATGTTCATTGTTGTCGTGTGTCTGTATCTTATTTTGAAGGGATGTTTAAACATTACCATAGCGATCAGAAAGCGTTAGGGCAGTGGTTGAGAGTAGAGGAGTAAACTACCCCCCTCACCGGGCCTCAGTAAAATTGTCAAGTGTTGAGTGGTCCCTGGTGATAAAAAGGTTGGGGACCACTGGGCTAGATGGAGTTACTGAAGCAGTTGGTGCAAGCTTAAATGGACTCCGGGGAATGGTAGAGAACAGGAAGGCCTGAAGGATCATAGTCCATGGGGTGGCAATGGGTCGGACAGACTTCGCACCTAACAACAACAACAACAACAACATGTGCTTGTTATAATAATAATTGAGAGTTCCAAGCATATGATTTTGTAACTATAATTTTGGAAGGTCACAGAATCTGGGACATATAAAGCACCTGAAGCCTCTTTGTTATACTTAGGCTAATCATGGCCAGATACTAAATCATATGTGCTTTGCTTGTGTGACATTAAATGACTTCATAGGAGAGGTGAAGTCTCAAACTCAGAACAGGACCTAAACATAAGTCTGAAATATATCATGCTGGGATTTAGCCTAAGCACCATCATGAGTTCTGTACAAAAGAGGACACTGCAAGATGATAAGATTATGAATAGCAAATAAAGTTGCCAGGTGTGCTCTTATCACTGGCAGGTGATCAGGGGTAGGAATTAGCATAGGAGACTTTGTAAAAGAAGAGGCAACTGGATCTCCACCTATGTTTATGAGGATTTACCCCTTTTAGAACTCTCTGAAACAACCAGACTGTTCTTTACATGAATGGATTTATTGGAAAAAATAAATAAATAATAAAATAAAACAAATAAAATAATAGAATAAAACAAGGATGAACACAACAAACACAAGAGCTAACTCAGAGAATCAGGGAAGCAAGGGGAAAGTGTTGCAGAGATGTGTTATAATTACCAATATTGAAGAGATTCATGGAAGCAGGAACATTGAAGAAAAAATTGTCAGCATTTCAGGAGGCAAGAACAAACCCTCATGCAAATGGGCTTGTGAAAGAGGTCCAAGAGAGCCAGTTTGGTGCAGTGGTTAGGAGTGCGGACTTCTAATCTGTCGAGCCAGGTTTGATTCTGTGCTCCCGCACATGCAACCAGCTGGGTGACCTTGGGCTTGCCACAGCACTGATAAAGCTGTTCTGACTGAGCAGGAATATCAGGGCTCTCTCAGCCTCATGCACCCCATAGGGTGTCTGTTGTGGGGAGAGGAAAGGGAAGGTGACCATAAGCCGCTTTGAGCCTCCTTCAGGAAGAGAAAAGTGGCGTATAATAACCAACTCTTTTTCTTCTTCTACTTCCTAGAAAGGGAGCCCAATCAGATCTTCCTCCTACACTGGCCTCAACCATAAATCTGGTGGAAGAGCTCTGTCTTGCAGGCCCTATGGAAACCAGCAACTCCTGCAGGGCTTGCAGCTCTCCCAGGAGCTCATTCCACCAGGTAGGGGCAGTGACTGAAAAGGCCCTAGCTCTGGTCGAGACCAAGTGCACTTCCCTGGGGCTGGGAACAACCAATAGATTGGTACACTCAGAGTGCCCTGCGGTGGGCATAGGGTGACAAACAATCCCTCAGATACATGGGTCCCAGACCACAAAGGGCTTTAAAGGTCAAAACCAAAACCATGAACAGGATCCTGGTTGCAACTGGCAACCAATGCAGCTGCTTCGGCATAGGCTTGATATGGCTCCTCAAAGATATTCCTTTGTTGCAGGTTTTGAGAGGTTTCTTTTATGCTTTCTTAAGCTCTGAGAGCTTGTAGTCACTGTGTTTATCTAAAACATGTCTGTTTAGTTTTTATCTTTGGGAATTTCTCTGAACTCCTGGTTTTGAGAAAGCAGGTACCTTGTACCTTATACTTGTACCTCCACTTTCTCTTCCTAGAAGTACCAGTTTCTCTCTGACTTCTGAGAAGAGTGAAGCATACTTTCTCTCACACATATCCTCACACCTGATTTCTACATAAACTGTGTCCACTGGCTTTCAGCCTTTAATAAAACACTCTTTCCTTTAACTAAAATTTATCCTCAGTTTGCCAACTAGAATCTCAGTTTATCCTCAGTTTGCCAACTAGAATCAGGATAAACCCCCTCCAGAACACAGCTACTATATCAATTCCCACTCAGCTGGTACTGGCCAGCCAGAATGTTTGGAACAGCCTATTGCTCCAGCTCTCTCTTAGCAAGGAATTTTAACCCTTCACTCACTGTTACTGTTCTTTCAGCACTTAGAACTTCACTATTATATTGATGCCCATCACGCCAACCATTTCCCAATTAGAGAAATCACTTTCCTTCTTAACTTCTCTTTTAACTTAATGTTTGATCTCGTGCACTTCTGTGCCAACACAGAAAATGATTAGGAAAGGTTTCTTCATTAGCCAGGAATTAAAGGCCACTTAGTCATCCTGTGTTCCTGAATGAAATGTTAAGATAGAAGAAATGCAATATGCCTGCAAGAAACAGCCTAGCGTGGTAAAGCTATTGAGTTACCTGGCTCCTCAATGTGAACAACTAATTTGTCAGGCACAAACCAAGTTGTTATGTTCCTGACTTACTTACTACATGATGAATATCCATGAAACCAGCTTGCCTTGGCAGAGTTTTATAGGCAGCGGTATTTGAAGGACAAATTTTGAAAGAAGGGTCATGCAATTTAGCTTCTCTAATTGAAAGTTCCTTAAAATCAAATGTAGCAACAATGAAAGTTTCCTGATCCAGATTAATATTCAACAGATTAATCAAAGTAGGGCTGCCAAAGGTTTTAGAGCAAAAGTCAGACCTGCCAGATATGTGATATTCAACCTGGATCCCCTCTTTTTTGGTGTGTGTGAACTTCAAAGGCAACTTCACTTTGAATCACAACATAATGTTATGGTGCTCAGAAGATGAGCAGTCCTGCTGAACTGAACAGTGCTATTTTGGAGTGTGTGATTTATGTGTTGTGCTTTAACAAGTAACCAATGAAAAAAGATAAAGCAGGTCATAGAAGTGTGTTCTGAAATTCAGCAGGCACACATAGTGTGTGTCCCTTGTTTATTGGTTTTATTGCATGTCTGCCCTCTCATTTTGAAATTGGGGCAGTCAGCAAATTTGTGTCTGCTTATTCCAGCTGAACATATTCAGATCTAATAGAGAAGGCTGATTTCTTTTTTTTCTTCCAACTCTGTGGGATGCTGCAAAGAGCTCTAATGTTCCACTGGAAGCATGCTGATCGGTAATTAACTTTATATCCTTCCCTCTGTTTAATGGAATAAGAAAATATCAATTCACATATAAACTACATACCAGACTCCTCCTCTTTTTTCTCTTGTAAAGGCTTTTTTTACAGCATAATGGGATTATTTTGCAAGTTGTGGGGGTTTGATCCATAGAGTCCAGTAACAGTGGCAATTACACGTGAGGTACACTCTCCAAAGCTCATTCAGCTGACTTAGAGGACCAGCTTGGTATAGTTGTTTAAAGTGGTGGCTTCTAATCTGGAGAGCCAGGTTTGATTCTCCACTCCTCCCCATGCAGGCATCTGGCTGACCTTGGGCCAATTGCAGTCCTGTTAGTATTGTTCTCACAGAGCAGTCCTGTCAGAGCTCTCTCAGCTCCACCTATATCACAGGGTGTTCGTTGTGGGAAGAGGAAGGGAAGGTGATGGTAAGTCACTTTGAAACTCCTTATGGGAGTGAAAAGTTGGGTATAAAAATTAACTTTTCTTCTTCTAGAACAGTGTAACCCTGTTTAGGGTTGCATTGTTAGACACTCAGTCCACCAGTCTTCCTAAATTAAATATTATGTTTTGTTTCCTCCTCTCATTATTTTTTACATTTTAATTGATAATTTTGGTCCTCTAGAGCAGTGGTCCCCAACCTTTCTATCACTGGGGACCGGTCAATGCTTGACAATTTTACTGAGGCCAGGAGGGGATAGTCTTTTGCCGAGGGACATTGCCACCACCTGAGCCCCTGCTCCGCTTGCTTTCCCACTGGCTCCCCTGACTTCCCACCATCCACTGGGGGGCGCTGCCAGCAGCAATTGTGCAGTGCCACACCGAGGGGGAGCCACAGCCATGGTGGCCGCTGGAGAGCACCAAAGGTGCGCTGGCGGCAGAGTGGCTGGGCAGCCCCTGAGGCATCAGCCGGGGAGGAGGATGTGGTACCGGTCTCCAGACAGGGCGTTGGGGACCACTGTTCTCGAGTATGACCATGGAAAATTATGGAACAGCTTATAAATATATTTAAGAGAAAAACATAACTTCCCCCAAACTAGTTGCAAATTCTTAATCACTTTCTTAAGGTGTTTTCTCTGAAGTCAGGAAAAATAGTCAAATAGTTAATATTAAGCATATGAATGTTATTTGAAATAAAATTATAATAATACTATACACAGATGAGCAACTGGCACTTTCATAATCAAGATCAGTAATTTTCATAATCAAAACCTATAAATTTATGTTATGCTTTCAATCTGAGATCTATTGTTGATATTCAGTGGCAGCTGGAAACCTTCCAGTCTTACAATTCATTCTGGCACCTTGCTGTCTTGTTTCATTTTCTTGACTGGCAGAAGAAGTTGAAGCAGTAAAGGCTAAGAATAAATCGACATCTACAGGTACAGGTATGAAAAGATGTTTTTTCCCATCTAACAGGATAGCAGAGAGCAGCATTGTTGTGTACACTGTTTCCACTTTCTGCTACTCTTTGCACCTTATCCATGCTTTCAAAAGGGGACTGTGTCATCTGAAGTGCAACACAATTTCTCTTTGCCTGGCTCCTATATGCTATTTAATATCTACATAAAACCATTAGGGGAGATGATGAGGACATTTTGTATGTCATCAATATGCCAATGATACAAAATCTGTTTCTTCTTTCCATTGCATTCCAGGTAGGTGGCAGAAATCTTAAACCAGTAGTTGGAGGTCATAAAGGAGTAGATGAGGCAGAATAAATTGAATGTTAATCCACTTGAGACAGAAGAACAGTAAATTATGTCTGAAATAGGTTTAGCTTGTTCTGGAAGGGTTTGTACTTTCTGTGAAGGACCAAGTTTAAGAATGTTTATGGAGAACTCTCCAAGGTGGCTAAAGAGATTTTGGCTTATGTTAGTTTTGTTTCCTGTGGCCCTTCCTTCAAGGAGCAGACCTGGTCACTATGGTATCTTGATAATCACCTGGCTGAATCACTTTAATGCATGCTGTGCCTCTGGAGTTTATTTGGAAACTTCAATTGGTGCAAAATGCAGCAGCCAAATGTTAAAAAGCATCTGTGAGTCAGCAAAGGCTGCCGTTGGTGCATCAGGTGGGCGGGACAGGAAGGACGCCGCAGTGTCCAGGATGTTGGGGAGAGGCGTGCAGGTGGTGTGCATGAGGCAGCAGCATGAGGGGCCTTTCCACTGTTGCTAGCCGTCCAACAACATCCCACCCACCCACCCTGTTTTTACAGTTCAAAGGTTTTGTGTTTTATTGTCACAGCGGCGGAATAAAGGTGGCACGAGGTTGAGCTTTGGTCAGGGACCAGGTAGTAGGGGGTCTCAGTAAGATACCAGCTAATACTGAGTGCAACCTTGCCCAGCTGGGAAGGTCAGGGGCTTGGAGCCAGGAGGTAGGAATGGTTGGATGAGGTGGACACCCAGCTATCTTTTAACCAGCCTCCTCCCTGCAGAGGGCATTAAGGGGCAAGGGACCCACTGTCCTGGCTGGGAGAGAGGGGCACCTCTTCAGCCCATGTCAGCAGCCAGACGGCTGTGCTGGGGATGCTGTACCCTCGTTCCAGAACAATCCCATGCTTATTTGGATAATAAAGCTGTGGCCTTTACTTTGGCAAAGAAGCACGACTTGCATCTTGAATGGCCAAATACCACCCTTCCAGTCAATAGGAATCTTACAAAATCAACATATAATACCGGGTTTAAATCAATCATGTCAGACAGCTTCACACTCGATATTTGCTCTGGCCTTGCTGCTTATAGGAAGCAGAGTTTCCTTCTACCTGCTTCTATGCAGCATTGTAGGGGTCTTATGTACCTTATTCACTTTTCTGCAAGCTTTCCTAAACCTGTTTTATTACAACTTTTTAGGAAAGTTGGAAGCAGCTGTTGCACTTTTTTCATCCAGCTCACATTATGGGCAAAGCTTCACAGGCTAACCAGGCAGACTATGCTGGAATACCAACAGACAAGTACTTTTGTTTTCCATCATGAAACTCCATCTTCTCAGTACTCATCTTACTGCATGCACTAGTCATCTCTTGCCTAACTTTTCCATTCTGAGATTTTTTTTTACATGTCATCTGCTTCTAAACTCCTTCCCACATTCCATTTGCATATATTTTGACAGGGATAGATGATATTAGATTTAGATTTTCTAGAACATGCATAAAGCACTAATTTATCTTCACTATTTACCTACATAGATATGACAGGGCAGATCCCTAAACACTGGGGGTTAAATGTGATTGTGCCTTAAAAAAGAGAGCAGAGTTGATCCCTTCAACTATAGAACAATAAGTCTCATTATCAGTAGCAAGTTATACACAAGGCACTTGCTTGACAAATTTTCAACTTGGCTTGACCAAGAAAATATACTAGTGACATAGCAAGCCAGTTTCAGGGAGGGTAGATCTCTATTATTTAATGGGAAAATAGTACTGTACACTGATAATGCTGTTGTTTTATCTAGGATTCAAATAGGGCTTAGGAAAACACTTAGAAGGGTAGCTGGGTTTTGTGATAGGAAGCATCTAATTAATTCCAATAAAACAAAAGTGATGGCCTTTAGCAAATGATCTGTATACAAAAATTGGAAAATCAATGGCAATAGGCTAAAAATGGTGACCTGTTCTAAATATTTGGGGATTGTTGAATAGGCCTCAGGCTCAAAGCTTGCCCACAACAACTATATTGTTAAATTAGGTAAAGGTTCAGCCCAGTCTATAATCAGTTTTTTTGGGGGGGAAAGGGGCTCATTTTGTCCCTGCTGCTCTTAAATTATTTCAGGCAAAAACAATATAACTTTAGGTTCTTCACCTTCTTGTTTTATACCCATACAGCGAGTACAATAAAAGTTCCTTAGAGAAGCCCTCCAACTTCCAAAATATGTCTAAGGCTGATTCCACATGGAGGGCATGGTGTCAGGCTGCCCCATGGCCTTTCCACAGGGAGGAGGTGGTCTGGAGTTTTGTACCATCGCACATGGTACCATTCTGCCAATGTTTCCCCCATGCAGCCTGGAGCACTGCAGCCACATGAGGGTGCTGGCCTGCTGTACAGTACATTGGGAGGGCCCATCATGGTTCCTGCCATGAAATCCGGATTATCTGCCAACACATGGCCATGCATCAGCAGAAGCCCTATCAGAATTCTGGAGATATCCGCATTCCCTTGCTCTATGGCTTCTGGGTGCCTGGACCAGGGCAGTGGCGGGCTGGCCCCTGGTTGGTGTCAACATCATGTGGTGTCAGGAGTTTCCCCCACCTCCAGAAGAATGGCATGTCTGGGCACTGTCCCCATGTGGAATCGGCCTAACTCAGTGATTAAGTTGGAAACTGATATGATGAAGGTAGAGTCAAGGATTATAGGCAGATCAAAGCTATATAATGCAAACTAAATAGCTTAGGCTTTTAACAGTAGCAATTCTTCATTTAGGCTATGACCAGGCTAGACAAGCTAAGTCAAAGGGTCAAAGATATTGAGCAACAAAAGGATCTTTCTAGGTCCCCTTCATTCAATATGCCCTCTTTAGCAGACATATATTAGCACCTGCCCCATGTCTTTATCTGTTGGAAATAAATAGCCACAGAAGGGCATACATACTCACCAGATGTTCAGCCTTACCCTCTACTATTTTGTAGGGAAAATTTAATAAGACCCCTAGGAAGAAAGATTCTGTCCCTGTAAGACTAAGGATCTGGAAGCCATTAACCATGTTTTTTCTTCTTCTTCCAGATGCCATTTAAATAGGGCATCTCATTCCAAGATCATTGAGACTCTGATCAGAGAAATGAATGCTGAGACTGAAGAGGAATGAACCAAAAAGCTCCTTATGGAATACCCCTATCACCATCCAAATTGCAAAATATTGTGCAATTTTAATTAAACCTAGACAACTTAGTATAATTCCTATTATAGCTTTTACTTTTGCCTGATCTGTTTTATTAATTCATTTATTTATATGTTAAACTTCTTGCTTTAAAGTTTTTGTTATGGATGTCAAATGCTGTAATAAAATTTGATTGATACATAAAGCATTCATATGCTAGGTCCTTTTAATAAAATTCAACAAATGTAAAGCGGCCATCTTTATTTCCACTCTATACTACCTTTTCATATACTTAATTCTTCATTATTCCTTTACGCATGGTATCATATACCGTGTCAGCTATCCACTAGAAGAGATTTTTCAAAAAAGATGTTGTCCTTTTCTAGCATACTGCAGATAGTAAAAAATGTAAGCCGAAGTAGTTCTTTTTAAATACAAGGCTCACAGCTGTAGCTATAGTCTGTGCTGTACCTACCTGTAGTCAAGCAAAATGAACAACTTGAATCAAACCCTGAGTCTTTTGTTTTTACTTAACCCTCCTATTTATCTTACAGAAAGGTATGTCTCTGCTTAGAATCTTACTAAGTCCATTTCTCAGTCCAGTATTAATTTCACATCCTCATATAATTTAAACTAATAAAATATGCATTTTCACCTATTAATGCATTTTTCATGCTACACCTGCATCAGTTTTGTATAATTGACAAGCAACATAAAAATGGTGTAAAAAAACTGCCATACATTTAAAAATCCATATTCATACAAAGAAATTTAAAAATGAATAGTCATACATCCCAACAAAAAAATAGATCTATCTTCAAATTAAGTCTACCTGCTCACATTGTTTCCTTCCCCCTTTTCAGTGTGCATATTATGTCCATATGTGGTGAGTAAATGATAAAGTATTCCTGCTGTCTTGGAACTTGATAATTTATATATAAGAAGTATTGCCAGTACATAGTCTGGCAGGGAACTGGTGATGTTTTAAGGAGACACATGCTGGCATCAAATATATTTAATGAACAAAGCAAGGAGAGGAACTGGAATTAAAACTGTGCACCTATCTAAATAGTTGGTTGATAGAGATGGGAAGAAAAGAGGGAAGAGGAGGATGGTGGCGAAATAAAAGATATTTATGTTTAAAATATATTTTGTCTTTAGGGATGGAAAGTTGCCAAGGCAGAAGTATATCTATGTAGAGGTATGGATTTGGGCTGATAAAAGATATTAATGATGCAGGATATTAATGATGCAGAGCTAAAATATGCTTCACATGGATACATTTGCCCAAGAGCTCCAGAACAAATTACCTACTTCTCTCTTCCACTCCTTTGCATTCTGGAACTTGCACAGCCCACCTGTACTTTCACCAGCTGCTTTCCCTAACTTCCAGCATACTTCAAGGAGTATTGGGATCAATGCACATTATGAAATCTGGCTTTCCTTTCTGCTTTTCCCCAGCCCCTACCTCTTTCCTTTAAATTAAGAATATAGTAAGTAGAAATTTATTTACTGATATAGCGACTGGCCTTAACATTTTACAATAAATGAGCTAAAACAACTTTAAAAACAATTTAAAAAACTGCAAAAAGACAATTATAAAGCTGGGTTAATTATGATAAATACAGATATTCCTGGTTTAGAGACTGGCACGTAAAAATCACCCCCTTAATTTAACCAATAATAACATAAAAGAGGCAACCTTAAATGTTATAGGTTAATTTGTATCTGCCAGTAAAAAGCTAATACAGTCTTCTACTGTTCCGTTAGAGTGTGAGATGCCCTGATGTAGCCTAGTGTGGATAATGCCATATAGTGGAGAGGAAAAGAGGCAGTGGGGTGAATGTTCGATCTGATTGGAGGCATATGGGTGTCAAGCGCAGACAAAACTCACAAACAAACTTCTATAGAAAGAAAGCTTTAATTGGAAGTAGATCTGGTCACTATAACATTCGAAGTCAAGACAGTTCAATACCAGGACAGCAAGCAGTTATCAATACATTTCTCCAGCCTAAACCCAAGCGTTCCCAAGGGGGAGAATCCCTCAGCCAGGTGCCATCCCAGGCTTCCTGCCAAGGTGTTGAAGTTAGCATGGCCTTGGTCAGGCCGGCGCCTTGGGCTAGCAGATAAGATGTTTACAGGAACTGGGCAACATTGTTTCACAGCAGGGAGACTATGCAGTGTGAAAATGCAAGGATCAAAGAAGGGGGGGGAATCAAAGGAAAACTACAGGCATAAGCATTCTGGTTACATGGGAATGTTTCTGTAAAGCCACAGCACTACAAGATGGAGTCTCATGTTCACTGAAAACTCAAGCATGGCAGAGAGCAGGGACTGATCCTGACAATGGGCAGAAACGCTGATCTAAGGGAATGTTATTATATCTGCCCTGTAAATAGGTGGAGGGCATTGTTTGAAACTGGACATAATTAAGAATATTATGGACTGAGTTTGAAATACACAAATATAAGGGGAAGCATTAGGAGGATTCCTATGTATAACCCAACAGAAACATTGTTGAATACGTTTGATATTAATATATGGAAGAAGACAATGTTGCTTAACTTATCTTTTTATCTCTATATATCAAAAAAAAGATGTGCCTCTTGTGTATTTTCCAAGTCAGCCATGGAACATTCATGAGATGGCATTGTGCCAACCCTGTACAAAATTCCAGTTCCAGCCATCATTTGCTTCAGTTCTGGGACCAAGAAAGCAATCAACTAGCATGTAACTATGAAGCATAAGAAAGGTATCATAGTTAACCCTGAAGAGTAGACGAGAAAATATCTATTGATTGCATTTTTATCAAATGTTTGTTCATGAAAGTATATCATTTCCCCCTCTTCCATTACCTCTATAAAACAGAACATGATTGAGTGGCTCAAGGTTATCCAGTGAGTTCCAAAGCTGAGATTTGCTTCGGTCTTCTAGTCCAACACCACTACATCACACTGGCTGTCAAGAACAGAAGTGATACAGTGAAGTAAATGCAAATGAATTTTCAGATATACAGATAGGCGAACTGTACCAAGATGCTGCCCAGAACAGCTGGTCATAATATTTCTAGACAGGTAGTAGACTGTTTCATCAAAGGTATTGTATTGCACAAATTGAAACAGTTACAAAAAATGGTCTGAAGTGGCCCATATATATTAAAAATTATTTTTTCTTTCATCAGCAGGTGAAAAGCCTACATTTAGCCATTAGACAGACCTCTGGGCAGGTTTCCAGCAGGGAAAAAGTATGTGGCTTAATGGAGTTTTAAAAAATATTATGCAAATATGCACTGATATTACCAGTTAACTCTCAGATGAACATTACAAAGTTACAACAGTCTCTTACAACCCACAGTGCTACTAAATTAACCAAAGTGCTTCCAAATGGAACTGCAAATCATTTCCATGGAGTAATTAAACTGTAAACAGGGCATGGAAGCTTTCTAGGAGAGATTAAGATGATATCAAGGCAGGAGGTTTATTTGTCCAACTCCCTTAGGTTTGTTTTGTTTTTTAAATAGGATTACCATTTACTCCAGATCCTCATATAAAGAGAATAAGAGTTCATTTATGATTAGACAAATCAGATCTTCCACTAAATTACTAGACACTGTGTGTGTGTTAAGTGCTATCAAGTCACTTCTGATATACAGCAACCCTATGAATTAACAACCTCTGAAGTATCCTATTGTTCAAAGGCTTGGCCAGGTCTTGAAAACTGAGGCCCTTGGCTTCCTTTATTGAGTCAATCCATACCATATTGGGTATTACTCCTCTATTCCTGCTGCCTCTCTTTTCCTACCATAGCTGTTTTTTCCCAGTGGGTCTTGTCTTCTGATAATGGAACCAAAGTATGACAGCCTCAGTTTAGTCATTTTAACTTCTAAGGAGAGTCCAGGCTCCCATGAGTTTGTGTTTGTCCATGTGTTTAAGTAGGGGAGGCCTGAGAAAAACTGATCAAGAAAGGAGCCATTGGTAGTAGCCTGAAATCAGAAACTGAATAAACCTGGGCAAGATGGAATTAGGTGAGTAATTTTCTGCTTCATGATAAAAACACATTGGTAGAGGCTCTAGGACAGGGGTAGTCAAACTGCGGCAGGAGCTCATGGGAACTGTAGTTCATGGACATCTGGAGGGCCGCAATTTGACTACCCCGCTCTAGTACACAGAGACCCAGCAAGTTCAGAGTTTAAATTAACAGAACAAAATTGAGAGGGTACTGCCAGAGAAAGGGGGCGGGGCGGGGCGGGAGGGAAGCCTGCTGGAGAAGGAGACGTGATACACATATATACTTGCATTCTTCTAATTAGGGATGGTGACAAACTGAAAAACTCCAGTTCAGCCCCAGAACTGAACCTCGAACCAAACTGAGCTGGAATTTCCATGAACTGAATAGGCCAGTTCAGATCACCTACAAGCTGCAGCTGGAAGTGAAGGGGAGGGGATTGCAGCTACATAAACCATTTGTTTCGCTTCCCCCCTCCTTCATTACATTTCCCCCCAGAATTAAACCCAAACAAATTGTAACATATAAACTTAGTCTGTTATTCCTGTTTGGTCCTTGGAGAGGTTAACATATTGATTATGTTGTATGCTAACTTACTGTTTCCTTTATTGTAAACTAGAAATAGAGCCCGCTGTAAGCTTCAGACAGTGGGCGCTAGGGGGGCTGTGGATTTCTGGTGCAGCGGGCAGTGCTCGGAGGACGGATGGGCGGGCGGGCTGTGAAGTGGCGGGGAGTGGCTGGGCCGGGGCGCGGCCTACCTGTGTCTGTAAGGGCAGGCAGGGACGCAGGACTCGGGTAGGCAGGCTGCGGGCACAGAGGGCAATAGGCATCGTGCAAGCTCAGCGGAGGTAGTCCGGCGCGGGCAGGCAAGGCTCGGGCCACGGGTGGCCGGGTTGGTAATAACGGTGGGACGACGGGTCTGTGGTGGCAGCTGGGGGCGAGGTGCGTAATATTTTGGCGGTGCAGCGTGGGTGAGCGGGGATGCGGGCAGAGCTTGGCGTGACGGGTGGCGGCAGTGGCCGCTCTCTTGGCAGCGGGCAGGTTTGTGTAGGGGCGGCAGAGGGAGGCGCGGCAGCAGGCAGCGGCCGCGGACGGTGGTTTGGCTGGAGCGGGAGGCAGGTGGCGACGTGGCTGGTTTCGGGCATGGGCTGTAATGGCGGTTGCGAGGTGGCAGGGAATGCAGTCGACGCTGCGCACGGCTCCCGATTGGTCGATTGCCGCCGGACTGATAATCGGAGGGCCCAATCAGCAGGCGCAAAGCTCTGGATTGTCAGTCCAGAGGAAGTGGCCTATTGGCACCCTTCCTCATCACTGACAGGGCCCGCCGCCAAAGGCCTTAACCGATTATTTAATCCGCTCCGCAGGAGTGGTTAAAGATATGCTGCTATTTACATGTCTCACCAAATGCATAATTCCAATCTTAGCAATATTTATAGCTAGAAGGGGATCAGTTTGTCCCAATTTGTGCATCTGTCACTTCACTTTATAAAACTTCATTTCTTGTTTAAAGATTCTTGTTCAGTCAGACCGAATGGCCAGGAAAGGTGAGGACAGGGTTTGCATGGTAGCAGGGCTAATCCCCACTTATGCATTATGCCAGAGCTGGCCCAGTCACCTCCTGGCCCTGGCCCACCTTAAGGCCTCCAATGGTCCATAGCAAGGGAATGCAGATTTTCCAGCATTCCCTTTTTTGCTGCATGCACCATCGGTGGCCAGGTCCATGCACAAAGGAACAGCCCCCCCCCATGCATCCCACACACACACACAGCAGAACCTTTTTACTGTGGCTGTGTTTCCCAGGGAAACACAATTTGGGGGCAGAGCTGCTCCATTGACAAAATGTGTCCTCCACAGGAATGCAGAAAGCAGTAGACTAGCTCCGCCACTGAAATATATCCCCTATAGGAACACAAGAAATGGTATAGCATGCTGCTCCACTGCAATGCAACAGCAGTAGCCATGCATAATGGGTTACATTTATCCATCTTGACTCTAATTAGCCCTTCCTGACAACAATCCCCCACACCTATATGTAACATTTAAGGAAATCTGTTTCAGTGTATCTAAAGGAGTTTGCATCTACACATGCTAAGTCTCTCAGTTCTTGCTCATACCCCAAATTGAACTTTGTTGGTCTTGGAAGTGCCACTGAACTCAAACTTCTCATATCTTTTTGTTAGCCCTTGTATTTGCATGCTATTTTACTGCCATTCACAGATGCAATGTGATCCCGTGTCTTTTTTTTCTGAATCCAGTTTAAACCTCTGGTATTTCTCTTTCCATATATGATAAGAGTCCTTGTTGTAAAATGTTGTGCATCTCCTTTTTACTTGCATGAGAAATTACTGCAATAGTCCAATAGTTACTACAGTCTTTGACATCTTCTGTTTTTTAAAAAAATGGGATTTAGATTCAGAACTTTTAGTTCGGAATTGTTAGGTTTTCCAACTTTGTTAGCATATTCTTGCTAAGATTTTGAAGGTTCAATTTCTCTAGTTTGGAATAGCTTTATTGATATCCCATCTAATCCAGGGGATCGGTTTGTCCCAATTTGTGCATCTGTCACTTCACTTTCTAAAACGTCATTTCTTCTTCAAAGATTCTTATTCAAGGATAAATACCATTTATTAATTTAAATGTTTGTAAACTTTCTTTTGCCACATAAAAGGTCTCTTTTTAATTTTTTGCTTTTCAGGCATAAAAATATTGATAATTTATACTAGATCTATACATAATCTGGGGTTGGGTACTTCGGCGGCCGAAGCATCCAACCCTAATCCACATTTTTCATGAGTTGCTCATCTCATACATATGTACCAAATATACATGTATAACACAAAAGTATACAAGATACTGAATTGGATTCTACAAAACAGAAAGGAAAATGTACTTAAAGCAGAATGGTTATGAAAACAATACTGTCAAGTCTGCAACAACACATATTGCATCAGTTTTTTTGTATATGAAGTAACAATATGCATGTGGAGGAAGTAAATGCACAACAAGTAGTTTGCATTATTTTATTTAGTTTGCTTTTGAAATTTGAAAATGATAGTGTGGATGGGGTTACAGTTATTTCTGCTTCATGCAAAAGTCAGAAGAGAAGTAATGGTTGTTCTTCTGCTTGTTCAAAGAGAACTGGAGATGCAGAAAATTTCCCTAGAATTCAATCCATTGGGTTGTTTAACTATAAACTGTAAGACTTGCTCAAGGAAGACTACTGCAATAGGATGAACATATACAAAAAATGTGAGAAACACTTTTGAATGTTATTAATTATCATGAATTTGCATGAGAATACAATATAGTGTATGTTTACAAACTTAAATGATCCCAGAATTAGATGAGTGACGCTTCTAAGTGCTCATCTTCCTCTGGTTTGTTGTTTGATGTTTCTGATTGTTGTTCCTTTTGATCTGGAGCTCTTGGGCAGGACCGCCCTCATGGTTTCTGCTGCTCTTTTTTTACTTCAAAGTGTTTAGACCAGGGGTAGTCAAACTGCGGCCCTCCAGATATCCATTGACTACAATTCCCATGAGCCCCTGTGTTCTCTGGCAGGGGCTCATGGGAATTGTAGTGCATGGACATCTGGAGGGCTGCAGTTTGACTACCCCTAATATCGACAGATCACACTAATTAATTATATACTTTCTACTTTTTAAAATGACATGTACCTTTCTGATTTGCCTCTGGAAATAAATAGCATCTATATGTAGCACATCAAAGTATACATTTGGCTTCAGAATCCCTATGACTTTTTTCAGTTCTCATTGAAAGCTCCCCCCCCCCCAACTTGGACTTGCATATTTGACCT
The DNA here is from genome assembly GCF_049243985.1 of Paroedura picta. NCBI lineage: Eukaryota > Metazoa > Chordata > Lepidosauria > Squamata > Gekkonidae > Paroedura > Paroedura picta. Next base: position 55,079,831 of record NC_135377.1, on the reverse strand, counting down.
TTAATAACCAAAGAGATTGATATTTTGGGTGTCCTCAATCTCCTGTTTAAATGTCAAGGACACAATAGTGGATTTAACAATTCCTAAGAGATTTTTATCTGCTAAAGGAGGTTCTCTTGTGACGCAGAGTGGTAAAGCAGCAGAAATGCAGTCTGAAAGCTCTGCCTATGTGGCTGGGAGTTCAATCCCAGCAACCGGCTCAAGGTTAACTCAGCCTTCCATCCTTCCGCGGTCGGTAAAATGAGTACCCAGCTTGCTGGGGGGTAAACGGTAATGACTGGGGAAGGCACTGGCAAACCACCCCATATTGAGTTTGCCAAGAAAATGCTGGAGGGCGTCGCCCCAAGGGTCAGACATGACCCAGTGCTTGCACAGGGGATACCTTTACCTTTAAAGGAGATTCTGAGGTTGATAGTGCTGTTCTTTTAAAGGTTGGTTCAGGAGGCTTCGGACTTCCCTATGGCAAATGCTAAATATATGGTCTGGTTGTATTTTACTTTACCTGCACCCCCTCCAATGATGTTTTCTACTCATTTTTTTTTTTCATTCCCGCAAGGAAAAAGTTAAATAAATACAAAAATAGTGGGGTTGCTATACTGTAGATTCTTCAGTTTGACCTTCTATAGCCCTATATACACTTCCTAGTTACAATGAAATATTCAAAATCAATTATAATTATATGACTGAAATCAAAGTTCCCATTGTGTTTTTAAATAGTTAAAGTTTTCTGTATTTAAAACATAAGATTTCTCCAAAGGGTCTGGAATGATTTAGAAAATAGAATCACAGAATCATAGAGTTGGAAGGGGCCATTCAGGCCATCTAGTCCAACCGCCTGCTCAATGCAGGATCACCCCAAAGCATCCTAAAGCATCCTTTAATAATGGAGGAATGCTGCAAGAGATAGGGGTAGCCACGTTGGTTCTTTTCTCCGAATTGTTAAAAATAGCAATATGAGTGTTTCTATGTTAAAGCAGGTAATCTAGCTAGGGGAAGTAATCACATTTTCCTATCAACAAAATATTATATTGTATGAAGATTGACTTTGGCAATAACAGTACGCTCACAAGAGCAAACAGAGAAGCAGTAGCCTGAGGAATCAAGGCTTATCCTGCCAAAGCTCTTAAAATGATTATGAGCTGGTTATCATTCTGTTTTTAAATCCATCTAGTCTCTGTTTTCAGAAGTGCGTGTTCCTGGTGTCAAAGATAAATGGCTGCACTTTTGTTCTGTGCAGGAAATTCAGAGATGAGACATTAAAATGAGTAAATGATCAACAGTGCATGTTTTATTGAGTCTTCCAGTGCATGATTTCCTAGCACTGGACGAAAAGGTCAGTAATGACAGGTCCTTAACCATGTTAGAGATTCATTTTATAATATAGCGGGTCATGTTATGAGATGCAAAGCAGTGGCTCCATACATTTTGACAGTTTATTTATCAATATGAATATGCCTATTAATGTATGGTTAAAGTAATCTTACAGTAATGAATAAGGAAAACAGTAATATGAAGATGATGAAGATGATGAAGATGAATGTGTTTACATCCTTCTAAATTTATAGAAGATGTAGGAGAGTGTTACTCTGCTTAAAACTGCATTGTCAGTCCTTCCAAGGGTCAAACTATGTGCGATGAAGACCATATCAGTTTGATGGTTTATAAAAGTCTATGTTCAGCTCTATATATTTGTCTTTATTTGCATTTTAATTCTTGGCTCTTGAATTGGGTGTGTGTGTATATATATATCAATCGATCGATCAATAGGTAGATAGATATAATATCACAGAGCCTCTTGTGGTGCAAAGTGGTAAGGCAGCAGACATGCAGTCTGAAAGCTCTGCCCATGAGGCTGGGAGTTCAATCCCAGCAGCCGGCTCAAGGTTAACTCAGCCTTCAATCCTTCCGAGGTCAGTAAAATGAGTACCTATCTTGCTGGGGGGTAAACGGTAATGACTGGGGAAGGCACTGGCAAACCACCCCATATTGAGTCTGCCATGAAAACGCTAGAGGGCATCACCCCAAGGGTCAGTCATGACTCGGTGCTTGCACAGGGATACCTTTACCTTTTACCTATATAATATCACAATTAAATATTTGAATTACAAAAAAAAAATCTAAGTTCATATTTGTTTCCCATTGGATAAGGCTACATTAGGAGAATATTTCTTTTCTAAACAAATCCAATTCCTGCATTGTTTAAGTTCTCTAAAGGTATAAGATAGGTATTGCCTGTCTTCTTTTCCTCTTTCAATTTCTAATAACAGCACAGAATCTCCGATTTCAGTTTGTGTAACCATGTCATCACTGTCTCCCTTACTTACGTGATCCCAGTACAGCCATCCTGGCTGTTATTGAGCTTAGAGGATTCCATTAAGATCTGATCACAAAACTTCTGATATCTCATTTGTGTTGACCCTAAAAAGACCACTGGCACCTCCCTCTCAGGCAGCTGTAGTAAAAGTGGTTTCTCATCACAGGTTGATTGCTTTTTATTTGTCAAGTGCAATTGGATACTTGGAATGGCAGGCCATGTAGTCATAATGTGATGGACATCTATTATATTGAAAAAAATAACCTTTTCTCCACAAAATCCACTACATTATCTTATTTATTTTACATGCAGTTGTCTCTTTAAAAGAATGGATTATAGCATCCATTACATAATGCCCATCGAGACACCATTCCTCACAATGTTGTGTCTCCACAATAGACGTAAACTGCACACAAATACCAAAAGATTGTCCATCTCACATGATATATTTCTGGTAAGAAGGAGGAGTGTGTATCATGGCTTCAGTGACATTCAGCGCTTAACAGCCACTCAGGGTGGCTGTCCAGCCCCTGAGAGCCTCCTCCTCCAAATGACTTGCCTGTCTGTCCAGCAGCCAGACAATCACCTTCCGTCTCTTACCCCTGACTACCCCTCCTCATTCCACTTCCCTCCAAGGCTCAGAGTCTGCAGATCCCTGCTGCATGAGGTGTCCCTTCCCGGGGGCTTCCAGCCTGCAGCCTTTCCAGGTCCTGGGAGGTGGAAGAGGCCATCCACAGAGTTCTTTCACCACCACCATCCCAAATCTAGCACCCGTAGTATTCCTGAATGCAATGGGCTTGGCCCCTAGTCTTTTTAATGAAATGACACTACTTCTTCCCAATATCATATCAAAAATCTCAAAAAAATTCAGTCAGTATTCAAGAGCACAAAAGTTAAAATGACAGAAAGTTATCATTATGTGTGCCAGTTTTCTACTTTTTTTCTGGCAGGAAATATGTGCCATTAGCAGTAAAATGGCAGGCATAGGTCCAGAAAGTTAAGAATCTATAGTCACTATATCTATAGGACAGTATCAAATTCACTTGCTGGATTTCTACCTGACTTGAATTTAAATGCACAAGAGCCATGCCAAAGAAAAGTGGGACATCATAATAACAAAGTAGTCTCTCTTTCCTGGATAGAACCTCTGTGAGGTTAGCAGTGTGAATGGAAGAGGGAACAAACTGGATTAAAACAGCTCTTTGTTTATGTCACTACAATCACCCATCAAAATAACTGGGTGCATAATATTGTGGAAAGCCTGTGAGCTAAAGCGGGTTATGTCTCCACATACAGACAAAAATAAAATAACTAAATTTACTAGGCTTTTTTCTGAGTTGCAGAAATAGCCCTACCAGCATAACTTCATAAGATCATGTTCCCCTTTCAAAAATCTACTTTCAGAGGGTGTTAGGCATGAAAATAACTATGGTAGTTCGGTGAATAGTGAAGCACGGTCATGCCATCTTTCTATCTTGCACAGAGGAATCTGAGGATGTACTCTCAATTTTTTTAAAGAGCTATCTTTGAACGCTTTGGTTTAAATCACATACACATATAAAATGATTTCTAATACTAGATATTACAGTAAAAATAAACTGATAGTTGAATTATATGCAAAGATAGGGCTTGTCCAAAAAACAGGCACTTATGACAATCATTTTACATTGTTATAAAGTACTTCTTACCCCTGCCCAAATGTATGGGGTTTTCTTTCATCGATCATCGATCATCGATCATCATCATCATCATCATCATCATCATCATTATTATTATTATTATTTCAATTTATTTCCCGCCACTTCCAAATGGCTCGTGGTGGGTTACAATGTCTTAAAACCCCATTAAAATTCCCATTAAAAGACTTAAACCCATCACAACATGGCGGAGCAAAAAAAAAATCCCCTTCCTACCCCATTACTAAAGGGGGGGGTGGAAGAGAAGGAGGTCAACGATGTTCGAGAAGAAGCCCGGGGGAATAGCAGTCGATGTACCACGCCAACCCCAGCCTCAACCATGGACCTGGTGGAAGAGCTCCATCTTGCATGCCCTGTGGAATGCTGGAAGGGCCTGCAGCTCTCCCAGGAGCTCATTCCACCAGGTGGGGGCCAGGACCGAAAACGCCCTGGCCCTGGTTGAGGCTAGGCGTACCTCTATAGGGCCGGGAACGGCCAGGAGATTCTCCCAGCATTAGGCTCTTCTCCAGGGAGTCCTTCCTTCTCATGAGGTGGCCAAAGTATTTGAGTTTCATCTTCAGGATTTGGCCTTCTAAAGAGCAGTCAGGGCTGATCTCATCTAGGTCTGACTGGTTTGTTCACCTTGCAGTCCAAGGGACTCGCAAGAGTCTTCTCCAGCACCAGAGTTCAAAAGCCTCAATTCTTTGATGCTGAGCCATCCTTATGGTCCAACTTTCACAGCCATACATTGAAACTGGGAAGACCATAGCCTTGACTAGATGCACTTTTGTTGGCAGGATGATGTCTCTCCTTTTTAGTATGCGCTCTAGATTTTCCATAGCTTTCCTCCCCAGAAGTAGCTATACTGGGGTAAGGAGGAGGAAAAAGTCTGAAAGTGAGATCTTCCAATTAAGGCTGATTCTTCTAATATAGTGCTCCCTTGTCTTAAAAGAGAACAATTTCCATGAGGCCTGTGAGAAAATGGCTCATCTTTAAAACAGTTCAGAGGTGGTCCAACAGTGTTTATAGAACCATTGTTATTGGTTCTAAATCCAAACATACATTTCAATTTTGGTAAACTGAACTCTAGTTAGTGGTCAGAGCTTGTATTAAACAGGAAATCCCTAAGTATCCTTATGGTCAAATAAATCATTCAAACCATATAGGACATGTTCAGCAGCTCATTCTACAATAGAGGGGGCACTTATTAAATTTGCAGATGATAATAAACTGGGAGGGGTAGAAAACAAACCAGAAGACAGAATCAGAATACATAATGCTCTTGACAGGCTGGAAAACAAGGCTAAGATGAATTTAAATAGTGATAAATGTAAAGTTCTTAATTTAGTTAGGAAACTATAGAATGGGCAAGACTTATCTTGGCAGAAGTACATGTAAAAAGCATCTGGGGGTCTTAGTAGATCATACATTGAACATGAGTCAGTAGTGTGACTCAGTAGTTAAAAAGGCAAATTAGATTTTGGGCTGTATTAAGTGTAGTTTTCAGATCATGTGAGGTAGTGCTCACTTTGCTCTGGTAAGACCTCATCTGAAGTACTGTGTTCAGTTTTGGGCATCACTACTGAAGAAAGATGTAGAGAAACTGGAGCATGTCCAGTGCAGGGCTACGAAGATGGTGAGGAGTTTGGAGACCAAACCGTATGAGGAAAGGTTGAGGGAGCTTGGTCTGTTCCGCCCGGAGAGAAAACTAATATGATAACCATCTTCAAATACTTGAAGGGCTGTAATGGTGCAGAGTTCTTTTCTGTCGCCCAAGACAGTCGGACCAGAACCAATAGGTTGATATTAATTCAATAGAATTTTTGGCTAAACAGAATGGTTTCTCAGTGGAACAGGCTTCCTAGGAAGGTGGTGAGTTCTCCTTCTTTGGAAGTTTAAGCAGAGACTAGATAGTCATCTGACAGAAATCCTGATTTTATGAACTCAGGCAGATTGTATATTGGTGGGCAGGATGTGCCAGTGTTTGTCACTTGTGGCCCTGCTTTGCATACCTAGGGAATTGCTGATCACCATGGTGGGATGGTAGGTGAATTTTCTCCTGGCTAGGCTGGATTCTGGAGATTTTTGGTGGAGGGGAATTACTTGGGCATGAAATTGGGGTAACATGGGTAGGCAGGTAGTTGTGAGTTCCTGAATTGTGCTGGGCATCAGGCTAGATTGTCCTGAGAGGTCCCTTCCACCTCTATGATTCTAAGTGATACATTTTGGTACATTGACTCATATTATTATAAACTGGTACACTGTTTTAAATTATTTTACAGATGATAAAATAAAGAGCGTCTGCCATTAAGGGCAGATGCCCAAACAAGGTGTGATGGCCTGGTATCGTCCATGCCAGAGGCACACATGACACAACGGTGGAAGATGGGGCTGGAGGGTGCCTTTATAAGGTGCCAGGTGCAGCTGGCTCGTCCTCTCCACCCAGAACACCATCTGGACAGCTTCCCACCCTCCCTCCCAGTTTTCAGTGGGTATAGTTTGGTGGTTTAGGAGTGGGGTGTTGATTTTCCAGTTTGAAAGTTTTGTCACAGCTGTGGATTAGAGAGCACAAGGAGGATTCCATTTGGCAGGGAGCCAGAATGTTTATTGGACTCCCTGAGGTGTCTCCTTAAGAGACTGGCTGGTAAGACCATGGCCGATCCTGCTGGATGGCCAGGGGCTCGAAGCCAAGCAACCAAGGGAGACAAATGAGATGGGTGTCCATTGGCTCCTGATACGGTTGTTTTCTACGTGGAGAGCTCCAGAGACAAGGGACCGACCTTCCCAACTGGGGAAAAGCGGTCCCAGGATGCCTCTGGAGTCCAAATTGTGTACAGCCGGTTGGCTGTGGGATGCGGGCCTCCTCCTAGGTGCTCCAAAATGGGCCAACCCGAAATGTGCATTCAAAATTAGATAATACATACCCTGCACATGCTCCCTCTCATAAATTCTCCTTTTCATATCTGGAAAAAATAATCAAACAAAAAGTGGCATTTCCATCTTGCTGTGGTTGGAGTGGGGGTGTAAAATGTGTAGTATCTTTAGATTCTAGCCTTGATTTATTTTTTTTAAGTTTTTAAGTTTCAGGATCTAGTGTGGTAAACCTTTGCTCAGTCTTATTAGAAATACTGTATATAGCTTCAGTACTTGACCCCATTTCATAAAAGGCATCACATGGCTGAAAGGGTACCCAAATGCTACTGAACAATCATGATAATGGACTATCTTCATTTCAGAGAAAGATTAAATCACACGAACCTTTTTCATTTAGAAAAAAACAAATTACTGAGATGTCTTAAGAGACAAAGGTAGAGTCTGAATAAATAACATTTTCTCCTTATTTCTAATAGTCGATTTGGATTTAAGAAATAAAATGTACTGACAAAAGCACTGTAATTTATGCTGTATATTGTACATTAGCAGAATACTAACATGCATTTTTATGACTGGGTTTTTAGTGGCTGAATTTATGTATTTATGACTTGATCACGTTTCAGTGTGTGAGTCACCTCAAGCACATCTATTTTATTTTCTAAATAAAGAAGAAATCTTATTGTCAGTTTGTACACCTTTGGTAGGCAATCTTTTCTCATCCCTAGTCTCGCAGCCTCACTGATTCTTAGCACCACTTGGCTGACCATTCTTAGTGACAAAATGGTGGACTGCATGGGAATTTGATGATCCTGCATGGAAGTATTTATACTGCTAACAAAGAAAGCCAAATTTGACAAGCCTGTTCCAGGAAGAATCAATTGTGTGTATTACAGAATTTATACAACAACATTTGAGTCCAATGGATCCTTTAAGACTAACAAAGATTTATTCAAGGTGTGAGCTTTCATGTGCGGTTTCTCAGTAGAACAGGCTTCCTTGGGAAGTGGTAGAAATTTTTGGAAATTTTAAAACAGAGGCTGGATAGCCATCTGACGGAGAGGCTGATTCTGTGAAGATTCAAGGGGGTAGCAGGTTACAGCGGATGTGATAGGGTTGTGAGTGTCCTGCATAGTGCAGGGGGGGGGGTTGGACTAGATAATCCTGGAGGTGCCTTCCAACTCTATGATTCCATGATTCTATCTCAGGAAATGTGCATGCACATGAAAGCTCACACATTGAATAAATCTTTGTTGGTGCCATTGGAATCAAATTATGTTGTACTACTTCAGACCAAGACGATTATACACTTGAATCTTACTAAAGTTATGAAACAGCTATTAGATTAATTGGTCTATCAAATTAATCAAGTTATATTTGAAGCAATAGTTGTAATAAGTAATTTTGAGACAGCAGGATGAAGACAATTGTCTAATTTGTATTCTTATTATGTCACAGATGGGAAAGGTAATTATTGCTCACAAACTTAAGGAGATACAAGACTCTAATGCTGAGTTTTACTGGAAACAACTTTATTAACTGCTAATATTTAACAACCAAGTTCTACTTAAGAATTTAAGAATCAGTTCTTAGTACTGGCTACCTTATGATCCATGTATGTTTTACCATCTCAGGTTTTGACGACATGGCAACTCATAACTGATAAAGCTCAGTACAGCACATTTACCATGCTTCCACTTTCATTGCCTGGACACCAGACAAGGACACAGAACTCTGAGTCCCCTAAGATGAAAGCTCTGCCAGAGTGATCTGTGATACGTTGCATTTTTGTTACCAAGGTGGATGTCAAGAATTTCAGATCGCTGCCTATCTGTGCGTGCTAAGGCAGTAAAAGCAGCAGCAGACTCCACAACATTCTCTACTTCCAAAATCATTATGCCCTGGCAAGTTTGCTTGTCCTCAGTTGTATTCCAGTCCAAAAATGATCCAGTCTCAGTGGATCCAAATTCCCATTCATTAGCAAGAGATTCCAATCTCTTCCAATTTGTTGCTATGATCAACTTTTGTAGCTGTAAATAAATATGTAGTTCCATATCCAAAAGATTGAAATAACCTTGCAAATACCTTAACAGATATATCTTTGTATCAACAATGACTTGAATATTTCAACAATTACTTGAACAACAAAGTCTCAAACTTAGCTGTATCTTAAGACAGAGTCCAAAAATGTGGGATACAACATCCATAGACAAACCACATCTCCATCATTTATCTTGTGTTGAATCATATAAGGGTGCCAATTTGTGTGGTGTTACATGGAACTGAAATAAGACCCTTAAGTATTTTCTTTAAGGCTAGTAGATATTAATTGTGAACTGACATTGTGCCCCAAACACAGTCCGTACCAAATAGTTAATGTTAACTTGCATCATATCTACCAGCACCCAAACAAAATGGCAAAATGCCTGGTGATTTATTCCCATCCCTAAGAAAAAGTCTCAGTCCTGCTGCAGGACAGCCCCAATGAGGTCTAATAGATGGACAATTTAACCAAAGGTCTCAATATCTTGATCATTTCATTAACAAACTTGCTTGCAGATACTTATGTAGATTTATAAGACTCTGGCATCTCCCATCCGCTAAATCCAAAGTTGCTGAAGCTGCACTAATTCGAAATGAATAATTGCCCAGCTCTCAGATGGCAGTCCTCAGTGCTGAATGGATGATTGCCCAAAAATGGTGCTAAGATAATGGGCAACAATTCCATCACAGTAAGAAGTGTCACAGGAATCTCTGTAGCATACTACTATAGTGCCATAACTGGATATAAGGCTGTGCTTTCCCTTTAATGTAAAATGATAGGCTTGTCTTTACCTCTTAGCTCACTCTTAATCCAGAACACTCTAAGGATCAAATCTTTCCTGATCAGTGTTTTTTCTAGCTGTAGAGTTCTGCCATGTTGATGTCACCTGGATGTTTTTCATTGATCTGCAGGGGCTCCAAAAAGAGCCACCAGTGAAGCTTCACTGAACAAGCATATCTGAAAGGGAGAGCTACACAGTATTTATCTATTTAAAATATTTCTATTTTTTAAAGAAAAGCTATAGCCAAAGCAGCTTCCCAAGCCTACAAATTCTGAAAGCTAGCACTTATTCCATTTTATAAAATAAATAAATACAACTAGAAACAGTCAGTAGAATTTACCCAAAGATTTACAGGGAAAATTTCTTTGGGTTGGGTATGCCTACATAGGAGCCAGAGTTATGAGCTTATGAGCATGCTAATTTACATGGCCATTTCACAGAGGTTACTACTGTAGTGTTGCATGTAGACCCAAATATTACCGAAATGCTGGTCATATCCTATAAACAAGATTTTCCCTTCAACAATATTTACTGTCAAGAGGCATTTGGCTGGCACCTGTAATTAAAGAGCAACAGGGGGGAAAATGACTTTCTCCTTGCCTTCTGTGGAAGGATGCATATTTTTCATAACTGGGAAATGAGCAACGAGAGCACTAATTGAAGCTCCTATCTACCAGTCGGCAGGTGTATTTACATAATTCTAAGAGACCTTTTGCAAAAGTCCCAATTCATGAACTGGAAAAAAAATGAAAATATTAATTCCAAATCTTAGTTCTACATAGTATTGGCAGGGGCTGGGGTTTTGCAGTCAATTTCTAGTTATTAGGTACAAGGGACTTTGCAGCAGCAGTTTATGTGGAATTTCAGAGGCATTCTGCTCAGCATGTCCCCTAAGCAAATGTTTACACATATTCAGCATGAATCAGCCACTACCTGTCACCATTGCCTGGGAGTTTGTTCAGTCAATGTCATTTTTTTTTGTGGGAGATGTTTTTTTGTTTCCTAGACTATCCCAAACTAACCCTGAAGTTTTGGAAATGTGCAGAGAGCATTCACTCCAATGAACAATGCTTCCCAAATTGGCCAAAGTTCCACACACATTTTACTTTTTGTGAGAGTTTGTGCCCATCCCTACAGATGATGCAATTATGAAGAATATTAATAGGTAAAAGAGTTCAAGTGTGTGAAAAATGTGTGAAAAATAGTCCCAACATCACTTGAGAGAAGGTCTCAGACAAATAGTAAAGAAAAAGGGTAGGCACAGGTCCTTAAAGAGAACACCAGAGTGAGTATTGAAGGAGCTAGAATTTGTATTGGATTCACAAAAGAGCCTTTCCTCCAGCTGACGGCTGAGCCTGCACTGCAAACTTCAAACTTATTGAACTGAAGGGAGACATATTTGCTAGGAACTCTTGAGAGCAAGAGAAATGCAGAATTTATGTATAATTCTGCACTGCTTCCCCTGTATATCATTGATGACAGAGATTCTAGGAATTGCTTTTATAACCTCATTCCAGTTTTGAACATTAATCATCAGTCCAAAAACACCCTCCAAGGTATCCCTAGCTTTACTCCAGCTACAGTTGACAATTTATCTATGAAGGACATTAAACTGAAAAGACCCCACAGGAACAATCTGAAGTGGAGAACTAGCACTTACCCACAAATATATTCTTACCGTATTATTATTTTTTAAGTGGGGGATTTGCACTCCACAGTATTATTTGCACAAGGCTGCAAGTCTTTTAAGGGGATCTGAGTTGTTACAGGTACACATTGAGTTAAACCATGTTTGTGAATTAACTTCAGTTTAGCTTTCCTTTTGCTATGTAAAAGATCTGATTAGGAGCCGATAGTATGGATTCCAAGTTTACTGTCAGTAACAGTCAAATATTCCTTTGTTGAAAGGCAATTTCACACATTAACCAACGAAAAAGCACTACTGTTATTTTATATTTCTGTATGCAAGACGGATAATCAGCAAATATATAATCAGTTGTTGACAGTTGTTGACAGCAGTTAGCTGACTCCACCCCTCATGCTTCCGCGGTGTGCTCCATCTGGTGCACACTTTCTTGAGGCCGGACGCAGCCATGTCTCACTTGCCTCACCTTCCCGCAGTACCAACAGCTGGGCCTTGGTAAGTCATGGCCAGTCTTTCTGCTCATGAAGTTCCTTGGTGATAAAACAGCTACACTGACGTCACCTACTGAACTTAAGGAAATGCTAAGCCCATGCAAAGAACCATTTGTGACCTATAAATTTAAAGCTCTACACTAAAATTACAGGTTGTATGACTTTGTATCATAGAAATATTGAGAAGGGCTCTTGGTATTTTGGTTCATAGTTCAAGGTATGCAAATAAACTGGGAAGAAGAAGCTCCAGGTTAAGTGACCTAAACAGAAGAAAGAAAGAAAGAAAGAAAGAAAGAAAGAAAGAAAGAAAGAAAGAAAGAAAGAAAGAAAGAAAGAAAGAAAGAAAGAAAGAAAGAAAGAAAGAAAGAAAGAATCCTTTGATTCTGTTTGATGGGTACAATAAAACAACCAAAATAAAAGCACCAATCGTGCACACAGCGAACATGTGGAAATGTCATTGAAGTCCATATTTTACAGTTCTTCAGGATAAGTATGCACTACATTGACATATCTATTGTTTCCATTACTTAAACATTTGGGTGATTAGTTTGCTATTCTTCAGTTACTCACCAGCTTCATCACTACAATTGTTCAACTGAACCCTTACTGCAGATTTGGATTAATTTCCATAATAGCCTCACAACTGCTCATCATTTGAAGTTGTGGTTGAGAAGATTTTCTTCCCCATGTTTGTCTAGTTGAGTACATTTATAAACTACATGGTCTATAGTAGGTGCTATCCTAGAGTTTTGGATGCTCTCAAATTAATTTTCATTAAGATATTGCTCATATTTTCAAGTTGTTTAATTTATTGTACAATATTCAATGGCTGTAATACATAATGGTATAAGGTTCATAATGATATATGACTCATTCATGCATATGATTCACTGTTTACTAGTCATTCTGCCCTTTAGTGAGGGCTGGCACTAAAGTCCTGTATATAGACCAGGCTTTCTCAACCAGGTTTTATGAAACTCTGGGGCTTCTTCATGGCCCTGGAAGGGTTTCCTTAATGGGTGGGAGTTAATTAATTTTTAATATATATTTTAAAATTTGTTAAACTCTGTGTTTCTGGAGAGATGCTGGTCAGCTAGATTACCAATGCAGGATTGGTCTTTCTGAGTGATTGCAGAGCCTTGAGTAATTAGGCAGCTGTTCATGTTTATCTGAACATCAAGCTTAAAACTGGGGAAGAGGCAGAAACACTGTACTGGCAATGTCATTTATCCTTGAGCCTCCACTTCCTGTCCCTGCTACCTTGCCTTGATTGGTTTCTGTGTGATTTACTGAACCTTGGCTAATGACCTGGATAATGGACCCACTTTGGCCCTTGAGAGAGCCAGTTTGGTGCAGTGGTTAGGAGTGTGGACTTCTAATCTGACATGCCAGGTTCGATTCTGTGCTCCCCCACAGGCAACCAGCTGGGTGACCTTGGGCTCGTCACGGCACTGATAAAACTGTTCAGACTGAGCAGTGATATCAGGGCTCTCTCAGCCTCCCCCACCCCACAGGGTGTCTGTTGTGGGGAGAGGAATGGGAAGGCGACTGTAAGCCGCTTTGAGCCTCCTTCGGGTAGGGAAAAGCGGCATATAAGAACCAACTCTTCTTCTTCTTCTTCTTCTTCTTGACTGATTCAGCTGTTTGTGTGACTGTTTTGGCTTTGATCTTTGGTTTGCATTAGAATTAATTATAGTTTACTAGAGGCAAAGCCAGTTGTACCTGAGAATACAACAGGTGCTAGGATGCATACCTGCACTGTGGCTGGTTACATGACAAAAGCTTCTTCCCAACCTTGGACTCTTCAGGTCCTGACTCCAAAATTCAAGGGAAATTCCTGACCCAGGGGTCACCAACCTTCAGCTGTGGCCTGGAAATCTGGAATTGCACTACAGTGATCAGGATTTTTCTCCTCAGAGAAAAATGGCTGTTTTGGAGGGGGGTCTCTACAACAACAGCTCATCTGCAGGATCATGGAGATGAAAGGGCAAGCCTGGGAGGGGAAATTCTGTGGCAAGAGGTTGCAGGATTGGAGAGTTTGGGATCTGGGGATTTGCTGGAATTTCAGGTCATTTCTATGCAACAGAAATTATTCAACCTGGAGAAAAGCCCTGGGTTTGGATCCCCTGCTCCGATTCCACACAGCGGCAGCTGTGCTGCGTCGCAGGTGGTGTCTTTCTGTGGAGCTACATGCTCCACAGCAGACTGTGTCCACACACAGTTCAGTGGGACACCTATTGTCCCACTGAAATGTATCTCCCCGGGAAACAAAATAGTGGCAGATTTGTTCTGTTGCGCAAGGCGGGTCCGTAGGGGGTTCTTTACTTTGCAGGAGGATGGGATTTGGTAGAAATATCTGAGTGTTTCCCTCCTGAGATTTCTCTGAAGAGCCATTGGCCAGAAAGTCCACATTAAATGAAAAAGAATCCCATAACAGTCAATGAGCAAGTAAAAAGAGACTCATGAGTAAACATTCCCAGAGGCTTTTCTTGGCTGTCTGCATGCAATTTGACTTGACTGGCCCTTATTGGCAGAGTGCTCTCTTCCTACTGGCAGCATACCTGAGGGAACAGCCAATCAGGTAGGGAGTGGCTCCACACAAGTTCAACTTTATGTTTGAGATTTGTGAGATTTGAGAAAATGTTCACCAAGTGAGCTTCTAGGCAGAATATGGATTTGAACTGAGGTAATGAAATTGGGGTCACTGTGGGTAGGCAAGTAGTTGCGAGTTCCTGCATTGTGTGAGGAGATGGACTAGATTACCTTGGAGGTACCTTCCATCTCTATGATTCTATGAATTCATATCTCCCCTGTACTCACAGAGAATCTGGCAATTACATCACAGCGGTAAGTATGTGTATGTTAGAAATATATATTATTTGTTCTCATAATTATGCAATATTGATCTTGGAACTGACAGTTATGAACCAGTGTGCCTACTGATTTTATCATGGTTTTCTTTTTAAATACAGTTGAGCGTTTGGTTTTCCCAAAGCACTCTCTTGTGCAACAAAGCATTTGCTTACCCTGTTCACTTGGGAAATTTTCCTCTCTTCCATTTACTCATTGACTTAAAAGACTGTAAATTATCACTGGTCATTAAATTAAATTAACAGCTGATCTCCTAATAAAATTGTTAGCTGGGCCAAACTTAACTCTTATGGAATGTGCAAGACATTCAAAAGCTGAAGAAATGTGGAGGATAGTAATTCTGGCCATGACTCAAAGATGGGAGCCTTTCTTTTGAACACAATGGTGATGTCTTAAATACAACAAAAAGGAGCTTTTATATAGGAATTATTTTGAATTTTTTACCTCTACATTTTAACCCCATTTCAGATTTAATCCCCCCTCTTTGTAAATCAAACCCACAACTCTTTAGTTTTGCATCATTTTTGTGTTCCTGCTCAATTATTATTAGTGATATTTGTGCACCAATAAATCACAATTATAAATTACAAGTAAGGAGCGTGCAAGAACTTGCTGAGGGCATCTCATCCTTCCACTATTTCAGCTTTCTGTTTGCTTCCATTTTCCAGCTTCCTTCTTTCCTTCCCACCCAACAGCCAACTCACCTTTATCTGTCCCCTGTCTTTAGCTTTTCCTCATACCCCCCCCCCCAAGAAGCTTCTGCCTAGCAAAGCAATGACCATGTTGTGTAGGGCCAACCATCAGATCCAAATGTAAAGCACTGAATGCTGGGTCAGACTGAGTTGCATGAAATACCCTACTTCAACCTAAATTGCGAGGGGGGATTCCTTGCTCTGGAGACTGCAACTGGGGTTTTTATGAGAACACCCTGGAGGGCACACATTTGACCAGTGCTCCAATAGCTGTACTAGCTCCCAGTTGAATTCTAGATCAAGTTAAAGATAGTGGCTCTTACCCATAAGACCATCCACAGTCCAGGTCTTGCATATCTGAGAGATTGCCTTACTATCTATACTCCCCTATCTATACACCTTTGTATATATACCCACATGCCTACCATCTACCATCATCTGACTGAGTTTGATGGCAGGAGGTTCAAGAAACCAGACTGCTGACACTGAATATTTTAAACTGGAAGTCGGTATTGCTTTTAACTGTTTTGTTACCTCTGATTTACCTCTGATTTTTCCACCTTTTGCAGCGAACAAACAGTAGACAAATCTCAACACAGAGAAACTCAGAGCACTGTAAGCCCCTAGCCCCTTACTGAGTAATCTAGTCAAACCCCCACCACCAAAATGTCTAGCAGCAAAGCTCTTTGCAATACAAGTATACTCACTCTGCCCAAAAATGCAACATGAATAAAAGGAATGCACTCTCGTCCTACACTTATATAGAGTCTCTTTTCATTGCAACAAATGGAAATCCTGTTATTGGCAGGCAGCAGTGTCTGTCAAGGTTTGAAGGGTCCCTATTTGTGTTACCAAATCTGGAGAATACTGCCCACCCACCATTGCCTAGCACTTCCATCCCAGAGTTTCTGGGTGGGTTTTGTTTTCTGAGCCATGACCAAAAGCTCAGAGATTTCTTTGGAGACCATATACACGCTGACCATCACCTCCCATCCCCTGATACAGCCAGAATTAAGCATAAATTTAGGCTGGTTGTGTAGTTCATGCCCAACCCTAAAACTAATTCAAATGTTGTGAATATGAAGAGATGCGAAACATACACCCATTTTAGCAGGAGTCAGTCACCTTCTCATTACCATCATCATTGGTGATTTTGAATGCATACTTCTAAAGCTTGAAAGCTATTAAGCACCAGAACTGTGAAACTGTTAGGGAAAGGAAAAGGTCAATCAGGATTTACAACAGGGTTATGGATTTAAGTAGGAAAAATATAGGCTAATCTTGTTCTTATTTTGCCAGTGGCATTCACATTATTACCTTTTCCTTGAACAAAGCTTATGTGACTCTTTTATTCTTGTATCATATTGTCATTTTTCTTTTGATCTTTCTTGCTAGAGGATGTGTGTGGGGAAAATATCTGCAATGGCACCTAGAATTAAGGCTCACAACTCCCACATTAATCAGATCTGCAGCAGTCAAGACTCGACTGGCAATTGTTGGGGGTCCTGTAATCTAGCCATCCCTCTGAGGATGATATCATATGAGTTCAGACCTGAACTTTGCTTCCAGGGGCAGTGCTAAGACTTGGGACATGTGAAGTTGCAATAAAGAAGATAGTGCTCAAGTTACAAAAAGAGCACCTGGCAAATTCTTTGTGAACAGAGGACTCACTAGAGCTCTGGCAGAAATTGAAATTGGAGAGAACACTATCAAAGCTCGCCGAAAGGAATTTAACAGGCAACGTCAAAGCATCCCAGGAGGAATTAGCAGTTGATCTTCTAGCAGCAGAGATCAAACGCAGTCAGCTGGAACTAAGCACTGTTTATAGCTCTGGAAAGAAACTGTAGACAAACAGACCTATTTATTCCAAAGTGAATAATTTTAAATGCTGAGCTTTTTAAAAGCCCAATTTGTGATGCCTTTAGGGGGCCCAATTGGCAGGAAGTGAGAAAAAAGTCCCTATGATATCCAATAGGAGCAGTAATCAGCGCTCAAAATGTAGACCACTAAGACAATGCCATAAAATAGAAGATGTGTCATTGATTTGAAAGAAGGAAAAATTGGCATCAAATGCAGCAGAGGCCATTAAAACAATAGGAAAATTAAAGCATAAATGGGATGGAGATTTTGGAGAAGAGTGATGAAAGCAAATCAATACATTTATTTTATAATAATATTTGCTATCCTGTACTTAAGCCTTTGCTAATATGTAGTGCTTACATACATGGAGAAACAATCCCAAGTGATCAATGAATTAAATATTATATAACCTTAGATCAGTGGTCCCAACCCGTGGGCCATGGACCGGTACCAGGCCGTGAAACCCTCGGTACCAGGCCACAGTGAGGGAGAAGGAGGCGCCTCCCTCTCCCTCCCCAACAGCGCGGCACTCGCTGAGATGGAAGCGGTCGGCCAACAAAGTGGCCGATTCGCTCAAGCCTAGGCCTGGCAGGCGCAAACCTGAAGGCCCATGAGCACCGCGCTGTGTGGGGGGGAGAGGGAGGTGTGGGCACGGGCACGCCGGCAAAGAAGCCGATCACTCCCGGTGCAGTGAGCGCTGAACTGTGGGTGGAGAGGGAGGCATGGGCGCAAATGCGCAGGTGCAGCAGTTCTGTGGCTGCACGTTTGGGTCCAACAGTGCACCGGTACCCGCGCCTCCCTCTCCCCTCACCTCGTGGACCGGTCCCTGGCCCAAAAAATGTTGGCGGCCACTGGCTTAGATCATTGGGAAGATTTTAGCTAACATTGACTGGCAGGCATGCATTTCAAGCCCCAAGAAGGTTGTACACACACTTTTTTGGCTTAACAAGGCCACAGCTTTATTCAAACCACCCATAAGTGTTGGCTTGGCATAGAGGAAAGCCTGCTGCAGTTTTCAACTAGCCATCCTCCTCTGACCATAGCAGTCCCCAAGGAAATCCCCCTGTTTTCCAGTGCTGCTAGGATCCCATGCAAGGGAAGTGTCCACCTCAGGTGTTGAATGGGGCCCACACCTTAATTGATCTACCTCAGTGCATTCCTTATGCCTTCCTCCCTGGGGTTAACCCCACTCACATCCTGCCATCTCATATAGAGGCTCCTAACCTGTGAAAACAATAGAATGGGGAGGACCAGAGATCTTTTCAAGAAATATGAAGAGAACATTTCATGCAAAGATGGGTATGATAAGGGACCAAAATGGTAGGGACCTCACAGAGGCAGAAGATATTTAAAAAAGGTGGCAAAATTATACAGAGGAACTATACAAGAGCGAGCTTAACATCCCTGATAACCACAATGGGGTAGTTACTGACCTAGAGCCAGACATCCTGGAATGTGAAGTCAAATGGGCCTTAGGAAGTCTGAGCAACAATAAAGCTAGTGCTGGTGACAGCATTCCAGTTGAACTATTCAAAATCTTAAAGATGATGCAGTAAAAGTGCTACACTCAATATGCCAGCCGATTTGGAAAAGTCAACAATGGCCACAGGATTGGAAAAGGTCAGTTTACATTCCAATCCCAAAGAAGGGCAATGCCAAATAATGTTCAAACTACCGCACCCACTCATTTCTCATGCTAGCAAAGTTATGCTCAAAATCCTACAAGCTAGACTCCAGCAATATGTGGACCAAGAAGTACAGGCAGGATTTCTAAGAGGCAGAGGAACTAGAGATCAAATTGCCAACATATGCTGGATCATGGAGAAAGCTAGGGAGTACCAGAAGAACATCTACTTCTGCTTCATTGACTATGCTAAAGCCTTTGATTGTGTGGAGCACAAAAAATTGTGGCAAGTTCTTAAAGAGATGGGAATACCAGAGCATCTTATTTGTCTCTTGAGAAACCTATATGCAGGTCAAGAAGCAACAGTGAGAACCGAGCATGGAATCACTAATTGGTTCAAAATTGAGAAAGGAGTTCGGCAAGGCTGTATACTGTTGGACACGACTTCGCACCTAACAACAACAACAAACCTGTGAAAGTACTTTCATAAGTCATTAACAAATGGGGGGGGGGCACAAATGTTTCTTGATTGCCTAAGAAGGAAGTTTCAATTATCTAAGCTAATTAAGGTATTTATTTGTGCCTGGAGTCTTAGGAGAATGTACATTTCAGACGTTAGCATATTCAATACATAGTGACAGCCAGTCTCGGTTCCAAAGACACACTTCTGGTAGCCTTCATATAATACTGGCTCACTATCAAAATAGCAGAATTTTAAAAAGTTGCATTGGTACAGTAACTGTTGTTCATCAACAAAAAAATTGGTGGCAGATTTAGTTTTGAAACTCAATACAAGTAAGAAGCTACCAAACAGACTCTGGATCTGCAGTATAGATAAGCTCATATGAATATTAGATGTATATATAAGCAATTGTGGAAATTTTGTAGAACCCTGTGAGGTCAAACACCTTCATCTCTCCTCATGGGTTAAGATGAAAATCAGAAAGTCAAGTCCAATTCACAGACTCCAATCAAAGGGAACTCCAACTCCTAACAAAGGGAAGCAAAAGGGATCCCTGAAATGGTTTGCAGCCATTCCAACTTTACAGCAGGTGGATGAGCCTGCCAACTTTCTCCTGGTTCTCTGTGTTAAACCACTCTCAGCTAAGGCTGAAATCAGACTTTTTCCAGTCAAGGCAGAAAGCTGACTATCAATACTCAACAGTCAAAGTAGAAATCTGCCTGTCACTACTCGACTCCTAAAGCAGAAATCTGACTGACCCTCTCTCCTAAGCATGCAGCTCTCAAGTCTTTCTCTGCTCAACTGATGCTAACCAGTCAGATTGCTTGGAGCAGCCTGTCACTCAAGGATCTCTTTTACTGTGAAGAATTAAGCCTGAACAATCTTTACTCTTCTTTCTAAGCTTTTAGAATGTGTAGTCTTTCACAATCCATCTTTCAAAGAAGCCATTTTCTCCAGGGAAACTGCTCTTGATCATCTGATGAGCAATTATAATAGTGGGAGATCTTCAATTGCCACCTGGAAGCTGGTGACCCTATCTGTATTGGAGATTGTCAATGCAAGGTTATCTGTGTGTTTGTGGGGATGTGACAATGAAAGAAGGAGAACAACTCCTGGGAAAGATGGATGAATCACCAATAAGATAATGAAACTATTCCCCCTCCAATTCCTAAACAAGTTCCCTCCCATCTCATCTAGGGGGTAGTCACAGGTTGAACAGCAGATTAGTATGAATTGTTTCTGTTTTTAAAGCAAAGGGTTTTTTTAACTATTGATGTTTGTTAGAAATCTCAATAGTCTTTTGTAATTAACTGAGCATCTAGTTTAAAAAAGCATGTCTGATTATTTTAATAATAGCTTCCAAGTGTCAACAAAACATTTTACAGTATGGCTTTGTTATTATAAATGACTTGTTTTGCAAATCATCTAGTAATATGTTATATTTCGTTGACATTCATAAATCCCTAAGGCCTTGATTTTTGCCTCTGCTGCCATTATCATATTATCCAGCTGCAAAGACAGGTGAGAAAATGCCTCTGAAGCAGAATCTATTGCTTGTCTCAGCTGGTAATATCTTCTACCATTACCGATATGGAGTACTTCCTTCTTTTTGTGCCTATAACCTGCTCAGTCACTTGGAGACTTTAATCATGCCTTGAGCTCGAAATACTCAAATCTGCGGATGTGGCATTTCTTTGCAGGTGTTGCCACAGTAACTACCCGTTTGTGCTTCACTTTGCATAAACACTTATCAGCACAATCTAATCTTGTCTGCATATAGTTCTAAGAGGTCAATTATCATACTTGACAATGGATTTGGATTTCATGTGATATATGTTATGCTACATCCTCTGAGACATGGGTCAGAAATCACATAAACGTGAACAAATGCAGTCCTGTATTTGTCTGCTGGCTACATTCAACATCTTGAAGACCTCCTAGATTGTCTCGCAAAATACTGCTATGCCCAGATTTAACAATATTTGCATCAGCATTTAAATCCTAAAGCCTGGATAGTTAGTCCCATTTCTTTTTTTTTTTCATTGTAGGAGAGTGGGTGACAAAAAATATCTCTTCAAAAGTCTAAATATGCCAGGCAGTATAAAATTTTAGCATTTTGAAAAGTATGTTTAAAATGTTTCAGGGAAGATGGGTAGAACATATAAAAACTGGGGTGGTTTTAGTGATTCAGGGGCCTTGTGCAAAAGTCAGTGATGGGGCTAGAGAATCCCTGATGGTAGAGAAAGCAATAATCCCCCATAGAAACACTGCTTGATAATACTGACTGACAGTCAGGCAGTGAGTTGCCAAGAGCTGGATCAGAGTGTGGGCTGTCCTACTTTCATAGCCCTATAGCTGATTGTCTACCACCATGATTCCCCTCACTTTCCATGCCTGCGGTAAGAAGACAGTAAAAGGGAAGAACCTTCCAAACAAGAAAGCATAATTTTTATTATTATTATTATTCACTTTATAGCCCACCACTCCCCTAAGGCTCATGACTGGTGACAACATATAAAATCATAACACCCCTAATACATAAAATCTCCTATAAAATACATATACCCTAGCACAAGGCTCAGGGCAGCTGTCTTGGTAGCCCCATGTCTAAGACAGCCCTTGGATGAAAGGGAAGTTGGGAAAACTGACATAGACAAGTAGGAGTTGTTTGGTTGTGATAGGTTTGGAACCAGATTCTGTACTTGATGGCAGCACCATTTCTCTGCCATCATAAAGTGGCACCAGGTCACAGGACCTCCCTGCCTTCTGAAGATGGCCAGTACAATAAACATAAGATGGATGGAAGGCATTTCTGCAGAGAGCATTGAGG
Source organism: Paroedura picta (assembly GCF_049243985.1). Classification (NCBI taxonomy): domain Eukaryota; kingdom Metazoa; phylum Chordata; class Lepidosauria; order Squamata; family Gekkonidae; genus Paroedura; species Paroedura picta. The sequence goes on along the minus strand of NC_135377.1, from coordinate 55,057,669 downwards.
GAGATGGCAATTTGGAAGATAATTTTTAAAATGGTGTAAAGGGAGTGGAGTTAGACAAAGAGAAGAGAAACGTTCAGAAGAAAGACTAAATCTTATAATGTAGTGGTAAGCATATGACATAACCTGCCATTCTATAGTTTTCTCAAGCTATTTCTCAGGAGGCCAAGACCTGCTAAGAGGATTTAAGATGCTGTATCTTGAAGGAGAATTAGCAGGTGGTCTCAAATGGTTGCAGCTTGGTTTGATCTCATTCCTTCCTCTTTTGCACTCCAAGCAAATAATTAATATTGACATTATGATTAGAAATACCTTTGAAAACGAATGTCCAGAAAGTAAAATTATTAGTATGCATTTGTCGGAATTTGCAAAAGAGAGATGTGCATACATAAAATTAGCAGCATATAAGAGATGGAGGGAGAGATAAATCTGGACCCGAAAGCGATATGGGGAAAACTGAAAAATGTAAAATTATTAGCATACAGGCAAATAATTGCCTGAGCATTGAGATGAAGCTGGGTACTGGAAACCCATGTAAAAGTCAGTTTACAGCTTTTGAACTGAGCTCAATAGTCCTGTTGGGAAAACATTGTTTTATGCAGGCAGCCAATGAGTAACAGAGATTCAAGTAGCCATTTGAGTTAGTTTTGGCATCAGTTGGCAGGATTTCTGCAAACTGGCCCTCCCAATATTCCTGAATTCCAGTACGAATACAGTATTTGGATTCTGGATTTTTTGGGGGTTCCCCCCCTTTTCTTCTTCTTCTTCTTTTGCTCTCTTATATCGTATGAGGAGTATATAGTCAATGGAGAATCTATCTGGGGTATCCAAAGATTGAAAGGGGTATTTTTAAGGTAGATGCAGCAGGACAGATACTGGTGACTCTTCTCTGAAGAACCTCCAAGTTTCAAAAAGATTGGACCAGGGAGTCCAGTTCTATAGGCCCTCAAAGGAGGTACCCCCCAAAAGAGGTAAAGGTAAAGGTAAAGGTATCCCCTGTGCAAGCACCGAGTCATGTCTGACCCTTGGGGTGATGCCCTCTAGCGTTTTCTTGGCAGACTCAATACGGGGTGGTTTGCCAGTGCCTTCCCCAGTCATTACCATTTACCCCCCAGCAAGCTGGGTACTCATTTCACCGACCTCGGAAGGATGGAAGGCTGAGTCGACCTTGAGCCGGCTGCAGGGATCGAACTCCCAGCCTCATGGGCAAAGCTGTCAGACGGCTGCCTTACCACTCTGCGCCACAAGAGAAAAACTGCAAATAATAATAGCAATAAAGAGCAAGGACAATAGAAATACAACAGAACAAAATCAAAGTCCCAGAGAATCTCGGTAGTAAAAACATTTTTGCAAACCCAGCAGAACCAGTGCAATGTACCCAACAGAACTAGTGCTATTGGAACAGTGCAATCCAAACAGCACTAAGGTCAACCCAGAGCATCTGAAGATAGGGGACATTTTGCAAACCCAGGAGAACCAGTACCAAGCATAATTCGGTGAGTTATGGTTCAGCTCTCACCCTGTTCACTGATCAATTTGATGATCAGTTATTCTTATGGCTGCTGATCACTTTGAGTCAGCAGTATCCTGGTTTGTGCAGAGTTTGGGGAAAACTTGATGCAATCCAGTTCAATAGACATTCATGGATGCTCAGAACAAATGGAGAACAAAATGACTCATAATTTGATTGCCACCTTTGAATACAGTAAGTTTAACTATCAAACATCTTTGCAATTAAACTAACAGGTTTAGAGACAGAATGGATATATCTAAAAAGCTGGTAACCAGGATAAGTTGCTAGGTAGTCTGTGAACTCTGCTTCAAAAATTAGGGCACAGATATTTATTGATGTCAGTCAATAATTAAAAAAAACATAAACCAGGTGCTTCATTTCAAGTGTTGTTGCAGAATAGTTCTTTTGTGTTTAGGCAGGAGATATCTATGAATCTAAAGCTGAAGCATATGCTTGTCATCATGGTGCCACGTGTAATTTTTACAAGGATATGACAGCTGAGAAAACTGCCTATAGCTGTCATTACAGATTGTTTAGAAGAGTAGCTCTGGAAGATGGACGGTTTGATTATGGCACAAGGAATATTTCTCCCGTGAACCTGTGTATGTTAGCACCATTTCCAATCAATTCTTCATGTAATTTCACATTTAGTTAGACATGTCCTTTGTTACTTGTGACAGGCAGAAACGGCAAAGAGTCGAACTTCCAAAAGGAAACTTTGATCAATGTAAAAAAAAACGTATATGTATTTTTTGGGTTTTATTAACTCATTAATATCGACATGAATGGAGGGGACTGTGCCTGTGGTTGCTGAGGGCCCCTCACACAGGTTGCTCAGCTCAGTCTGTCCAAGGGCCATTTATAACCCCAATCTGAATTTAGCAGATCTCACACAAATTCTTTTAAAGCCCATGTCTAATCATGGTCATTTTTCATGAGTGCTTGAATTTGTAAGTGCCCTATGTCCAATATAGCTGGTTGTTATAGAATCTGTGTGATACACGAACTGTACTATCACCTCAGATTTTAGATCAGAACCCAAGGATAATTTGAGTTTGGCTATGAAAATCTCTATACAACTTTTAAAGAATGCATTCTCATAATGAAGATCTGCCGTTCAGTTTATTAAAAAAAAAATCCACACTTGCCAACACAATTCCATGTATTTGTTTTTGTACTTACTAGAAGTCGGCAGCAAATTAGGTGCTGGGTCGCAGAGGGTATATGGGTCCCTACCATTGCAGGCTCTGAGCAATGCAAAGTTCTTAATTAAAGAACTTCAGAAAGACCCATTATGCACGGGGGTTTTAGCGCACATTCGGGGTGGAATGGCGGCGACTAAAATCACGGATAACGCACGGAGCCGGCTGCAACCGGCTGCAGCTTCGGTGCATGCCGCTGAAAAAGCCGCGTCAGTGAAACGCGGAAGAAAGCGCAGCTTCCGGGTGAGCGGGGCACAACCAGAAGCGGCGCCCGGATCGGCGCGTGCATAATCGGTTACTCTGGGTTTTGCCGCCATCGCGCCCCGCCCCGTGTATAACCGGTATGCGTCGCGTCTTCCCCCTCCGCGTTTTCCATGTGACCCAAAATCGCCGTTTCGGCGGCCGTGCATAATGGGCCAAAGTGGCGATAGGACAGCTTGAGTCACAGCTTGCAGCAACATGCAGTTGGGCAGTTCTCGAGTGTCTAGCTCAGGGGTAGTCAAACTGCGGCCCTCCAGATGTCCATGGACTACAATTCCCAGGAGCTCCTGCCAGCGAATGCTGGCAGGGGGTTCTGGGAATTGTAGTCCATGGACATCTGGAGGGGCTCAGTTTGACTACCCCTGGTCTAGCTGATGTGAACTCCAGCAAACAATGTATCCATCCACCGTTGCCCTGGGTTTGGCTAACTGTTCTGCAAATTCACTCCTGCCCAGTGCTGCTGCTGTGCTACCAAGAGCTCGGGTGTCACCTCCCAGCACTTCCTGAAGCCACACCCTCTTCTCCCTGAAGTGGTGCTCCATGGTGGGAATTTAAGATATTCCCTTGCTAACCACTTGGTGTTGGAAATGCTGTAATTTTAGAACAGACTGGATTCATTGTTTTGTTCGCTGAAGCTAAAAGCAAAAAAAAAAAAAAAAAGTACAATGCCTATCAAAATGTTGTTTTTTAGAGACAGAAGCTACAAAACTCTCACATGCTAGCAGAGCTGACAACATAAACAGTGAACAGTTTCATAGAATAAATACGACTACCTACTGTTAGTGAGTTTGAAAAGCATTGAGCTAACGCATTTTACTGGATGTAATACCTATTTTCATTGGACTTCCTTTTATTTGTTAAACAATGGAAGAAGAGTTTTGATCGGGCAGACCAAAAGATCCTGTTTCTAACAATATCTTTATAGAAAAAAATATTTCCTCTATAGAGCACTAATGCCTCCATCCATTCCCCATTGCTTGTCTTCAAAAATCTGCATGTATAAATGTATAATTTCCTTTGCTTATGGAGATTCCAGCTGTCTAACATTTTTTCTAGACTTATGATTTCCTTTTTAAAATATGGGTTGACCAGAACTGCACAGAACTGCAATTTTCAATTTCTTTCCTAAAACAAAATTTCTTTCTCTGGAACAAAATTTGATGTATTCACTGAGCTAACTTTTCATTGATCTATTCAAATAACCCCAAGACACTTTTCTTCAATAGTTTCTGAAAACAATTAGTACAGCCATTTCAGGATATTTGTGAAACTCAGACATCCCCCCTTCCCGTATACTTATTAACACTGGGGGGGGGGGCGGCGAATAATCTTATGCCACTTTAATGACTATTATATTTATTGTGTATCTCTAGTTCACAGAAGCTTAAGGCATAATAAATCTGTTACTTTTTATACAGTGCACTTTTCTGTTGTTTTTTCTTCAGCAGAGATTGTATTTTTCCCATCAAGTTGCAAATGACTTCTGGCAACCCAATAAGATTTTCAAGGCAAGAGACATTCAGAGGTGGTTTGCCATGTCTGCCCTCTGTGTAGCGACCCTGGACTTCCTTGGTGGTCTCCCATCCCAACCACATCTGCTTTTGCTTGGTTTTGAGATCTGATGAGATCATACTAGTCTGGGCTATCCAGGTCAGAATAAACATATCTAGTACTCTGAAATCATTCCATTTGCCATTTTGTACCCTTTCAGATCGGTTTGGTGGTCATTGTAAATTATATTTGGATGTTCAGTTACATAAATTATTAGGTGTTATATGCAGAGTTGGTGATTTCAGCATTGACTTCAAATAAATTAGAAGAGCACTGTTAAATAACATTATTGCAACAGAGATGATCTGCAGACCTCATTATTTCCTTTCTTTCATTATGAATACTACCCTTTTCCTCCTACACCTGCATCATGTTCTTTGATCAGTTATCTGCTTTCTTAAAACATGGCTGCTAGAATGCAAGAATCTTTGTCAAAATGTTCTGTAAATTGCCCTGTGAACATGTTGGCTGACAGTCACAACAAATCTTTCATAAGCCTTTCACAAAGCATTATTGTACATCGAATTAATGAAGGATGTTATAATTTTGCAAACAATACTTGTATAGCTCCTTGTCTTTCAGCTTGTATGCATACTATTTTATATACTAAGCAAGAGTTCCTTATACTTCTGCAAGAGAATCACAAGCCTGGTTTTGAATAGCCCAGTGACAATGATACATACACATCTAAGGACAATGTGCATGAAGAAGCTAAATAACATCAAACGCTAATTAGTCCCTCAGTATTTAGCCATGAAGCATCAGCAGCTGTCTTAGATGCCATATGCTAATTAGCATTAATAACTTCAGAAATAATTGTCTCCATTGCTCTGTGTCATAGCACTCCTTCTAATTGTACTTCGGAGAGCACTGGCTATAAATGGTAGCAAGCATTACATTACTTGAGGTTTAATGAGCAATTTAACTACAACTTGAATACAATGGACAAAACTATGCCATAGAATTCGAAGATGCTATATTTTAGAATAATAGCATGTGATATATTCAAGATGGTGGCACTCCAAATGACCGGTTTTAGCTTTCAGCCAAAGTTAAGCCAATAATAAAAGACATGGATGTGCAAAATTCTCTTTGTAGCATGCAAGAGCAAAAAAGAAATACTAATTTTGGGAAGGAGATATGATTTATTTACAGGATGTAAAACTTATTGTCTACCCCTAACAGCTGCCTGACACCTTTCCAGGTCCTGGGGGGAGGGAGAGGCCATTCTTCCACCCCAACATCCCCAATCTAGTGCCCATTGCCTTCCTGAATGCAATGGGCTTGGCCCCTAATTCCTAATAAAACTGGTTTCTCCTGCACTTTTTTCCAAAATGAAATGTATTCCCAGCTTGAAATCTGAACTAATTTTTTACTGCTTGATGACTTCCAGCCCAACCTATCTGCCAGACTTAACCCAGAAAGAGATGGACATGGATGGGTGTTTTTTTAGAATTTGCATCCCAGTGGAGAAATGTTTCAATGATGGGAGTTGCCTGTATTGAAACAAACAATAATTCTTTTAATGTTTTCAGTTTTAAAATCTCAGGGACCAAGTAAGCCAATAAATTATTATTTCTGCTTCAGTTAATGTTTGAGAGAATCTCATAATTGGCACAAGGTTAAAGGTACCAAAGCCAATGGGACCACTCTTGTGTAAATCTGCAAGCAAGGCTCTTGGGCTTTCCCGGTGTACTCCAAAGAAGAAAGGTGAAGGGAATGAGGCTGCTGAAATGCTCAAAGGCTTCAGTGCCAGTGCACTGAAGACAGAGCAGAATATAAATCCCACAATAAATACATTCAACAATTCAAAAAAATCGACCCAGAACAGAGGGAACTCATGAGGGGACATCTGACCCGATTCCACCTATCCCACTATCATCAGAAGTGGAACAACATGTGCAAAAACAAAAAAAAGGCAGATGCTGTCTGAAAAACCTCTCAACCAATAGTCCAGTGTTTTCTTCCCCAGTCATCAACAATTGTTGCAAATACCAAAGCTTTACAATGTCAAAAATAAGAGCCCCTTTTTGAGAAACAGTATTACTTATTCATGCCTCAAGGAATTTTCTTCCAGTAGTTAAGACTTCAAGTGTGGACTAACAAGGTGATTTATGCATTTGTACTGTAGTTGATTCCATAACAAAAGCCGAATGCAATTGTTTGTGGCAAGGGGAGGAGGTTTGTTTTTAGTGCCACAAAAACCCCTCAGGCTTTCTGATGAACAGTTAAAAGCTTTAAGCATTTCCTCGTCAGTCTTTATCAAGGCTTCACAACAGGCACTAATATATTATTTTGGTAGAAGGTTTAGAAGTAGAATCTCTTGCGCTCTTGTTTAATATTGAAACAATTTTGTCTTTTCTCCACAACATATTGGTTTGAAACAGCTAAACATATTAAAAACATATTAAAAGCTATGAGGAGAACAATCATCATGGCAGTAGATCTACATTTTTAATGTCTGCAATATTTTAGCACGTCTCAGGTTCCTCAATTACACGGTATGCATTGCAAGGAAGTTCATTTCTCAAAAGCTTCTTGGTGGCAAAACATTCAGTGATGGAACCAGGGCTGCTTAGGGCTGATCCTGCGTTGAGCAGGGGGTTGGACTAGATGGCCTGTATGGCCCCTTCCAACTCTATGATTCTATGATTCTATGATAACCAGAACTGAAAATACTGAAATGCTCACCTCATACCAAATGTCCTCTGGGTCCATAACCAGACCTTTAGGAAGAGTCTGACACTGCAGTTCTAAGATGTTTCCACAAATAAGGTCCATTGGGTAGACTGGAGTAGGATTCAGAGCAGACTTGATTCAGATTGCTCTCTGACAAATCATTGCCCCCCGCCCTGCAGATGGTGTTTACTGGCATAGTGCCAACATATTGAATCAGTATGCTAGGGTCTCTCACCACAGAATAGAAATAGCTAAAAAAAAAACTACAACCCCTAACTCCGAGGAGCTGAAAGTTTATAAACTGAACTGGGGATCCCAGCAACTCATCTTGCACTTTCCAATTTTGGAATAGCATGCCAATGGCATTCCCATGATAGCCAGTGATGCAATCAGCCAACCATTGTATATCAACACTCGCTTCATCAATCATCAGTAAACCATATAAAATCCAAAGTGACAACTCATCCACTACCTGATTGGCTCTTATCCAGGAATGGCCCACCCAGGTAATTTAAACCCAATCAGGAGGCAACCCTCAGCCAGGAAGAGCTTAACAAGGGATCAGCTCTCCACATCCAACTTCCTGCCACTTTCAGAGGTTTGCTGGGTGGAAGACAAGCCCGCCTCAGAGCAGGCCCTGTTGCCTGTAAGTTGCCCTGGCCACTTTCAACTCAGAGGACATGGGAGGGGGGAAGCTGGGGCAACCTCTATGAGCCTTCTGGAAGTGGGGGTCTGCAGAAGGCCCAGAAATGCCCCCCTGCCAGCCCTATAAAATTGAAGATAACTCTGACCTGGCAACAGGCGTCATAGAGGAATGGCCTGCCTTGGTAGATTAGCTACAATCATGAGGCAGCCTACAATCATGAGGCAGGGTTGCTCTCCTGTAGATCACACTTTTTAGATTGGAAAATCCACCTTATTTGACTCCCCAGCAAGCGCTTTAAAATGGAGGCTGTAACTAGCAGTTTGCTGCTTGGATGCTGGATTTCGGTGATGTCATGCAAAATGCCAAAAATATAGCATCTTCACCAGGTAAGCATTATGCTATATTTATGGCGTGTGGAAAAGCCCTTGGGTTTCTCAAAGATTGAAGAATATTTCAGGAGTTTCTCAACGGTCAAAATGTTGAGAGCAGCTGACATAAAGGCAGTAATTGAGGAACCCTCTGTAATATCTTTGCCAACCAATGTTTTCAAGTTGGATTGTAACATCTAGTTTTATATTGAACTGAACTGAGTAACATAAAACTGAAAGGCTTTCATTTCTTCAAGCAAATTTGAGATTAATTAAATATTTTCATTGAAGGAAGAAACTGACAAGTTTATTAATTATTTGATGATGTTTATTGTTATTAGGAATGATTGCCACACAGCATTACTCTTTGTTTCTCACCTGGAGCCTGGCATCCCTTCACCTCCATGGGATCCAAAGCCAGAAACTCCTCCCTCCCAAGTAGACCTTTTCTCCAGAGGGACTGATCTCTGTTGCCTAGAAATGGCCTGCAATTATTGCAAATCCTCAGGTACCAAGTGAAGATTGGCATCCTGCAACCTCTCTGGGGTACAGTGCCCCAGAGTTCCCCCTCCCAAGCAAGCCCTTTCATCTCCAGAAGTCTGGAGATGAATTGACATTACAGAGTTCCCTCTCCAAAACAGCCATTTTTCCCTGGGGAGCTGATCTCTATAGTCTGTAGATGGCCTCCAATTCCAGGGGATTTCCAGGCCCCACCTGGAGGTTAGTGACCCCTGGGTCAGGAATGTTCCTTGAGGTTTGGAGGTAGGCCTCAAAAGTCAAAGAGTGTGCTTTTGCTGTGTATATACTACCCACTGCCAGTCCCTCCTCCAAAGTTCCCAGGTACTTTCCACCCCAAACCTGGCAACCCTTGGACAATGGGTATAATGTTTTGGACAGCAAGAAGTCAATCAGCAGCAAATCAGAAAGAACAAGTGACACTATAATACAACCCTCAATTTCTCTGATTACTCTCCCAACTGGGCAAAGAGTTCAAAAAAGCACAAAATGGAGCATTGAATCCTCCATGAATACTAAAGTCAAAGATAGCCACCTAGGAAAAAGAAGGCTGCATAGCAAGTCATTGTGCCATGAAACAATATAGACTCAGCATGCACGAAGTCCTTACTCCAAGGCCCAGACAGGGCTGGCTAACAGTCAAGAGTACCCAGAAGAGATTACTTCATTTTCAGTCTGCCTTTTCCTTCAATGGAAAGCCAAAGAGATGTGTATCATTATTCTGTCTTTTGCCCTCTGACATAGGATGAGTGTGTGTTTGCTTAGCCCAAGGTCAGAAATTTTGTGGCAAACTCAGATTTGGATCTCCTACATCCTAATTCAACACTCTAACCAGGTATAGTCAAACTGCAGCCCTCCAGATATCCACACGAGCGCCTGCCAGCGAATGCTCCTCTAACCCCACGGACTGTTCTAACCCCTCCTCTAACCCCATGGACTGTTGTCCCATGTCCACAGTTTCACTGAGCTGTACATTCTGTTGACATATTTGGAAGACTACCCAGAAAAACCAGCCATAAGTCTGGCTATTGCGTGCAGAGTTTTTAACAGCATAGCATATGATATTCTGAAGGATTGATCAATCTTGGAACATTTCCATTGGCAACATTATGACCCATTGTCCATTTAGAATATGAAAAGAATGGTCAGACTGCTAGGACAGTCTTTAATGAACAACAAATATGCAGGGAGTTTATAAAGGAAATAAATGCAAATCATGTTAATATCCTGACAACAGCGATCATTTCAATCACCCTCCTGGGAGAGGTTATAATTTATGTTCTTAATTAAAACTTCTCCTTTTGCTGCAGTCAGAGTCCCCAGAGGAATCAAATGATGTTGTACTAAATAAATGCTGTACTCTGCTTAGTTTGCACACCTTGTTTTCATCACAACCTTCTATTTCCTGCAAGATTAGTTTGGAACAAAGCCCTCTTTGAGTTCATCGCTGGTACCAGAGATACACACATCCTGCTCACATGGTTATGTGCATTAATGCTTTTCATTCTGGACACTGGTAGAATTCCCTTAATTTTGCAAGTATTTTAATGCATAAATTGACATCCAGTTTATAATGGCATAACCATTCCAAGGATCCATCTTACATTACATGTACTGTGTTAAATAGAGAGAGTGACTATATTTTTGCACTTGCAAGTGTAGGTGCCACTGGGTTTAACATCTTTGTGTGCCATGAGGGTAGAGGTGGGTGCAAAGAGAGCTTGTCATGAGGAGAGGAAGTCCTTCACCCTATTTCTTATGAGCATTTTCCTTTAAGATCCACTGGGGACAAACACCTGTCATTTAGCAAACAAGTACATTAACAATATCTAAACTCTAAATCCTTGAGGGCAGATTCCAGCTTATAAGCAAGTAATCTTCCTTACTAGATGAACTATTAATCTATGTATATTACAAGGTATACATGTTTAATTGTTATCATTAATTAATACTTTGACATTTTGAATTATAGAAAGAATATTGTTAGTATTAATTTGTTATATTTGTACATTATAGAAAGAGAATTACCTTGACTGGATACAAATACTATTGAAATTGAAAGCATATCATTTCAGAAGGTGGTAAGACTTTTATTTATTAACTGTTTAACATTATTACATTATATCTTAGAAAAATATTACTATATTACAAATTATGAATAAGTTACTTTATTGAACATTTTGTGTTAATTTAGGAACTAGCCAGTGAGGAAGTCTACAGAAGACAGAGATTAAAAGTCTGGAATCTCATTGTGGCTTGTTTTTGTTTTGATAAAGTACTTCTTGGATTTCACATCTCTGGATCTTTACTTCTTCACCTGCAATCTGCCCCTTGGATTCCACTTGCGGGGCCTATTTCCCAGTTGATGAATAAAAAGATTGTTTGGTTTCTTACCCTTGTTGTTTTGTTTAATTGGCATGTTGGGGACACCAAGTTAACAAACCTGTTTGACTAAAACATCAGTTAATGAGGGGAAGGATGCTTTGAGACCTCTGGTGATGACCTGCTAGGAATGGACTTCAGTGGGCTGATAGGATAGAGTTGATGCTCAGGGAAAGGGACCTGTTATATTCAAAGGATGAAGGACTTCCTCTCTTCATGACAAGCTCTCTTTGCACCCACCTCTACCCTCATGGAACACGAAGGTGAACACAGTCAGGATGGGTGGGAAGAACCACTACAAACCACTTGAAAGTTTGTCAAATGATTTTGCCATACACTTTAGTGTATAAACAGTGAACCAGCCAAAATTCATCAAAAAACTTTAGTCTGTAAACTAGTTCATCCTCATCCCTAGTGGTGTCCAGGGGTGCCTTTCACAAGCTTCAGTCTGAGCCAACTGCAGCCCTTTCTGGATGGGAAAGGTGTTGTTGCTGTGGTGGATGCCATGATAATATCTGTATTAGATTATTGCAACATTTTCTATTCTGGTCTTTCCTTGAACACTGTCCAGAAGCTACAGTTGGTAGAGAACACTGTGGCCAGAATGTTGACTGGAGCAGGTCACAGGGGTCATAGCACTTTAGTCTTGGTTCCTCTAGACTGAATTCCATTTTGTTCCTGGACTGCTTAGGATCAGCATACTTGAAGAACTGTTTGCTCCCACATGAACCTATCAATCCACTCAAGTGACCTTCAGAATCAGGTGCCCTAGAAGACTGGACAGGTGGTAATCTGAGAAAAAGCCTTCTCAGTGGTGGTGACAAAAGTAAGGAACTTCCTCTCCAGAGAGATTCTATCCATGCCATTTTAATTTCTTAAAATATTTTAAGTGTGAAAATGTTCTGATTGCTCCCTTGGTAACACTACTTGGGTGGAAAGTTGCTAGAAATATTTTAATTAAGTAAAATATGATAAATATATTTTGGCAACAAAGGACAGCTAACTATCTCTGGATTAGAACAAAAACTATTCATTCCCTTAGCTGAACCTGAGGTAGTTTTTGAGTGTCAGCCCATATTGTTGTTTTTATTGTGTCTAGTACAAAGTAGTGATTATGCATTCCTTGTTTAAGGTAATACGAGGTAGAATTTAAGAAATATTTATAATTCTAATCCAAAAGAAACGTTGTGTGCCAATCTCCAGCCAAAACAACAGGAAATTAACTGTGACATTGAATTTCAGTGGATTTCAGCCTTAAACAAAACTAACTAGATAGGACTTGTTCTGCTGATTCAATATTTCAGTCTAATAGTTAGTTGGTCCATGCTTTATACATGCTTGATGAGGGGGAGACGGATGTGGAAAATATATGGAATGAATACATAATCATTACCAGCATACAGTGGATCATCATATTCTTATTTTAAAGACTGCTAACTGGGGTCAGGGAGACAAAATTTAAAACAGGTAAGCTTTATAAATGAGGTGGAATAGGAACTTGAGTCTACATATTATAAAGGTAAAGGTAAAGGTATCCCCTGTGCAAGCACCGAGTCATATCTGACCCTTGGGGTGATGCCCTCTAGCGTTTTCATGGCAGACTCAACACGGGGTGGTTTGCCAGTGCCTTCCCCACTCATTACCATTTATCCCCCAGTAAGATGGGTACTCATTTTACTGACTTCGGAAGGATGGAAGGCTGAGTCAACCTTGAGCCGGCTGCTGGGATTAAACTCCCAGCCGCATGGGCAGCTTTCAGACTGCATGTCTGTTGTCTTACCACTCTGTGCCAGAAGAGGCTCATATACAGATTATAAATGAGGCCAAATATTAAATTGGATCTACAGCATTTTTAGACTACACTTGATTAGGGTTTAATTGAGCCAGTGTAACTATGACAAATTTATTTGTGAAGTTTAACAATACTGAGTCAAATAGGGACCCAGCTTCAATTCAAATACTTTTCTGAGACACTGAGATAATTCTGAGATTCACAAGATCCACGCAGTTGTGCATTATTCTCAGCTTTATACTACAAAACATAAACAAGCAGTTTGGGAAGTGTTCAGTTCTGTGCCCTGTCCGTTACTTGAAATATTTACACTTAAGAAGATGCACGACTGCTTAACAGAACGATATGAAAATGCAGAGAGGTTGCAGGATGTATTTTTACGACCTGAGTGGTAAACAGGAAGGTAAACTGAAGAAGTAAAATGCTTCCTTCTGATCTGAAAATCAATAGACCTTTGAATTTCTTGATTTACAAAGTGATGCTTTTAAATGCAAACATTGTTACAACTAACCAGTTCTGCTGTTTGATATGCACATCTTGGGAATAAGTTGCTGGGGTGGGGTAGGGGCCTTTAAAAAACGGGAAGTTCAGTAGGCCTTGTACATTAATGGGAGCAGCTAACAAAGCAGGATTGGTCCTCAGACCAAAAGCTGGGATATTTCTTTTCAACGAAGAATTAATAAATAAATGTGTCATATATTTTAAACACTGTTTCTGGGAGCTATGAGGTATTAATCCTCAGAAGCTCTTTTTAAAGACAAAGCTCTGACCCAATCCTGTGAATTAATAGTAAGATTTCTTTTTTTTTGTTGGCCTTCAAGTCACAGTTGACTTAGGGTGACTCCGTGCGATATAGAAGGTAAGAGATGTTCAGAGGTGGTTTCCCAATGCTTACCTCTGCATCCCAACCCCGAATATGCTTGTGGGCCAACCCTGCTTAGTTTCTGAGAACTGACAAGATTGGGTTAGCCAAGGACCAGTTTTTTTTTTTTTGCCAAATGTATTTACCTCAGTCCAGAGAAACCAGCTTCATGTACTCCCATTCACCTGAGACCAGACAGCTTGCATGTCCATGTATAGCTCAGCAACATGGATTTCCATGTCTAAGGCATAGGTGTCTGGATTATCACCATCTATCAAATGCATAAAACCAACAATATGATATTCAAGAACAGAGACGTGCACTAATTTGTTTGTCTGATAACAAAAAAATCATGATACAAACAACCATGAGGGAAGTGCATAAAAACAGATTATTTACTCTTTACAATAAGTGCCATTTCAGAAAGTTCTCCGGAGGGGCTCTGATTTACTTCACTGTGTAGTTAATTGGCATTGCTTTGTTTTATACTGTCATTATCATGTACGTTGGAAGCGGCAGAAATTAGCACTATTAATTTATAGGCCTCCATTTGCTCCTCTGGATACTAAATAAATGTCTGAAAGGCTTTGTCTAAGAATGAATTTCATGATCCCTGACACCCACATTTTCTTACATTCAAGATAAAAATCTATGGTAGCATTGCTTCACTGCTGTACAGAGCTGGGGTGTAATCAGTGGTTGTGTGCTTTTGTTAAGTACAGTCAGGATGCACAACAAAGCAGACCCTTATTTCCATGAACAGAATTTCCATGAACAGGATTTCCATGAACAGAAAGAAGGGCTTGTGTTCACCCTGAAGGATACGGCATTGGAGAGAAATAATTTCATTCTGGAATTTCTCTAACCTTTGTGTGTCAATGGCTGTTCAACATGCTGGATCCAGAGCAGAGCATATGTACTCTCATACAACTTCAGGGGGATTGTAGTATATTTCCCCTCTCCCTCCACTCCACATCAGTAAAAATATGGCTTGTTACAATTTTTAAACAGCAAAAATAATGAAGATGTATCTTGAGTGCTGCCAACTGAGTGATATGTACACTTTAACAACCTGACGTAACTGCAACCCTCAAGTAATACTGATTGAATTCCCTACTGTGTAGGTGCAAAAATGGTCAAACAAAATGTATCTACTAACATGACCCTGCTCTGTATTCAAGTTGTGTAGATGGATCAATATGGGGGCTTGACCCAGTTGTAGGGTGCAGGGGTCAAGCATGGTATGTTTGCCAGGGAAGTTATCGGCAAGACCACTTGCAGCAAAGCCAAAACTCTTGTGACTGAATACTGTAACAAAAGTTCAATAATGCTGAAGTTTTCCTTCAATGGGTCTTATCTGCTGTCATTGACCTTTTCATTGAGAACACCATGATACATTTTTAGGAGCTACGGGGTTCTCTAGAAAATCGTTTTAAAAGCACTGATTTGACCTGTGAGTAAGTGGCTTGCTGAAGATCACATGCAAATGAATGCACCTTGCAGACTTAAACCAAGGCTACCTAAATATAAACTGTAAATTCCAGCTCTGATTTAAAATTAGCTACATTTGAAGTATAACAATGTTTTCACTCTTGCCCAGTCAGAAACATCAGTCAGAAGTATGTTTGCACACAAGTTGGAACCCTACAGGGTCCAGAAGCTGGCTGGGAACACTTATTTGCAACCTGAACTGGAATCCTGAATATGCTAACCTTTGGAAATTATACTAACAAAATGCAGAATATTCGAGAGATGTAGGTTTTCCTCTACCCCAGCTCATGTAGACAGAGATAACCAAAGGCTTTTTATAAGTAATGGAGGACACTTCCCCTACACACGTTGTACCAAGTATAAATTGGCTAGGGTAAATTGCTATTGCCTGAGGTATGATTGTGAGCAGTAGCAGTTACTGCTCCAGACCAACCTAGACAGAACTCTGAGATTTAAATATATATTCAAGTATTCTGACAAGAGTTACTTGAACACAGAAGGGCACTGGATTCAGCACAAGGGAATACCCTTATACCTGAGTAAAGCTCAAATCAGAAGCTCAACTATCCTCCCCTGCTGTGATGCAAGATGCAGGCCTCAGCAAAGTTCCTTCTTCCTAGCAGGGAACCCCACCCCAAAAGTGATTGTATGTTCTCTTATCCTCATGCTCCTAAACTCATCCTCTGGCCCAGAAGCTGGCTGCTGTCCCTCTCTCCAGCCCATGTGACTCACCTCCATTGTCTATTGGGTAATGCCAACCCTTGGTGCTTGTTCAGGGTTCACTTCTGGCACCAGCCAAGAAGGCAATTGACCTCAGAATCTCTGTACAGCCAGAGCAATGAAAGAACCAGTTGAAAGACTTCCCATAGCTAGGAGCATTGGAGGAGCTAGGCAAGCATCCAGGAGAAATGGAGGTGGCTGATCTGAATGATCCCATGTGGCCAGGTGAGGTGGCTGATTGGGATGGTGCATTTTCCCTTGTGGTCTATCCCCTTCCCATCCCCTTGGCCCTACTCTTCACCCATCACAGGCTGGCCTGAAGAGGAATGAGCCTGTATGGCCAGCCCTCCTTCCTGGACCTGGCCACCATTGCTTTATGCAGACTCCCCATTCATGAAGTACTGCAAAAAGGAATGTGGGTGAGTTAGGGGGCTGGCTTCTATTCAGAGGGTTGAGCTAATAGTGGATATGGACAGCCGGCAGAAACCAGCGAATGAATATTTGCTGCTGTATACAATTAAGAACAAATTTGAGCATTTGATAGGAAGTGAAACCTTTCCCAAGTGCTCAAGGCTACTGCTTGAAATTTTCAGTCTAATTGCTACTTGAGTGCAGTAGTGTTCATAAAATACTAGATGGAAGTACAGCAAGGCTGTAGAAATGGTTAAACTAAAGAGGACGGAAAGCCAAACCTAAGGGAGTTAGAGGAAGCATTTTCCAAAACCTACAAATAGCAGTACAAAATAAAAAAGAATTTCCTGCCCAGTTTTTGGCTAGTCTTGGACTGAATTTTAGTACCTGTAGTAATAACTTACCCATAAAACTATACTCTGCATAAAAGAACAGCAGCATAGCTTCTCAGGTGTCATTCTTGCACAGATATTACTATGTATGAATGACTGTTATAAGCAAGATCTCAGACAAGTTTGTTCTGGATGCATCACATTCCACCACAAAGGCAGGACAGTAAAAGAGAAAAGAAAGGCCAGGAAACTGTGACTATGCACAGTCAATTAGGTATTATGAATTTCAGCTCTTGCTGCTGGGAGCAAACACAAGTATTTTCTGTCAGAAATATGCATTTGTCTAATTATTTAAAAGGCCTTAAGTCTGCTTTATAGCAGACCCTGCTGAAGACAAGATAAGTGTATGGCAGGCATATTGTGGCCATTATGTAGCATATTGTAGAAATCATGACAGGCCATAACTCTTGAAGAACTCCCATTGCATATTAATGTAGAATTCAGTAGAAGGGGCTGATGAAGTTAAATATTTTGACAGAATGAATCTGAACTCCACTAGAAGGAAAGAAAACACCATTTTCAGTGTTTCTCTTTCCCTTGAAGCAGTGGCACGGTTTGTTTCTCCTGATAGGATTTTGAAGCCTGAAGAACTTATTCTGGCATTTTTGTTACAGCTATTTTTAGCACTCTTTAGAAATAAAATTAATGAATTAAATAGACATGTCAGGCACAATTTTTTTAAAAAATTGATCTTACAGTTGAACATGACCACCAGAGTCATCTAGTCAAACTCCCTACCAATCTAAGAACTTCAATTGTAATAACTTTTAAAACCTCCAAAATGGAGGGATCCACCACCTCTCAAGAAAGGCTATTACAGTGTTGAATATACCTCACCATCAGGAAATTCTTCCTCAAATTTAGATGAAATATTCTTTGCTGTAGTTTATTTTCATTAGTCTTGGTCCTGTCATCCGAAATGACTACCCCATCTTCTGCATAGGACTTATATAGAGTCATCTCTCTTCAGTAATTCTTTTATTCCTATTTCACACAAGTCCCAACACGTTTCGCCTTACAGCTTTTTCAAGGGACGGTTTTTATATTTAAGGACCAACTTCAACTTATTAAGAAATCTCTTGATAGAGTATAAGGTCATACAATAGCTAAACTTAGCTTGTGGCACTCCAAACCCCTCACCAATTTCATTGCCGTGTCAAGAGACTTGAAACCCAAACCAAGGCAGGCGTGTCTGGCCAAGTGGGACAAAAAGAAATCAAAAAAGGCAGAAATACGAGTCTTCACATCTCAAAGTCTTCACATCTACCACCAGGCTTCTTCTACTGTTCAGACAGCCAGAGAACAAGAGACAAAATAACAGACCATCTAGAACTAAAATAGGCATCTCAGTGAATTAGGATGCCACACAAAATGAGATTCTATATTGGAATTAAACCAAATTGTAGAATGCCAATTTGTGTGGAGTAAACTAGTGTTCACTATATGCCTATGTTCAAACAGCTTAAAAGCACTGGGAAATATTCCACACTGTAGAGGACAAAGAAGTTGTGAAGGCATGTTCAAGCACAGGAGCAAATGAGGCTTGTGCACAATCATGGTTGAATTACAGTTTGCAATGGTATATGAATATAGCCATATTGGGTAGCTGGCTATATTGGCTAACTGGCTATATTGGCTTCCATGCTAGAAAAAAACAGGCCATTGGTGCCAATGGATTAAAGTCAGCCAACATATGCTTTGGTAAAGAATACCTTGAGGAGCAGGAGCAGAAGAACACAGCATAGATGAAGCTACGTTACCAGACAATCTGAATAATGACCATTATTCAGATTGTCTGGCTCACTCCTGCTAAAGAATAAATACAAATTATTCCATGTTCGGTTACTATGCCTGATAAAATTCACCACTGGACCTGAGATTCAGTTATATTTCCCTCTTCGTATAATCCCATTTCCTCTCTCAGAAAGCTTCTACCATATGTCATAACTAAGCCATTATTATATGGGAGGGAAAGCAGTAAAGATTTCTATGACCACAATGTCATTATGCCCAGTATTTTCCCAGCACAGTGTGTTTAATATAATAATGTATCACTGGAAATATGATTCTAAATATAGCCTTTATGTCTAAATTTCCATAGTATAATGTCACTGACATCTGTGTAGCCTTTAAATAACCTGTATGGGTTCTGTCAAGGATATGCATTGACTTTTGTATAATTAAATCAGAAATTAATTGAACCTAAGTTCTTATTGCAAAATGCAGAAAAGTAAATGTTGATTTGACATGCAAGTCATACAAATTCACTTCCAGAAAATCTGGTAAAAAAAAAAAGTATCATGCTTTAGGGTGACATGCAAATCCAGGAAAATTTTAATTTCCAAAAATTTCTAATTGGAGAATTCCAAGATCTTACCAACTATTGGTTTAAAAAATGCGACGAACCTTTACATAATTATAGAGTTTCAGCTTCAGGATGTGCCTTCGAACTTAGCCTGCTGAGCTACCATTGACTGTCTACAGAGAGGTCTCAGGATCTTGTGGAAGTTCTGCGACTGGCAAGCAGTAAGAGGATTTGGTAGAAAGAGACTTCAGCATCTGTCCTTTGCCTAGTTGACAAAACAGCATTTCTTGCACGGTGCATTCATGCTTCAGCATGGCCCATTATGCACGGCCGCCGAAACGGCGATTTCGGGTCACATGGAAAACGCGGAGGGGGAAGACGCGACGCATACCGGTTATACACGGGGCGGGGCGCGACGGCGGCAAAACCCAGAGTAACCGATTATGCATGCGCCGATCCAGGTGCCACTTCTGGTTGCGCCCCGCTCACCCGGAAGCTGCACTTTCTTCCGCGTTTCACTGACGCGGCTTTTTCGGCGGCATGCACCGAAGCTGCAGCCGGTTGCAGCCGGCTCCGTGCGTTATCCGTGATTTTAGTCGCCGCCATTCCACCCCGAATGTGCGCTAAAACCCCCGTGCATAATGGGTCCATATGTAGATCTCAGCTCTGCCCGCTGACCTGGTATTCTTCTAGAAACCAATATAGCCAACTCTTCTAGCCTGACCCTGACCCTAAGTGTTTGGATGAAATTCAGACTAATGTTTGGTCATTAGCTGAACCCGATGGAAGATTATAAATGTATCCCTGGTGAGTCAGAGAGAAAACTCCAAAGCTCATTATTTTTGTAGTGGTACTTACACTGATACTAGTTGTGTTATCCTAGAACCTGTTTCCTTGTGTCTCACACAGGGGGGAATGCTTTTTATGGTGCTTGCTATGACACAACTGCATATCGTCAAAAAACACATAACATTTCTTGCCGAATGGAAGAAGGAATCAGGCAGTTGAGAGAGGAAAGGCACCATTCATTTGGGGATGTAAGTGTAGGACAAGAACAACATCTGTGCAGTTATGAACTGCATTAGAAACGACCGTGGTATAGTCACAGAGGCTCATTAAACATTAAATTATTTATGGATATCTTCAAATCATGCATTAGTTATTGATTTTAAACCCCACTGAGTTAAACTTATAAAACTGATTTGCAGCTGCTGCATATTTTCTGGAGTCTCTTTATTCCCTAGGAATACTTTGCAGTTAACAGTAGATGCACACACAGTCATCTTGGTTTAGGCAGCAAAAAGCACTAATAAGTAATAATCAAGAGAGTGTATTGTTTATCTGTATTCATATTACCAGGTAATAAATAATGCAGTGATGTTTTCTGACACTCAGTGTTTCTGACTGTCAAAAATGAAAAGAGTGACGAGTCCAATTAAAAATCATTTATTTTAGATTAGTCTGCTCCAGATAAGTAACAATGTATCAAAAGTAATTGTGCTTTAGATCCCCGTTTAGATTCTAGTCTCTGAGCCTTGGCTGTGTGTGTGTTTGTGGGGGGGGGATCCTCTATTGTTTCATGTTGCTGGAAAAAGATTCTAAATGGTGAACATAGTTGAACATTTAGTTTGAAGAAGACTACTGATTGAAGGCATGGCATTCTGAATTCCTTGACTTTCCTCTGAACAAATTTTGGGGGGTGAAAACATTTTATTATTATTATTATTATTATTATTATTATTATTATTATTATTATTATTATTATTATTATTATTATTATTATTATTATTATTTGTATTGACTGCCGCTCTCGGAAACTGGCTTGCATCTCAGAGTCACCTTGAGCAACAACTTGAGAAAATATTTTATCTCAACTCACTCATTAGGCTGTATCTGCACATTGTTGTGTGGCCATTGTGCTATTGTTGCACTATAGCAATAATTTCTATCTGTATTGCCCTGTATAGACAAAACAATGCAGTGGCATATCTCCATCTGATCTTTATCTGAGACTAACAAATATCAGCTAGGATCCTCGCTCCCAGTTCCCAGACCTACATGCTGAACAGAGGGGGGGGGGGGGAAAGTTGACGTTTTATGGTTCGCCATCTTGTTTAGTGTAATCTTATATTGTTTTCAAGGGTATTGATGGGGATTTTATTGTATTTTATTCATTCTTGTAAACGGCTGCGAGACATTGTGAGTGGTGGTATATAAACAAACAAACAAACAAAATTAATTTGATAGCATAACAGTGCAATATTTAGAGATGCCCAGGTACAGTTCTAGAAGCTGAATCTTTTGTCTCAATGTAAAATACATCTAGACTAGCAACAATCCTGTGCAGAACTACTCCAGTCTTAAGTCCTCTGAAATCAATTGCTTTAGACTGGAGTAACTTTGTATAGATCTGAGCCTCTTGTGGCGCAGAGTGGTAAGGCAGCCGTCTGAAAGCTTTGCCCATAAGGCTGGGAGTTCAATCCCAGCAGCCGGCTCAAGGTTGACTCAGCCTTCCATCCTTCCGAGGTCGGTAAAATGAGTACCCAGCTTGCTGGGGGGTAAACGGTCATGACTGGGGAAGGCACTGGCAAACCACCCCGTATTGAGTCTGCCATGAAAACGCTGGAGGGCGTCACCCCAAGGGTCAGACATGACTCGGTGCTTGCACAGGGGATACCTTTACCTTTACCTTTTAACTTTGTATAGGGTCATACTGGAGATGTAGCAACAAGAAGAACCTGAGGAGAAGGCACACTCCTGTGGCCCACTGTACCATCAAAAGGTGGGGATAGATGAGTTCCAGATGTAGGAGACTTCTCATCAACAATGACTTGCACAATGCAAAGGCTCTCATTTCAAAGAGCATGGAATGGAGCATAAGGTGACACTGAAAAGGAAAACAAGAATGGCAATATTTAGTAATTGACAGTGCTATCAGTGGGCTTAGATTTAAGTAACAGGATTGCATAGAATTGTATGTATGCAAATTGTTACTCATTCTAGCCATCAGCAGGACAGCTCGAAACAACCTGCCTGGGTCCAGTTCTAGCTGAAAGTCTTCTCTGTCCAGCTTCCATGGTACTCTTGTACCATGTAGAAACAAGATAGCTATAATGATGTGGTAATCTCCCACTGCACTGTTGCCCCTCCATAAGAACATATTTATTTTATGAGGAACCTTGAGCACTATTAGATAGGAGGATTTTTTGTTATAATTATGATAATTAAAAGTAATAAATAGGCCATAGTTTCATATGTAGAATCATAGAATCATAGAATAATAGAGTTAGAAGGGACCTCATGGGTCATCTAGTCCAACCCTCTGCACTATGCAGGACACTCACATCCCTATCGCTCATCTGTACCCTGCCACCCCTTTGCCATCACAGAATCAGCCTCTCCGTCAGATGGCTATCGAGGCTCTGTTAAAACTTTCCAAAGATGGCGAACCCACCACCTCCCGAGGAAGCCTGTTCCACTGAGAATCCGCTCTAACTGTCAGGAACTTCTTCCGGATGTTTAGATGGAATTTCTTTTGAATTAATTTCATCCCATTCATTCTGGTCTGTTCCTCTGGAGCAAGAGAGAACAATTCTGCTCCATCCTTCATATAGCACCCTTTTAAATACTTGAAGATGGTTATCAGATCCCCTCTCAGTCATCTCCTCTCTAGGCTAAACAGACCAAGCTCCCCCAACTTTTCTTCATATGTCTTGGTCTCCAAACAACGCATAAATACGTGTAAACAATGCCACTCACCTGAAGAAGTGGAATACTTTCAACTTGGTGTAGTAGTTGGTTTGGAGCCAAGTTGGTGTAGTGGTTAAGAAGGGTATCTTATAATCTGGAGAGGGAGGTTTGATATTCTGCTCCTCCACATGAAGCCATCTGGTTGACTTGGGCTAGTCACAGTCCTGTTAGAGCTATTCTCACAGAAAAGTTCTGTCAGAGCTCTCAGCTTCACCTACCTTACAGGATGTCTATTGTGGGGAGAGGAAGGGAAGTCAATTGTAAGTTGTTTTGAGACTCCTTCAGGTAGTGAAAAGCAGGGTATAAAAACAATTCTTATTCTTCAGTACAGTAAAGCAACAATGGCTATATAGGATAGAACACTTTGATTCCATGAAGCCACATGATACTTGTTTGTACAGGTTTCTAGAGTTCTGCAGACTCTGTACCTAAAAGGAGCATGGCATGACCCCATCCAATATGCCTTATTGATAAAAACCAATTCTTATACTGACTCAAACATGGAAGTTCTATAGTGGCTGCCGTAGCCAATATTCCATAATCATATTGAAGTAGCTGCATAACAGCAGTTGTAAAAGCAATTTATAGTATGGCAGACCACCTAAAATATGTAGAAACATATGGAAGGAGATAGAAATCCACAAAGATGAAAGCTTGGGGAAATTCTACTGACATCTGCTGCTCTGCTTTTTTATTAGACATTCATATGCACAAGCTGGGCCTTACAATCAATCAACTTTGTGGAAGACTTGAATTTCACAAGGTTGAAATACAAAGCAGCCCTGACTTTTCACAATCATCACCGAACAAAAGGCTTCAGATGTGCATCACCATGCTCTAGAAGAACATTTGGAAGAAATATGAAGTCAGCCTTGTCCCTTCCAGGAAGTTATTTTGCTGTTATTGGCACAGCAGTTGAACATTTAGAAAATGTTCATTATAGACAAAAAGAACTTAACTGGAGTTTTTAATATGCAGCATCCCCTTCTAGCTCCTTTTTATGGGCATGGGGAATTTAATGACTAATTTCACTAAACAGGCTAACTATTCGAGCATGCAGATTCAGTCATATCCTACATAGGAATGCTTTGATCACAAAGAGAATAACAAAAGACTTATCATCTGATTGTCACCACTTATGACACTGTTTGGTGCCATTTCCTCTCTGATGTTCATTACCTTTGTCTGATATGAGCTCAACACACACACAAGCAACCCTGCGAACTTAAATGAAGGTGAAATTATATGAGGATAGCATCAGCTAAAATCAGTGCCAAAAAGCAATACACATGGGACTTGGTTCAAAAGGCTAGGGCAAGGTAAGCAAAGGCATACAGTGACCAAGGATGGGGAACGCTAAACAAAGTTGAGCAGACAGTCGAGAGGAAAGGAGTTATATGGCTAATCGTCCATGACCAAGTGCTAAAAAATTCCTTGGAAAAGCACAGAAACAAAATCAGGGGAAATGGTCAGCTGAGATCATATGGCTCTGATTTAAAAAAAGAAAAAGGAAAGTGTATACATATTTCATAAAATGGCTCCGGATTTATATGACTAAGTCCAAAGATGCAGTTGCTGGCTGTATGAGAGCAAGCTTAAAATTATTTTCCAAAAATTGCCAGGTCTAGTATGCAAGGTCATTGATCATTTGTTGACTTCACTCACTTTCTGGGAGCTACTGCCACTGAAAACAGCCTACAGTATCTAAATGGTAATTTAAAATAAATGTGAAAAATACTGCATTGGTTTTCAAGTGCACGATAAATAGACTATAGAGAATGGGACCATTTGGGAATCTAATGAAACTTAAGGCTTAGCCAACATCTTTTAGATTTGGCTTTCCCCTTTCATCTTAATTTTGAAACAGCACGTGGAGACCAGTTATATGGACATAGTTGGTGCAACCCCAGAAGCCAGAATATGTGTAAGTTTACAACAAAATGATTAATGTGTTTCTAGGTGTAACTGAACTGCATAAAGAAGTGTATGAAAACATATACTAACCTTCCATGCCTGCAAATCAAACCAATGAAGGCTATTCATATAATAGGGGGAGAGGCTTTTGAAAAATAGCCTAATTTTAATTATTTACTTGCTTGCTATAGTTCCCCAAAACTTCAAAGCTGTGTGCATTGGGTAAATTCAACCATCAGAAAAGTCATTTATTTGTTTGTTTGTTTGCTTGTTTGAATTTTTATACCGTTCATTCTTTACAGCTCTGGGCAGTTCACATGGAACACTGCATAAATTTACATGGAACATTATAACAATCTATAACAGTATACAATTTTCAATAGAATATTACAACAATCTATCAGTAACAGTTACAATACAACATTAATAACAACAACACTGGGGAGATCAAATTGTCCAGTCATGGAAGGGTGTCTTTTGGGGGGGGTGTCTATTGTGGGAAGAGGAAGGAAAGGCAATTGTAAGCTGCTTTGAGACTCTTTCAGGTAGTAAAAAGCAGGATATAAAAACAAACAGGCCTGCTGGGGTGACTCCACCAGCTCTTCCAGTCAGACTGCACTGCCAAACTGTTCCCCAGGCTGCCTACTTCTTTGCCGAGCTATGGCTCCCTTCCTGGCTCACCTCCCCCTGCCTGTCCATGATGGACTTCACTTTATGAAATGCTGGTGAGGCAGCTCAACTAGCAACAAGTGTGTGTGTGTGAGAGGGGGGAGCTGTCCCACACCATCTCTTACTAGCTTCACTTGTCACTTTGTGAAGCAGGGCTCAGCATATGCGGTCAAGGGGGAAGTGATCTGGGAAGGGATTCGTAGCCCAGTAGAGAAAGATGTGGCCTGGGGAGCAGCTTGGCAGTGCACTCTGACTGGAAGCACTGGTTGAACCATCCGAACCAGCAACAAGCTGTTTTCAAAAAATACACCCTGTCCAAAAAGGATCTACCACACAATGGAGGCAATGGAGGCATGGCCTCCAAGGAATGGAAAAACAAAGAAGGGAGGAAACAGGGCACTAGCGCTCTCAAAAAGCCTGGAGAAACAGTGAATGGAAAATTAACTGAGGACTGAATGGAGCAAACTCAATGCAGAAGGAGAAACTAAGCCTGATGCACATATGCAGTGAAAGTGACGGCACATGCAGAATGCAAAAATACACCTGATGGGAATGCACAGTAAAAGCAAAGGAAACCACAGTGCATTCAGTGTCTAAGTAAGAACAACTGCAACTTCTGTTGCATGTGGCTCACTTTTTATTCTATACCACAGATTTTAGAAGCAATTATTTATATATACACAGTAGTAGAAAGTGCTGTCGAGTTGCAGCAGACTTATGATGAGCCTTTAGTTCTTTCAAGACAAGAGACCTTGAGCTTCCTTACTGGTCTTCCATCCAAATTTTGTGCAGGGTGAACCTTGCTTCACATTTGAGTTCTGACAAGGTTGAAATAGCTTGTATGTAATGTGCTGTCAAGTTGCAGCCATGTACAGATATGTATGTATATACTTATATAATATATTAACCTTTTTCTAATGGTGGTATGTCTATGAGTAGAACAACAATTTATCTAACTATAATATACTTCTGGCTCTTATTCATGGGGGAATTACTATGATACGTCCACCCAAGGGACTTGATATTCAGTATTTTAGTGGTAATGCTTGGTTTTCAAATGGCAAGATAAATCATATGATAATCTCTTAGTCCTTCAACTAGAAGTGATACAGATTTTTAGTGCACTGCACAGATGCATTAAAAAAAAATCCGCAAATGGTCATATGTGTAAGTTGAAAAATCTGTAGATGTTCCAATTCTGAATGGTCATTTGAAAATTATGTGGAAGACTCTAAAGTGGACACTGAAAATCACTGACTAAGACCTTAAAACTAAATTTAATCATTGCTAGAAATATGAGATATCTGGAGGTCATTTCAATGATTTTACATATAAAAAGGCATCCAGACACCAAGAAGAAATTAACTAGCCAAGAAATGCCATAGACAGCTTAAGACATATAAGTATAATATTTAGTTTTAGTCTGTTGCAGCAAAAGCAGCCAGAATTATGTCACTTTAAAGACTAATCAATTGTATTAGTTTTCTTTAAAAAATAACGTTAACCTTTAAGTTAAAAATACTGTCTTGTCTGCCTAAGACAGGTTGCCCTATGTGAAATCAAAATAACATGGGAGGAATTAATGTGGTTTCTTCTGATCTAGATACTTATTTTGCATAAAAAAATGTTGAAATAAAATTTTTACCTTTGAATGAGCTTTGATTCAATTGTATATATTTTGATTTAGTGGCAGAATGATTTTTCATGATTCCAGTTATATGAGAGAAGGCCAATATACAATGTACAATTCACTATAGGCCCCAACATTGAATTTATCAAAGAAGGATACCAGACTTTACTGCCTGACTCTCCTTCCTAATTTACTAGTTTACCAGTCACTTTAGAACAATTATGCATTTACTTGGATACAATGCAGTGAATTTGCTATTTCTTCCAGCCCTGCTTTTTCTCACAAAGAAATTTACAAGTAGTTGAGAAAATTGGAGGGTGGGATGTTTGTCAGCTCATTATTATAAATGGGAATGGGCACAAACTGCATTTGTGCATTTGTCATTAAAGATTTTTGAATTTGAATTTTAACTGCATTTAAAGAATGGGCTGAACCATGAAATAATAGGCTGGTTCACAAATCAGAGCAATTCACAAGTTGTTTAAAGGTGGCAAGGAAAAAGCAGGGGGTAAAACAGCTAGAAGGTATTTTACCCACTCCTTTCTACTTGCTCACTGCAACTTTTGGCAGTGTGCAAAATCACCCTCTGTTTTCTGCTCACGGCCACTTTTGGTAAGGTACAGAAAGCATGAGGTTAAATGGTTCTGAGCCATTTAAACGAATAGCTGAGTGGCAGGGAACTCTCTGCCAGTCAACTGTTTTTCATGAAGAGCAGAAATCAGGGGTTTAAATGGCTTGCAGTTATTTAACTCCCTGCTTTCTGCACTTGATAAACCACAACAACAGCAAGTAAGCTGCTACTTAAACAACTTCATTGATTACCAATTTGCTTACAGGTTCAAGGTATTGTTTTTGACCTTTCGGGCTCTATGTAGCTTGGGTCCTACCTACCTTTGGGACCACCTGCCTCCTTATGCCCCCTGCAGAGCACTCCGCTCTGTGGGTATGAATTTGCTGAATGTCCCAGGGCCTCAGGAGGCATGCCTGGCCTCGACCAGGGCCAGGACCTTTTCAGTCCTGGCTCCTACATGGTGGAATGAGCTCCCAGATGAGCTGCGGGCCTTGTTAGAACTCTCTGAGTTCCACAGGGCCTGGAAAACGGAGCTCTTCTGCCAGGCATTCCGTTGAGGCTGGGTAAGGCCTCTGGGGTATGTGACCAGGTCTTCCCCTCCCTCCTAGCCCCCCCTCCTTCTTGCATGGTATTAGACTGTGCTGGGGGCTTATACCATACCATTCTGATTACCAGCCATTTTCAACCACACCAAGTTAATTGGTGCGAGGCACGGGACGGGGTCTATTTTTTTCCAGTAAGCTGGATATTGCCATCTTTTTGTAGATGTGATGTGTTTTTAAAAGAGTTTTACCATATGTTTTATTGGTTATTATGTGACTTTTCTATTTTGTAAACCACTGCATGCTAGTTCTCTGGGAACATGTGATATAGAAGTTTAAACATGGATGGATGGATGGATGGATGGATGGATGGATGGATGGATGGATGGATGG
Source organism: Paroedura picta (assembly GCF_049243985.1). NCBI lineage: Eukaryota > Metazoa > Chordata > Lepidosauria > Squamata > Gekkonidae > Paroedura > Paroedura picta. The sequence continues at coordinate 55,029,112 of NC_135377.1, read as the reverse complement.
ATGGATGGATGGATGGATGGAGAGGGCTCCCATTGGCCATCCCACCAAGCCACTTCCCTGGGGGAAGGTCTCTGGGGGCAAGGAACCCACTATCCTGGCTGGGATGGAGGTGGGTACCAGGGCTCCCCCAGAGCCATGGCATGAGCAGCTGGATGGCTGATGGTGGGCTATTCTTCTTGTGCTAGGTCAACCCTCTGGCTGGATGCTTGTGTATTAAGAATAAAATCTGTGACTTTATTACTGCCAATCCGAGTTGTGACTTGCTTGCTCACATGCCTTCCTGCCAGTCAAAAAAAGACACCTGCAAAGTCTTTGGGAAATGCTAGCCTCAGCTGCGTGTTCCTTTCAGCCCTTCTGGTGTAACCTCTTTCTTTTTAGAAGATGTTGACTAAATTAAAATGTGAAAGTACACCAACTGCTCTGGCTTTTGTGTGAAGGACATTAAAAAAAATGTTGCCATGACTCAGCATCCTCCAGCACCTTGAGCCTCACATTACTCTTAACATAAATTTACTAGAGTATAAAGAAGAACGATTTTGAAATGGAACACAATATAGCCATTTGACAGCAGATATAAGCAATCCCTGCTCTGGTGTCAGGGACAAAAGCCCTCACTATAAATCTCATGAAAGACAGTGTTTGTTTTAAGAAGGATTTTTTTAAAACTCTGAAACAAGGAACAGCTAGAGTGGTGGTGCAAGCTTGCAACATGCTAGAAACTGCTTTTGTCTTCATTGCCCATGAAAATACAGACTGGTCTTAAAATGTTGCATTGGGTTTTAATTTATGGGATTGCTCAGCACTCCTTCTACTTTGCAAATTGGTGGCCAGCCTCCTGATTGTAGCTTCTTATAGCACTGATACATGCTAAATCAGTTGCCTACGTCTTCTAACCACATGCAGCTCCAAGTGATACTAACTCACTTGACTACATGGCAAGAAGCTACATATCTAAGGAACATATCACTGTGTAAATTGTAATATTACTAATTGCCAAGTGATTAACTGTAACTGGTTTCATTCTGCCAGAAATCAAACTCTGAATCAGTTAGTTTTAAGACCAAACTGTATTACGTAGCCTATTCTCTTGCTCCTTACCATGATCCTATAAGGAAGACAATCTCTTGGTTTTGCAAAGTGGAGCATTCAAGTACACCCTTAGGCTGCATAGTAAGGATTGTATTCAGGTCTTCCATTTATATCTATTGCCATTATTTGTTATTGTTGTTATGTGCAAAGTCGTGTCCGACCCATCGCGACCCCATGGACAATGATCCTCCAGGCCTTCCTGTCCTCTACCATTCCCCGGAGTCTATTTAAGTTTGCACCTACTGCTTGAGTGACTCCATCCAGCCACCTCATTCTCTGTCGTCCCCTTCTTCTTTTGCCCTCGATCGCTCCCAGCATTAGGCTCTTCTCCAGGGAGTCCTTCCTTCTCATGAGGTGGCCAAAGTATTTGAGTTTCATCTTCAGGATCTGGCCTTCTAAAGAGCAGTCAGGGTTGATCTCCTCTAGGACTGACCGGTTTGTTCGCCTTGCAGTCCAAGGGACTCGCAAGAGTCTTCTCCAGCACCAGAGTTCAAAAGCCTCAATTCTTTGACGCTCGGCCTTCCTTATGGTCCAACTTTCGCAGCCATACATTGCAACTGGGAATACCATAGCCTTGACTAAACGCACTTTTGTTGGCAGGGTGATGTCTCTGCTTTTTAGGATGCTGTCTAGATTTGCCATAGCTTTCCTCCCCAGGAGCAAGCGTCTTTTAATTTCTTTGCTGCAGTCTCCATCTGCAGTGATCTTGGAGCCCAGGAAAATAAAATCTGTCACTATCTCCATTTCTTCCCCATCTATTTGCCAGGAATTGAGAGGGCCGGATGCCATGATCTTTGTTTTCTTGATGTTGAGTTTCAAGCCAACTTTTGCACTCTCCTCCTTCACCCGCATCAACAGGCTCTTTAGTTCCTCTTCACTTTCTGCCATTAGAGTGGTATCATCTGCATATCTGAGGTTGTTGATATTTCTCCCTGCAATCTTGATCCCAATTTGTGACTCCTCTAATCCCGCATTTCTCATGATGTGCTCTGCATATAAGTTAAATAGGCAAGGCGACAGTATACAGCCTTGCCGAACTCCTTTCTCAATTTTGAACCAGTCAGTGATTCCATGTTCAGTTCTCACTGTTGCTTCTTGGCCTGCATATAAATTTCTCAAGAGACAAATAAGATGCTCTGGTATTCCCATCTCTTTAAGAACTTGCCACAATTTGTTGTGCTCCACACAATCAAAGGCTTTAGCATAGTCAATGAAGCAGAAGTAGACGTTCTTCTGGTACTCCCTAGCTTTCTCCATGATCCAGCGTATGTTCGCAATTTGATCTCTAGTTCCTCTGCCTCTTCGAAATCCTGCCTGTACTTCTGGAAGTTCTCGGTCCACATATTGCTGGAGCCTAGCTTGTAGGATTTTGAGCATAACTTTGCTAGCATGAGAAATTAGTGCAATGGTGCGGTAGTTTGAACATTCTTTGGCATTGCCCTTCTTTGGGATTGGAATGTAAACTGACCTTTTCCAATCCTGTGGCCATTGTTGAGTTTTCCAAATTTGCTGGCATATTGAGTGTAGCACTTTTACTGCATCGTCCTTTAAGATTTTGAATAGTTCAACTGGAATGCTGTCACCACCACTAGCTTTATTGTTGCTCAGACTTCCTAAGGCCCATTTGACTTCACATTCCAGGATGTCTGGCTCCAGGTCAGTAACTACCCCACCGTCATCAGGGATGTTAAGCTCGCTCTTGTATAGTTGTTCTGTATAATTTTGCCACCTTTGTTTAATCTCTTCTGCTTCTGTGAGGTCTCTACCATTTTGGTCCCTTATCATACCCAACTTTGCATGAAACGTTCTCTTCATATCTCCAATTTTCTTGAAAAGATCTCTGGTCCTCCCCATTTTATTGCTTTCTTCTATTTGTTTGCACTGTTCATTTAAGAAGGCATTCTTATCTCTTCTAGCTTTTCTCTGGAATTCTGCATTCAATTGGGTGTATCTTTCTCTTTCTCCCTTGCTTTTCACTTCCCTTCTCTCCTTAGCTATTTGTAAAGCTTCCTCAGACAGCCATTTTGATTTCTTGCACTTCTTTTTCTTTGGGATGGTTTTAGTTGCTACCTCTTGTACAATGTTGCGAACCTCCGTCCATAGTTCTTCAGGCACTCTGTCTATCAGATCTAATTCCTTAAATCTATTTGTCACCTCTACTGTGTATTTGTCAGGGATATGATTTAGTTCATATCTGAGTGGCCTAGTGCTTTTCCCTACTTTCTTCAATTTAAGCCTAAATTTTGCAACAAGAAGCTCATGATCTGAACCACAATCAGCTCCTGGTCTTGTTTTTATTGACTGGATAGAACTTTTCCATCTTTGGCTGCAGAGCACATAGTCAATCTGATTTCTGTGTTGACCGTCTGGTGATGTCCATGTGTAGAGTCGTCTCTTGGGTTGTTGGAAAAGAGTGTTTGCTATGACCATTGTATTCTCTTGACAAAATTCTACCAGCCTGTGCCCTGCTTCATTTTGTACTCCAAGGCCAAACTTGCCTGTTATCCCGGTTATCTTTTGGCTTCCTACTTTAGCATTCCAATCCCCCATGATGATAAGCACATCATTTTTTGGCGTTGCTTCAAGAAGGTGTTGTAGGGCTTCATAGAACTGATCAACTTCATCCTCTTCAGCAGCAGTGGTTGGGGCGTAGACCTGGATCACTGTGATGTTGAATGGTTTGCCTTGGATTCGAACTGAGATCATTCTGTCATTTTGGGGATTGTATCCCAAGACTGCTTTTCCTACTCTCTTATTGATTATGAAGGCTACTCCATTTCTTCTGCGAGATTCTTGTCCACAGTAGTATACCTGATGGTCATCTGAATTAAATTCACCCATTCCTGTCCATTTTAGTTCACTGATTCCTAAAATGTCGATGTTCAGTCTTGTCATTTCTTGTTTGACCACGTCCAGCTTACCTTGATTCATGGATCTGACGTTCCAGGTTCCTATGGAATAAAAATCTTTACAGCATCGGATTGTCTTTTCGCCACCAGTTACTTCCACAACTGAGCGTCCTTTCGGCTTTGGCCCAGTCGCTTCATTCATTCTGGCGCTACTCGTACTAGCCGTCTGCTCATCCCCAGTAGCATATTGGACACCTTCCGACCTGAGGGGCTCATCTTCCGGCGTCATATCGTTATACCTATTGGAACTGTCCATAGAGTTTTCATGGCAAAGATACTGGAGTGGTTTGCCATTTCCTTCTCCAGTGGATCACCTTTTGTCAGAGCTCTCAGCTATGACCTGTCCGTCTTGGATGGCCCTGCACGGTATAGCTCATAGCTTCACTGAACTACGCAAGCCCCCTTGCCACAACAAGGCAGCGATCCTTGAAGGGGGATTTAATTTAATTTAATAATTTAATAAGAATTAATTAAGAATGTAATAATTGCCATTATTACATTCTTAATTAATTCTTATTAAATTATTAACTTTTAACTGTTGGATCTACTGTGATTTAATGCTTTGATTCTTTCTTTGTAACAGTGCAGTCAGGCAGAGCCAGTTACAGGGTTTTGTGGGCCCTGGGCAAAAAACTATAAATGGGCCTCCTTTTCTCTTTGATACAGTGCCTTTTTTCCCTTGCCATGACTGTTTCCATTGGCTCCTCTCCTTTGGCTCTACCTTTAATACCACCTTTTCCTTTTAATTTGTTTAGTATGGTAAAGAGGTAGAATCCTCTCTTTCTTCTGTGTTCTCAGATATACTCTTTCGAAAGAAACCATCAGTGGTCTACGATGCCTTGTTCCACCCCCCCCCAAAAAAAACCTTTTTTTTTCTGCCTCCCAGATTTGTATATTTTAGGTGTTGATCCTTGGTGACTATGATGATTAGAATCCATTGTGTTGATGAAAGCAAGCATTAAAGAACATAACACGTGTGGAGTTATAGTTTTGATAAAATGGAAGCAAGGAGAACAACGTAAGCCATTTGGAATCCACATTGGGGAGAACGATGGGGTGTAAATGAAGTAAATAAATATCTGTAAAGATCCCTGAGAGGTAAAAGAGTCAAAGCTATAGAGACTTGCTCAAGATTACAAATTGCATCCTATATCAAGGCTGAGTGATGAATTTTTTAAAACCTGACCTCAAAGGCCCATTTAAAGCACTATAATCATTGAATGGTTCTCCACTGGTCACTGCCCCATCTCAATATAGCACACGCTGCAACTAAACTAGTGAAAAGGCTGACAATTACTGGATAGAACAGCATTTTTCTTTGATGTGGGAAAGATTGGGATTGTATACTGTGTGATTTATTTTTATAATGGAAAAATTAGATCTCATAGGCCATGTTAGTTCGTTGGGGAAAGAATTTACTTGAACTAATAATGTTCCACCAAGTGTTTGAATTTTATTTTAAATATTACTTTTGTCAGGATTCCATCAAAGACCTGTCATTAAAAATTATTTATTTATTTATTATTTTATTTATTTATATACCACCTTCCCCGGAAGCTCAGGGTGGTTTACATAAGAACAAAGAACAATACATAAAACAGCCTATAAACATGTGAATAACCTTACAATAGTTGTAACCATATAACAATATAACAGTATAAACAATATAGACAATACAACAGTGCAACAGGTCCAGAGCATTGGTGGAATTCTGAGGGGGGGGAGGGGTTGATTATGTCTGGGCTCAACCAAATGCCTGGTGGAAGAGCTCCTTTTTGCAGGCCCTGTGGACACAAAATACACAGTAAGACAAAAAGACACAATAATACACAAAAAGGACTGGGTCGTGTGCTTCAGAGCCTGCAGGATCTCCATGCACCAAGCAAATTGCAGAAGAAAAGCTGGGAAAAGAGGAGGGGAAGGAGACTCACAGCCTCACTGGCAAAGCTGGGAAGGGAGGTAAGATGAGACAGGGTGACTTTCATTCTCATTGACAGAAGCTGCAATTGGGACTGAGTTCCCTGGCAGCTCTCATTGGTCAGCAACTGGCCAAGTAAGCCCTGTTTTATAGCCAGGCCTGCAGTCAGATTGTCATCTGTGTTCTCACACAGACCAATTGAATTTTACTTCCTTCTCATCCTTGTTTTACCACTCCTCACTCAGCAGATAAATCAGTCATAAATCATATCAATCAATCATAAGCACTCTTTTTCTATTAAAAAAAAATCTTACTATTCAGTGTTAATCTAAGTTGTCTGTGGAGTATTAATGACTACTAATCTGTGTATTCATGCATGCACACTTTTGAGGAGAAAAATGCAAGTCTGTTCAGCAGGCAATCAAGTTATTCAGCACCCAACTGAACAGCTGGACCCTCCAAGCTTAGCTGTTGAACACATTTGCTGTGAAATTCATGGCATGCCTAGTTTGAAGCATTTAAAATGTGAGCTTGATCTTCTGCCAGAATTTACTGTGACAACACTTCCACCCCTCTGCCTCAGAGGCACAATTTATTAGGCCCCCTTTTTTTTCCAAAATAAAAATAGAAACTGAGAAATTAAAGATGTTCCTTTGTGTTCCATTGTGAAAGGTCATCAGCATACAACCCAGGCTTGTTTGTTTGTTTATTTAATTAGATTTTTATACTGCCCTCCCATATGGCTCAGGGCAGTTTGGTGTCAAATTGTCATGCTGACTTAACCACTGTGAGGTGGAGACATTAACTTCTCATGAGCGGTGTGATGAGGGAATTCATGGCTCCCTAGTGTCTCTAGAGTACTTATAGGGGACCCACAGAGCACCGCACTTGAGAATACAATTGTCCATGGATGAACATAAATTTGTGGACCTTCTTTCAATCCCTTACCCCCAAATCACTGTCTATCTCTATTAAACAACACATTTGATGTTTGCATTGATCTCATGTCACTGCAAAGTTTTCATTTTCTTGGTAATATTAGGAATGAGGGAGAAAGAGGGAGAAACCAGGCAGTATTAAAACAGCACAGGACAGTCTTACTGCTAGAGCCAACTGACATTACATTTCTACTGATTAACACTAGCTGAGGGTCTGAAAGACAATGCTTTGAAGGGACAAAAGTGGTGTCATATAATAACCATTGGAACAAACATTTAATTAATTATGTCTCTTCTTTCAAAATAAAAATAGAAACTGAGAAACTAAAGTACTCAGAGTTTTACCCAAAGTTGTTTGGCACACAGTTCAATGCCAGATACAAAAATACCACACATTTTCATTTTGCATAAATTTGTCCAGATTAACTGCATCTTAGTAGCTCGTTAATCACAATCAGTTGTATGGATCAAAATTCTCACTTCATTTACAAACATTTATTTGGAAATTTAAATTTTGTTTCTTTCAAGGGATGGATAAGAGATGGTGATAGCCCTCTAAGGATTTGGTTAATTTACTAATCATTTGGAAGTCCTTGATTAGAGAGTCTTTGATTATCCCCCAAGGTATTTACCATCATTTCTGTAGCTCAGAAATCATCACATCACCACTATGAGTAGTAAAATGATCATATAGGAAGAAGATATCCTCTACTTTGGTATACCACAAAATAAACCCACATTCCTTAATGGCTAATTATTGTGCCATATAAATGAGCTAATGTTGAGTCTGGTGGCTTTAAACAAAGTTTTGTTCAAGCTATGAGCTTTCGTGTGCATGGACACACTCCCTCAAATGCAATGTCATGGAATGGAAGTAATCAATTCATACTTATAGGTAAAATGAAAGCAGTAAATTAGCATACAGCATAATGAAAATGCTTATATATGCATAACAAGCTATTTGGATTTGTTTGGCTTCAACTGCAGGAGTGTGGAAACATCTTGGCCTCAATAAATATGTCTGAATAGGACAGTGATGTGCAAATATATAATCCATTACTGACAGCAGTTAGCTGAGACCTTGTCCTTATTCTCCAAAGTTTGTACAAAGATAAGCAGAATACAAAATACATACAAGATATTGTAATCAACCAGCCAGTCAATTAAAAGAACTGCATCTGATTCCACACAACTGATTCTGCTTGCAAATGTGTGACTGAAAGCCATGCATTTGCAAGCTTCCTGATGGGAGACACTTCCTGTGTTTTCCTACCTCCTTGTCATGGCTTTTTGCCTCCCAATGAGGGGGCAGAGAAGCCAGAAGATAGAACAGCCTAAATATCAATTCCCGTTCCACATCTTGTCAATCAAGGCAAGCCACCATCACTTCACAGCTGTTGTTTTAGGGACTCAAACTTCCTTCACCCCCTTTTTAATTAAAAATGCACTTCTGCATTGCTATGGGGAAATGTCACAACTCCAAAATATTAAAGAAAAAAAAAACATACATTTCCACATTGTTGCAGGATCACACCATAACAATAAAACATTCCCTTTTTTTTTCAGGATTCTTATACTTGTCTCTCTTTATGTTCAGGTACATTTGTGGTAGGCTGGCCATGGTAACTGGACCCCAATGACTGTGTGTTCACAGTAAAGATTTAAAACACAGAGCATGGATGCCAAGCTAATAGGGAGAGGGCTGCTTCATCACAGCCCCTCCCCCTTTCCCTGTTCATACAACACTGCCAGGAAGTACACACAGGAATATGTTTTGGCTGCCTGATAGCAAAATTACCAAGCACAATGAGGAGAACATTTTATTTTTATGGAGTGCACGTAGCTTTGCAGTTCAACACCGACACAGACCACGCCATTAAAAAAAATTCTTAATTGAGAAATGGAGAGGGGTGGGTGGGTATGAGGATAGGCAAAACACTACTGAGAGTGTTGCTTATTCCTCCCTCCACACAGCCTTGCCCCTGTTCGAGCATTGGATTGCAGGCTTGCAAGATGAGGGAAATTGGGATTTGGCGATTTCTCTTATTGCAGTACAAATCTTATGAAAACAGCCTCTTGAGAGCTCCAGGGTGCTGCCAATGTCATGTGGAAACAGCAGTAAAAAGTGCAAGCAATGAGAGGCTGTGCAGGGGACAAATTCCTTGTGTGGAATTGGTCTGTGACTGGGAGATTATATTTCTGATTGTTTCATGCCACCAGCCTTTCCTGAAAGACATGTGCAAGCTTTCCAGTCTGACATGACATTTTCTGTTGTTATCATTTAATAGCTAACCCTTTATGAGTGAAGTAGAATGGTCAGAATTGTCACAGAAAAGACTACCATTTGTTCTAGTCACATGTAAATTAAATGAATGATTCTGAGGAATGATAGACAATCAAAACGACAGGTTAGGATTAGAGTTTCTTGCACAGTCTATTTTGAAACTACTCTTTGATAGTACTTTTGTATGAAAGCCCTGAGATGTACAAACAATAAAGGTAATGTGCCTCTAAATCTGTGATGATGGCTCCAGATCATTTACCAACCTGTTCCAGGAATCCTTCCTTCTTCTTATAAATCCTCACCGCACACAGTCCATTACTTGTGCACCATACTGGGAAGAGATGGTCTAGCTGAAAATAAATGGGTTCCTTTCATAAAGTTGCTCACCATTTAACTTTTGTACCCAAATGAAAATTTTCTTAAGAAATATAGGAGCTAAAGAAATGGACTGGGTGCAGTGGATCTACAATGGGCAAAGTAATAAAAATGTAATCTCCAAACAAAAAGACTGTTTTGTTAGTTAAAGTATGGCAGAGTGGCATCTTTGAATCCAACACTGGTTTGTAAATGTATGAAAGAAATCACAGCATTCCTAAATTTGTTATAATGAGCAACTTGTCCCTACTGAAGACTGTACAGGATCACCTAATAACAATAGAATTGCCTGTGATGGGAAGCTGCTGATACATACAATCAAGGGTAAAAGCTGTTTTCAGCTGTGAGACATTATATTTGCTATGAAACTACATGGCAAAAATAATTGCTAAAGTTTGTACAGCTGGAATTAAAGGTAATGTTCATTTAGAACATGCTCTCTCAATCAGGGTTTTGTGAAACCCTGGGGTTTCTTGACAGCCCTGAAAGAGTTTCTTGGATTAATTTTAACATTTAAAAAATTGTGAATTAATTTTAACATTTAAAAAAATATGACCATATATTGTCATGTCAACCCCCCCCCACCCCTCCGAAACTGGCCAATGTTGGGCCTGGAGGGGATGGACTTGGAGGGGAAGGGTAGGACCCTGGGTGGACATGTACACTGCTATACCTCCCAACCATATTCTGCATGATTGCACCACTTCTGGGGTTTCTCAAAGCCTGAAGAATATTCAGGGTTTTCTCAATGGTAGAAAAATATTAACAGGCTGGTATAGAAGGTAGTTTATTCCAAAATATGTAGAACAAATATGCAGATACAAATCTAAAATATGTGTTGAATAGGAAGATTTACTTGAATACAAGTCCTATTGGTTTCAACAGTACCTGTTATCAGTTCACAGGGCACACAATTGCAATCCAAGTATATTAATTTAATCCACTGAACACTGGCAGGGCAGATTGATCAACTTGTGTGATCCGGATGCCATTATATGCTGTGAATTATCTTTCTTCGCCCTTTAACACCTGGATATTTCTTGCAAAATCCATGGTGAGTTTGATTTCCAGCTGAATGTTTTCCCTGTGCATTTCCTCACAAGCCATACAAAAACAGATAAACTATGAAATTGTTTTAATTCCAAATAGGTTCAGGTGACTCAAACACTTGACCATTAAACATCAGCCACCTGAAAATAATATATATCACTGAATTTTTAATGTTCGGATTGTGACTCATGTGCGATTTACACGCCTACAGCACCAGTTAATAAGAAAATAGAAGTTAACTCCTAACCAAAGTAACACTATTAATGTAAACTCCCTTAAAGTGTATTTGATATATTCTCCAGCATTAGGCAGACTTACCTAGATTCAGGGATTGGAGTGTTAATATAGCCATACTTTCCTTTCCCCTTTCCCTCCCCCTTTTTTTCTGATCTTGTATGGAAGTGAAGACTATAATATAATGATGACACTCATGTTGGAATATTCTGCGAATGGAAACTCAACTGGCTACATTTCTGTTGTTTGTTCAGTGATTAATTAAAATACGATTTTTCAGTAGGAGTTTTACATTTGTGAATGGCCGTTGAAGAGGCTTTGCTGAGTTGATAGTTGACATCTTATTGGCTGTGTATTAAATAGGCTATGTTCTGTTTTGATGTACATTTTAAACTGTGGCTTTAAATCTGCATTACAGGTTTAAGCTAGATGTATACCACTGTGAAGGTACCTACATTTGAAATAAATTAAAATCAGATCAAAAAAACTGATACTTTGTCGTGGGTTTTCCACAGTTTCCATTTTTTACCTCTGAAAATATTTTGAAGCAGTATCATTTGAATGGTAGACACCATTACAAAGTTAAAACGCCCTCTCTGAGAAACATGTTATGAGTTCTCTAAATGTCTTTCATTCGGTCAATTGATCTATGATATTTACAAACATTATAATCCTCCTTTGGTGGTGATAGGCTGATGCATTTTTTCTCTGGATTCAGTCCAACCTTAATTATCATCCCATCTCATATGCTAAAGTGATCCTAATGGACTGCTAGAGAGAGAAAATACTTGATGGACAGCGAACAATTCTATAATACTTGATTATCAAAATGTTTCTTTGTTTAGATTGAGGAAGTCATTCTTTTTAAAGAAAGAACAGACATGTTCTTCAGTTTGTACACTGTACAAAAATCCTAGCTGGCAACCTAATCTGTGCATACTCAGAGGAGAACAGAACTGGTCTCCCAGCTACCAGTATTGACATAAAGGGACACTCTTGCTTTAGCACAGGGAATTTGGCCTGGATTAATCTTCTCTGCAGAAACAACACTGGTAGCCACTGAACACAGAATACAGATATTTTATGTATTGTGCAAGACATATTGTTCATTACCTTGTAGTATTGGGCTCAATTTATGTGTTCTAGGAAACCAACTGGTCTGTGTTCAAAACACTTATTGCTGAGCTGATAGTAAGACCACTAACCAACAATCTGTGTTGGAATATACAAGATCTGCAGTGTTTGCAAGATCTGCATGATTGAGCAGAATATAAAGAGTGTTTTGTACAGGCCATTAGAAAAGATGTATATTTAGTATAGCTAGAATCTCTTCCAGTTTCCTGATTGGCTCAACAGGCAACTTTCCTCTCATTTGAACACACATTCTCCCTGCTTGCCTCCAGAACAGCAGTTAAATGTACCTGACAGAATGACTACAGGCAACAGGGTAGTAGGTGCCTGACCTGAATATCCCAGGCAAGCCTGATTTCATTAGATCTCAAAAGTCAAGCATTAGATCTCAAAAGTCACTTGGAAAGGCAACCTCTAAGGAATACCAGGGCCATGACAAAAGGACACGCTATGGCAAATCACCTCCAAATCTCTCTTGCCTGGCTGCTTCCTGGCTACATAACACACATGCCATAAAATAATTAAATAATTGGGTCTGTTCTCTCTTTCTATACATAGTTATTTCTCTTCTGAATAAAAACTATTGTATATTTTAAAGAGCCTGGTAGATTGAAGTTATGTAATGAAGATTGAATTCAATCATCACTAAATTGGTTAAATATTTATCAGGTGATATGACTATATATGGACATGTTGGTCCACCCACCCTCTCCCAAAATGGCCAATGATTGGACTGGAGGGGTGCAAAGGGGAGAGATCCTGGGTGAGTGTACATAGACATGCTTCCCAACCATATTCTACATGATCGTGTCACTTCTGGGGTTTCTCAATGCCTGAAAAATGTTTCAAGGGTTTCTCAATGGTAAAAAAGTTGAGAAAAGCTGGTCTAGGTTGTAGGCATTCATGTTTCCCACTCATATATCCCATTCCCTGTAAGTTTAGGACTATCCTCAGGGTAATTCTGTCTTCTGCTGTTGAGACTAATGAAAACAAGACAGGGGAAATAAACCATAAAGAGAACAAAGAAATGAGAACAATCAGAAATGTTGCCTCCCGGTAGCTTTCCAAGAGATCATCCTGAAGCAGGTTAATGCTTTGCTTTCACATACAAACCACATCACATGTCTCATTCAAGTCTCTCTCAGCACTCTCCTGATGCTGACTTCACTGCCAAGATAAAACTAGATGGGAGACCTTGGGAGCGAAGGTTCACATTGATTTGTACTTGAAGCTTTGACACACTGTTCACCACAGTGACAACTTTGTGAATGCCAAATAAGTAGTGTTCAGCGTTTTCCCTTTTAAAGTCACTATCGCACAGCAGTACGCTTCAAAATGACAGCCAGTTGGATTCAGCTACCAAGTCCTTTTCCTCTTATCCAAATAGTAAAAGTCATGTAAATGCGATGTAAATGTGAGCACACTGACATGAACAGGAGTTTAATTAAGCAGAACACAGACACTGTCTCATGAAAAAGAAGCCAGAATTTGATATCAAACCATTATAGCTATCAAATTTCACTAAAAAATACGTTTGTGTTCTAACACATTCATATATTTCCAATCCAAATATATATTTGAAAAATGCCTTATTGATATATTCATGTACCTGGAATGAGATATCAGTTTTTTGGAATACCAGTGTTCAGGTTCTAAAAAAATACCAGGAATATTCAGGAATACTGGAGGGCAGCATTTGAAGGTTCCCATGCCTGTTTTTGTACAGTTTAACAGGTTACCCAGGTAATGGGAAATAGGAGGGAAAGAAGCAGCTCTCCTAGGCAATAGGGTCAGACATTAGAGGGATCATTAGGATGCTTTGCCTAGTTATAATGATTCTCTCACACTCCCCCATGGCTCTGTGCAGGACTGGAAGATAAAGTTGCTCCACTGGGCCTATGGTTGAAACGTATAAATACCTATAAATATCACCAATAAGCTGGCCTCCCTGTGCAAACAACAAACATCTTTACACCATTCAGCAGTCAACAACAAAGCACTCTCCCTCCCCCTCCCTCCCTGCCGAAGAGGAGGCAGTGAGTCTTCTTGTTGTTTTAAGTTCAAATCTGATTGTTTTAATTGTTTTGTTTTTAAAATTGTTTTATCTAAACTCTTGAGGAAATGTGGCATATAAATTCAAAAATAAATATTACTACTAGCTCACCCTAGGAGCCTGAGGGAAGAATTATGAAACTGCTTTAACTTAAGCAACTTTAAATGACACTTGAGACATTTTAAAATTCAAAAATAACAAAATATTTTATATAACATAGAGGGGGAAAGTAAGGTGCAACCAGGCATTGAAATTTCTGCCATAAAAATAAAACAAGCACAGTTTGTAACCAAAATCAATTAGTAACCACAGCAGACTAGGGATTTCTGTACTCTTCAGATCTAACACTCTGTTTAACTAGGTAGAGAATTTTCTTGTCTTTCTCAATCTATTCCATTTACTTGGCATGAACGGCCAAAACACCTTGCCAACTCCCCCCCCCCCAGTTTTCTCTCCAGTCCAGGCTATCAGTATTCAACAATCAAACAATGCAAAACTTTCTGCACAAAATTTTGGCACTCCCTTATCCCATGGTTTCTGAATCCTCCATTACATTTTTCACCTTTATATTTTAATTCACAGTTTTCCAGTGAGGTACCCGAATTCTAATTTGGTTTTCTACTGTGCTGCCATTTTCTGTCATCAGTGTTCTGTGTTCCTCCCACCCACTGCCCTTCCACCCCTCCTGAGCTATTTGCATAATGTTGTTTGTATTACCATACAATTTTTGTCATTATAATTGAGCAACTTTATAACATTGGGTCAAAGCAGGCAGTAAGGTTTCATGTAGCCTTCCTCATCGAATTAACTATCCATGAAATTCATTTCCTTTCTTTTTTGTTTTGTTTTTGATGTATTACTTCTTTCTCCCCTGCATTTCTTCTCTTATTGCACTCACTGTTCTTTTTTTATATAATATTATTAATTAATTAATTCATTAATTAATTCATTCATATACCAATCTTCTCTAGAGGCTCAGGGAGACTTACAGAAGATTTAAAATACACAGGAAATCAGATTTTTGTATTAAAATTCTTAAAATTAAAAAAAAAAATCAACCCAATTTTTTCAAAACCTACAGCTGTCTCCTCTTTATGAGGAACTTTATGAGGATGGTTAAATTCACATGGGTAGCCATGTTGGTCTGAAGTAGAACAACAAAAATAGAGTCCAATAGCATCTTTAAGACCAACAAAGATTTATTCAAGGCATGAGCTTTCGAGTGCATGTATTCTTCCTCAGACTGAGTCTGAGTCTTGAATAAATCTCCGTTTCTCTCAAAGGTGCTGTTGGACTCTATTTTTGTTGTTCTAGGTAGTTACTGAGCTGAGGAGGGCCACATGGAGTCCTTATGCAGGTTTGTCTAGAGGTGGACTTTCAAGCAGAGAGGCCAGTATTTTGGTGTCAATTTTTAAATACCAAATGGTAACTGACAACTTGCACCCACATCAAAGTTCTCATTCTCATAGAGATAACAGAACTGCACCTAGTAAGAGGACTCATTTCAGACTTATAGCAGGGCTTGATCAAATACTTATTTCAAAAATGCCCTTTTACAAAACTAGTGTGTCTGAAATAAAGCTATGCATGTCTTCCCCCTTGCTGCCTAATTAGGAAAGGGAATTTCCTTTGTTCAAGAGCTATCTCTTGAGCTTTGTCTGTCCATTTGGTTACAGGTAGAAAGGTATACCTATGGTGCCTCCCCTGCCAGGTATCTACAACTATTCCTTCCCTTAATCATTTCCCTGTCAATTCTTGTACTTTTATGTCCCTAGCACCCTTTGTGAGCACTGTTCTCCCAATCTACCTACATATTCAATCAATATTAAGTGCTACAGGCTGTGACCATGTTGTATAGGTTCTGATGGGGCCAGGAACTATACAATTGTATGTTATTATTCTAAGGTTTCAAATATATGAATTCTAAGGGCACATTTTTATGAATACTTTTTTTGTATGGTAGCTGCTGTTCAGGTTGAAAGTAGACTACATCAAATGAGGAAGACAGGCTAAAGAACCATGCAATTAATATTTTTGGAGTCCTCATATGACTTTACCCCCTCATCATGCAGGCAGCTTGCTGTCAGAGTGAGCAGTGATGAGTATGTGAGTATTGGAGGTAGAAACAGCCAATATATTTCAGCCAGAGAGGAAACTTTTCTTTAGATTAAAAGTCAGAATGTGCAACACACACACCCTCACTAAGAAATTGCATCCATTTTAAAGAAAATCTTTCCAGCTGTAAAATTGTTGATGTGTTTTACATATGGGGAAACATCCCAATTTTTACATCAGCTTTCCACAAGATGTGTTACAGGAGAACAAAAATCATAGATTAACAAGTATGGGGATCTGGAAGGACTTGCAGGGTGCATCTTATTTTTATTTCTACTACTAATTCTCCTTTTCTTTCCTTGAAAGCCTCAATATCCTCTACTACTTTTCAGCTCCCTTCTTTCCTTCCCACCACCAGGCAATCTATATTTATTTCCCTCCTTCCTTCCCCCTATCTGGGAAATATATAATCTAGTTGCACAGTATCGGCTGCTGAGCTGAACCCAGTTTCAGAGTGCCAGCTATTTGGCTGAGCTGAGTGAATGGCAATGAATCTGAGAGGACTTGCAGGAGGCACATCTCCCTTTTCCCTGTATCCCCCTCTAGACTCTATTTCTTCTTTCCTTCTACTGGAAACCTCCATTCCCTCATCTTCCCTGCCTCCTTCTCTTCTTCCCACTCACTAATTTACCTATTTTTAATCTGTCATCTTCAACTATATTTATTATTTATACCCTGTCTTTCTCCACAACGGGGGCTCATGGTATCAATCTTGTCTCCTCCATTTTATTCCTGAAAAACCTCATGAGGTAGATTAAGTTCAAAATATCTGGCCAAAGACCACTCAGGCCAATTCCGCACAGGTGTTGTTTCTATTATTTGGGAGGATTAATAACCCTCAATATTTTGTTGTTCATTTCAGACATTTCTGATAACCAGGGCCTCTTTTTCATAATGGAAAAGCTGATGAAAACTCACTAAAAACGTGTTTTTTCTGATCTCTGCACAAGACAGTGAATTTACTCCACAAAACTGATTTTGCTCTGCATGATCAACCGTGTCTTTTTGCTTACAGCGTCTCTTCAACATCATTTCTAAAAGAGGCTAAAAGCCGATTTATTTCTCTTCTGCCTGCCTTGGGCACTCTATTAGTGATGCAGAGCTTCGGACATGTTATTCAACTCCTCCCATGCCTTGACATGCACCAATAGGTGGTGCCCCCCCAACTCAATTCCCTGCCAATGAGAAAAAAGTGTAGCTGCTTTTCACTCTATATGCACACTTTGATTCTTTCAAGCAAGAAAACAGCCTCAGGGACTGAGTTGAATGCCTACCCTTGGTGAGAAAGCGTGATTGAAGGCTGATCCTGTGCTCTGTCTAACCTTTGGGTTTTTTAAATTTTTTCAATGAGCCATAGAATTGTGTTTTCTCTTCACCAATCTCATTGGCAAAAACTCCATTGTCACTGGGAAATAAAGAGAGATTCCTGTGCTGCAGGGGAGCTCCTTGGTTATGCAGATTAGTGACTGCATTAGAGAACAAAGCATGTCACTGAATTTTTAATAGAGTCCAGCTAGTGGAGTTGGCAAATCTACAGTGGGCAGGGCTATGAATTGTTCCATGCAGAAAGCATTGCAGTGTAGTTTTTCAACAGACTATATTCAATGCAGAACAATGATTATCGTATAATAATGCGGTCTAAACTGGTTGTTTTTTAAACTGTTTTATTTGGCTCCATGCAAAATACCTCCTGGGCATTTTATTTATGTTTCAATTGATAGCCCACCACTATCAGCAAGCTGGCTCATGGTGGGTCACACTAAAAACCCCAATAAAATATACATTTTTCCCCATTAAAACACCCTTAAAAACCCCTATGGCAGCAACAATTTTCTGGTTTGTATGAAAGATTTCTCTTCTTTTCATGGTTCCAATCTCTGTATTTAAGTATCCACAGATGTAGCCATTTTGAGAATTACATTTATTGATGAGGGTACTATGAGCAGCTCATGTCTCCATGCTTAGAACTGCAGTTCCTGAATTATGTGCAGAGAAAGATAATTATATATGCCTACAATTTCTTGTAAAATCATTTTGGATAGAATCTTATAGCTGACTGGAGGTATGTGTGATAAGATTACCCTGAGATAAATGTTGCATACAGGCTTTTGTTTAGCTTCCTTTGACATTCTTTTTTTTTTTTGGGGGGGGGGGTTCCTATAGCAGAATTGTCCAGATTCACCTTACATTTTCCTAGGTGATCATATTCAGTGGTAGCTCTTCAATGAGAAGGCAACCTAATAATTTCAGAATTTTATCAAATGATTATAAAAAACGTCTTCCGATTATTTTTTTAGGTACCATATTTAATAACTTCACAAGCACACACTTCACTAGAGGAAAACATACTGCTTACTGATACAAATAATGTTACAACTTATAGACCATTTCTGCATGGAGGGGTAAAATATGCATGGCCTCCTGCTTGCAAACACAGGATTATAAATCTCACATTTGCAGCCCTCCATACTGGAGCCAGCTCAGAGGCTATTGCGGGGTGGATTCCTCATGCGAAAAAGGTCATAGTGTTGCCAGGTTCTGTGCAGCAGTGATGAAAATTTGCAATGAAATAGTCTGTGCCAAATGAACTGGAGAACTGTGTTTGTATACATTTTTACTGCATGGGTTTTTTTTTCTATATTACTGTATTTTAGGAAGTTTTAAATTCTGGTTTTAACAGATGTAACATTATCTTATGCTGGTCTATGACCTGAATAAAGACTCTCTCTCTCTCTCTCTCTCTCTCTCTCTCTCTCATGTTTTACAGCACATTTAAAATCCTGTGTCAGAAAAGTATGTAAGGAAAAAAAATTGATTTTAGTGATATCAACATATGTACATTTGAGTACACACACTGAAGCTAAGAGCTGCAAGAGATTTAAGCTCACCCAATATGGAAGAGTTTTGCAGAGTACTTTGTTTAACAAGGAATTTTCATTTTTTTAAAAAATCAAAGGTAAGGTCAGGTCATTATAATCCCCATTTGTTCTAAGAGGTATTAAATATTTGAAAACCAATAAATAGTCTTTCCTCTCAAGCCTTCTCCCCTCCACCCCCCAGGCCAATTTAAATGAGGATGGCATGACACTGTGCGTTGAGCTTTCAGGCACTTGTGTAGGAAGAAAAGTGCCTTGGACTGCAGCCATGATGGGGGCGGGGGAAGAATGGTATATTGCAAATTACTGTATGGTGCAATTAGATTACATAAATTTAGCATGCAAGACAAGCTGAACTGGTCATAAAATATGCATGCACAAATGAAACCCATTATGAATATGTGAAAATCTATAGCCAGTGTGAGTTGCAAAATGATTTGATATCTTACCTGTTTTGACCTTTTGCTAGAAACACACTGGAGACAAGCACATCCTCTTTTGGTTTAATTTGTCTTAAATGTAAGGTTGACCATTGGAGGGGAGAGAACCTACATGGCAAGTTGTTCTCATCACTCCATTTGCAGGCCAAAAAAGTTGGATTAATTTTTAAAGGCAGCTTAGATGGGATGCCACCAAGCTAATATCCTTATCCATTTTTCCTCTTAATATTTGTCAAACAGCATGGGGGGTAGAATGAGTCCGGCGTGTCCAAGTTGGAATAGGGCTGATCAGGGTGCGGCCAGCAAAGCTGGCCGCACCCTGGTTGGCCCTGCCCCTACAGCTCCTACCCTCCTTCCCTGGATGCTAGCCACTTTGCTCTCAGATGCCTGAGAGAGAAACACAGAGACACAGAGAGCCCTGCCGAACCGCAAACCAGCCCTGCTACAAGTGAGCCCTGATTACCTGTGAGGGAGAGAGAGACAGAGAGAGAGACAGAGAGAGACAGAGACAGCCACCCCAAACTGCAAATGAGCCCTGATTACCTCCTATGGCTCCTGCTGTGATGGAGACAGAGACAGAGACAGCAACAGAGACAGCCACCCCAAACTGCAAATGAGCCTTAATGCCCTGCTACAAACAAGCCCTGATTACCTCCTATGGCTGCTTCTGAGAGAGAGAGAGAGAGAGAAAGAGATCTGTGCCTGCCAGTGTCCCATGGGTCCTAGCACCCATTGCATTCCTGGTTGCAATGGGCTTTTTTGCTAGTACTAGAGAATAAGAATTGCAAAAGAGATAAGGTGAAAGCCATTTCCGTTGCTAAAACACTAAGCTACTCATAAGAAACAGCAAGCCTTTGAGAGAAAGGCAGACTGGATAAATAAATATAGAATTGGATACATAGGCAGCAATGTCCATGTTTCATGAACATAACAGTTTTGCAGATATTAAAATGAACAAAGCATATCTAATGTTGAAGAAATACACAGGGGAAAAATAGCATTCTTGAGGATGAATATGGAATACAGTAAAAATCAAAAGGTTATGGGATTTATATATAGTTGAGAAAGTGGGACATGCACTAGAGTGTGTGTGAATAGATAAATAAATTGCCCCTTTCTGGAAATCCATAAACCAGTTGTACAAGTCAACAAAAAGCTGGAAAATACCCTAATTAAGACAGCAGTAGTATTCAAAAAAGTCAGAGAAATAGAAGTAGTTGACAATGCACAGCTCATGTTTTACAAAATCAGATGTATTCCTTGTAGTATTCTCGCTAAAGTAGATGCAGATACAAGTAGAAGAAAATTCCAAGGCATACCTCATTATGGACACTAAAAATACTGTAACAGAATAATAGATTAGTGTTCGTTATATCATCAGCTTCAGCTAGCGGGCAATGATCAATAGATTAAGGCAGTGGTCCCCAATCTTTTTATCACCGGGGACCGGTCAACGCTTGACAATTTTACTGAGGCCCGGGGGTGGGGTGGGGTTAGTCTTTTGCTGAGGGATGTCGCCACTGCCACCTGAGCCCCTGCTCCACTTGCTTTCCCACCAGTGCCCCTGACTTCCTGTCACCTACTGGGGGGCGCTGCCAGCAGCATGGCAATCGCTGGAGAGCACCAAAGGTGAGCTAGTGGCAGAGTGGCAGGGCAGCCCCTGAGGCAGCAGCTGGGGAAGAGACGTGGACCGGTACTGACTGATCCGCGGACCGGTCCTGGTCCCCGAACCGGGGGTTGGGGACCACTGGATTAAGGCATACAAATTACCCCAAGAACACAGTGTGGTCTGGACGGTATTATTACAACAGTTGTAAGTGATGAAGAGCACATGAAAATCTTGCAAATGGCACTAATATATTGCGAAGAATGTAGGCTAAGAGCCCATTATGTAAAAAAGATTTTTAAGGAGTCAACAATATTCTGTGGACATACTATATTTGTGAAAACTTGAAATAAGTGTGCAAGGGGGAAAGTGGGCAGTCTTGGAAACCCCACAGCCCTGAGGTTTGTTAACCACTGCAGCCAATTTGATCCCTCCTTGTTTATTAAGCAAACGTGATTTTTTACCATATCGTATTTGATGTCTGAAATGCAGCTTGAGTGGGTTCTCTTCTCAGTAGGAGAATGGCATGCACAGATGCAGACAGACTCTCATGTCTACAGGTAGCACTTTAAGAGCGGGCTGAGAGAGAGATGGAATGATCTGTTCAGTTTGTCAGCTTGTTCCACTTTGAATGTGCTGTGACAACTTGAATTGAAAAGCAAACTAATAAAAACCCTGTAATGGCCCAGGTTTATGAAGCAGTACTTGAAGGCTAGAGATCCTCACCTACAAGGCTTTTACAGCTGCAAAGAGTTTACAATGCATGAAGGGTATGTAATGTGGGGGGATACTGGTAATCACATCACCTAGAAGAGCTTCACATAAGCTGTCTTCAGGTTATAAAGATGAAAGCCCTGACAAGAAGCTTTATATGGTGACCAGGATTTGATCAGCAAATACTACATATAGTCCAGGTTGGATTAGACGACCCTGGAGATCCCTTCCAACTCTATGATTCCATTATTCTATGTCAGCAAAGCATGTAAATGCAACTCAGAATCTCATCATTCATAAAAGTGGCCAGTGACTTTGTGACAATGCATGTCTGTTGACTTTGAAAGGCCATTTCTAAAAATGATTTTCCTGATAGCTGTGGATACCCCTACAAAATGGCCTGAGCTTTTCCCATTAAATATACTACCCCATCACAACCAATTGTCATCCTTTGGGATTTATCTGCCAGGAAAGTACAGCCACAGCAGCTAGCCCCCCAGTTTGCCTCTGAGGAATTAAAAACCTTCATGAACCACACCATCCATGAACCACACCCCCTTGCACGATATCATGAACCACACCCCCTTGCACGATATCATGCAGCTACCAACAGCTTGGTGGAAAGATTTGTGCTAAGTGTGAAGTGAGCCTTTAAGTCAAAGGCAGGTGTCTGTGAACCCTGACAACAAAAACTGACACATTTTTCACTCAGCCTTACAATGCTGCTCATGCCACCATAAATTAATCTGTGGTTTATAGGCAGATGTTTGCATGTTTGGATTTATTGAAACCAGATTTGTGCATGCATGTTGGAGATGGTGGCATCTCCACAGCCAATTTACGGCAATCCCATAGGGCATTCATGGGAAGAGACAGAGATGGTTTGTCATTGCCTGTCTCTTCATAGCAACCCTGGACTTCCTTGGTAGTCTCCCATCCAAATACAAACCAGGGCAGACCTGCTTAGCTTCCAAGATCTGAAGAGATCAGGCTAGCCTGGGCTAGCCAAGACTATCCTGAACTAAAAAGCAAGGCTTTATCTCCTGGGATTATTTATAGAACTTTCCATATACCATTTTGTTTTATTGCATTCTATTTCAGGAGAGAAGATCATGGTAATATATTTTCAGGTGGGTAGCAGTTCCCGTAATATATCAGAATGTGTCTAAGGGAATCTGCAGCTAAATTTTGCTTACAGCATTTATTTGAAAGGAAGGTGGCCCTGAATGTAAAATGACACTCCTCCTAAAAAGGTAACAATATAAGCAACAGTTTTTTTCCTCCCACTGTAATCAATAAACAAAATAATATCAACTAAAGAAGTCAATAATGACTTTCATGTTAGCACCTATTTGCATTATTTATTTACTTATGTTTTGGATTTATTTTAGCACCTTTCTCAATTATTTATTTATTTATTATTTGGATTTATTTCCTGCTGCTATCACAAATCATCTTGCAATGGGTTACAGCAAAACACACACACACACAGAAAGTAAAACAGTATAAAAATCCACAGTAACCCGGCAGCAAGGTAAAACCTCTACCTCCCACCCCACTCCAAACCTCCCACCCAGTGCCTCAGAGGTCTGGAGTACCTGCTGTTCCAGTTAAGAATATAGAGGTAACTAAATGTGAAAGGGCCCCTAGATCTTCCTTGTTATGGTAGAAGAGCTCTGCTTTCAGGCCCTGTGGAACCAAGAAAGTTTCTGCAGGGCCCTCAGCTCTTTCAGGAGCTCATTACACCAGGTCAAGGCCAGGACTGAAAAAGCCTTGGCCCTGGTTGAAGCCAGGTGATCTTCCCTTGGGCTGAGAGCCCCCAACAAATTAGTACTGACAAATGCAAGGCCCTGTGGGGGGCATAAGATCGGGTTATGTGGGTCCCAGACAGTGAAGGGACTTGAAGATTAAACTAAAACCTTGAATTTGATCCAGGCTGCAACTGGCAACCAATGCAGCTGCCTCAGCATTGCCTGGATATGGGCCATCCAAGATGTTCCAGTGAGGATCCTAGCAGCTGCAATATCCAGGTCAAAGACAAGGGAAAGCCCACGTAAAGCGAGTTTTAAAAAGTCAATCCTAGAGGTGACCATCACATGGATCCACACAACTAGGTGTTCTGGGGACAGATAGGACACTAGTAGCATTCCCTGGTGAAGATGGAAAAATGTCAGGTGGGATACCTTCATGACCTGCACCTCCATTGAGAGGGAGGCATCAAGGATCACATCCAGGTTCCTGGCAAAATATGTTAAGCTGCACCCCAGCCAGGCTGGGCAGGCATGCTTCCTGATCTGCCCCCTTCCTCCCTACCCACAGGACATCCATATTGGAGGGGTCGTGTTTCGGGTGACTCTGCTTGAGCCATCCAGCTACAGCTTCCAAACATCTGGCAAATTTTTTTTGCAGGGGAGTCCAGGTGGTCAAAAGAGCCTCTTGTGGCGCAGAGTGGTAAGTCTGAAAGCTTTGCCCATAAGGCTGGGAGTTCAATCCCAGCAGCCGGCTCAAGGTTGACTCAGCCTTCCATCCTTCCGAGGTCGGTAAAATGAGTACCCAGCTTGCTGGGGGGTAAACGGTCATGACTGGGGAAGGCACTGGCAAACCACCCCGTATTGAGTCTGCCATGAAAACGCTAGAGGGCGTCACCCCAAGGGTCAGACATGACTCGGTGCTTGCACAGGGGATACCTTTACCTTTACCTTTACCAGGTGGTCATCCATCAGGAGGTAGAGCTCGGTGTCATCTTCATACTGAGGATAGTGCAGCCCAAAGCTCTGTACCAGCTGGGCCAGAAGATTCATGAAGATGTTGAAAAGTGCAGGGGAGAGAACCACTTGCTGTGGGACTCCACATGGGAATTGAAAAAGGTATGATAACCTTTCCCCCACTGCAACCCTCTGTGTCTGGTTCTGAAGGAAAGAGATCAGCTACTGAAGGGATGTCCCACATATCCTAGTCCCAGCAAGGCAGTGGACTAAGAGCTTGTGTTTGATCACATCAAATGCAGTTGACAGATCATGAGAATAACCAAACTGCTTATCCAGCTGGCACCAGAAGTCATCCATCAGGATGACCAACACCATCTCCACCCTATGGTCAGGACAGAAGCCTGACTGGTATGGGTCGAGTGTCAAAGCTTCGTCCAAAAATTCCAGGAACTGATCCATGGCAGCCTTTTCAATTACCTTTCCCAGAAATGCAAGATGGGAGACCGGGCAGTAGTTGGCTGGGTCCCATGTATCAATGGTTTCTTCAGCAAGGCATGAACCACCACTTCCTTCAGTGCCTCAGGGAACTCCCAAGCTGTGACATCTGGAGATTTCCCTGAGGCACTGAAGGGAGTGGTGGTTCATCCTTTGCTGAAGAAACCATTTTTTGATCCATGGTACCCAGCCAACTACTGTCCATGTTGATCAGCTGATGATATCCCTGAGAGGGCCTCCTATCCACTGGTTGCTCTTTTGGAGCACCGAAGATGGACAGGATTCAAGGGGCCATGTAGTCACCCTTATTGACCCCAGTAACTTGTCCACTTTTGTTAATGAGAACTGTCTGAAACCATCAAATGTTGTCCCCCAAGATGGTCAACAGGCCTCCAGCTGCCTTTCTGTATCAATCATGGCAAGAAAGTCTCAGCAGAGCAACAAGACTTTATCCATGAAAAAGCTCATGAATGCTTCACAGCCGCAATTTACTACAATTTTAAGGCCCTTCCTTGAGGGCAGTAAGAGACCAAACTACCCTAAACAATTGTGCCGGGATAAAGCTCATAGAAGAAATGGCTGTAGCATAAAACTCCACTTTCAATTTTGCCACGTTCAATTCCATTTCAAACACCTTCATAAGCTTGTGTTAAGATGTTTTTGAAGCTTCATCATGAGACTTCTTCCACACTTGCTCTAGCCATTTCACTCTCCTCTTCCTCTCCTGGTATACCAGGTATGCCTGTTTTAAGTGAGAGCAGAGAGGGCATCAGGGGGCAATCTCATCAATGGCAGCAGACAGGCAGGATTGCCAGTCCTCCACCAACACCACCAATGAGTTACTAAGAGGCACTGGGTCCTGCAGAGTAGCGATCCCAACTTGTGGGCCGAGGACCACATGTGGTCCGTTGACTAATTGGAGGTGGGCTGTGGACGCCTCCTCCCCCCCCGGCCCTTTACTTCATTGCCCCCCGGCCCTTTACAACACACTTCGGGTGTCATTGTCTCCCATCACTCCCAGATGGGACTATCTCGTTGCAGAGAAACAAGCTCAGGGTTCCCATTGATTTGTCATTGTCATGAGTTAAAATTTCCATGAAAATAAAACGTTCCTTATGTTCATTGTTGTGGCGTGTCTGCATCTTATTTTGAAGGGATGTTTAAACATTACCATAGCGACCAGAGTCAGAGAGCGTTAGGGCAGTGGTTGGGAGTAGAGGAGTAAACTACCCCCCCCCACGGGCCTCAGCAAAATTGTCAAGCATTGAGTGGTCCCCGGTGATAAAAAGGTTGGGGACCACTGCTGCAGAGCATTCTGGAATCCAACTGTGACTATTGACAGGTAGTATTGGATTACAGTGTTTCTAATTTTAAAACATAAGAGACTGTTTTTTTTTAATCATCCATCTCCCAAGAACTGAGCTATCAGATTGACTGACCAACTGGCAGTATAAAACCGTAAAGAGAATTACCCCTTTCTAGATCCGCTGAAATCAATGGGCTCACAATGTGGTGTAATTCTCTTTAGGAAAACACTGTTAAACTGCCGTCCCAGTTCATAATGCTTATGGAGGCCAGGAAGTGACAGTTTTCTAATAAAAGGAATCTCCAATCAAGATGGACATTTAAAATTATTTTAGATGATTGGTACAGCAGTCCTGTGCCATGCCTGCACCATAGCAGCCAACCACTGCATAACAATGGTGGTGGTAATCCACCCTCTATGTCAGGGGTAGTCAACCTGTGGTCCTCCAGATGTTCATGAACTATAATTCCCAACTCTGGCAGGGGCTCATGGAAATTGTAGTCCATGAAATTCTGGAGGACCAGAGCTTGACTACCCCTGCTCTATGTGATGGAGATAAGTTAGGAGGGGCCAGCAGACAAATTTGGCGGGTTTGCAGAGTTTTCTA
Organism: Paroedura picta; assembly: GCF_049243985.1. Lineage (NCBI taxonomy): Eukaryota > Metazoa > Chordata > Lepidosauria > Squamata > Gekkonidae > Paroedura > Paroedura picta. Next base: position 55,002,264 of record NC_135377.1, on the reverse strand, counting down.
AATGTAACCAAGGTAGCATATTTAGTGGTAGAGGCATCTTTTGAAAGCACAGTGGTAGACACAGTTGTCAGGACCAGTCACAGGCCACATGTCAGGGAAGTGGAGTCCATCTCAGGCAGAGGGTGGAGAGGTGATGGCTTTAGGAGATCCATGCTTGTTGTCAGCAGCACACACCCCAGCACCTTAAATGGACCAACTCCTGTAAGCAGATCCAGGCACCTGACAAAGGGGAGGGGTTTGATTTGTCCACCCCACAGTCAATGCACACAAGGTCCCCAAACAGCAGAAGGGGAAGGGGGTTTGTCATTTCTACTCTACACTTTTGGAGTTGTTGTTTGCTTCTCAGCATGCATACTTCCCAATAGCCTGGTCACATATTTGAGGGCACTCTCATACCACTCCTGCCAGTACCTGAACAGGAGAGAGGCCACTGGGGTAAGCTTAGATAGGGGGCATGTAGCACCACCCCAGTTCATCCAATTGCTTCCTCAATGGGGCTGGAGTGATCTGAGTCAGGAATGACCATCATTCCACTTCCAGAGCAATCAGTACCCAGAGACTATCATTTAAAATCTGTTCTGCATTCATTACTTCCCTGTGCAGCAATGTATTGCAATGGAACCCATGCAAGTCATCTGGCATTCCTGGCAGCCAGTATCTCCAATAGGCATTAATCCTTCTTCCATTGTTCCTGGTAGTGTATAATTATTTTGGTATATATGATTTGTTATGTGGTTCCCCCTTTTCCTTTGAGTCTTTTTATATTATAATTTTGGTTTCTAAATAAAAAAAATTAAAAATTTAAATACTGGTTTAGTATGCTAACAAGAAGTACACTGGTGATAAACATTTAATTGCCTGGAAAATAAGTTACCTGAAACTTGGCAGAATCATGCTTATAGGAAAAGCTGGTCCATATCCTGGTTAAGAAAATACAAGTACTAAACTTTGTGGGTGGCAGAATGACAGGTGGTGCAATCAACAATCTGAGCTGTCAAAGGTATCATTGAGCCGCAGAAGGAATTACGTGGGTCTGTGTTGCTGGAGGATGTCAGCAGCAGCTACACCACTGATATTTTATTATTCTTGGTTTGTTTTTGTTTTATTTATTAGTATTCAGTCCTGGCAGAAACACATTTGAGATTGTTTGTGGTATCAACCACATAATAAATGAGCATAACATAACACTTCTGCTTTCCATACAAATATTTGGACATACTTTCATGAACTTCTCAGTAATGACATTGTATTTATCCTGCCCAAAGTTCTATTCTCAGCATTGCAATGATTCGATGCCACTGCAGAATCTGAAGTTGCTGGCACATTGCAGGTCACAATTAAAAGGAAGCAAATGGAAAACACCCCATTTTGTGTAAATGGTCTCTCTAGTAATTATTTTATTAAATTCATCATTAATGTTCAGTTTTTCACAGGGAGGGCACTGTGGTTTTCAAAAATTAATAAGAAATACAGACATCAGCCCATCAATAAACCTGCCATGAATCATTTGCTTTTCTTGCCGTGTATCGTGGCCATCTTCTGTGGTTTCACAACTGCATGTCACATTAGGGCTATCAATGGAAAAGGGAAAAGGGAAAAGATGAAGCTGTTCTTCATATGGAGATAAATGTCATCACACTGAGAAACATGGGCAACCCAAGCCCAGGATACCAACTTTGGCCACCAGTTGCACAAACAACCTTGGGAAGTGCAGCCCAACTGACCATCATCAATAGTCCTAGCCACGTGTTAGCAACTGAGAGAGGGTTATGGAGGATTCGATTTAGGTCTCTTGTTCAACTCTTTTAATAATCAGACACTTTGAGTACTCTAAGTTCCTTGATCAGGCTTCTTAGCTTAGGAAAAAGCAACTTCGAACTCACTCAGACATGCCTTCTCCTGCTAGATGGGGTGAAAATGATTACATAGTATAATGGAAAGGTTATTGACTAAGCCATCATGAAGTTGTAACAGTAATATGACTAGAATCAGAGTTGGGGCCACACAGGCCCTCTAGTTCAAAGCAGGATCAGACTAAAATATCCATGACAAGCATCTATCCAGCTGCTGCTTAAAGACTGCCAGCAAGGGGGATCTCACCACCTCCTTATGCAGCTGATTCCACTGTTGAACTATTCTGAATGCAGACTGGGGGGGGGGGCATGACCTGGATGGGAAGGCCCCAGGACTGCTCCAATAGAGCCAGATGAAAGGCTGAAGGACATATATGCCTCCTGAAGCATTCCCTGGATTCTGTCTGCTGGAAGGATGCCCAGTGGCAAAGGGACCCATAGGCCTGGCTGGGGACCAGGACGGGATTCCCAGGGTGACAGTGAGGCAGAGAATTTGGATCACATGACCCAAATATTGAGGGATGGCCTCCATCTCCCCTTGCCAGCCAATATACTGATTAATACAGTTGTAGCCTGTTTGCCAAAAAGATGGTGTGTGAGACTTATTCCTAGCCCACATGCCCACCTGCAAGTCAATGGCTGTACAACAAACTTGATTCTGATTCTGTAAAGATGTCTTCACACTCTCCTGTCAGATTTTTTGCTGATGAAACTGGAAAATAAAGAATGACAGCTCAAGTACCCATGCGTGCATGCCCAGAGCATTTTTGTAAAAACATACCCAAATTTTCTGCCAAAGACAAAAAGAGACAAAATGCAGGGACAGCTGGTGAACAAACACAGACTGTTCTTGACAAATAGGAACAGTGGGAGCATCTGATAAATATGCAGTATCTTTGTTTGACTGCTTCCTCAAGCAAACCATTCATAAAAGTAGCACAGCAGCATTAGCAGAATATATGTTGGTGAATATGTCTAAAATTTACTGCTATCTTGTAATGGAGGGATTCCAGTACGATGGGTCAAAACCCTTCAGTAGGCAATGAAAGCCTTAATAAATAGGTTGCAAGACTGCCAGCAGTTGGAGACCAAACATGATGGATGAATTGCAAGAGCTTTAGCATTACATAACATAACATAAGCAGAACTGCATTTGCTTTTCAGCAGGTGCAGTACCATACAGTTTGGCTTAGTGTGTGGCAGAAAGCAGAAAGCAGAAAGCAAACTTAGCCACTTCACTGATTATTTCCAACTCCAAATCATTAAGAAACAAGTTAAAAAGCGCCGGACATAGTACTGAGCCCTAGGTTTACCACCTCCCACTGTGAAAGCTGCTCATTTATACCAGCTTTTAATCTACAAGACAACTTGTTCTCTTATCCCATGACTGATAAGTTTAATCGAGAGCCTTTGAGAAGGAACTTTATCAAAAACTTTCTGCAACTCTGGGTAATAAACAGCTATTGGGTCACCTTATACCCATGCTTGTTCACATGTTGTTCCTTCCTGTCTTTCAGCTTACATTATATGGATACATTACTTCACTATTACATTGCAGGTTTCTTTCTGGGCTCTGTAGAAAGCTCGCCATAAGCATCATAGTCTCAATGAATATCTTTGTGTTTCTTCCCAATGCTGATATGTAGACTTTTGTTCTTCCCTGCAAGTGTCTGCCTCTGAGCCTGCAAATATTAGTTTCATGAGTTTCCTCCATCAGATTATAGTTACATGTCCATTATCCAAGTCCATAGGAGGTACTTGCAGGAAACATCCATCTTTCTTTTGCTGTACATATTTCCAGTTTTAATTAATAATGTGCGGCAAGAAATCAACTGCGTGGCTGGTTGATGCGGTGGAGGGCTGGCTAGAGGCAGACGCGACCACCCTCCGGCCCGTGCAGGGTGCATGCTGTGCTTACGTAACAAAGTTGTGGCCATGTTTATAGTTAATAACTGTGTGTAATGTCTTATTCCAGCCCAAAATGCCCTCCTGCAAGTCAAAATACTTTTACAAACTTCAGTAACATTGGGAGATGCATTTCCAATAAAGAAAATAATATCTGTATTATTATGTTTTATTATTCAATAATCACAATTCATTTGTCTATGACATATATTCTGCGTTCAATATGTTCTGCCATTGTACCTCTGAACATTGTTGCCCATAAGAAAAACTTATTTTTCTTATACATTTCTTTTTATGATGTTACTATTTTATTTCCCATATATTTAGCAACAATTCTGCCTTTTTGATGCATCTATTTGATATTGACAACATCTGCCATCTATGGTTTTGGTCGCCATGGATTAGGTTTAAGGGCATACTATGTTTTTGTCATGATATATTTTATAAATAAAGGGGGAAAGGGCTGTATAATAGCATAGCATTATCAAAATTATCTTGATCACCATTTTTATTATTAAAGGAGTATCACAGAACCAATATTTCCCACAAGTAGGCTTATTTATTTAAAACCCTTCTGCCCTATTCTGCTGGAAGGGAAAACCAAGGAACCTGTATCATCTTATCTAACTTTATCCAGGAAATTATTTCTAAATCTGCTTCCTCTGAGAATATAAGTGTTCCAGGTTACTCAGGCTATTGTAGTGAGAAGTTTCCCTCTGACTTTTGATTTTAATTCCCCCAAATTAGTCACAGTTCTGGGTGTGCATACCAAACCTAAATTAGCGAGGGTAATATGGAGGTCAGGCGACCCTGTTTTGCTGACTTGAACTCTTTGGAGGAAGTGAGGAATAAAAGTATAATAAACTTAGTATTCTAGAAGAGATTTTACTTTACAAACAGGGGTGGCGTTAACTGCATCTTCCACTTTGCCAGTTTTTGAGAACACAATCTTCCATATATAAGTATGTCAATGTATCATAATAGAATTCACCCTGCTTTCGTTTCCTCTGTTTCTATCGCTGCTGGTATTACAGTTCCAATTGGTCATTTTGTATTCCACAGAATGAATAAAGAGCTCTGCAACTTTCTGGCTTAAGTGCCAGGGATGTTTATAAGCTACAACAGTAATGGAAGTAGTCAGCTGTGAATGACTCAATCCATTCTCTATTCCATAGGGTGCCCCAGGAGGGAAAACTTCATTTGCCCTAACTCACATTAGCCTGCCATTGACGGCATTCCAACTTCTCAGTCAAATGGGGAAGCAGAGAGAAAAGAGCACCAAATCAAACATCGTATTCTTCCATGACAAATGGAAACAATATTTATGGACTTATAGGGCATTGTTAGGAAAATGGTGTTTTGTGGGAACAGTAGCCTGAGATAATGAGTCACTGTAGAAATTCAAGCTCACATTCCCAGGAAGGAATTATAAGATATGTCCCAGGTATCCACTAGAAGGAAGGGATTGTACTGACTTTGCACAAGAAGAGAGACATATCTTGTAACTCTTCCTTCCCGATAAATTCTGCAGCCTGTCATCACTTAACAGAAAGACCCTGGACAGCTTTTAACTTGGCTGTCAAGTGGGTTTGAGCCTGATCATTTTTCATTTTAGACTGTGTGTGGCCACCCCACTCGACAAGCCCCAGCCTTCCCATGGATATTGTGGCACAAAGACTGCAAGTTATTCTCAAGAGTTTCCAGGATTCACAGCTCTGACCCTAAGCTTTTAAAATCCACAACAGAGTGTGGCATAGAGATCTAAAAGCTCAGAGTTGGAAAATGAATCCTGGAAATTTTGTAAAGTAAATGGAATGACAGAGAAACAGTAGTGGCCTTGGCTTCCCACAGAGTGTGAGGGCTAGACTGTTAAAGTACAGCTATCTGTCTTTTGGATATCAATGAGTTCCCATGCCACATCTGGCATGTAGGTTTTATTTCCTTTTTTCTGCTCCACAACTTTCTGCTCTCCAAAATTAAATGAATATCTTCAATAATGTTTAACACATGCATTTGTAGTAACTTCCTGTTTTGCATTTCAAAGATGTTTGCCGAGACAGAATTCAGACTCTCTTACCATAAGGGCTCTGGAGGAATCCACAGCCTAAAGAAAAATACATTATCCAGCTTTGCACCATTCCCAGCCAATTAAGAAAAATAATCATTCCCAATCACATGTTGCATAACAGATCAAGATCACATGGGATGCAGATTTCTTTTGCTGAATTGGGAAGTCTATGTACAAAACCATTGTCAACATAGGATTGTTTTTTTCTTCCTTTTGATGCCTTTGACCATTTCTTTATCTGAGCCTTTTATTTTATAAGGCCTACATCAGGGGTGTCAAACTGCAGCCCTCCAGCACTGGCAGGGGCTCATGGGAATTGTAGTCCATGGACATCTGGAGGGCCTCAGTTTGACTACCCCTGGTCTACATTCTTTGGAAATGTTATGACATATGTGTGATACAAATAACATTTTCAAGCTGAATAACAGTTATGGACAGCAACAGTGGATGTGTCTTGAATTGTATTGCAATTGTAATAAGACATCTGAAGTTCCCTTGCACACACCCCCTCCCAGTTCTACTCATGGTGATGTCTCCTATAAAATAAGAAATACTGTAGTCTTCTCTATTGGTGATCTTCACATCCTTTACAATTGTAAATACATTTAATATCAGTTTGACAAACAAGCAAATCTTATGGGCATTTTTAGTGCCTATTAAACATCACATCAATTTTTGTTTATTTGCTGTAGACAATGTATGGCATTTAGAAGTGTGCAAAGTACAAAATTTACTATCACAAAAAATATGGCTGAAGGGCAGATAATAAATACTGATCATCTGTCTTCCTGGGATTTTCCCTGCAAAATAATACCTATTTCATCAAGTTTCAGTCTAAATATCTTGTGGTCTTATGTAGGTTAGTTTACATTATATCTATGGGGTTTTGCATGTGTCTGTTCAATAGATACAAATCTTATATAAACTTTGCATACCAAGTAAGCTCGGAAGAGGACCCTGAATCACCATCTTCTCCTGCTTATGAACATCCCTGAAGCATCTGTCTGGCTGCTTGAAGGATCTCCATTTACTTTGAATAGCTCTGGTAAACAGCCTCCAGCTATTTGAGTCATACTAAATATCTTTCAGTACATTAACAGTGCAACTCTATACAGAACAACTCCAGCCTAAGACCCTCCATTTTCACTTGTCTTAGGGTAGAGTATAAGTTGCTGTTTTTCTTCCATGAAGGCTTTACACTTTCTTTTCCAAACTATGGGCAACAACATGATTCTTTAACTTAAAAAAAAAAAGCCCTCTAAGGCTTTGCGTCCCCAAAACAACATACAAAGCAAAATAATATGTCCCTCTTGGTAAAACCTTCTTTAAAAAGACAGCAATGTAGGATATGCCATAGTGGATAATGCTTCTGATCTATCAAGCCTATTAACATGCCTCCAGAAGAAACAGATGTTCTTGACCAGGCTTCTTATGGATGCACAGTTTACTTCAGTTTTTCATTGAAGCTGGATTCAGTAGGGCTTTACTTTGAATCTATCTATCTATCTATCTATCTATCTATCTATCTATCTATCTATCTATCTATCTATCTATCTATCTATCTATCTATCTATCTATCTATCTATCTATCATCTATTTATTTATTTATTATATTTATATACCGCCCTCCCTGAGGGCTCAGGGCGGTTTACAGAAAACAGGGAAGGATACAATTAACACATGGTAACAGGTAACAGTAACAGCAGTAATATTATAACAATAATAATTTAACAAGATCATAATAATAATAATACCATAAATAGAAATTGTAAGAGCCTCAGCTCAGCTCTTACTGGACCCTGTGGGCAACCGATTAATGTTGGTCATAGAGGGGGGGGGCTTGAGGGCCAACTGGAAGCGGTGGTTTGGTCAACCTCAACCAAATTAGGTTTGCATTCAAGTTGTCAGCCTGTCTGATCACCTGCAAAAATAAGAGAAAATTCCATACAATGCTGGCTTGCGTAAGTTGAGGTTTTGATGGAAGCCATTCTGAAATTCAAACTTGAAAACTGTGAAGCATTTTGCAGAATTAACTAAGAAACAGTAGATTCATCTTCCGTGGGCCATCTGGAAAAGCGCTTTCCCTCAATTTATTCTCTTTCATAGAAAATAAATATGATTTGGTTGGGAATGTTCATATGAACTGCTATTAGTCTTTCAGGCAATGGCTCCCCTAGAAATGCACTTTACCCCATCTGTCCCCTGCTATTCCCCAGAATTCTCTATCAGATTCCTGGAAGGCCCCAAGCAAAGGTGTAGAGATTAAAGTCATCAAATCAAGCAGAGACACTATACAGTTAATATCTTGCTCTAACATAAATAGTTCTGGGCTGTACAGAGGGATTGATGTTTGATTTATCCATTTTATTACATATTCTTCCTAACATTTCATGAAAAAAAAAACATTCCAAGTCTTGTAAGGGTTTTTTGGGAGGAGGGCGACCCTTCAGGCTTTAACCTAGAGTATGAAATGATGCAGCCTAGCTACAGCAAACATCATATAGGTCTTCTGATCACCTTTTTGGTACTAAGAGTCATCCAAAAGGACATTTATTGAGGCTAAATCCAAGGCCACACATTGTTGTGCCTCGCTGTGATTATGCCTGTTCTATTCTTTTCCCTTTGGTATTCAGCAGGTTAAACCAAGATCTGAAAACTGGTGTCTGATTGATATCTGAGGGAAGGAAAAGCTTTGCTATCATAAATAGGACTTCACAGTCAATATTGCACTTGAGAAGCTGAATTATTTCTTAGCTAAAATACTCAGAAAAAAAAACTTTTCAGTTCCCGAACATTGTGCTTGACCCATGCTGGCAATCGTCAGAATCTTTTCTGATTTATTAAAGAAGAAGAAGAATTTTCTGCCTGAAATAGATGAAAGCTTATTCTGAAAAGAAACTAGTCTGCTGCAGGAGAAAAAAAAAAAAACGAGATGTGATATTGTTTCAATCACCTTTAAACTTCCTGCTGAGGTGGGAAGTTGTTACATTGTCAGCCTGACCTAGAGCTGCTGCTTTTGCTCATTAAGAAAATATAGAAACCCATTACCTGGAGGCAGATCCAGAGCATTTTGTATACTAAGCAGCCTCATTTGAAGACATGAACAAAAAAAAAAGCTCAACATGTACTGCTACACCATGCAGTTCTCTGTAAAAATCTGGGAAAGGAGGGGAAGGCCTTGCACCAAACCACAGCTTTATTTTCTCTTCTTTTTTTTTCTCCTTCCCCCCTTCTCTTGTACAGTGGCTTGGCTTATTTATGTACAATCATAGAATCACAGAGTTCCTCCGTGTAGGATCAGCCTAAAGCATCCTTGAAAAATATCTGTCCAGCTGCTGCTTGAAGACTGCCAGTGAAGGGGAGCTCACTACCTCCTTAGGCAACTGATTCCACTGCTGAACTAAGATTGTGAAATGTTTTTCCTAATATCTATCCTGTACTGTTCTACATATTGTTTAAACCCTTATTGGGTTTAAACCATTATTGCAGGTTCTATCGTCTTCAGCCAACAGGAATTGCTCCCTGCCCTCCTCCACATGACAACCTTCCAAATACTTAAAGACAGCAATCTGTCCCCTCTCAACCACCTCTTCTCCAGGCTGAGCATTTCCAAGGCTTTTAGCCTTTCCCCAGGCCCCACATAATTTTCATCTCTGTCCTCTGAGCCCTCTCAATTTTTTCCATGTCCTTTTTGAAGCAAAACCTCCAGAACTGCAGGTGGAGTCTGATCAATTTGCATCATCTTTGTCTATCAGCTTTTGTAGACACAATTAGGGATGCACACACACACACAAAACCAATCATTTTTTAAAAATTTGGGTCAGTTTAGCCCAAATGGATTCAGAATATGCTGAATCACCTGAATCCTATTATTGATACAGGGATTCAGGTGCAGCAAGTTCATGTTTCCTGAATTGATCTGGCTCCATTAAAACTTATGGAGCCGTTAACTTCCATGGGAAATCTAGCCTGTCTTTCTATTCAGTGTCTGGTGGGGGCAGGAACTGAGATACAGACACCAAATTTGCAGCATTGCTGCTGAAGCCTCTCCTCAAAAGACCTTCCATGTTTCAAAAAGATTGGCTCATGGGATCCAATTATATGGGTGCCTAGATAGATAGATAGATAGATAGATAGATAGATAGATAGACAGACAGACAGACAGACAGACAGACAGACAGACAGACAGACAGACAGACAGACAGACAGGGCAGCTTCAAAAAGCCAAAACTGATGCCCTTAATGGCTGTTGCTATGCAACCAAAATACTTCAAGCTTGGTACTGTCAGTAAGAGGCAGGAGGAGGGGGCTGAGCCCTTTCCAGGACTATTTGGGCTTTTGAAGGAGGGATTCTTGGGGCAATCTCCAGGTTGGGAAAATCCCAGAGATTTTGTGTTGGAGTCTGAGGATGGCAAGGTTTGCGGAAGGGAGAGTCCTCAACTGGATATAATGCCACAGAGTCCATCTTCCAAGGCATCCATTTTCTCCGAGGGATATATCGCTGTTCTCTAGAATTCAGTTGTCACTCCGGAGGATTTCCAGGTCCCTCCAGGAGTTGGCAACGCTAGGCTTGGCAGCACCCTCTAGGTTACTTGATTCCTTCTGACATATATGACTCAACTAGACTTGGCTGCTTGCTACTGTTCAACAGCAGTGATCCTATGAAAGCTATTGTGGTGCAGTGATTACAGCTTCAAACTAGTTTCCGCAAGACCCAGGTTCAGATCCCCATCTTGTTGTGGAAGCTAAATGGGCTATTTTGGACGATTCACGTACTTTCAGCATAACATCCCTCAAAGGGTTGTTGTGTAGATCAAAATTAAAAGAGAATAATGTAAGCCACTTTGGTTACTTCTGTGGAGAAAGACTGTAGTTTTCCCAAGTAAAGGCTGCAGAGGAGGGAGAGAGGAGACAAAAGCCCTAAGGAGAATTGATCTCCGTAGTGGGATTCCTTTAGAGCTGCTGCTATCACTGCTGCTGGGCAGGGAGGAAGCAGGTGAGCGGCTGAGAGCAGGCCGGGAGAGAGATGGGGTAGGAAAAGATAGTGGGGCCCCAAAAGATAGAGGAAGTGACATGCATGGAGGAGAGAGAGTGAATAAGAAAAGGGGTGGCCCCAGGTCTGGCATTTTGCTTGGAAAAGCTTAAATGTTGCTTTTTAAGCTTTGTGTGAATTGGTCTTAATGGAGCAATTAGTCAGAAGTTAACCTTTTTTTGAGATCAAAGTGGAATCAGAAATTAGGCAGTAATTCAGTGTTCAAGATTATTTTTTGTAAGTTCTCTAACTACAGACGCTTGCAAAATTGCACCTATCCAGCAGAATAATATCTAATTTTACACAGTTACTAAAGATAAATGATTTTTCCTGATCAAATTATATCAGGATGAATAATTTTATACTATATAATTGGTGAGCTGGATAATTCAATAAGCCCATTTTCTACAGTTGACTTCCTTTTACAAGTCAAAATTCCATAATGAGGAAGGCAGCTTTGTCAAAACAGCTGCCAAATGGCAATAGCATCATAAAAAAACATTAATCAGTAAATTAATTAAACATTGAGTATATGTAAAACCTGCTGTTATGATGAGAAAATGTGAATAGCCTGACAATAGGGTTTGTAACAGGGTATTCATAAGAGACCGTTCATATACAGGCAGTGGCCTTCAGTGGTACACAAAACCTTTTAATACAATTGCATGGAATAGGGTTGTTCACCTAAGGAAGAAAAAAATGGGTTATGTTGTTTTTAATGTATCTGTGCTGGGTTTCCCCTGCCCTTTTAACAAAACTTCAATATGACACACTCCAGGCCAGTTCACAAAACCATTTTTGAAGTATCAAAGTCATCACAGACATACTCCTCACTCATGGTGTAAAAAGTTGAACCAAACTGCAGGATGTGGCATCATAATCTTATTTTATCATATATGTAGGCAGCAGAGCTCAATCTTCTAACTGTAGAAGAGGAATGTTATGATTTGTTTCTACCAGTTTTTGTGGTTGTTTCCACCAGCTTTTAATGTGATGCCATTAAGAATGATCTAAAGAGTTAACAGGTAAGATATGCAGACTGCTGTTAATGGCTAGATCTATAAAATGGTAAAATCCACATGGCTAGATTTATGGTAAAATGTTTAGCATTTTAGCACTGTAAGCAGGGGGAGGGAAGACTAGGAGTTGAAATTATATAAACTGAATGCTGTGATTTCTGATGAGTCTACATCAAACTGAACTTTGAAAGTCTGAGTGGGATTTCAAAAGACATTTATGGACCCATTTAGTGGTCAATAATATTTAGGAGTAGTCATGAAATATTCTTGGGTGAGACCACTGCATCATTTATTCTCAATAGGGTTATGTAGATGAGACTGAAGGAAAGCTAATTTAGCATCACCACCTTGTCACCTTCTAAGCTAGAGGGGTAGGGTGGGAATAAGACACCAGTTAAAACCAGCATTGCTCCCTTAGAACATCCATTTGACCTTTAGCTTCAATATCTGCTCTTGCCTGCTGATATTTTATTGCATCAGCAGCAAAAATTTTCCTCACAAATGGAATCAAAATGGAATTGCAGTGTACTGTGTGTGTCAGAGGGAGAGAGAAAGAGAGGTCACCAGCGTACTGCAGTGGATATTCATATTATATCTGGGTTCAGGTTTGTGCCTCTCAATACCCTTCCTTACTTGCATTAGGCAAATCATAGTCTCATTATTTTAGCTGTTTTAGCTGTTCTAGCCTGAAGACCCCTTTAATATTTTTAATTGTTTAATTACTGTCTTTAAAAGCTTGTTTTTATTGTTTATTGTTCAGAGTTATTATTATTTGGTTGGATTTGCAGCACATACATTTTCTAAATAAATCCATCCCAGTTTCCATTGCCATATGTAAATAGCAACAGTCCACACTGGTAGCGAGTGTGGTGTACTGCTTAGGATATTGGACTAGAGGAGTCTTAGGTTCAAATACTCATTCATCATAATAATAAACTATCCTTTTTTGTATTGGTGGGATATACCCCCACTCAGGATCAATTGTGGCTCTTGCTTCGGATTCTACACATACACCCTTCCCTTCAGGCCTGCTGTGAAGATAGATGGTCCAATGGTCTGATCCTTCTAACACCTGGAGGCTGGCAACCCTACATGGTGCCCGTATGAATATCACTACATCCAGGACTCCTAAACAGTCTCTGTGGTGCTGTGTCCACAGGGAGCATTCCTACATCCATCATGATGATGTGGCCTTTCACCTGAGCATGGAAGGGAGGGGCAGTGCAGGCGGCCTTCAGGCAGGAAGCCACCAGTGGCTGTGAGGGGCCACTGTCTGGGTGGCACTGTCTACTGCCACTGAATCTGCTGCTGCTGTCCAGGCTCTGTGTGAAGTCAGCGCAGAGCTTTGACACCAACAAAGAGAATAGCCTCCAGCATCTGGCAGACAGTGTCTACCAAGATGTCAGTGGCCTCTTCAGTGAGGAGAATGAGCACACCATGCAGGAAGGGAGACAGGGAGGGAGGGAGGCAGGCTAGGGCCAAGGATGGGCTGCAAGGTCATCCTTGACACAGGACTCCAGGCAGGCAGGCAAAGGCATGCATAGAGCTAAGTCTGTATCATGCCCAGCCCATTATTTAGACCTTCTTATTAGGACTGAGCAAATTGGCCCTGGACATTAATGGATGCATATTTCATGAGTGCCTGAAAAATTAACCACATTGATGGCCTGGAGGAGCTAACGTGACTCACTGCAGTCACATCTTCAAGATGAGTCATTGTGTTACACTATCTGTAGCAGAACAAGTGACCTAGAGTCCTTTAAGGAGCACCTTAAAGACTAACAACACTTGGGGCGGGATAAGACCTTTCCTGCTCACTTCTTCAAATAGCACATGGTTGATGGGTTTTCATTCATTTACAGCTAAATAGGGAACCTTCCATGGATATGGATCAAGTGGGGTGTCTGTATTAGTCTTTTAGTCTAGCCAGGGCAGGGGCGGAGTGGCATGGCTGTGTCCTTCATGGTTGATGGGTCCTGGTCAGCCCTTTACACTATTACCTACAAAATCTACACCAAACCACTAGCTAGTATCTGTTGCATTTCAGCATGGAATGGGCTTTACTACTTATCCAGCCAGAAAGCTCACTGCATATCCTTAGGGCAAGCATTCTCAGTCACTCTAACCTACATAACAGAGGATAAAATGGGAAAAGGGAGAACCATATAAAGTATCCTGAGATTCCTGGAAGGAAGGGTAAAATGAAAATGGAAAGAGTAGTCTTGTGGAATCAAGAAAGCAAAGACGGTAACATTCTCTGCATATAAAATCCCTTTGTATATGGTTAATAATAAATCTTTAAAAAATAGATTTCTCCCTAAGAACTCTAGAAGCAAAAATACATTGGAGCACACAGGTTAAACTGTATTTTTATTCACTTTTTGTTAAGGTGAATGATTTATTCATAGGTAGTGTATGAAGAGGCCATACATATATATTTCTTCAGCGCAGGTCAAGATTGTGCTATGAGAACATGAATCCACTTTCAGCCTCTTAACTTTGCTGACACATTTTTGATGACTACAATATCTGAACAATAGGAAATTGGGAATGGATGAATTCAGAAAACCCAGAGCAGAGGAACAAGTCAAACAAGGGTTATTAATGAGCAGTTGTCATTGCAAATCTGTTTCAACAGCAACAGCTTGAATCTGTAGACTTGTGGGCTCAGTATCATTTGAACACACTGAATCATTCGTCAATTTTGCCTAGTATACGAAGGTAGCCAGGTGGTTCATTAGATTTATACATGCTCAAAGAATCCACATTCCACACTTAATAGGAAATTCTGTGACTATTTAGTGGATTCTTCACTGTGGCATTTTGTGGGGTATAGTGTTAAAGAATGGTCATCTGAATTAAATTCACCCATTCCTGTCCATTTTAGTTCACTGATTCCTAAAATGTCGATGTTCAGTCTTGTCATTTCTTGTTTGACCACGTCCAGCTTACCTTGATTCATGGATCTGATGTTCCAGGTTCCTATGGAATAAAAATCTTTACAGCATCGGACTGTCTTTTCGCCACCAGTTACTTCCACAACTGAGCGTCCTTTCGGCTTTGGCCCAGTCGCTTCATTCATTCTGGCGCTACTCGTACTAGCCGTCTGCTCATCCCCAGTAGCATATTGGACACCTTCCGACCTGAGGGGCTCATCTTCCGGCGTCATATCGTTATGCCTATTGGAACTGTCCATAGAGTTTTCATGGCAAAGATACTGGAGTGATTTGCCATTTCCTTCTCCAGTGGATCACCTTTTGTCAGAGCTCTCAGCTATGACCTGTCCGTCATGGGTGATGCTGCACGGTATAGCTCATAGCTTCACTGAACTACGCAAACCCCCTTGCCACAACAAGGCAGCGATCCTTGAAGGGGGATATATAATATAGCCAACATTAAAACCGAAAATAAGCCAATACTATAAAATAAAATATGACAGGTTCCTTAGATTAGGAAATTGCTATTCTCCACATCCATTACTTCAAAGCTTCCTTCAGCTGTCTAGATCACCACATGTGGTGATGAATCACCACCACACTTTTTAAGACCTAAGTTAAGAGATATTTCTGCCCTGTTGGATTCCCCACCAATAGAGACCTTCCTCCTTGCTCTCCTAAGTGTTATCACTTCTCCTTTCCCCACAACATTGACTAGGCCAGGTTGAGTTAGAGTGATATTTTCTGGAGATCTCCAGGAATTTCCTTCCTGGAGTCGAGTCTCTCTAGCCTTTTAAATTGCCAGGTTTCTGTTGCTGCTTAGACAAGAGGGAGAAACTGACCAACTCATTATCTCTATTAGCATTTGTATGAACAATTGTATAATTGTTTTAATCAGCACACATTTGTTTTGCTTTTTCACTTCCCCTTTCCTTCCATATTTAATAGAACTATTAGGGATTATTTCTGAAAATTGTTGTCAGCCAACAATTTTCATCTATTTACATAACATGACAAAGGCAGAAATAGAATTCCACACCACAGTGTGACATTTACAGTACAATCCTATTCACTGTTAATCCTGTCTGATTTATCTCTTATTTCTTTATTTATACCCTGCCTAGCCAGCCCGCATCATCATACTCTCAGAATGGGCAGTTGCCAGGGCCCATGTCTTCTGGAACTATTGCGACTGACTACCGCAACATGCCATTCCTGCCCTGTTAAGTGACTGCTTCACCACCCTTGAGTTAAGCTGCACACACTGTCCAATGTCAACAAAGAAAGAGCTGTGGGCTGTACAGAGGGCTGTGACAAGGAGGCAAGAGGGCTAGAGAAAAGAGCAAGGAGGAACGCACAGTCAGTGAGATATATGGGTTTGTGGGTAGGAAGGTAGCCCCTAGAAACCCATTGCCTAGGGCCCTCAAAAACTGGAACTGACCCTGGATGCCATCTTTTTCATCAATGGAGATTCAAAATGACTTCTTCTTGCCTTTATTTTATCCTCACAACAACCCTGTGAGAGGTAGGTTAGGCAAAGAGAATATGACTGGTCCAAGGACATCCAGTAAGCTTCATCATGTGAGGGGGACTTGTACCTAGTCCAACACTCTTAACTACTGTACACACTGGCTGTTCAGTTTCAGTTTGTATAGACTGGAGTAACTTCAGTGTTCTCCAGGGCCTATAAGACGGAGCTCTTCTGCCAGGTCTATGGCTGAGGCCAGGACAGGGGGTAGTTGAGGAAGATCTGTCACCATTCTTTCAGAACAGATTTAATAATGGCCAGCTGTTACATGATTGATCCCTTTGGGCAGGCGTACCAGTATGGGATAGGTTTTTATTTTTATTTAACATTGTGTAGTGTTGTATTTTGAAGTGTTTTAATGGGTTGTTTTAAATTGGGATTTTATGTATCGGAATTGTTTATAACCCACCATGGTCCATCTTGCTCGGAATAGCGGGTTATAAATCCAAATAACAACAACAACAACAACAACTCTGCATAAGACTGCATTGTTGGTATGAATCCCTTATAGACATGCCAAGCAAGGACTATAATTATCCACAAGTTGCAAAGAAAAAAGAAAGAAACGAAAAAGCAAAAAGTGGAAAATATGCTACAAGTGATCCATTGCAATCTGAAATGGTGCGTCTGCCTTTGTTATGTAATTAGATGAAAATCCAGGCATAATAGTATCTATTACAGTTGCAAAATAACTTTTTCCCATTTGACTTGCACTCTAATGTTTTAAATGTTTTCTTTTCTACTGTGGCACATATCGAAGCTTGAATGCCAGCATAATTCTATAGTAGTTCTGAGTTGATTCCAGATCTAAATTGGGACTACTGCACACATCACCAATAAGAACACTCCTCTGGAATGTGTAAAATAGAAGCTTCTGCTACCTTTTGGAAGTTATACCCTTAAGAGGAGAGGATCTGATGAATAAAAGACTGAATCGTGGTGCTGCTGTTCTTTGCTTTTAGGCTTGAAGAGACAAAGGTGATTTGCATTGGAAAAGTCAAGGCAGGGAAAACTTTAGTGATGCAGGTTGTTGCTATTGACACAAGAGCTCCCTGGTGGTATACCAGGAGGAAAAATAAAGAATATAAAAAGCTAATGGCAATCAGGAATTGAGTATGTCTCCTGAAAACCGCATGTTGAGCTTTTATCTTTGCTATCTTCTCTTCCCTTAAGGAACCTGGGATATTTATACAAAAGCTAGAAGAACGACTTTGAAGTGTCATTTGTTGAGCTGAGCATAAGTTATGATTTTGTTCAAGCCCAGCAGGATATTCAGCTAAAAAAAAAACAAAAAAAAACCCGAGAGAGAGTTTTGAAGTGATAGGCCTGGTTTTCTGAACCGTTTGTTTCCAGGATTCTTAAATGCAAGCCGTGATCTTTTTCATTGAAGAGGTGTCTGGATTCTGACTAAAGAACCCTAAATAAAGCTTACAATGGCACACCACAATTTTTGAAAGGGTAGGAGCTGGCGATTATACAGTGTTATGGATTGGTTTTGTACAGATGCAGTGGTCAGAATTGAAACTAATCAACTGACTCATTGTACCTCATGTTTGAAGAATAAAATATTTAACATCTTCGTTTTCTATTCATTCACCCGAGAAATAATATGAAATATTCTTCTTTTTCTTAATGGCACCACATGCAGCAACCGTGTCCATTTGCTTCATGTTGGAGAAGATACTTCTATAACAGGTTTTGTTGTTGTTTAGCTCATACCCTACTGCTGAAATATTGGTACCAATGTTTACACAATAATAACTTGAATTTTTATGGACAAAAATCATGAGATTCAGAATACAGCAGTGGCACAACTCATGAATAAATTATATGAGAGTTTTATAAGTAGCTTCATAAAAATCTTACAATTAGGTTCAAGCATCACTTTCATTTTATTATGACAAAGACAAAACTGGTCCATCTCTGTACATATCCAAACTAGAAAACTTTAAAATCTTTATTTTTCTGTCCTATCTGTATAAAGGAGAAGATGGTATTTCTCTTCTTAACAGTTTGCTTAAATATTATATGAAGGTTGTGAAGTAACTGTGGAACATTTTAAAGAGCTATAATAGAATTAGGAGAAGATTCTTAAATAACTTCTCATTGCTTGAATTAGTTTGCAAAAATTTTACTCTAATTAGTAGTCAGCTTTCCCAAATAGGGTTGAGACATACATTTTCCATTTTGCTTTCTGGATATCTTCTAACATTATTTTTATTTTTGTTGTTGTTGTTGTTATTGTTAGATTTATTTCCTGCCACGCCCCATAGGCTCGTGTTGGGTAACAGTAGTCTTCATCCCATTAAAATACCCATTAAAAGACTTTAAAACAATCCCAACATGGCAGAAATGCTCTCATTATTCACACCCACTGCTATCAAAGCATCAGGGAAGGTTGGGGAGGAGATATAGCCTGCTAGACCCAAGGGGGGGGGGGATGATGGCTCTCATTCGCTGGCCCCGGCCTCAACCGAAAACCTGGCAGAAGAGCTCTGTCTTGCAGGCCCTGTGGAAAGTTGACAAATCTTGTAGGGTCTGCAGCTCACCCAGGAGCTCATTCCATCAGGTAGGGGCCAGGACTGAAAAGGCCCTGGCCCTGGTCGAGGCCAGGTGTGCTTCCCTAGGGCCGGGAACGACCAGGAAGTTCTCCCCCGCAGAGGGTTAGTTTTTTGTCTCTTACTTCAGCATTGTAAGCACCTGGCCAGAAATTTGGGCATTTTACAAAAAAAAAGTATTTATGAAAAGAACTGAAATATTTTATTAGGTTCAGACAACATTTTAAGAGTAGAGGATGTTTTATTCTTTTTGGGTTGTAATCAACCAATTGCAAGTAGAACTGTACTCATGGAACTGAACTTTCATGACCCCTACAGTCTGAAACACTGACCTTGGATTTCAGGTCCTGCACAGTAAGAGTACTAGACATGACGGGGATACCTGTTTAGTAGGGGATGACTGACAAAAATCACCCTTCATCTCTGAAAATGGAAGTGCTCTTCACTATTTTGGCTAAGGAGGTGTATTCATGGTAATTTATTTAATATAGTATCCATGGTTACATGAAGCAGTGGATGGACTTAGTATTTTAATTGGGTTTCAAGGATCCATTTAAATAATCCCATATGTGATTAAAGCCATATCTTTTGAATACAAGTTCCTTCCACTGTGTAACAGAGATTATACAAGACAGGTGTGGCTGAGAAAGTATTGTATGTAGTAATATGGACCTGAGGGAAATTTTTTTTTCATATTCAGATTTTAGGAACAAATTCTATTGTGGTATTGAAAAACACCCCAATTCCCTCATAACATTTCATTATGACTAGGAATGGGGGGGGGGGCATCTCATCACTTTTTGATGTAACTAAACATTCATCCATGCCATATTTATCCATCCTATAAGTTAATAAAAATGAAACACAAGGGTTATGTCCCTCTCAAAATAAGTTGCACTGGTAGAAAGGAAACCAGAATAAATCATATTTTAATAGTTCAATGATCTGCCCATGGTTACTATTGTATGGCCTCAGTTCCTTATTTATGTACAGTGAACAGAAAGGAAACTGAATGGTGATCCCAAGACATTTCAACTATTATAATAATGCTAATTATATTTGCAGGAAGGTTGCCTGGTATAGACCAATCTCATCAGATCTTGGAAGCTAAGCTGGGTCTATCCATGGATGGGGGACCACTAAGGAAGGCTCTGCAGAGGAAATCAATGACAAACCACCTGTGCTTCTCACCTGCCTTGAAAACGCCTTGCTGAAGTCACCATATGTTGCTTGCAAATTAACAGTACTTACATATGTCATTAGGTCTATAGCACCTAAAAGTCAATATATCCAAGAGATGGCATCAAAGATTCTTCAGCAATCTTAAATAAAAATTACTCAGTAAAATCATATTCCCAAAAAGCTGCTGCATTTAACTGTCTAAAGTGAAAGTAAATACTGCTTTGCTTGGAATAAAACAAAAGTTGGCTTTTGCAGGAACCCATCAGATTGGTCTGCAAATGACATTGCAAATTAGCCTGTTTATAGAGGAGCCTTTATAATTGGTAATGCTAGTGGGAGCAGATGTTAGCACAAGCCCTACATGATCTCTGGGGGGAAAATACCTTATTTGACATAGATTAGAATTGCCATGCTTCTTTGGGGCAAGGACACAGCCATAGTTAGTTCATTTCTGGTGGCAGAGATCTTTTATTTTGACTAAAACAACATAAGAACCATAGTTCAGGTGACCTGAACAAACCTTAAGAACTACGCAAGGCATGCAAAAGACTGGCTGAGAACTCTGAAGTTCACTAGTGCTCAGTCACACTTTCATCTCTCACTCAGGCATTAAGTGCGAAGTCCCTGAGGCAGATGATGATCAGCTGCTCTCTGCAAAAAGAAGCAATGTCAACTCTCTACTGAAAGAAAAATAAAAGCTTACAGTCTACTCACAAGGGTGAGGGAAGGGCAAAATAGAAGAAATTCCTTAGGTCCTGTGTTCCAAGCTGGTGGTGAGAGAAATGCTATGTGCAAAAAGAAGAGAGATCACAGAGTATCTTAAAGGATAGCTTATACAGCAATGGTCAACACTTGGTGGTGGCAGCATCAAGAAATTACTTTTCTGGGTGAATTAGTCATTCCTCATCATCATTTTGCTCTGATCTGGATAGCCCAGGATAGCCCAATCTCATCAGATCTCCGAAGCTTAGCTTGTCCCTGGCTAGTAATTGGATGGGAATAACAGGGTTGTGACATGGAGGCAGGCAATGGCAAGCCTTGCCTTGAAAATCCTATAGGGTTGCCATAAGTTAGTTGAGACATGATGGCACTTCCTACCACCACCAATCATCAGTTTATATCACCCCTCCCCCCAAAAAAAATTCCAGTGGAACCAGTAGCTCATGATTGAGTGCAAAAAAATAAATAAAAGTAAATAAAAGGGAGAAGAAGAATCTGCAGCCACTGACTTACCAGTGGCTGTTTTGTGGCTGCAGGGCTTTGGAGCTCCCTGGTGAGGAACGAGGTAACTTGACCACCACAGTAGGCTTCAGCTGGATCAAGGTGGTCCTGTGCCTATGAGTATCTGGGACAGTCTCCTCACCTGCTGGCCAATTACTGGCTCTTCTGCACCCCCTAATTAGTTGTCTGGGGTGGGCTTAGCTGATTATTCAGCTGGTCACTGTGGGTCACTGTGGGTGGGCAGGTAGTAGTAAGTTCCTGTATTGTGCAGGGAGTTGGACTAGATGACTCTGGAGGTCCCTTCCAACTCTATGATTTTATTATTCTGTCCAGCACCTGCCCCTCGCTTACTTAAAGTCCTGCTTTTGGGAGGCCAGTCTCTTAACTCTTCAGATATTAACCTTTGCCTCTTCAGATCTCCTTGACTCCGCCTTGCTCAGTTTGTGCATTTTTGGGTTCTCTTATGTCTCCAGGAACCCTGTATCACTGCTGTTGTATTCTGTGGTGTGCTAAATGCCAACCTGTGGCTGGGTTTGTTGGGGCCTCCCAACTCCCTGTGAACGATTTCTGTTGCTAACAGATTTATAGAATTGAGTTTTTCATGTAATATACTGAAAGAACTTAGAATTAGTTATCTCAAGAAAAACAAAAATATAATATTAAGGAGACATTTTGGACTTGCTACAATTAGGAACTGAAACCCACCAACAGCTGTGGTAAGCATAGCCACTTAACTGGAGTCTTAGCACCACACTTCACATTAGGTTTTCCAGTGAGTTTGGTTGGGATTCCCTAAACTTGACTCATCTTCCCTGTAGTAACACAGCAGTTGCAGGTCAAGGCATTTTTAGAATACCCAGGAAATCAATTCTGCTCAGAACTATGGTGTGGGGAAAGGAAGAAGTCCTACCTTTTGTTCCATGATCTGTTCCTGAGTTTAAACATCACCTGTACATAGTTACTTGCATAATTTTGGAGTGCCATATGAAGTAGTTCCAGCACATACATCTTCAATTTATGCAAAAAAAAACCTTCCTTCAGGGTCCATTTTTTACTAAGGTGGGAGATCACCTGACTTGTTATGATTCTAAGCAGAACTGGGCTTCAGAAGACATTTAAATTGCCATTCCACATAGCTGCTGTGTGACTACAGGAAATGTCACTCTAATCTAGCAGGAACCCCAAGCTGACTCACCATAAATCATAACGTGTAGTCTGGCACTTTAAAATATAAAGTGGGTGATGCAAGCTGAACTCATTCCTATGATAAAAGAGTTTTAAAATATTTGAGCCTACTTCCAATCAGTCTCATCCTTAGTATTGCTCAAGTATTTACAGTATCATATAGAGCACCCCCCCCCCCCGCGCACACACAGTGTAATGTAAAGAAGACAGCACTGTCATATTTAGAGATGGGCACAAACTGTCTCACAAACTAAAGTTTGTCAAAATTTTGGTTGGTTCATGGTTCACTAAGCAGAGTTTGTGGCAGGGCAACCAGCACAAACATTCCATGAACTTTCATGCTGTTAGTGAGAAGGAGGAGAAGAAGAGGAGTTGGTTCTTATATGCCTCTTTTCTCTACTAGAAGGAGTCTCACTAGTTCCACTAGTGGTCAATAACCAGAAATTTCACCCAGGGGTGGGCTGTAACCACAGAATTTATATGTTTGGGCCTGAAGGGGCCTGAGAATATTGAGGGCACACCTTGTTGGGTTCCAGTGTTTGCCAGATGACTCTACCAAGCTGCCATGGGGTTACTTGGGGAGCTCCTGTCAAAACTTTGGGGGTGTCTACCTATTAGTTTCCTTCAGAACATGTCTTCAGAGACTTTGGGGTAGCCTTGCCAGATCAACTTCTGTTTTTCCCTTTTTTCCCCCAGAGTTGAAGAATACATCCCAATATATGTGTGTTTCAACCCTGTGGAGGGGACTGTGAGAGTTGTGGATGTGTTTCCCTTGCTTGTCTTGTGTGGCTAGGATGTCTGCCAATCTGTCATGGGGTTGCTTTGGGGAGACCATGTCAAAACTCTGGAGATGTTTGTTTTTCTGTCCTTCAGAACCTACCTTTGGAGACTTGTGGGGGGGGGGAGGCTGTGAATGAGGGGAGGATCATTGCTTTGCTTCCAGTATTTGTCTGTAGTGTTCAGCCCTGGTGAATTTTCCTTGTGTGTTTGTAGTCATTCCATAGATTCCTGTAACTGCAGCTGTCTTTTCAGAGAGAGCACTGAGGAGACATTTTTGGGCTTTCCATAACTGAGATCCCAGAAATTTAATCCACTCTTCACTTGGAGAGGTTGTAAAGGAATGTTGGCAAGGTAAGTTTCCCTGTGTATTTGGTGTGTGTAACTTGCAGGCGGGGGAACATTCTATACATTTTTGAACCTGCATCTCATATTTTTCCTGGGGACATATTCATTGGGGGGGTCATAACTCACACCCCCTAAGTCAATCTTCACATAACCTAGAAAACATGTAGAGGAGAATCATGAGGAAGTCATCTGTGAGTGTGATACTTCTAGCTTGCACAGGAATCATATTATACATTTCTGAACCTCCTGAATTTGCACTCTTTCCCCCCAGGAAAGTGTTTTCTGGGGGATCCTCTTTGTAGGACCATAGTTCAAACTTATAAATCCTATCCTCACCAAACCAGAGGGCAAGTAGAGAAGAGTCAATTGGAGATTTCCTGTGACTTTGGCATCTCAAGTATGTGGGGAGGGGTGAGTCTACTGCATCATGGACCTCATTGTGGAATGGGGCAGACCCTGAATAAAATCACAGTTTCCAGGTTTACATCCATCCATAGTTACATTCAATGGGTTTAGCATGGAGTAACATTGCCTGAAATTATACCACTGATCACTTAAACACACTGCCATTTTTAAGACACATGGAGAAATAATATTTTTTAAAAACAAGAACTAGCAAAATATTTCAAGCTAGCTGGAATGAGAAGGAAATGAGAACCAAGAAGGATGAGAGATGTACAAAATCTTATAGACTTGAAACATATGCAGTTGCATATTAATGATGACATCTGTTATGTATTACTTAGAAATCCTTTAACTATGGAACGCCACATAAGCACTGACAAGAGACTTAAAAGACTTCCATTAATTTGTGGTGGCAGCAATTAGCAAACAGGGTGTTAATGCTTGCTAGTGCTCAAGCTGTCAATTTTGGGCAATTTTTCATTTTGGTTCCCTGCAAACTTCCACAGTTGTTTATCTAAACAGAGCACTGCATTCAACCAGAAAACAGATTTCTCCTCTCCTTGTTTTCAGTTTTCTGGACACCTAATATCTTCAGACCTGGAAACAGAATGAATGTTATCTGGGACTGTTCCTGTGAAGGAGATCCTGTTTGAAACAAATCTAACTTAATGTATGCTTTTAGTGCAAATAAACATGCCCTGCATAAACTATTCAATGTAACTGTTAAGACCAGATGGAGAAAGACAGTTGTTGTTCACCTACTGCTTGCGCAGTAAAATGGAAACAGACTGAAAAAGGATGAACTTTATAAGTGAGGGCTGACAGTGTTCTGCCAGCTGTGATATAAGAACTCAAGATAAGGACTGACTTCTAATGTCTTCAGCCCAAACTCGTGTTATAAAATCCATGAGAGGAGAAACAGCTCCTTCACAGATTTCAAGCTGTCCACTCTCAAAAAGTCGTCTATAAACAGAGTGGCAGAATTTGCTACAGCTTCCAAATCTTCTGAGAGCTGTTAAGACTAACCCCGAATGAGAAATGTTTGTAATGACAGTCCTCAAAATGAGATGATCGTTATTAGGTCCCACTTAGAAGTTACGCATCTGGTCACTGGAACACAACTTATCAGCATTATATGACAGCCTGCTAAAGGCTCTTTAAACCTAGTGCTTTTGCTCCCTGCCTGCAAAATCATGCACACTGTCAGGTTGTTTTGGGCTTGATGACAGCCAATTGTCATGCATGCCTATAATGGCAGTTTTAGATCCATGTTACATCTTTGATATCTTTCAAGAAATGCAACATCTTCAAATTTTGAAAATGGCAACTTTAAAAATTATATTAAGAATATACCGTATATAAAGTAAGTGTCTTTGTGTGGATGAAAATGGCTACAAATATATATTTTTAAATTATTTAAATGGGAGAGGAATGAGAAGGCGACTGTAAATCACTTTGAGTCTCCTTCGGGTAGGGGAAGGCGACATATAAGAACCAACTCTTCTTCTTCTTCTAGAAACTGAAAGCAAATCTAACAACTTGTTCATGGAAAAACTGGTTCTGCAACTCCTTAAAATCCTTTATTCATTGATCATGATGATGTTAGCCATTCAGTCAGTTCTGACTCTTGGTGATCCTATGGCTCAACTCTTGCCACAATTTTCAATCTTGTACCACATCTTTTAGTTTTGTAATGTTCTTACCGGTATCCATTTTGATTGTATCTAACTACCATGCTCTTTGTCAGCCTGGTTTCCTTTTAGCATGTCCACATAACACTGGTCAATTCAAAATGAAATACACATGACCCATCAGCATGGACCAGGAGACTCCTGGGTGTAAACTGCACGGAGCTTTTATTCCAACCCCAGATCGATTCAGTCCCTGCCCTCTACACAGAATGCGATTTCCGTTTGGATTTTGGGCGATTTAAATTTTCCTTCTGCAGCAAGAAGGATTGATCCGGAGTGATCCCACCTTTATTGTGGGATATCTCAGACTGCTGCTAATCCTGAATATATTCAGAAAATCGCATTGTTTTGAATCTGGCCTCTCCTCCATGGTAGAGGACCCATGATTGGCTACCGGTGGTCATGTGGCAAGCTTGCCTCAAAGGAGAAGCCCCTAATTTCTCTCAACTTCTGTCGGCCTTGGATTTTTTTGTGTGTGCCTTCTTCGTTCCCCCCCGCCCACCTTCAAGAAAAGAAAGGATTTTTTTTCCTCCCTCCTCTGACTTCTTGGATCCTCCCCCCTTCAGGAAAACAAAGAAAGAGTCTCCATTTGCCCCCCCTCTTCTGAGCCTCCCTAGCCACGTGCAGAAGACTTTCCTATTTCAATGGGGACGGGGGGAAGAGGAAGACTCGAGTTCAAAGTGATCTGAATTCAACAGGATTGACAATGGAATAAAAAAAGTAAGTGCAGACTCTGCCCTGGAGTGGCAGGCTGTACTGAAAGGTATTCCCAAGTATATTGGACAGAGCAAAGGGAGTCAACACCAACAGAACTAAGAAGGATCCAGACCTCCTTTCCCCGCTGACCAATTTTGGATCTGTGAAGAAAAATATGAAACTCAGAGCCCACTAATGATATATCACAAAGAGTCAAAGCCTGCCTGGTATTATCCCAGCATGATGCTATCAACAGCTCACTGCTTCGGAAAACCCCATAGAAAGCCAGATAAAGACTGCCTAAAAAAGAGTGGCCTCAGTCAGAAAAACAAATGCTGGAAAGCTGCTGCATGAATCTCTGTAAAACAGGTAGAATGATAAAATAGTGATAGGCCAATAGTAGTCAGGGTTGAGACAAGGACCTCCTCCAACTGTCAATACCATATCAAATTAAAAAGAAGTTGCAAGGGTCACTAAAACCATGAACCTTACTATCAATCAATCAATCAATCACAGTAAATTACAGGTTTGTGAAATAAATCACAATGTAACCATTGTATTTGTAACAAATCATTGCCACTACTTAATTATGAAATGCAAATTGTTAAATGCCACCAAATAACTAACATAAGGTAACCAGATTATCCCACTTTTGGAGGGACATCTGCGGGTACCTGGCAAATTGTACTTATGTTGAAATTAAAAAATATATATATTACAATATTATTTTTGCGTTCTATGCGTACTATGAAACTTTTTGTTGCTCCACATAGACCAGATTTTTAATCAAGAACCCCCCCAGTCAATGGTGTCCCACTTTACCAATGTTAAAATCTGGTCACCTTAAACTAACAAGATCAGTTACCAGAATACTCCACTTAAGCTAAAACTGTACCATCTAATTAAAACTCCTGCCTTTTATTTATATTATATGATGCATTTACTATATATTATGAACAATGCTATGGAAAAAACATGATCTACCTGTGAAATGTCCAGGTGAAGCAGTCAGTGTCCAACAGTAAAGCTATGGCTGCTTTAGCCTGATGCTCCTTTAAAAGATCAGATAACCCAACACTAGATAGCTAACAGAGCTGAGACAAAATAATACTTGCATTACCTGCAATACCCACTGTCCCTTTAAGAATCCCAGTACCCACTGGGTCATACCAATGCAGGGACCCTGACCGCCCCTGCCTGGAACTGCTTTACTCAAGAAGAAGAAGAGTTGGTTCTTATGTGCTGCTGTGAATGCTGGGATAAACAGGGTAAAAGCAAAGGACATTCTCTAGCTGCATACAC
The DNA here is from genome assembly GCF_049243985.1 of Paroedura picta. NCBI lineage: Eukaryota > Metazoa > Chordata > Lepidosauria > Squamata > Gekkonidae > Paroedura > Paroedura picta. The sequence continues at coordinate 54,974,558 of NC_135377.1, read as the reverse complement.
TTTTTAAAAATGATCTGCCTCTAAACAGCTGATATGCTGGAGCAAGTGACCCTCCCATCAGCTGTAGCCCCTTTAAAATCTAGTCTGCATCTTGCTGGATTAGAGCATGTAGTTGCAGCTGTGTAGCCTTCTAAGTAGCCTCAAAAAAAGGCTAAAAACCTGAAGAGAAGACCAGCTAGATGGGCAGTGGTTTTTGTAAAAGCACCAAGCAAGTCTTCCCACACCTACTCCAGCTCTGTCAGCTTATACATGCAGCTGGCCTTGCTCCCACAGCCTGGGGGCCACAAATCATGTTTCCCTTGCTTTGCCCAACTCCCAGACTGCAATGAGTGTATCTCGATGAGTTAGGGCTGTGTTTCCCTCCAATGGTGTCTGTAAACTAGCTTTATAAATGTGGTAAAGCAAGCAGAAATTTACAGGTCAAGGATGCAAATATCTTCCAATACGATTGCTAAATATCTTCCAATACGATTGCTAAATATCTTCCAATACGATTGCAGGAGGAAATGGAAGTTGTATTAATGTCACAGAGTCCATACACAACAAGAATAAAGCTCTAGGCAAAATCTAAAACAAGTCACATAGCCCTGTCTAGAATGGCCTGAATGGGATTGTGCTGAATAAACACCCAGACAACCTAGTTTTAGTCACTTCTTTCCTCATGGGACTAATAAGAATCTGCAGAATCTGTAAAATAATTTTCACCATTTAACCAATCTACAATTACAGGATTCTTGAAGGAAAGCTAGAACAAGTTATCTGGTCTATATAAGCAATTACATAAAATATTCAGCTCTTTCCCGTCCTTATTTGAGCTAAAATTGCCTTTTAGCAACAGCTAATTTTTCACTGCATAACAGAGAATGAACTTTTCCTTTTTGAGCAGGTGTCATCCACCTGATTTATCTAGGTGTTAAAAATGGAAGTTAATGAAAGCTATACTTTTTTAAAAGGATGACTAATGTCTTTTAATTCACAAGTTGTTGTTGAAGCAGACCTAACCTGGTATCTTTCTCACACTTACTGTACCTTGACTTCATTCACATTTTTAAAATGCAGCACTTGACAAATATCTACACAGGGGAAGCAGGAAGCCCTTATAAAGACTTCCTTACCTGCACGCTTATTAGCTGGACAATTCCTCTCCCTGCCAATGGTATCTGGGGCTTCATTCGGTTGTGAAGGTGCTGGGGCGGGGACTGCAGAGCAGCAGTAAATGATAAAGCCAAGGAGTGGAATGTTAGAACAAAGGAGTTTCCAGGCTGAGGAGGCAGCATCTATGCACCCTATGCATTTCAAAAGTGATATAAGGGACTGAAATAGTTGTGATTGATAGAAATCTAACTGAAAGAAAGAAAACTGAAGATCCCTCTACTTATAGAAAGAAACATATAGAACTTCTAGAAAGAAAACTGAAGATCCTTCTACTACTACTCATTGTCTTATATTTGTATTCCTGGTCTGCATTAATTTTATGATCCTGTTCTGAGAAATGATTCAACCATTCAGAAATTGTATTTCCCTTTGTCGGAAATTGCCCCACTTCAGAATGCAATGAACGGAAGCTGCATGTCTGAATGTTTCCAGACATGTGTTGTCGTTGTTTTCATTATTTTCATACTATAAACTCCATTTTTAAAATACTAGCCTTGGACATTGGATTGAAGAGAAAAAAAAGCCACAACAAGAAACGCATATGTCCAAGGAATCCCACCCCTCACCCCCCCCCCCAAATTGCTGGTTTACATGTACAGATACAAATTTACACATGATTACTATAATTTAATAGAAATAAAACCATAATAACTATTCTGTGTATGGGAGGAGGTGGCATCCAGTGAGTAACAGTGTGTCACTCCAATGTTTACAATGTCTTTCTTATCCAAAACAACAAAAACTATTCAGTCAATATTATTGTACTGTAGTAGAAACCAGATTTTTTTTTGGGGGGGGGGGGAACAACTTCCCAAAAATGTGGCCATCGGGCATCGTAACAGCATGAATGTGAAATATGAGATGCAACACCCATACCTCTTTTGGATATAATCATTTTACTTTCTCAAAAGAAAGGACAGCTAGTCCTGATTAATCTGCACTAGGGCTGAATCTGCACAGAGCTTTTATTCCAATCCTAGGTAGATTCAATCCCTGCCACATACACTGAATTTCCATTTTGATTTTGGTTGATTTAAATTTTCCCTTTGCAACAAGCATGATTGATCTGGAGTGATCCTACCTTCCTCCATGATATCCTGGAGTGGATATAACCCTCAATATTTGAAAAATCGCTATCAGTAAGTGTATAGCTGTCTGCTTTCCCTGAAATAACTTGCTGCTGAGCCTCCACTGTTGTAGAAAAGCCCTGGTTGGCCAGGGCATCAGTTCAAAGGCTTTCTCATTTCCAGGTTGCAAGGCTTTCCTCAAAAGGGAAGCCCTAACGTCTCTCAGTAGAAGCTCCAGAAGCCCTAACATCTCTCGGCAGAGATTTGTCTCTTGGATTTATTCCCCCTCCTCTGCTGTCTCCAGTCCTCTCCACCCCCACCACTGTTCAAGAAAAGAAAGAGGCTCCTGCCGCACTTGCCCCCCCTTCTGAGCTTCCCTAATCACATGCAGAACACTTTTCTGTTTCAGTGGGGAGGGGGGGAATAGAGGAAGACCTGATTTCAAATTGATCTGAAGTCAGCAGGATCCACAATGGAATAAACAAAGTAAGTGCAGAATCAGCTTAGCTCCCCTGTTACCCTTCCTGGGAGGGGAACTAGAAATGCTAGACAATCAACAAAAACAGTTTCTAAATCAGAGTATGAATAGACTTTGACTTGGCTTTGTCAGACATGAGGCAATTCCCTGACATGAGAGCCAGTTTGGTGTAGTGGTTAGGAGTGCGGACTTCTACTCTGGCATGCCAGGTTCGATTCTGCACTCCCCCACATGCAACCAGCTGGGTGACCTTGGACTCGCCATGGCACTGATAAAACTGTTCTGACTGGGCAGTGATATCAGCTCTCTCTCAGCCTCACCCACCCCACAGGGTGTCTGTTGTGGGGAGAGGAATGGGAAGGCGACTGTAAGCCGCTTTGAGCCTCCTTCGGGCAGGGAAAAGCGGCATATAAGAACAAACTCTTCTTCTTCTTCTTCTTCTTCTTCTTCTTCTTCTTCTTCTTCTTCTTCTTCTTCTTCTTCTTCTTCTTATCTGAAGTTGTGAGGAAATATTTGGAGTCAGCCAGGAAGGAATCTATTTATTATCAACATTTGACAGCTACTCTATGCTTTAGTTACCTTAACTATGTAGAAGGCTGCTTCTGTGCAGAACTTCCAGGAATACCTGGAGCTAATGTAAACTTTCTGTGCAATCAAGAAAGTCCATATCTCAAGTCCTAAGACAGCCAGCCATTACAAGTTGCCATGTAGGTGTGACCTTTTTGTGTGTGTGTGTAGAAATGTAAATCAACAACAAAGCATAAACCATGATTTAAAAAAAATATATTGGTGTTAAATAAGGAAAAGGGGAATTTTCTTGTGGTATTAAGTTATTTGAATTAATGCTGATATGTTTATTTCTTTACAGTGAATTACTTCTCAGTCCCAAATAACATATCTAAAACAATGGAATGACTGCCACTGGCAAATAGTGGATCAAATGCTGCCACCTATTGGTCATGGGTGCCTAAAAATATCATTCAAGTATTTATGAAACAGAGATCTTCTGTGAAAAATAAATAGAATGTAGAGACCTTTCCACCACAATCCAACAAGTTCTTAAAAATTCCAGAGTTCTGCTGGACCAATGAAGCACCTCACTCATAAAGAACAACCTGACCAGTTTCTTCAGGATGACTGCTGAATAATTTTCCAAAGCTATTAGGGACTTCAGTCCTAAAATACTTATGTAAAAACAAATTACACTGTGTGAGGGAGAGGATAGTACAACATATAAAGTTGCTGCATATGTTTATTTAGGATTTTAACCAAAATGCCTCAGGTGGAGGTAGCATTTTAAGATTCAGAGTTTCTTTCTTTTTTCTTTTTTTTCCCCAGTCAACCATCCTTTAGCTCCATAGTCTTCAACCCATGGCTCAGGGCCCTTGGCTGGGTTGTGAAAAGGAAACCCACCAGAAGAGTCACAAGCACCTACAGAGCTGCCTTTTATGCTGCTTGTGGAAGTCCATGCTGCAAATATATATGCATAAAGAGCAAGGGTAATTCACCTTCTGCCATTCTTTGTACATATTCTCTGAGGAGCAGCAGGATGGTGAGGTGAGGTCACTCATTAGTACGGAGGATTTTTCTGTGACTATGACTCCTACCTTGTTCCTGATTATACTTCCTGGTCATCTTTATGATGACATTCTTGGTCCTCCTGTTCATAACTTGGCCTTGACTATGGTTAGATAATTACCTTTGGTTCCACTCTTCCTGTCAACTAGCCAGACTGGAGAGGTATCTCTCATTTTCCTCCAGGAGTAGTATCTTGTATCTTGACTCACAGTGGGCTCAGTGGGCTCAGAATACTGATGTTCAGTTATAGAAATGGCTGCTAAAATTTGAAAAGGAATGAGTATGATCACAATGCTACAGAACAAAAATCTAATTTGCTTTCAAGAAAAAGAGTTGGTACTTATATGCTGCTTTTCTTTATCCAAAGGAGTCTCAAAGTGGCTTACAATCCCCTTCCCTTTCTTATCCCCACAACAGACACCCTGTTAGGTAGGTGGGGCTGAAAGAGCCCTGATATTACTGCTCAGTCAGAACAGCTTTATCAGTGCTGTGGCGAGCCTAAGGTCACCCAGCTGGCTGCATGTGGGGGAGCGTGGAATCAAACCCAGCTTGCCAGATTAGAAGTCCATGCTCAAAACCATTATACCAAGCTGGCTAATACCTATAGTGCCTTTACTTCCTGATATATTTTTTAAATTATCCTTCATTTCATCATTAAAATAGCTGTATCTTTTCTTCATTAATCTTTCGTTTCTTCAAACCCGAATGATGATGCTTTAACAAAGTGATCCTCAGGCCGCGTGGACCACACTCTCTCTTCACTCCCACCATACTTTCTTTCTTCTCTGTCTATCAGCTCTGCTATTATTTCTTTGGAAACAGGTGTCTAAAAGACTTCTCAAGGTTTGGACTCTCTGCTGGGTTTAGTTAACAGTTGTCTGCAAACAGCATGTGAAAGTGTTCACTAGGTCAAAAAGACAGAAAATAATTTGAAGAGCAGGAGTGAAACCAGCAGGATTAAGGAGCTCAGAAACAACATACGATGCTGAACCATCAAAAAGACCCCAGCTTGTCACTTTGAGGTAACACCACTCAATTTGTGAAAATTGAAACAAGAAAAAGTGAAAGGGAAGTGAAGCAAATCTGCTAATCGCAGCAAAGTGGCATTGGATAAACTCAAAATCAGAGGTCAACCGGGAACAAAAGTACAAAAATGCAGTTAAGGGGTCCATAGAAAAAGATGTGAAAACTCATAAGTACTTAAGGATTGCCTGGCCAAATCAAACTACAGTCCATTAGTTCAGCAGTCTGTTTCCAATTGCAAATTGCCTTCTAAGCTAGCAAGGCATGGCAGTTCTTGTCTTATCTTTTATTTGTGCCCAGAACTTGGTGTTTAGAAGTATATTAACTCTTTATACGATTCTATTCAAAAATCTGTACTGTTGAACAGATACAGTATCAACACAGAGATGTGTGGCTCTCAGGTCTGTAGCTCGTAAAATAAAAATAAACTGATTCTTCCCCCTTTGCTTCATCTTATTTAAAATGAGACTCTGACCAGCTGGTTGTGTAGATCTGTCTGCAATGTTAAATCAAATACATTCTGTACAGGGATGGCATGTCACACACAGAAAGGTTTCTTTATTACAGTAGACACCATAAGCCATAATTTACAGACACATCAAATCAATTTCTTTCGTTCAGATTTCTTCCACAGTCTATTCTAAGAATTCAGAGGAGTTACAAATTGTAACATATCCATATGCCTACACTGAACACATCAGCAAGATAGCAATAGGTTGAGTTGAGATAAACACACATATTTATGTTACCGACAACCCAATAATATTAAAAGATAGATGCCTATCGATATCACAAGATACATTTCATATGAAGATATTTTGGCTATATATATGTCTTCTGACCTCATTGGCATTAAAAATACAGTTTTTGACACAATGGTTCATTGCAACATCTTATGTACTGCAGAAAGACTGCCACCTTAACTAGGTCTTCAGCCCCACCGTGGAATGAAAACTCTGTGGAAGCCACATCTTCCCTTGAATTTTTTGGCTCCAACTACCCAGCATTCTTCATAAAAGAGAAAACCCTGCTACTGGCAGTTGTGAGGCAACAGATTTGTTAGGGTGCACTGCTTCCATCTGTGACCCAGAAGTGATCTGTTTTATTTTCTTCATGCTTGGCCTGCTCCTTTACTGTCCCGGATATATCTTTTGAGTTGTCTGACCTATAACCTATAGAGAGTGGTCATAAACCTAAACAAATTGATGTGTTTCTTCTGGCCCAACCATGGCATCCACTTCATTTATTTGTTCCTAGTTGTCGACATCCTAATGTGGTTATTTTGGAAAGTCTTGCCCGTTGGTTTCCGAAGGAAGACATTTTACTTATTATGGTAATAAGATTATATTTGCTTAAGGAAACTGAGTTGATGTTTCAGAATCTTTGTACCCCAAGCAGAGCAATTTAGATATATTATTCCCTCTTTATGCTTACTTATATGGCTCCCATCTCTCTAGTATTGAGCATCTGTTCTTTATCGGCTGTTCTTTTTTGTACAGCAGTTTTGCTCTGGCTAAATTCCAAGGTGGTTAATTACATCTAGGTGGTATAAATTTCAGTATCAACTTCAGTTCATAATACTTTTCAGTCTCTTTCTGATGGAACACTAGATGGGGTAGTTCTAGGAGGCTAAACATATGTTGTATTTCTCCCTTCCTGACACACACATCCTGAAGTGATAGGACCTCACTAGCTAGCAAGACACATCCTTGTTACAAAAACAACACAAGTCTTAAGGATTAGCATACTGTGCTAGAAGATTTTGCAGCCCCTGTAAAATGTTAAATAAAATGAAGTGAGACCAAAAGGCCAGGAAATGGGAAAGGGCTGTTATATTTCCATGCAAAGTCAAAATGATTATTAAAAAAAATAACCATAGTGAATATTTACAACAGCAATAATTAATGATTCTACAGTCATTCTTAGGGGGGGGGTTAGCACTAATTTTCCTCTATTACGATGTAATGCCCTGGTTACAGACATCAATGGCCACATTACAAAGCCATCGGTCTATACAACATTTCTGTTCCCATTTCTGGGCTTTTACATATGAGATCAGTCAGAATCCCAGCTGCACCTTCAAGACACAGAATGAAAAGGAAGAAGAAAAGTTGGTTCTTATATGCTGCTTTTCTGCTCTGAAGGAGTCTCAAAGCGGCTTACAGTTGCCTTCCCTTTCCTCTCCCCACAACAGACACCTTGTGAGGTGAGTTAGGCTGAGAGAGCCCTGATATTCCTGCTCGGTCAGAGCAGTTTTCTCAGTGTTGTGGCAAGCCCAAGGTCACCCAGCTGGTTGCATGTGAGGGAGCGCACATTCAAACCCAGCTCACCAGATTAGAAGTCCGCACTCCTAACCACTACACCAAGCTGGCACCAAGCTGGAATATGGGCCATAAAGAAATAGCTTATTAATCAGAACTGGAAACTTGAGCTTTGACATTACTTCAAAGAGCCAGTTTGGTGTAGTGATTAGGAGCAGCAACTTCTAATGAGTCACATTTATTCCCCACTCCTCTACATGCAGCCAGCTGGGTGACCTTGGCCTAGTCACTGTCCTGATGGGGCTGTTCTCACAAAGCAGTCCTGTCAGAACTCTTTCAGGTTCCGCTACCTCACAGGATGCCTGATGTGGGGAGAGGAAGGCAATTGTAAGCAATTGAGATTATTTTGTGCAGTGAAAAACAGAGTATAAAACCAACTCTACTTCTTCTGATTGCATGTGATTATGGGAACAGTGCATTAAAATCATCATTGGCTATCTGAAATAACCGCAGTGTAGCAATTGACTGATCACCTTGATTATACAGAGAACCAAATGCTTCCGTGTGACTTTCTGCATGGCAGAAGGTCATGGTATTCATCGATTCATGCTATATTGCCAGTTATTATGAGAAGATCCAAAATGATATTCCAATGCAACAGCCTCAGTGGGTGCAATCACTGATGAACTACATCCCTTGGCTTGCCACACAAAACCCTCTTCTTGCATTGGCTTTGGTACTAAATAACCCAAGGTCACTAGAATATCTGGGATAAGCTGAATTAACCTAAGGCCAAAACAGGCTTTTTTTCTCTGATTACACAAAGTACATCTGTACTATATATAAAGCCAGATGGTGGGAGGATGCCTACCTGATTGGGCCCCTAGGGAGTCACTGTCCCCAGAGCACAAATCAGTCAGGGGATGATGTCTCCATCTCTCTGATTGGCTGTCAAGAAAGACCAATCAGGTAGAGGATACCCTGTCCCTGTCTTCCTCTCCCTCCACCTTCCAGCTGCATGAAGAAGCAGCAGCCAGGTAAGGCAACCCCTGGATCAGGCAGCCCCACTCTAGCCTCACTAGGCCTCAGGGGAGCTGCCCAGGTGTGGTGGTCAGAGGCAGAGTTCCCCCAGCAGAACTCAAGCCTGCTCTGAGCAGCCCTACTGTGGTCTCACCAGGGATTGGCAGAGCTTCCCAGGTGGGCAGGAAAGGAGGCAAGGAGCCCCCACCTGAGCTCACACTTGTCTCAAGGAGCCCAGACATAGTCTCACCAGGCCGCAGCCAGAGCTGCCCAAGAGGGGGGGGGGGAAAGGGAGCCACCATCTGAGCTCGCACCTGCCCCAAGCAGTCCCACCACAGTCTAGCCAGGCCTCAGCAGAGCTGCCCGGGTAGGAGGGGAGGGAGGGAGGAAGAGAGTCCCCACCTGAACTTACACCTTCCCTGAGTAGCTCTGGTACAGCCTTCCCAGGCCTCTGTAGAGCTGCCTGTGTGAGGGGGGAGGGAACTGGGAACTTTGCTGCCCTGGCTCCCATGTGGGAGCGCAAATCCTGTGTGGATGAGGTACATCGGGCCAAATGCTCCCTTGTGCGAGAGCAGAAAGAGGCAGAGCAATCTGCCCAATCTCAAACTCCAGCCTGCAACTGGGCATGAAGCCTCCAGTGAGGAAATAAAAAGAGAAAAGGTGGTAGTTCTGCTTTATATGCCAAAAAGATGGTGTGTAGCTGTTGAAGGGTAATCTATTTTTCAGTCTATTTCAGCTAAGGCAATACTACAGAATATAAATCATTACATAACCCATACCTCTAATTATACTTTTCTGGATATCCCTATATTTTATTGAAGTAACAGAACTCCTTGGTGTGGTATAATGGTTAGGATGACCCAGATTCAATTCCCAACTCTGATATGAAGTTTGCTGGGTGACCTTAGACCAGGCAATATGAGCTTAATTTGCTTCTCAGCCTGTCTTAGCTCTAAGGAAAAAATTGAGGATAAATGGAGAGGTGGAAATTGTGTGTTATTTATTTAGTTCAAAAAATGGCATACTGCCTCTCCTCCACCCAATAAAATAATTAAAATATTAATTAAAATCATGGCATCATGAAAAAATGCCATTAAAAATCCAGCCCAACATAACAAAATGCACCATACAACATACAACTGAGTTTAAAATAACAATGACTTAATCTAGCCATTGTTATTTTAAGCTGTCAGTTATATGTTTTATGGTTTATTTAACAGTGTTAAACAATTAACCTCTTAATTTAAAAAATGGGCAAAGAGAAATATTTTGGCCTGACACTTCAAATGAAATGATGCAGGTTCCAGGCTAACCTCAAAGAAATGGCATTCGATAGGCAAGGTGCCAGTGCTAAAAATAGTCCCAACTCTAGTTGCTATTCACCTTACCTCTGATGGCAGAGGAACAAAGAGCAAGCGTTGTAAAACAGATCTTAGTTGGTGGGCTGGACACTATTGGAAGAAGTGATTCCTCAAGTACCCTGATTACAAGCTATTTGGGCTTTAAATGTAAGAACAGCATTTTAAATTGTGCCTGGAAACAAATGGGCAGCCGATGCAGATCTTTCAGCAAATACTGTAAGTAGTCTGTGAAAATAACTTGGTGTAAGAATTTTGGCAGATACAGGTATGAGATTGCAGTAATCTTAACAGTTCTTCAAAATATACCAAGCTGAGGGTAAAGACAAGATGTAAAATTGTTCCAGTCTAAAATTCAGGATTCCAGTGGTCTGGTCTGGTCTAAATAGTCTGGTCCCAATAGTCTGGTCTAAAAGGTCAAGGTTTCCAGGATTCAGAAACGACAATATCAGCATATAGCCTTTATTGTGCCCACATCCCAGAGTGTCCGTAGATATGTTTTATATTTCAATGCTAGGTGTTCAGACTCAATCCTGCAATGACTCATCATTGCTCTCAGCAAGTATTTGACATCTAGCCATGAGGCAAGCACTTCTCCTTTAACTTGCTGTTCTACTCTAATCTTCTGTTCTAAGCACAGATTATACTTGATAGTTTATATATAGAGAATCCCCTTACCACTCATAAGTGAATATGCACATCTTTAAGTTCACACATGAAAGGGCTTGTCTTAAAGCAGGAATACACATCACAACCAGTACCTAAAAGTGAGAACTACCAGGATAAATAACTTAAGTCCAGATCTGGGAACGCAGATCTGGGAGGAAAGAATGAGAATCTTCCCTTGAAGGAACATATGGGACTTTGGTTCAGCAAGTGGGGAAGCTATGAAAGGGAGCCACATAGCTACCTGACACCACTTCTTTAGTGGTGCACATGATCCTGGAGAGCTGAAAACAGGCAGCTGTCTATCATCTGCTGGACAAGAACTCGGAAATCAAGGAGATTCAGTACAAGCTCTTGGCTGTAAATCTTGACATGCTTGCACCTCCTCCTCTTGCTTGTCAGTTTCTGATGTCTCTGATCTGGCTATGCTGGCACCTTCCTCCTCTGAGGAGTCCTCAACATTGCTGAGTCCTAGCTGACCCACGATACCTGGCTGTTGTATGTTTGAAAAGCTGGTTTCTAGATCATGTAAAGTGTGGATATATTTATTTTGCAGGAAGGGGGGATTCTGTGGAATGGAATCCCACCTTCCTGCCAAATAAAAATAAATGCCCTGGTCTTCCCCACAGTGCTACAAAGCACGGTGAAGCTAACCAGGGCATTTTTTTTCTCCCTCTGAGCCACCATAGGACAGGGCGGAGCTGGGTCTGGAAAGCCCAGCTCTTCGCTGTCCACATGGGTCTGTCATGGGATAGGTCCTCTTGGCCCTGCAGTGGCTAAGGGAACTCAGTAGAATCCGTATTCCCTTAGACTGGGGCTTCTGGGCTCTGATCCGTGCCAGGCCCAGGAGAGTGGCGGTCTGCCGGTAATGTCATGTGGAAGCAGGGATTTGCCCTGCTTCTATATGGCCCATTATGCACGGCCGCTGAAACGGCAATTTCGGGTCACATGGAAAACGCGTGGGGGGAAGACGCGATGCACACAGGTTATGCACAGGGCGGGGCGCGACGGCGGCAAACCCCAGAGTAACTGATTATGCACGCAGCGATCCCGGCGCCACTTCTGGTTGCGCCCCGGTCACCCGGAAGCTCTGCTTTCTTCCGCGTTTCGCGAACACGGCTTTTTTGGCGGCATGCACCGAAGCTGCAGCCGGCACCGTGCGTTATCAGTGATTTTAGTTGCTGCCATTCCACCCCGAATGTGCGTTATTCCCCCCGTGCATAATGGGTCTATGACAGCCCTCTCAGCCTTGTCTGCCTGTGCAGAATTGGCCCAGGTGTCCTTTTCTCATTGACCGACAGTACTCCACTCCATCACCCTCAGTTCTGGAATAAAAATGTACTAAATAATAATTTGTAATAAATAAGAATTAGACAGTTTCCTGGAGTCATTTCTTGCAATGTCTGAGATAGTGACAGGAATTGTCACTGAGATACCTGGTCTATAAGGTGAATTAACATTATACAAGGTACTTACATAGCAATGAAATCGTTAGATGCTGTTTACTATGAACTGGGCCCAGAGTTTTTTGACCAATTAGTTCATATCATCATACTTTGGTATGCCCATTTTGACAAGTATGACAACCACAATTTGCCAGCCTTCCTGTGAACTGTAAATCTGCTGGCAACAACACAATTTTAATGTCAGCAAAATTGAGCACTTGGGAATTGTAATGCTTTAGTAAGGACATTTCATGTGTATCACTATTATGTTTTGGATTGCCTACCTACAAAGCCCCTTTTAGTGATATGGGTAAAATAGCATAGATTAGCTTCATGGGTAACCCCTTTATCCCATCCTTTTGACTTCATTACCACTTATAAGAATTTCTGTGTACATTTCAAGGACATCAGAATTTTGTGTGCTGGGAAAAATATATTATTGTGCTATTGTGACTTTTTTTTTGCTTTTGCTTTTTTCATGTACCAATCTTACACCAAATCAAAGCTCTGGATTAGGTATGTATAATTCAATTTGATCTGACTGAAAAGTACCTGAATCAGGCTTGATTCAGACATGAATTGGCCGAATCTGGTCCAAATTGCCATTTCCCAATATGTTTAAATGGCCTTATCAACCTTGGACAAATCACTGAATTGCGATTTGGAACAATTCAGTCATTCGAGCAAGTGGATGTTTACATATTAAAAGGAAAGTGAAGTGGGAAAGTTCCTCTTTTTGTCTTGCCCAGAATCTGGGAGGTGGGAGTTTGAGGCAGAGGCACCAAAATAGCAGTGTAACTGCAGGAGCCTTTACTCAAAAGAATTCCCAAGTTGCCACAAGATTGGATCAGAGGGTCCAGTTCTAGGGACACCCAAAGAGGCTGCCCCCATCCGATCTCCATTCTGTCCTATGATGAGAAAAAAACAGATTCTCTGGTCTGAGAACCATTTCTGAGAGTAATAAGACATTAACCCAGGCTGGATACAACAGAGACTTCACTTTTTCCCCTAGAGCAAAATGTGCTTCTATTGTTTGTTAATTAGTCTTGTCCTTTTCCTCCAGGTAGCTCCATTAGAAAACACCTTAGTTGCACCTTATACTTGCCTGCTGTGCACAATTATCTGAATGATATTAACTAGCTGTTTATGGCTTGGGACATGGAAATGTCTGCCTCTCTGTGTGTGGGTGTATGTGTTTCATTCTTCCAGCTGAACAGTTTCGTGATTGGCACAAAACCTGCATTTCCTTGTCCTGTCAACACAATTCAGCCTGCATTTTGCAGCTGAAGCAAGGGGAGAACGTCAAGATTCTTCTTATAATAATAGATCTCAATCAATAGCAGACAGAAAATAACTTAATGATGGGAGACTGCTTTTCAAATACAGTTACCGACAGCAGCACAACATGTGGGAGCAAAATATTTGGGATCATGTCTCCAAGATTCAAAGACTGCCTATTGCTTAAGACTAAATTTAATCACCTCCTGCCTGGCGACCATTTGGCAAATGTGCTGAAGTTTTCTCTAGGCTCAACTCTCTGAAGCCAAGCTAATAAAGTGCTAATTAAAGAAAGCACACGGAAGGCATGAGCGCAAGGAACCTGGAGTAATTGGTTACAGAAAAGGCAAGGCTGAGACACGTCACTTTATCTGCTGCTCCTGATTAGCCTCTAATTTGAATCCCAATATTTCAGTGCACGTTAAGGTGCTTTGGGAAAGAGAGCTTAGAAGGTTTTCATAGTGTGAAGAGCTCTACGGTAAGCAAAGGAGACACAAGTTTTTTTTTAATATACTATATTTAAACTTTTTTGTCTCATTCATAGTAATAAATGTGTTTGCCCAGGTTCTACAAGAGGGGTCAGAAAGGGAATGACCTCTTTTCATTTTTGTTGCTTCTGGTGGATGAGAGCAGGAAGAAATGAAGCCACCATAGACAGAAAAATCTGATCTGTGCACCAGCAGAAAACTATACAGACCACACTTGTCACATCTGAACAGTAATTAATTTGAGGAGTTTGCTTATCTGCCTTGAAGCCAAGCATGAAAGGAGCACTTACTGGCACTGTCCTTGAGGAACTGAGACTACAAACAAAAGTTGCTTTTGATTGCACATTTTGAACTGGTGCTTGTGGATTTCCCGTGAATACATAGTTTCTCCTTGCAGTAGGAGTTTAGTATGTAATGTGATGTGATGCACACTGCATTCGTAAACTAAAACTTAGCATGAAATGGACGATTCAATATATTCTTCTTTTAAAATCAATAAGAGGTGCAGTCAAAATTACTTAAGGTTGCTTAAAGACAAATGTGTCCAGTGAATTATATGCCTTGAATGGAAACTGGATGTTGCCTTGAATTATCTCCAGGTTTTATTTTCACTTATGGATTAGCTGCCTAAATTAGTGAACCGTGATGAATCGTATTAAATATTAATTTCATTTTTAAACAGAGGTTGTATAGCCATCTGCCGGAGAGGCTGATTCTGTGAAGGTTCAAGGGGGTGGCAGGTTATAGTGGATGAGCGGTAGGGTTGTGAGTGTCCTGCATAGTGCAGGGGGTTGGACTAGATGACCCATAATGGAGGGTTAATCAAAGATGGAGGGTTAATCAAAAAGGAAAATAGATACCCACTTTTGGAGAACCACATTGCTAAAGATATAGTTGAGATACAAACTGCGAATAAGCCCTGTGTTATCCCAGCAGAAGCCTATTTGAATAAATCTCAACAGAAATGAACTGAATTTGTTAATTATAAAGACGTATTAATGGTAACCGGACAAGTTAATTGCTGGGATAAATTTAAAGGAGACAAGAGGGTTGGTTTGCTTGAATACTTACAAATAACAACAAAACTAAGGTCAGATCTACAAGGCTTGACAATTCCAATTGGTGTAAAATATTTGACAGTATGCAACACTGAAAGTGATTAGCAAACTGTCAAAACAGAACGATGGTAAATGCTGGAGATGTTGTGAGAAATTGGGCTCTTTTTTATCATATGTGGTGGAGTTGTAAAATGGTTAGAAAATTTTGGATCAAAATACATACAGCATTAGAAAAAATGTTAAATACCAAATTTCCTATGTATTCTAATTATATGCTGTTACATTTTTCCCCTGAAAAATTTACCCCTTAATGCCAAATATTTTTTTCATGCAACAAGAATAATAATTGCCCGGTACTGGAAGTCATCGGAAATAATAAAAGAGATAGACAGGCTGGATAGACTTGGAGGACTTTCTAAGATGGCAAAACTGACAAGTTTATTAACTTTTGGAAGAATTTCAAGAGCATTGGTATTATCATATAGACTATATGAATAAGTAGTTTTTAAGATTTGTATTAGGCTAGAGGAGTAACTGGTGATGATAACAATTCTGTAACAATTTTTCTTTTTATACTTTTTTCCCTTTTCTTTTTTTCTATAATTTTGAAAATAATCAAATAATTTTAAAAAATAATGGACGATTTAAAGTGCCTTTCTTGTGTAACTGAGTTGACCTTGGCCCAAGTATGGAAAGCACTGAGGTAGGCCTAACTGGATGTAAAAATTGTGATCTACAATGGTATTGGCCAAACATGCAAGATCCAGCTTACTACTAGTGGGCTTTGATTTCTTTAAAGGCAACAGGATAAATGCAGAAATGTCCAGAATGTCAAGAAATTAATATAAGGAAGAAAAAGAAGAGGAGGATGTCGCCAAGTGCAAATGCCAGGTGCAAAAGGTAGAAAAATAGGATGACCCTGTACGATGATTGAATTACCTGAATAATGGATTAGCTTTCCAGAGAAGTCTGCATTGTGAGTGATTCCTGGATCATCCGAGAAGGTTGAAAATCTCCCTTTAAACTTGGGTTGTTAATTATGGCCATGGATATGAGAAGTTCTTGAGGATCAAACAAGGAGCCTTGATTAATGTTCTCCTGTAGCAAGCAGGCTGTGAGGCTACAAACAAGCTGAGGTGGTTCCACAGGTAATTTATAGCACAAATCAATCTATGGTAGCATAATGTTCTTTTAGATAAAATGTTCATTATTATTTTTTCTCATTAACACTTGCTCTACCAATTCAACCCTGATAATGCAAGTAATTCAAAGTGATATGGAAACTGAAGAAGAAGAGTTGTTTTTTATATTCCACTTTTCTGTACTCAAAAGAGTCTCAAAGTGCCTTTCCTTCCTTTCCCCACAATAGACACCCTGTAAGGTAGGTGGGGCCAAGACAGCTCTGACATGTTTTCTCTGTTTGGTATGATGGTTAGGAGTGTGGACTTCTAACCTGGAGAGCTGGGTTTGATTCTGCACTCCCCCGCATGCAGGCAGCTGGGTGACCTTGGGCTCACCATGGCATTGGTAAAGCTGTTCTGACCGAGCAGTGATATCAGGGCTCTCTCAGCCTCACCCACCCCACAGGGTGTCTGTTGTGGAGAGGAGATAAGCCACTTTGAGACTACTTCAGGTAGAGAAAAGCCGCTTCTTCTTCTTCTTCTTCTTCTTCTTCTTCTTCTTCTTCTTCTTCTTCTTCTTCTTCTTCTTCTTCTGTGAAAAGAGCATTATCAGGACTCTGACAATCCCAGGTAGCTGCATGTGGAGTGGGGAGTCAAAGCTGGCTTATCAAATTAGAAGCTGCTGCTTAACCACTACACTACGCTGACCTGTACGATGCTAATAAAAATCCATAGGTACAATGACTTATGTTTTCAAAGAAGAAAGAGAGAAGAGCTTCCATTCTTTGCACAATCTATGTATTGATGGTTGGTGATATATAGATTGGATATTTCTTTTCTTTCCCTGAGAATGTATCTGAACGTTGTATTTTCATTGTCCAAAGTATTTCAGCATTTCAAGTGACAGTAAGAGTTTCCTTCAGGAACAGTTAAATGGTCTCTCTGCTGCTTTGGCCTGGAAGTAAATCACCAGCTTGCAGGAGGGCTGATTGTAGCTGAATTTATCATTAAGCTTTTGCTATTACCTAGCAAGGCTTGGGGCAGACACTTACCCTCACTTCTCTATTAGTAATAACAAATGTGAACCTTAAAACAGTGGCCTTAGAGTTTCTCTTTTATTGTTTTGACCTTCTGGCTTGTCATATATCTCCCCCCCCCACAGTGTAGTAGTTGTATATTATAGTTTCCCCCCCCCTGGAGATTAGATTAATGTGTTATTCTACTGATATATCCAACTTTGTAAGGCTTTATTTTCCCCCTTTAAAATAATACTTAGGAAATTGAAACCAAACCAAACATAAAAAATCATTTGATCATCTGGGTAACAGTGAAACTAATATATTGCATAAACTAATGGTTTACAGGATGGGGATTCAAAGAGACAGGGGTAAATTATTCTTTTTCCCACAAAGAAACAAGTATGAGTGACACTGTTGTGTCCACACATATACAATGATGGCCTTTATTACTTCAGAGTGTAGCCAGCAAACATCAGAAATAATTGGACAAAACATAGTAGTCACCACATTGTTCTCACAGAGATCAAACCCATTCTTACACTAAAGCCATCTAAAATGTGTCTAGCAATTTATGAGGTAAAGCTCATTAAGCATAACTTTTGGAAAAAAAATAATCCAACCTAGTGTCAGTGTATGCTGGAGAATTTTTAACTGCAGACTTATTTGGCATAGAAAAGAAAATAATTTCACATGGAATGTCTCAATTAGCTGAAAGTTAGTTTGTGTGATACACAAGTCCATGATTACAGTGGACTCCAGAACGGAATACTGTTTAGATGTATTTCTAAACGTTTGAGCAATGCAGTCATCCATATATGATTCATTTTGAAAGATGAGGGAATAAAATGCAGATATATTGAAGTAAAGAAACAAAAGTAAAGAGATATATAAATTGTAGCTATAACTAAGGATGTTACACTTGTGACTAGGCATATGTGCTTCAGATTGTTTAGGGTAAAAATAACCTAAATCAGATTTGATTTGGACACGAAACGGTCTGCAATGCTAACTGCCAAAAAAAATCATTGGGAAGTATTACAGACACTTGGCAACAATATATTAGAGGCAGAAATCCTGTACATTTATTAACCCTTATCAGGCCAAAAAACCTCCAGAACACAGACAAAAGGGCAGAACAGGCATTAAATAGACAAGAATACCACAAAAAAAAAACAGCAGGAAGTATTAGAGACATACGAAAACAATATTTTAGAGATCAAAAAGTGGAACTCTCACCCCTTTATTAACCCATTCTGGGCCAAAATGCTACTGGAACACACTGGAACAGACATTAAACAAGCAAAAGTACCACAAAAATAGGGGAATGCATTACAGACAGTCAAGGACAATATGTCTGAAATGAAAAAGTGGAGCTCCCACACCTTTATTAGCCCTTTACAAGCCAAAATGCCTCTGAAACATCCTGGAACTAACTGGGATATGCATTCAATAAATAGTAGTACTTCAAAAAGCAGTGAGATGGATTTAAGGCATGCCAGAATAACATTTTGGAACTCCAAATGCAGAAATATTGTGCACATTAACTTGTTGGGGCTAAAATACCTCCAGGACCCCCCCAGAACTGGCTGAAATATGGATTTAAAAAAAACCATAGTACCTCAAAAAACAGTGGGGTGCAGTCAAGGTACTCCAGAACAGTATTTTGGAAATCAAAACACAGATTAACCCTTTGCGGCCCCAAATGCCCCCAGAATGAAGGAAAGGGGAGAACGTATTCCACAGTTAAATGGCTGTATTCCAAATGGAACAGAGGTTTCTAGAGAGGTGCTGGGTAGTTGTTGCTCATGGGTTCAGGAGTGGACAGAACAAACCCTGGGCCAACTAGAGGCTTCAAATGTGTAGTGCCTATTCCAGGAATGTGAAGCTTTACAAAACTTGATAGGCACTTAGGTGCATATCCCAGGAAGAGGAGATGCTATACATTTAGTGTTCCAAGATATTGTTCTGGAGTGCCTTTAACATGTCCCACTGTTTTTTGTGGTACTATTTGTGCAAGAGATCACTTCAATGGTTGTGCAGATGAAAGTTGTAGGACATAGTCAGAAATAACATAGAAATTTTGTTTACATTTTATAGCACAGCATCAGAGCTTTCTAACTCCTGAAAGAGTCTTTTGATTTCCAATATATGCTCATCAAAGGATTCTCCTCCTTGATAAGGCATGCTGTACAGTCTCCTAATTAGTCTGGAGGAGTAAGTCCATCCCTTTTTAATAAGAGCTGACTCCAAAAGTGTTAGCATTTAATGGGTATACCTTTGTCTTAGTAAATCAGAGTATTCAGCTGTACTCACACATGAGATGATAGTTGTAGAAGTGTTTACATCTTTCTCTGTCCAGTTTTCATGTTCCATCTTGAGCTTCTATGAGGTCCTTGCATCTGCTGCTACAGGAGTTTCTTCTTCCAGAATCTTAATTAATTTATCTACTCAGCACCAGCTTCAGGTGTCCAACCCAGTCTGAAAAGTTGTCCTTCTTCGAGCAGATGAGTCCTGCTCTCAGGTCTGACCTGCCAGTTCCACTCATGGCTGTACAACAATAGAGATCAATCTGTGTTCTTCAGAAAGAGAGAAAGCAAGTTAATTTATTTGCCTAGTAACCTCTGCTCCTTAGAAGGCCAGATCCTGAAGATGAAACTCAAATACTTTGGCCACCTCATGAGAAGGAAGGACTCCCTGGAGAAGATCCTAATGCTGGGAGCGATCGAGGGCAAAAGAAGAAGGGGACGACAGAGAATGAGGTGGCTGGATGGAGTCACTGAAGCAGTAGGTGCAAACTTAAATGGACTCCGGGGAATGGCAGAGGACAGGAAGGCCTGGAGGATCATTGTCCATTGGGTTGCGATGGGTCGGACACGACTTCGCACCTAACAACAACAACAAACTTCTACCAAGCAAGCATCTTGTTACTGAACTGCAAGGAGATCATCATGTGCCAAACTACAACAAACACGTGTTTTGCAAAAAATCATAAATTCATTTAAAAATATGATACAGGCTGGTCCCATTACCTGAAGGATTGGTAGACTTATGGTAAAGTCTTAATATCCTGAAAGTTAACAGAGTGCCTGGTTTGGCTTGTAAGCACAGAGTGCAGCCAAGTGCTTGTGGTCAGAAAATAACATGTGCACATATAAAAGTTTAAAACATCAGCATATAGCACTCACCACTGCACTATTACACAAATCCAAAGCATTTTGGCACTTGGATACATGACAAAAAAAAAACCCCAGAAAGCCAAACATGCTCCAACCCCTCTTGGGGACTTCTTCAGTGGTTTAAATATACTCATGTAATGTAATAATGGCCACTATTAGGTGGAAAACAATATGAATGAAGAGACGCCCACACGTATAAAATGTATGTAAATACATGTAATTGGATCACTCCAATTAAGGTATTTATTCTTCAAAGTGCCATCATTATTGAAGCCCTCTCTCAGCCTGAGTGTATTCTTATGTGTCTCGTAGAATGTACATCCTTGTCAGTATGAATCTGGTAAAAGGTGTGAACAACATATCTAAATCTGTAGATCAGGGCCCCAGGGAGGCTAAACAGATTTTTCAACAAACTCGGGGGACTCCCTAAGTTTGCATAAAATTTTCCCAATACATTTGTGCAGACAATGCTCTTACCAATTCAGAAAGAATCTGCTACAAGCCAACCTGGCAGTACCCTCCGGTAGCATTGGTGGGCATGGCTCAGTGTCAAATGATGCCAGCAACTGCAGCAGCTGTGGTGGTAGAAGGTGCCCTAGAGGTGCAGTGGCCACTGAGGACGGTTAGCAGTGACAGAGGACATTCAAGAGCCACATCAAACCTGGAAACAATCGAGGTGGATGCCTGGAAGTCACTGTGGCCTGGCTATGGTGGAGGAAAACTCCCAACAGCCACTATATCCTGGCCTCAATGGCAGAGGATGCCCAGCATCTATGGTGGGCTCATCTGCAGCTAAGAAATATGTCAGTAACTGTGCTAAGTCAAGCATAGGCCAAGGAGTATGCCAGTCTCCTCCCCCTCTCCTCCCCCCATGAGCCATAAGGGAATTCCACCCATAACTATCATGGGTTCCCACTTGTGTTACCTAACTGCAAATTAAACACATTGTGCTCTGTTAATCTGCTTAATGATTTACTCTTCCAAAATTCAGGCTTTATTGCAAGAGAAAGTCTAGCTTTAGTTGATGTGATTTTTTTTAAGTGGAAGAGGTACACAAGGTGATTTTGCCTTTGATGTGGTCTTGTAGGAAATGTCATTTGAATGGTTCTTATTTGCTAACAAATACATCAAGCTTTGAAATAGAATTTTATTCAGTGCGTAATAACTAGTAAATCTAGTTACATTACATTATCATGTAACCATAAATGTTACGACTTTTAACAAATCTACCTTAAACTTTGTTTCCTAGATATCAGTTTTTGGAGATACTGCCAATAATAATCCAATAATGACTGATACAGTCATTTGAAAAGTGTTGAAACTTTCAGATAACTCATTTATCCCTACAAAAAATAGAATAGAAAAATAAATACAATACTCCTTTCCATAATCAATTCTTCTCCAAGGTGAAAATAATAGTATTTCTTCAGGGAGGCCTCGAGGCAAGAATATTCCATGCTCTTCACAGAGCTAAGCAGACCAATGTCTGAATTTCTTCATCTGTACCCTCTTCTTCTCAGTTGCATATATTTCAGTCTTTCGGTCCACATCCCACAAAATAATATCTGTTTTCTATGGAGGAAAAGAATTACAGACATTTATCACGATATAGAGTAGATATTAAATTTGATTTTAAATATATCAGTTTTGTTTCCTTTAGCAAGGTCATGGTATTTTATATTGAAATTATTATAAGTAATTCATTAACACTATGTGTGCAAGGGAAGCAGAAGTTGTATAGTCCTGTAATGATTAATACGCTTTTATTCTAGCATAAGATTTCATTCACTACAATCAAAGTCAGTGTCTTGATGGCCCTGGAAGGGTTTCTGGAATGGGTGGGAGTGAATTAAGTTTTTATATATTTTTAAAATTTGTTAAACATTCATCAGGTGATAAGACCATATATGGTCATGTTGATCCTTGCCCCTCCCCAAATGGCCAATGATAGGCCTGGAGAGGATGGGAAGGGGGCCATGGGTGGGCATGCACACAAATATGCTTCCCAACCATATTCTGCATGATCATGTCACTCCTGGGGTTTCTCGAAGCCAGAGGAATGTTTCAGGGACTTCTCAAAGGTAAAAAAAAAGAAGTCCTCACTAGACAAACATGCATCCATACAGAGGTTGTACATAATAGTGTCAAAGGAGCATGAAATAAAGGAAATTACAAGGTGAGATGTAATTAGGTAAAATTTAAACCTAATGAAGAGTACAGGAATCATTCACAGTAGCAGTAATAAGTAATAATTCCCCTAGTTTTGCAAAGTTGGTAAATGCCTTAATAGCTGAGGATTTCTGGATTATGCTAACCTTAGTCTGTGTGTATGTACATCGGCATGTGCACATCTGGCAAGCTAAGCTCTATTATTTGAAGGCTTATGCTAGAATAGAAACCTATTGATCTGTTGCAGTAAAATAAGCAAAGACTAACACCACTACTCCTCAGGAATATGTACTGTACTGTTTTCTACACTATTAATATCCTTGCTTAGAAGGTTTCAATAATTTACATGCATTCCCATACACTACGTATGAATAAATTCACATATATAATGCCATCATTTCTCCTTGCTAAATTTTTCAGCAAATCTTTTCTTAGACCACCCATATACTCATATGCTCTAGGGCTCTACTAGACATTTTGCATTTCTGTATGACAAGTGGGAAACCACAAGGACTTGTGAGAGGCATCTCATGTCCTCCTCCCCCACTATTTCCTCTTTCAATTTCACAAAAGCCCCATAGCCTCTTCTGTTTTCCTGTTCTCTTCTCTCCTTCTAGGGTGGCCAACTTGGAGATCACTTTAATCTCCCAACTATAGAGATCAATTCCCCTTAGAGTTGCCAACTCCAAGTTGGGCAATTTCTGAAAATTTGGGGATAGAGCCTTCAGAGGGTGAGGCTTGGGGATGGAAGCAACCTCAGCAGGGTTGTTATTGTTGTTGTTAGGTGTGAAGTCGTGTCTGATCCACTGCGACCCCATGGACAATGATCCTCCAGGCCTTCCTGTCCTCTACCATTCCCCGGAGTCCATTTAAGTTTGCACCTACCGCTTCAGTGACTTCATCCAGCCACCTCATTCTCTGTCGTCCCCTTCTTCTTTTGCCCTCAATTGCTCCCAGCATTCTTAGCAGGGTACAATGTCATAATATTCAACTTCTAAAGCAGTCTTTTTTTTCAGATAAACGGATCTCTGTCATCTGGAAAGTTGCTGTGATCTCCAGCCCCTGCCTGGAAGTTGGTACTCCCCGTTCCCCTGCAGGAATTGGCTACTTTAGAGGGTTGAGTCTATATTATTATACCCTTCAGAGGGCTCTCCCCAAGATCAAAACCCACCTACCCAGGCTCCCCCCTCCCCCAATTTAAAAGAATTTCTTAACATGTAGTTCAGGGTAGTCAAACTGTGGCCCTCCAGATGTCCATGGACTATAATTCCCATAAGCTCATGGGAATTGTTGTCCATGGACATCTGGAGGGGCGCAGTTTGACTACCCCTGGTGTAGTTGATCACCGTGTCTCCTTTCCACCCAAAAACCTGGTGGCAGTGTTTAAATATGCAAAGACGTGTAAAGTACCAAAGGATGCTTAAAATGATAGAATAGTTATATTAAGAAGAAGAAGAGTTGGTTTTCCAGCCCACTTTTCACTGACAGATGTAGTCTCCAAGTGGCTTACAATTACCTTCCCCTCTTCTACCCACAGCAGACACCCTGTGAGGTAGGTGGGGCTGAGAGAGCTCTGACTAGACTGCTCTGTGAGAACAGCACTATCAGAGCTGTGATGAGCCCATTTGGCTGCATGTGGAGGAGCAGAGAATCAAACCTTGCTTGCCAGATTAGAAGCCACCACCCTTAATCACCAACTGCTTTGATTTTCCTAGGTGATTTACTAACACGGGTATGATATATTGTGAGACAATGTCACTATAGCAGGAGCAGTGTATTCGTACAAGATATACAGTCTCAATCTTCCTCATTTGGCAGGGACACACCCATTGTAGTGATGGACAGATTAATTAAGTACCTTTACAGTTAAGGTGCGGGTTTTTTTTGGGGGGGTGTTTGTTTGTTTTTGCACTGGCAACATTAGACTCCAGGAAAACCCTTAAGTGGTAAAACTTTTAAGTGTGGGAGTACTCTGGTTCTACTTCTACAGCTCCTGGGAATGCACTGCACTATTTTACAATGCAATGGTTCAGTTATACAACTGCATGAAGTCGCAGATTAAGTCTCGAATGTATTCCAAAGAATTTGCCTTTTAAGTGAATAGATTGTGTGTTAGTCCTGCAATGATGCCTGCTTGAATATAATTTAAGTATTCTATAATCTGTAAGTTTCATTCCCTCATTCCATGCAATAAATCCATATCACAAGATGATTTCCCTGCTTCTGTTTCCACCCCCATCCCTGCTTTTAGTCATTTTGCTAACTGGCATTCCTCTAACATTCCCCTGGCAGACGTTTAAATGAACCAATTAAGTTTGTCACATTGACTGTAAACATTTGTAAAATATTATTGGCACATTCTTGGCAATCAAGTCTCTCAGCAAAGTAAGATGTCTGTCAGCAATGAAGATGTGGGAGGCAAATAATCCACTCGTATGGAAATGAGAGAGGTGAAGTGTGGGAAAGCAGTTCTACCAGTGCACAAAGATCCTGGAATCTGACCAAAAAGAAGAAGAAATGTCAAGGATAACATTATATGAACTGACAGTGTAAGGAAAGAACCCATGGAATTATTGACATGTAGGGTGGGAAGTAACTGATAACTCACCTCTTAAAGATCATGGCCCTAAACAGTGTGGAAATTATATTAGTAACAATAATTAATTAAGATACTGCGGTGGCTTTCTTCCAATTCATAGACAAATAAACCTCTACCACCCTTATTTTTTAAAGTTATAGGTGATATTTTTCATGAGAGGAAGACAGGCCCATTCATTTTGGAGGGCAGAACTGTTCCTGTGAAATTTTACTCTGCAAAGCCTTATCCCCAAATGTTACAAAAAGATGTTTAGGAACAGGAAGTATTAAGTACATTCTGATTCCCATTTCTCCCTGTCATCTTTGAATATCCAAAGCTATTGGACTTTGAAAGAACGTAAAATGTTGCCATAAAGAATGACTGGACATTGATTTTTTATTTACTATACTAGATTTTTATCTTAACCATCTTCTAAGATGCTCAGGGAAGGATTTATCAGCCTCTGTCCTCCATTTTACCCTTGCGACAACCCTCTGCAGTAGAGATGTGTGCGACTGACCCAAAGTCACCCTACATGCTTCAGGACATAGTTGGAATTTGAACCTAGAATTCCCAGATCCTAATTCCACTCTTTAACCACTACACCAAGCTAGCTGCCAACTTTATGAGCAATTTTATGCCACCTAAAGCCTTCAAGATCTCATGTTCTCCAAGAAAGAAATTACGGTTTTAATAGGACTGTTCACCATAATAATTATACTTCTTAGTCTTTGTAGATTTAACATCTAAATGCTTTGAATGGAGCTAAGCAGCACTGAAGAGCTTGAATGCTGGATTCAATGAGTGTTCATTTCATGGGTACTTTCACTGATCTAGTTGAGTGACTGTGAAACTCTTCCTTCATATCAATGTTAGACTAATATATTCCACAATGAACCAAAATTTTAACCTGTATAATACAAGATATAAATTAACACAATTATCACTGTTATTGATCTGAACTAAATCACAGTAAACCAGATGAACAGTTTCAAATGCCAGAAGAAGGAAAGTAGTATTACCTATAAATATAGATTTGGATTTGGGGCTAACAGTTTCCTTCTTTCTGTATTTGGTCCTCATCTATGCAAGATCATATTCAAAGATGGCATATTCACTCCATTGCACTACAGGAGGGGGTTGGTGAGATGGGTTGGCTTTTGTGGTGTTTTAATTTGTGTTTAATGAAGCATAAGGGGCATTTACATGGTTTCATTTGTCTGTTCACAGCAGCCTCTTAGGTTCACACTAGCTATTACATAAGACATGAGTCAGGTCAGAGTGGCCCAGCTTGGCTCATAGTTACTTGCATGAACTGGGAACTCAACTTAAAAGCACTCAGTTTGGTTTGAAGCTATGCTGGGGGTGGGGATGCATGATTCCTCCTGCATGATTTTGCCAGCAGAGATAACAGTACAGTTTATCCTTTTCTCTGGCTTTACATGTGCTCAGTCACATGATTCCAGGAACAAGAGAAAGGGGCAAGTAGGCTCCCCATAGTCATTTCCACTAGCTAAATGGTTCAGGAAGCCAGAAGCCTGAAGCCCCTCTTTCCCCCTCACATCACTCCAATGAACAGAAAAACGGAGTGTTTCAAAAGTGGTTTCCTTAATTTATATGTGTGTCTACAAGTTGAGCCAAGTACCCACAACCCAGTGCATAATGTCTAGTTTGCAACAGGAATTTGGTTGTGGAGTAATAATACAATGCCATATTATTATGCTAACTGTTATGAGTACATCATGAGAAGGTACTTTACTGTGCTTTATAATCTACAAGAAACAAACCCTGTTGCACCGAGGAAGGCAATGGGCATGAGCAGGCACACCTGCACTGTGGCCTTCCTGGGTGTTGACCCTCCTACCCCCACTCCCTGCTTGATGTTGGGATGGAAATGAGAGAGCTGAAAGGTAGGAGAGCAGTTCTACCAAGGCACACAGACATTTCTTCTTCACTTTTGTCAGATTCTAACTGGCTGAGTGGGTGACAATGTGGCAAATGTTTAATGTTGTTAGGTGTAAAGTGATGCACGCTGAGACAAAAAAATCCCAGCTTCAAGCATAGGCTAATAGGGTCACAGTGGATAGCTCAATGAAAGTGTCAACCCAGTGTGCTGCAGCAGTGAAAAAGGCAAACTCTCTGCTAGCGATTAGAAAAGGGATTGAGAATAAAACAGCCAATATTGTAAGGTCCCTCTATAAATCTATAGTCCGGCCTTGTTTGGAATATTGTACAGTTCTGGTGACCGTATCTCTAAAAGGACATTGCAGAGCTGGAAAAAGTAGAGAGGTGGGCAGCCGAGATGATTAAAGGGTTGGAGCACCTTCCCTATGAGGAATGGCTGAAGAGTCTGTGGCTTTTCCATTTCAAAAAGAAATGACTGGGACATGAAATACAGGTTTATAAAATTATGCAAAGGTTGGAGAGTGTTATCAAGGAGAATTTTTTCGCTGCCTTCCAAGATATTAAAACTTGAGGCCATACAATGAAACTGATGGGCATTACGTCTAGGACAGACAAAAGGACATACTACTTTACCCAGAGAGTGATTAAAATATGGAATTTGATGTCAGAGGATGTAGTGATGGCCACAGGAATAAACAGTTTGAAAGGGGGGTTAGATGGATTCATAGAGGATAAATCTATCAACAGCCATGGTGACTGAGAGGAAACTCCACGTGCAGAGGCACTAAGCCTCTGAATCCCAGAACCAAGAGGGGAGGTCTTGGGCTCTAGTCCCAGTTGTTGGGCATCCTGGGGATAGGTTGGCCACTGCGTAAGACAGGGTTTATTTATTATTTGATTTTTACTCCAACTAAAGGGCTCAGGGTGGCTGACTAGATGAACCATTGGTCTGATCCAGCAGTGTCTTCATATGAGATCTTTGAATAGCTCTTTCACATCTCACATAGTTCTGTCTAAAGTTGAATTTTAAAAACCTATAATTGTAGTCAAGTATGGTTAATTGTGTTTATCCAAATCATTCCCAAAAGTCATACAAACATGAGACCCATGGTTTTAAGTCAGGGGAAGTTCCTCTTTCTAAGATAGCACACCATTTAGCTGTTGCAGCAGCTATTCCTCAGACCCATCCAGTCTTATTCATGTCAAGACCCTAGATTGCTGATATATGTCCAACCCCAACCCCTAAGCATTAGCTTACAATCGCCTTATAAGATTACAATATGGTATTGTATGTCTTCCCAGAAAAAGGCAATTACACAGCCAGCTCATATCATATAACAGAGATTTCTCCTTTTGTGATACTGCTAGCAATTATTTCCCTGGTTTAGGCCCTTTCCTCTTCATTTCTTGGCTATCCAATACGATCTAAAGATCAATTCTGTTGAATGAGCTGTAAAGCTCTATCAGGACTAGATTTAGGAATGTAAGAGAGAGCTGCTTTGCCACTATATAGGTAGCATCACTTTGTCCCTGTTCCCTTTTCAAATTGTAGCATTTCAGCAGAGCAAGCTGGCATGAGAGAATCTATGAAATGGTAATTTCAGCCTACTTGCGGGGCAACATGGGGAGAAATGGTAACTACTGAAGGCTCCAGAAATATGTTATGTGTGCTTGTGATGTTAGTAATCCAGGTTGATTCTGTAAGTCACTGATACTAATTGACACCATCCGCAAAATAAGGAGCTTTCGCTACTAGACCACATTTGTACAAGTAAAAACAAATCTTCAAAGAACATGCTGCTCTCAGTCTCCTTAGAGGTTCAAGGCAATTTCAAAGAAAAGTAAAAGTAAATACCACACATTTAATTTTTATAAAGCTTACCACCTGCCAGTTGAAATCTCTGATGAACTATCTTAAGCAGCTATGGAATGTCTAAACAAGTTACCATGACAGATGGTTTTAATGTCTGTATAATGTCTAGTTCTTACTCATGCTTCCTTTTCCATCTCTCTCTGGTGCTTGCTAAAATTTCCTCTGTGTGCTGAGGATTCTGACTGTGGTCCTCTCTAGATGTTCAGAGACAATGAAATCTGCTTTATTTGCTATGCAGAGATCCAATTTGATGATTCTACAAACTTTTTTATCTTCCAAATATGCTAATATGCTATTAAAGTATATTAAACATATATATCCCTAAAGATCATCCAGGCTAGTCTGCAAACTACCATCTCATGAACACTAATAAACTATGATAAAATGATGGGAAAGGATCCTTAAATGGTTTTAAAATTCTAAACCTTATCCTAGTGGGAGAAATGGCTGAAAGCAATAAAAGGTCTCTTTTTAAAAAAAGAATATTAACTATGAAGACAGTGAGGTTCAAAATCTGTGTCAAAATAGTCTTTAGATTTGGCTGTTTTTATATTTTCCTAAGATGAATGTAAATTTTCTTTGTTTCCTACACTGAAAGGTCTGTTTTTTTCTCTTTGGCTTGCATGGTTGAAACCAGATTCAGGCCACCACAGGAATATTACATCAGCCTTATGAGAAAAATCACACAGAGGCAATACTTGGAGAACAAACTCTTGTGGTTTTGTTGCTCAAACTGTTATCAAACGCTAGTTTACAACACATTTTGGTTATGAAACCTGGTTGAGAAAGCCTGGTGCAAGGGTTCAAATAATGATTACCTGTTATCAGTGAATTTCCTTCTAAGTTCCTGAGTCTGGTCAGCATGACTGGCTAACCTGTAATTCTCCTATTGTTAGATTCCTCGGGTTGCTCACTCATCTAAAATAAACTTCCAACACATAACCTATGCAGGTTGCTCCTGCCTGAGATAAATCGATTAATCTACCACGTAATAGTGCACAAGGGAAACTTGTTGCCATGATGGGAAATGAATTATACAATCTGCCATCACAATAATAAGTGTTCTCTGCTAAAATATTTAGCCTTGTTCACTTACTGGGAGGATCTTATCTCTTTCACTGTTCCCTCTTACATCCTACTAATGGCTACTCTTGGATCACATTCAAAAATGTATTCCAAGTCTATCAGTCTTTTCCCAATGAATCTCCTGGTCATCTCCTGGGGTGGCAGCCACTACCAAGACAATGACAGCATTTGGGTCCACTAAAATCCTTGTCTCCTTACTGTAATTTCATATGCTTGGGTTGACTGGTGCTACTTTGTGCTGATGGCCACTAAAGATATATTTTGTGATCATCGGGACTAGTGTTAATTACTGGCCATGATAGCTGAATACTCCCTCTTGGGTTGAATGGTCTTTATCTATCCATCTATCCATTTGTCCATCTATCCATCTATCATCTATTTGATTTTTAGACCGCCAGTCTCAGTAGCCCAACTCTGGACAGTATGCAACATTTTATAAAAACAAATACAAAATAATTTAAAACAGTTAAAATAATGGTGACAACTGTTTGGTAGAGAGCTCCAGGTTAGCCTCTCTGTGATTTGGTTTCTGCCATCTCTCTTGGCAGATGGAGGTCTGGGTCTTCCCTGATCAGAATAGAGGATACCATGTGGGAGGGAAGGGCCCATAGATGTTGATGTTAACAATTCCTTTTCCCCAACCAAAAGCCTGGTGAAAGAGCTCCATCTTAAAGCATTTAATTATCAAATGCTGGTGAGCCATCATGGAATGAGGATGTTACCATTAAGTCCTGCTTTTGGGCTATCCTGTGGCATCTGTCAGGTCATTGCTAGTCTAAATGGACCTCAAGTGTTATCCTGCATAGTCATCTCATATTTTAATATACAATAAAGGCTTATTCTAAGCTTCATTGCTGCATTGAGAGGGGACACTGATAGATCTTTCATATCTCATCTAGGCATAGTACAGTTTAGTATTTATGGAGATAGTGAGTACATCCAATGATTTGAATTTGTTAGTTCAGCTTATCCTACAAAGATCTTTTGAGCAGCAATGTAAAAATAGGCAGTGAGCTATTTCTAGGTTGGCATTAGATTACGTCTTTGATCCAGAAAACAAACAGTGTAGCTATTGCACTGTCTGGGCTATGCAGCAATGAACACCCATTCCAAGTTCAGTTTGTTATTTCTAAAATGTTATTAAACTGCCTATTATCATATAACAAGATAGGAAAGGGATTCCTTGAATTTTACAAGGATCAGATTAAAATGTACCAGTTGTTAAAAGGCTGACATACAGTGAATCCAGTTATCCTTTCATCTGCTTATTAGCTGTCCATCAATTATTAATGTGCTCAAAAATATATAATATAATAAAATGTGCGTGTGTTTCTGAGACACATGCATGCAGTTATTATTTATTTACTTTTTGATTTTTCCAGGCAGGCCTGGTTGATGAATTATTATTCTCTCAGAATTCCTGTCACAGAAAATTATTTCTAGCTGTTGCTCTGACAGGACTCTGTATGTTTACTGGTGGTGTGACAAGATGCAGAACTGGGTAAGCATTACCAGATATGGAGTTTAAGTGGTGAGAAAATACCTCACGTTGAAATTTTTTACGTGTTCGGAGACATGCAGGAAAAAAACGTAATGTTCATAAACAACGCATATATTCAAAATGTTGGTTTAGAAGTCAGGTAGTAATAGAGGAATTGGTGCTTTCTCTATAATTGCAGTATTTGAAATGTAAGGCTTGGTGAGTTTCTTCCATTATACAACCCTTTCAGTTATGACACAGTGAAAGATTTCCCTCAGTCATTTGTTCTTGTAGGTTTGATAGAACCAGAGCCTGTATAAATGTATGAAATACTTCATTTTAGCAATTACAAACAATCAATTGGTATCACTGGATGATCTCAAAATTTAATACTAGATACAGGTAAGGACTGTAGACTGCAGTAATAGTCTCTAGAAAATTCTAGAAAACAAAATTCATATAACGCCTTTTTAAAATATAAGCAATAAAAAATCCATGAAACAGTTTGCAAGCTTTGAATTGCACAAGAGTTCTCCTAAACACTTCATGGGTCTGAATATTAAATTAAAAATTAAAAATGGGAGAGACAGAAAACAGATATTGCAGATCATGCTGGAAAGGCCTCAAGTGTGCAGCTTGGAAAAACTTAACGTGGAAACCATATGTTTAGAGTTTCTTAACTGGTAAGATGGTATTAGATGTAAAGGTTTTCAAATTGTACCAAATACTGGTGGAACAGAGGGGGAAAGATAGCATTCTCCCACTGAAAAGATAAATGTCAAATATCAGAGAGCATCCCTGGGATATATCCTCAGAAAGTAAAAGTCTCTTGTTTCCTTATTTTTAACCAAAGATTGGTCTGTCAGAGGCTCTATGTTATTATATGCTGTTATGGAATAAAATGTTTTGAATTGTTCGTGAGATTTTATCATTTGAAAATCTTCCCAGTCAACAAACTCTAAAGGAGGATGCAGAGAAAGCAGAAAGGCTCAGCGCCTATTTTACATCTGTTTTTTCCCCACAGGTCAAAGGGTTTAGGCACATCTAGAGATGGCAGTAGCCAAAGGATAGTGTCTGGGTGGCAGGTTGACATGGACAGAGAGGTTGTTGAGAGGCATTTAGCTGCACTGGATGAGTTCAAATCCCCTGGGCCGGATGAAATGCACCCGAGAGTGCTCAAAGAACTTTACAGAGAACTTGCACAATCCTTGTTCATCATCTTCAGGACCTTTTTAAGGACTGGAGATGTCCCTGAGGACTGGAAGAGAGCAAACGTTATTCCGATCTCCAAAAAAGGGAGGAAGGATGACCCGGGAAACTACAGACCAGTGAGTCTGACCTCTGTTGTAGGGAAGATAATGGAGCAGATATTAAAGGGGGCGATCTGCAAACATCTGGAGGACAATTGGGTGATCCAAGGAAGTCAGCATGGATTTGTCTCCAACAGGTCCTGTCAGACCAACCTGGTTTCCTTTTTTGACCAAGTGACAGGTTTGCTGGATCATGGGAATTCAGTTGATGTCGTTTACTTGGATTTTAGTGAAGCTTTTGATAAGGTTCCCCATGATGTTCTGATGGATAAATTGAAGGACTGAAATGTGGATTTTCAGATAGTTAGGTGGATAGGGAATTGGTTAGAGAACCGCACTCAAAGAGTTGTTGTCAGTGGTATTTCATCAGACTGGAGGGAGGTGAGTAGCGGGGTACCTCAGGGCTCGGGGCTCGGTCCGGAACTTTTTAACATATTTATTAATGATCTAGATGATGGGGTGGAGGGACTGCTCATCAAGTTTGCAGATGACACCAAATTCGGAGGACTAGCAAAGAGTTCAACGAGATCTGAACACAATGGAAAAATGGGCAAATGAGAACAAGATGCAATAAAGATAAGTGTAAAGTTCTGCATCTGGGTCAGAAAAATGAAAAGCATACCTACTGGATGGGGATACACTTCTAGGTAACACTGTGTGTGAACGAGACCTTTGAGTACTTGTGGATTGTAAACTAAACAAGAGCAGGCAGTGTGATGCAGCGGTAAAAAAGGCAAATGCCATTTTGGGCTGTATCAACAGGGGCATCACATCAAAATCACAAGATGTCATAGTCCCATTGTATACGGCACTGGTCAGACCACACCTGGAGTACTGTGTGCAGTTCTGGAGGCCTCACTTCAAGAAGGACATAGATAAAATTGAAAGGGTACAGAGGAGAGCAATGAGGATGATCTGGGGCCAAGGGACCAAGCCCTATGAAGATAGGTTGAGGGATTTGGGAATGTTCAGCCTGGAGAAAAGGAGGTTGAGAGGAGACATGATAGCCCTCTTTAAGTATTTGAAAGGTTGTCACTTGGAGGAGGGCAGGATGCTGTTCCCATTGGCTGCAGAGTTCCCATTGGCTGTCCTCTCCTCTGCAGCCAACAGAAACAGCATCCTGCCCTCCTCCAAGTGACAACCTTTCAAACTGCATAACGACGAATTCCACTATTTAAAATGGCGATTTTTCATTCAGCAAACAATTTGCTACATGGATCCCGGTGTGGAATGGCCCTGGATTATCCCTCTGAATTATTTACTGCAGATATCCCAGTACCAAAGGGAAAATTATTTTTAGAAATTGTAGAGTTATGCTGTGATAATACATATTCTTTTCCTCCCTAAAGAGGAGGAGACCTCTTGAATAATGCCAGTCATTTAGTTCTGAAGGTGATACAGTCCAATTAACACTTATGAGATGCTGACAAGCTTAGTTTACCCCTCCTGAGCAGATGGATTTACAAAGGTTTACAACGTGGTAGCCTAAGAAAAAATAAGTAGTTATTTGTCAGTTCAGACTGGTAAACAGAATCATCTCAAAACTGTTTGTTAAAAAGCACAATCATTCCCTAGTCACATTTGTAGAACTTAATTACTGGCCATGCTCCCACTGACAATAGTAGGGAAAATCTTGTTGTGCCTCATTCCCTCTTATCTAGAAGTAATTAACACTGGTTATATATGTATATGTATATGTATATATGTATATGTTACCTGCAGGAGCCTTATGTTTATATAAGTGTATTTCCTTGATTGATTGATTTAATCTTGATTTACAAGTTAAGAGAAGTAAATGAATTCAAGATTTAGATTTGGCTTCTGATTGGAGGACCTTGGTGCAGCAGTGCAGGCTAATGCCTGAATTGTTAATGGTTCATCTATATCATATTCTGAACATCAAGTAGCTAAAGTATTGAATTTAAATATTTTAGGTACTCTAGGATATTTTTGATATTATTCAGATACAAATCAGTTTTCTTTTATTTAGTTATCAGGACAGTCTTATGATGGAGATGATTTTTTTTTTAAATAACTGATGCTAAAATAGTTATTGATTTATCTATTTACTAGTAATCAAGCCCGCTGCAGCTAAATGCAGCGGGCGATAGGCACTTACTGTGGGTGGCTGTTTCTTCAGTGTCTGTGTTTCTGCGTCGGTAGTCCGATGGGCGGTGGCTGGCTTGGTCGCGTTCTCTCGGCGGCGGCAGCCTGATGCGGCGAGAGGCGCTTCGCGACTCTCGCCGCGTCAGGCCGCCAGGCAGGGAGCGCCCGGCAGCCGCGCTTCGCGCGACTGCCGGGGGCTCCCTCGGGCGGAGGCCTGACGCGGTGAGAGGCTGACGCGGCGAGAGGCTGGGAATCAGAGGGAATTCCTCCGATTGTCTGTCGTGAGGAAGGGTCCAATCCGGACCCTTCCTCATCACGGACAAATCCCACCTCAAGGCCCCTTAACCGTTTATTTAGTCCGTGGCGCCCGCGGCGCCACGGGCGGTTTAAAGATACTAGGGCTAGATATGTATTCTGAACTTTGCTGTATATTTACAAATATCCTTATTTCTTTACCAGAGGCTACAGAATTTCACAAAGAGATAAAGCAGAAAGCAATAGGTCTTATTTTAATGGTGGCTTATTAAAGGTTAATGAAGTATTTTATGACCATTAATTAATCAGGCTTCAAGTCTTATCAGGTAGTTATTAAAATATCAAGTTTATTATATGAATTGTAAAACTGCAACACAGAACTTAAATGACCTGATTAAGGTCACGTAATCAATCAGCACCAGAATAGGAGCAGGTACTCCCAAATGATCTTTAGTCATTTTTGACATTTGTGGAAGAAAAGGGAAATGGCAGTATAATTCTAAACCAAGCTGTCTCTCGATTGCAGTGGACTTAGAATAGGATAACAAGTAAGAGTTGGCTATGTACACGTTCTTGTTACCCCCCACAATCCTTCAGCTGCACTCCCAACTTTAATCAGAGTGGAAATTCAACAGAGTAGCCATTTTGATAAAACTTTTTAAAAAAAATTGTATGGGTTTTTAATTGTTAAACAATATTGTGAGTAAAGTCATTTCAGGAAAAAAAGAAATGTGGTAAACTGGGAAGCAAATTCATGCAAAGGAGCAGCTGAGAACCCAATCAGTAGCAAAGTGAATTAAGGTGAGCAATAACATGAGCCAGAAAGTGCACAATCCTAAATAGAATCTTACCTTTCTAAGTCTAATGAAATTAATAGGATTAAAACAGTGTAGCTTTGTTTAGGATTGCCCTGTCAGTCTTCTAGGTGATTCTGATAAGCCACAAGAAAAATTGACAACAAAAGACGGAAGCAAACAACCCAACCTGTATATACAAAATATATTTTAAATTTGTTAAACATTTATCAGATGATATGACCATATAAAAAGGTAAAGGTATCCCCTGTGCAAGCACCGAGTCATGTCTGACCCTTGGGGTGACGCCCTCTAGCGTTTTCATGGCAGACTCAATACGGGGTGGTTTGCCAGTGCCTTCCCCAGTCATTACCGTTTACCCCCCAGCAAGCTGGGTACTCA
Organism: Paroedura picta; assembly: GCF_049243985.1. Lineage (NCBI taxonomy): Eukaryota > Metazoa > Chordata > Lepidosauria > Squamata > Gekkonidae > Paroedura > Paroedura picta. The sequence goes on along the minus strand of NC_135377.1, from coordinate 54,938,409 downwards.
TTTTACCGACCTCGGAAGGATGGAAGGCTGAGTCAACCTTGAGCCGGCTGCTGGGATCGAACTCCCAGCCTCATGGGCAAAGCTTTCAGACGGCTGCCTTACTACTCTGCGCCACAAGAGGCTCTATGACCATATATGGTCATGCAAAAAACCCCAATGGCCAATGATGGGCCTAGAGGGGTGGGAAGGGGAGGGGCCTTGGATGAGCATACACACAGCTATGCTTCCCAACCATATTCTGCATGATCATACCATTTCTGGGGGTTTCTGAAGAATGTTTCAGAGGTTTCTCAGCAGTAAAAAAGTTGAGAAAAGTTGACCTTAGAGCAGCTTTTTGGTGTAGTGGTTAGGAGAATGTGACTGTAAGCCGCTTTGAGCCTCCTTCGGGTAGGGAAAAGCGGCATAAAAGAACCAACTCTTCTTCTCCTAATGCTAAAAAATAATACACCTCCAGCCATTCCTCACCTTCTGGCTCTCTGTTGCCTTCTCACACTTCTTAGCACTCCGCATGCCTGCTTGAAACTGGTGGAAAAGAGCAACACGCTTTACACATGAGTCTCCTCCATCTGTCAATCACCTTTCTCCATGTTTTAAAGGGTCCACAGTACCAGCTGCTTTTTTTAAGTAAAACTTCTCCATTGAGACGCCTATGCGTCTAATCATAGATGCATAGTGCTTTTTTAATGCCACCCCTTTTGGAATCATGAGCCTTGAATCTTTTAAAAATTAATCTTGAGCATGATTTCTTTCTTTTTTGGAGGGGGGGGCTATAGAGAGACATGCTTTGTGTTTTAACTGGAGGGGGGGTGCTTTGCCTGAATGATTTAACACCTATTCATTGCTCCAGGCAGTTTGCTTCAAAAAAAAAAAAGAATCCTGTCCCCAGGAGGAAGGAGAGGGAAGTGGGTGTGAGGGTGGGAACCGGCGGTGGAGATAGCGCTACTTCAGCTCTGCACATTTTCTTGGTATGTAGCTTGCTGGTTGCTCTCCTCTAGCTTGCACTATATCGTTTTGGGAATCCACTTTATGCGATTCCCCACATAGCACTTTAAAATGGGGGATGTAGCTACCAGTTTGCTGCTTGGATGCTGGATGTTGGCAATATCGTACAAAACATCAAAAATATGGTATGCAAAAGGTAAGCATTACCTATATTTATCGGGTGTATAATGGCCCTAAATATTTGGCATGGGGAGACTTTAGAGAGATATCTGGAGATATACTAATAGGAGCCTCTTCTTTGAAAAACAGACTAGGCTGCAGAAAATGGTGGAACTTAAGGGCAAATCAGCAGGAATTGGCTCTTGTTCACCCTCCTATTCAAACTTACCCTCTTGTTCAAGCACATATTCATGTATCAGGTACAGTAATGTCTGCCAGTCTAACATTTACATTACAGCTCTCTGAACCATATATCCCCTTGTTGCCAAAGGTTCTCCACCTCTATAACATAAGAAAAACACTGTGGGGCCAGACCAGTAGCCCATCAAATCCTGCCCTCTGTTCCAAAGAACAATCAAAACAGTTTGCTTGGAAGACCTAGCAAGCAGTGCTTAGAAGCAAAGGCCTTCTGCCAGTGCTGACTCCTAGCTGTGGTAGTAAAAGGTTTGTAGCCTCTGTATGTGGAAGTTCCCTTCTCTTTTTAAAAAACATCTGCATTCATGGCCACACTCCACCAGCAGTAAATGTCACAATTAAATTACTCATTGAGTAAAGAAGTATTTCCTTTTTTCTGTCTTGAAGCTATTACCCATCTGATTTATTGGGTGCTCCCAAGTTCTAGCATTATGAAGAAATATGGGAGAAAAAGCTCTCTTCAGTCACTGTCACTACCCTGTGCATAATTTTATAAAACTCTATTTCGTCGTCGTCGTCCCCCCCCCCATTAATCTTTTTGCTAAACTGAAAATCCCTAGACTCTTTAGGTTCATCATAGGAAAGGTGCTCCACCCCTTAATCATTTTGGTTGCCCTCTTCTGGACCTTCTGAGCAGTTGAGGGTGGTACAAGAAGATGAGGGAAGAAATCTGTTCGGTGAACTCTGTCTATTCACAGTCCAGAGGAGTCAATCTGACACTGTGAATTCAATTGGTGTGTAAGAAATACGTAGCAATCATAGAAGGGCATATTTGAACCAGATGCAATCATGTGATGGGAGAGAGTATGGAATGAGAACAAAACTGAATGCTTGTTCTAAGCTAGATATTTCTGGGGCAGAATGGAAGACTTGTGTATTTGATATTAAAGTTCATATTTTAAATGATTTTCACAGATTATTTTTAATTATGTTATTTGAACTGTTATATACTGCATAAAAAGACCTTAGCCTTTTTTTGTGACAGGCTAACATTTTTGGAAGATATCCGCTACTGATGTATAGCACTAAAATCATACCTTGATTTCTCAGACATTTTGGCTCTTCTGTTAAGTATAGGAAGACTGATGAACACAAGTATCACAGCAATCAGGTGATTCCGCTAAGAGAGCAAAGGTTAGGAATTAGTTTTCAAAATGTTGAAAATGTGACTCTGGAACATTAAGTACATCTCTCAGTTTTCTCAAATTGTCACAAAAATTTAGAATGTGTATGCTGCAATGATGACAGCTGTTAAAGAACAGTTCAATATTAGTACATGGAGTGCCCCCAGATGTTAATGCAATGGCATTGTCCCTCAGCTGTTGTTTTTTGTTTGCGTTTCCAGATTAATGGCTCATGCAAAAAAAAAAAAAGAAGAAGAATTCTTCTAATGTGCTTTCAAATGGTGAAAGTTGTCCTTTAGATCAGTGGTCCCCAACCACCGGTCCGTGGACCAGTCAGTACTGGGCTGCGGCTCCTCATTGTCCTCTTCCCTAGCTGCTGCCTCAGGGGCTGCCCTGCCACTCTGCCGCTGGCTCATCTTTGGTGCTCTCTGGCAGCTGCCATGTCTGGGGCTCCCCCTCGGCGTGGCACTACGCAGCTGCTGCTGGCAGCACCCCCCAGTGGGTGGTGGGAAGTCAGGGGCACTGGTGGGAAAGCAAGTAGAGCAGGGGCTCAGGCATCAGTAGCAATGTTGTTCAGCAAAAGACTACCCCCCACCCTGGTTCTCAGTAAAAATTGTAAAGCGTTGACCGGTCCCCGGTGATAAAAAGGTTGGGGACCACTGCTTTAGATTATATAGTGAATGTGAAAACACAAAGAGCAGCCACCATTAAGAGCAGCCTCTGACTGAAGTAGCAGCAGGCTGCCAAATCGGGTGCGACGGCCTGGGAGTGTGTGTGCTGGGTGCATGCACAACGTCCTGCGTGGAGGCGGGGTCACAGGAGCACCTTATAAGGCACTCAGCCTCTCCATCCAAGACACTGGTGGGACAGCTTCCTGCCCTCCCTCCCCATGGAGGTTGAACCTGTTGTTGTCGTGGGTTTATTGGTTATAAAGCTATTTACATTATGTCCTCCATTTTATCCACACAACAATTCTACAAGGTAAATTAAGCTGAGAATGTGTGACTGATCCAAGGTCACCCAGAAAGTTTTGATGGCATGAGGCAGGATTCAAACCCAATTTCCCAGATACTTGTCTGGCATTCTTAACCGCTACACAACATTGCCTCTTGAACCAATCAATTTCAGAGTCTTGCACAATAGCAATAGAATACAAACAAGAGCTATCCAGTGAAGTGTCTCCCACCTTGCATTTGGTCAGTTCTTAGAAAGAATTTAGAGTAAAAGGCACAGTTAAAAGCAAGTTTTAAAAAGCTGTTCAGACCTGTCAAGGACAAATGACTAATTACAAAGCAGATTATAGCAGTGAGTAATGAATCGTCTTCTTTCTAAGTAACTGATACTTGAGACTTTCTGCATGACTAGATTAGAAGAAGAGAAGAAGAAGAAGAAGAAGAAGAAGAAGAAGAAGAAGAAGAAGAAGAAGAAGAAGAGTTGGTTCTTATATGCCACTTTTCCCTACCCAAAGGAGGTTCAAAGCGGTTTACAGTCGCCTTCCCATTCCTCTCCCCACGACAGACACCCTGTGGGGTGAGTGAGGCTGAGAGAGCCCGGATATCACTGCTCGGTCAGAACAGTTTTATCAGTGCCGTGGCAAGCCCAAGGTCACCCAGCTGGCTGCATGTGGGGGAGTGCAGAATCGAACCCAGCATGCCAGATTAGAAGTCTGCACTCCTAACCACTACACCAAACTGGCTCTCATTACTGCAAACTATGCTTGTAAACTCCATTTCAAATGCATCCTAACAGCTCTCTTCTAGTTAGTTTGCAGCTAACAAACTTAAGTGACACCCCATTTATTGTGTGGATCTAAGCAAGTAGCATAAATGAGCTTTTGAGGCCTTTATGTCATATATGAGTACGTCATATATGAGTACGTCATATACGTCATATATGAGTAATCTGGTAGTCAACGGAATGTCAACGGAATGTAAAAACCTGAAATAAATGCTTTCAGATGTTTCCAATGCCCTCATGAAGACATCAGAAAAATGAACACAGTAGATCTTTCTATAGTTTATTAAGTAATCTCTGCCAAGGAAAGGAGGTTGGAAGGCCTGTTCAGTTGGGTCCTTCTTATAGACTTCCCTTACAGAAACAAAATTGTTGCCTGCACACCTCGGCATTCCATAAGACTTGTGATGTTCCTCCCATCTTCCAGCCATCATTTACCATCTTATCACTCATTGTCCTGGATTTTCTAACTAGATGTTAAATTTTTAGAAGTATCTGTGAAAGTATTGCTACGAAGCCATTACTATACTGAAGCCAAGGCATGATGAAGGAAGCCACTTATGGGCATGTATCTATGGCCAATTTGATCAACTTGAGTCTTAGATCAATTTATGTCTTAGCCACATCCTAAAACCTTGTATAGTTAAAATAAAGTAAGATAATGAGGAAGAACCACAGTGGCCATCAATAACAAAAGATACATTAGTAGTGGACAGACAATAATGGCAGACACAGAAGAGTAGGAGATTGAGTAAAGGTCCTGATCAATAACTTGAGAGACTGAAGTGGGAGGGGACACAGTGGGAAGAACATCTTGGCCAGCTGTAACATTCTGCTGACCATTTTCTTTTCTTGTCGTGTTACAGGTATAAGGCTTGGCTGTGGATAAAGTTGTGAGCCCTTTGACTTTTCACTCATAGCAAATGCATTTGAATGAATCAGCTAATGCAACACAGATCGACCCAAAACATTTCTTTATTTATTTCATGTCTACCCCTCCTTTCTCCCCACTGGGACTCATAGTAGCTTGTTCTCCTCTCATCTGTTTTGTCCTTTGCCGTAAGCCCCCCTGGACTGGACTCAGAAGCAGACACCACAGTGGAAGACCAGGAGAAGCCAGAGATCATTCTAAGGAACGAACAGCAGACTCAGGGTATGCCAGACACTAAGGGGCTTTACGCACCGGGATCTTTGTAGCAAATTGGTCACTGAATGAAAAATCGCCATTTAAAATAGTGGAATTCGTCGTTATGCATACCTGCCTTTGTAGTGGAATCCAGTTGCGTTTTGTAGCGTTTCCCACAGGCTTCCGGTCTCGGCAGAAATTGCTAGAAAGGAAGCGCTATTGCCGAGCTCGTCCCGCCCCTGGCCGTCAAGCAGCCAATGGGCAGCCGTTAGCATGCTCCCAAACAGCCCCTTTCCCTTTAAGAAAGGTTTAAAAAAAAAAAAAAAAACAGACCCATTGCAACGAATCTGTGTTAATTCGTTGCAACGGAGAGACCCATCCAGCTGCCTGGTGTGTTTGAGCTGTCGTTTGATCGTTGCCACGCTCCCTCCGAGTGAAAAAAAAAAATCCCCCCCCCTCCTCTCACGGGCCCGATTTTCGGCTGAATGAATGTGTAAAAAATAAAGGGATAATACATCAGCAAACGGGCTTCTCTGTTCTTTGTGCTTAGTGAACAAGTGACTGAAGGGGAGGGACTGAAGCCGGAGAAGCCTCTAAACTGAAAGAGGCTCGCTGGTGCGTTTATCCCCGCTCGCTCGGAGAAAAAAAAATGCCGATCGCTTCGCCGGAAGATCAGAGAAGAGAACCAGGGGGAGGGACTTTGTAGAAACCGCAACAATGTTAACGCACAGGTCTTTTTCGCTAGTGTTGCAGATTGGTTGCAGGAGTGTATCGCTTTCCGGAGGGTGAATCCACTTTTGGGGATTTCCCTGAAAGCGCTACAAGGAAGCGCTTTTTGCAGATTGGTTTCAGGTGTGTGGCAGATTGTCGACGACGTTGTGCATAACAGCAAATCAGTAGCGTTTTCAATTGGCAACCATTGTGCTATTTTGAAGGCGTGCAAAAAGCCCCTAAGTGTACTTGTAAACTTTAAAGGGACTGCATAAAACAACCTGGAAAACATCTGAGGAGCAGGGAACAGTTCAGTTTGTGCAATTTTCACAGGGAACAGAAAGCATAAGTTTTAAATGACTGTTTGAACCACTATGAATTAACATGAACTGCTTTAAATGTTTGTGGAAGTTTGCGATGGTAGACCCATCAAGAACTTGTGTTTGTAAAGCATGAACAGAGCACAGCTCGTGGAATATTTTGCTTTGTGGTTCAGTTCACGCCCACCCCAACATGACACCACAGGACTCCCTCCAGACCCCTGGATCCTGAGGCCTCAGTCAAATGACCAACTCCTGAACGCTTAGCTCCTACATGCTGAAATCCAAGGCCGCCAGTCCGCTGGCTTGTAACACCAGATCCTAGACTTCTGGTTCCCTGAGTGTTCCCCTACCCTGTGCAAATAAACAGAGAGGAGGCTATTCAGCAGTCTGTGAGGAGGCTCTTCAGCAGTGAGGTGCCAGTCTGGCAGCCCATGTTTCAGCTGCTAGTCAGATCACTGCTTATATGTCAGAAGTCCTCTGCAGGATTGTGGCTTTATCCAGCCCTGGCCAGATGAAGCGCACTGTCTGTCTTCAAGTTAAGCCCTGGGTTATACAGGAAGCCTTGCTTGTTCACCTTTTTATATCATTATTTATAATATATATTATTTCAGGTATAAGGCTTGGCTGTGGACAAAGTTGTGTGCTCTTTGACTTTTTTGCCTGGCCAAAAGCCACCCAGCAAGATTCCATAGCACACTAGAGATTCCAACAAGCGTCTCCCAGTTCCTATTCTAATACTCTGACACCACATTAAGCTAACTCGCCTCTGTTCTGTGGTTAATTAGTTGACTTATTTACATTGGGTGGTTCTTCTGAGCCATTTTTGGTTCTTTCATGTAGAAAAAATAGGATATAAATATTTTGAAGAAATAAGAAAGCATTCAATGTGATGGATCTGAGCTTTGACATGTCTCTGTTTTTGCCTCCTTGTTTTCTAATTTTGAATGGATGTGGTTTGATAAGCCTGAATTGACCCAAAGAATACATGTCATTTTTCAGTATATTGTCACAGCTTCTCTGTGTTCCTGTAATTGCTAAGTCAATTGCTGATTTGAACTCTTGTCATTTTCTGTATTGTTAACTTGTTCAGCTAGCTTATCTTTATCAGGTGGCAGAGATAAGCAGCTTCACTAACATTTGTGATTAATAGTCTTTCTCTTTTTATGTGCCTGGTTTCTTGGCAAGGTTGTATTTTATCATATGACATATAAACAGACCACCAGGTTTTTGATTGTGTGCTTTGCTGCTGAAGGTCAATGAACCAGAATGACTTGGTTTGAGCTTATTAAAATATTTTGTTGGTGTTGCAGTTTTGAAATTGCTGAGGTTTGAACCTACGGTGAAATCTCTCCTATCAGGAGAACAACTTTCTCTTTGACCATGCAGGCTAGCTGTACAGGACAGCTCCTCTGAACATGAGCAGAATGTACTTCCCTTATCAATGAATAATTACAAGAGAACCTACACTCTGGTATAAAAGATGGGCTTTTTAGAGGAGGGGCATGCCTTCCAAAGGGTTTTAGCCCTTATGTTGCTCATTCTATAAATCAGCCACTGCTTCTTTAGAATGATAAGGCAAGGTATTAAGATTTCAGATCCAAATATCATCCATCTGTCCTCCTCTGCCCAAAAATCTAGTCACCCTGTCTGATGCTGTGAAAAAAACAGCATGACAGGAAGAAAAGGAAGCCATGCCATAGGAGATGGGAGAGGCCATGGGTCTCTGTTCTTAATTCCTCTCGTAAAAGTGCCAAGAACAGAAGGCTGAGCACCATTCCCTTTCTGAACCAAGTATGAAGCATTATGGTAGAGGGTCTCCTTGGTATGTAGAAGGTCAGAGGTTCAATGCACAGTATCTCCAGTTAAAAGGGACCAGGTACTAGATGATGTGAAAGACCTATGCCTGAGACCCCAAAGAGCTGCTGCCAATCAGGCTGATGTTGATGGACCTATGGTGTGTTTCAGTATAAGGCAGTTTCATGTGTGTTCACGATTGAGATAGTCTTTCTCTTCTCAGTTGCCTGCTCCTTGTATGAGACAAAAGGAGAAGATATTAAGCTCTTATTTCCAAGGATTTTTTTTTCTAACTCCTGTTCCTGTTTTTCATTTCAGAGGTTTTTGATTATAAAAAGCACAACTTTGACTACTTAAACTTTTTTTTCTCTACTACATTTGTATCCTATCCTTCCTCAAAGAAGCTAGAGTAGCACCCAGGTTCCCATTCTCATTTTATGCTCTCAACAATCCAGTAAAGTAGTTTAGGCTGAGAAAATGGCACAGAGACATTCAGCATGCTTTCATAACAGAGTAAGGATTTCAACCTGGGGTCTTCCAGATCCTAGCCTGACACTACTACACCACACATTCATTTGGACCAGGCCTGTACGGTGAGCATGAGTTATAGCAAATGATCATAGTGACAACATACTCTAAATTGGGTTTGTTAATGCAGGATAAGAACAGTCTTATGGGAATGTTCTATAGTAATCCCCCCCCCCAGATTAGTCCACCAAGGACCTATTTGTCTGTTGCCTCAACTCCAACATGATGGTTCAACCCAGGAAGCCTGTCATAATGTTGTCCTACCAAAGGAGTGCAAATTAATTCATCTACAAAAAAGAACAAACTGCTTTCTTTTTCTATTATGTAGTTTTGTTGAAATTGTGCAGCTTTGTTGTTGTTGTGTAGGGGTTCTAGTGATAACACCTTAAATTAAGGAGGGACACGAGATTCACCACAGAAGAAATCTAATGCTGTTTTCCTATAGAATCTGTAGCTTTTCCACAGCCTGCTAACAAACACAGGAGTGTTCAAGCACCTGCTGAAATTTATGGTTTTATTTATGCTGACCATGGTTCTCGCTTGCAAGTTATTCCAGCTGAAGATGTGATTGATTGTATTGCCACTGTCACCTCAGACTACCATGCGGGCTGGCATCTACTCGCTCACCCAGAGCTAAAAGAATCTTACTAGCACAGCTGACACTAATTTCTGCTTTTATTGGCAATCTCAGTAAGAGAGGTCAAGGACTGAATAGAGACACTACCTGAACCACTCTCTTATCCTTAGAAGTGGCCTCTCCTGGTCAGGGCTTCGGTATATTGAAGGATTATTGCCTGTACTCTACTGTACCTGCTCCATGGATAAATTGAGAATTTCAATCTTCAGTGCTGTCAATCCAGAAACTTTTATGAGGGATATAGCCACTCTACAAAAAAAATGTAAAGAAAGAAAACTGTTATTTATTGACTCTGTCAGAAGTTGCAGTAAACTCATTTTGGTTTTACATCTGTGTCACAACCTGCTTGCTCTTTGCTTCAGAAGATACATTTGAGAGCATAGAAGCCCAAGATGAGGGGAAAATGTGCATTGTTGCCATTTTTAGCTTTGTGTCATTTCACAGAATATCTGACTATGATCCTCCATAAGTACTTCAAACATATAGGCCCTCCTCAAGCTGGAGTTGCCAATCAGGCAACAAGAGGTTCAGAATGTCATTAAGGAAGCCAGGGGTCTAAGTTGCAAGGAAGCACAATGGACTGGATACAACTATCCACAGATGCAAAGTTTTGGATTGTTTTTGCGTTCTCCCACCACTATCCCTGGCCTCAGCAGTTCTTTCTGTTACTGGGGAAGTTTATGGGGCTTACATGTCTTGTACTATACATGTTATGATGCTGCACAGAGGAGAGAAAAGGGTACAAAATCATTCTCTGCTGCTGACAGTAGAAACGGTAATTTCACAGCCTTCTGCACTGAAGCCTTCCAACCAGCATGGCTATCAGTCCATGTCCCAGGGACAGAAAGGACTTTGTCAGGGAGAAGAATGCAGGATAAGACTGTGACTATCAATACTTTCTACTGATGGACTGCTGGATCCAACCCACAATAAAAGCTTACTATCCCATATGCAACTGCAGATTCAGGAATCTTTCCCAATAATTATTAAGGAAACTTTGGCATCATATCGACCAAGTTATAATATCAGGATATAACATATGTAATAATTTCCTTTGACAGGAAAATATTATTTAACATGACCTTTTGTATCCTAGCTCACTGAAATTGGATTGGGATTGTACATAGTGCTGGGTCATTGTTACCAAAAATGCACACAAGACACATGTATATTTATAGAGTGGGGAATGGCTTGCAAGTGGTTGGTAACATAGTGAATGGATCATTTGCCAATGTTTACAAGGTAATTTAATCCTCTAGAACTCAAGGCAGGCAGCCAAATAGTTATAGTAACATAACAAGCAGTCTTTATTTGTAAGAAAATAATAAAAAGAAATAGACAAACTTATATCAGGCACAATAACAGTGGATCAGATTGAAAGAGGGGAAAGGGTTGCAGTAGGCATATTTACGAGTCCTGGAGAGCAGAGAGGCAGAGGTATGACAGAACCAGCCAGCAGCGTGAAAGGTAATCTGAATGGGTCCTGGATCAGAAGCATATTTTGGCTTAGTAAAGCCAGAGTTTTTATATCTTTTTTGGGAGGATGGGGTCTTGCTTGGCTCATGATGAAGGGCGTGGTAGAGGAATGATGGAATTTTCCATGGGTGAGAAATTGGGAAATGGCCTGTCTGAGTCCAGAGATGGGTGCTGATGAGCTCAAAGAAAGGAAACCATCATGTCTCAATAGGTCTAGCTTTTTGGGTGGGTGAGTGATTTCCCCTGACAGATTGCCTTCAGTTGAGTCAGAGGTGAGAGACAAAGGAGAATGCTGAGAAACCTCTAGGCAAACTTGTCTCTGCTGGCTACTTGATCAGCAATACAATGGGGGTGGGATGCAAGCCATGTATCAGGCTGCAGCTATCATGTTGAATCTGTGGCTTGGAACAGGAGAGGCTTCTCTCTGACCATTTATGCACTGGAGATTTCATGCTTGGCTGCAGGCTTGAGTTTTAGTCGTGGCAGGTTGCCCCACCTCTTTCTGCACCCACATGGGGGAGCATTTGGCCCCGTGCACCTTATCTGCCCCCAATTTTTGCTCCTGCACAGGAATTGGGACCATGAAGTTCCCAGTGCATAAACGGTCTCTGTAGTAACCACTGCCACTACTGACCTTCATACAAAATTGCCCAGAGACTCCCAGCTTCCCTTTTCAATTTTGAGGCCTTGCCTCTCTGTGTCCTACAGCTTAGCACCTGCCCACCAAAGGGACAATTTACTGGTTCACCCCAGACAAATAGCTGTTTGCCACTGCTACCCTTTCTCCAATTGAAGCCTCTTTTACAATAGGATTTCTGAGGTGGTGAAGGTCTATGTGCTGCAAAGAACCACAACCAGCATCCAAAGTTATACTTATGAAAACGAATTATTTACAAGCATAATTTAGCACAACAACAGATTGAACAAATAGATTGTATAGAATTTAGTTCAACATAAATCCTCTACCTGCTCCTTTCCCATGCCCTACCAGATATTAAAATATAGGACAGGCTCCTTAGCTTAGTAAATTGCAGCTATTGACAGAGGTTCCATTATCTGAAGCTTCTGTTCCCTCTCTCCTAGTCACCCACATGCTTCCTCCTGCTACAATAGCAGCAGTGGTGGCAGTGATCCCAGTCACCCAGCTGCTTCCCCAATTCATAGCAGTGGCTGTCCAGGAATTACAATGGATCTCCCAAGTAAAGAGATCAGTTTTCCTTAGGTTTGTCAGATTCAGGTTGGAAAATTCTGGGAGATTTGGCGTTGTAACCTTGAGGGGATGAAGTTTGGGGAGGGAAGCAACCTCAGCAGGGTATAATGCCATACGGTCCTTATCCAAATTGGTCATTTTCTTCAGGAGAACAGCTCTGTCAGCTGGATGATTGGAAACCCTAGTTCCCATGGAGAAAATGGCTGGTTTAGAGGCTAGAGGCTATGGCATTATACCTTTCTGAGCTGCAGCTTCTGCTCAAACCCCATGGTACCCATATTCCACCCCTCAAATATCCAGAAATTTCACAACCTGGAGTTGGTAACCCTATATCATTTTTACCCAATAGCTAACCTACCTTTATCTGCCCCTCTATCTTTGGTTTTCCATCTCCTCAGCTCTCAAACGCAACCCCTACTTAACAAAGCAGTAGTATTTCTCCATAATAGATACCAAAGCAGTTTCTTCTCTCCTCCTTCTTATCCATACTACAGTCCCATGAGGTAGGTTAGGCTTAAAGTATGTGTCTTTAAGCTAAAAGGACCTAGTGAGCTTCAACAGCAAAATGGCACCTGAACTTAGCCTTATTCTGTAACTTTCACAGGCCTTATTTTATAACTTTAACAGCTAAACCATATGGACTTTTATAGGATGGCTGCTGGTGAACAATAGCAAGCAGCCAGTCCTACTTGAGTCATGCAAGTCAGATGGCATCAAGTCACCTAAGTCTCAACCTCCAGGTGGGACCCAGAATTACAACTGAATTCCAGATATCTGTCTCCCTGATTAACATGTCTGATTTGGAAGGTGTACTTTGTGGCATACTCCCATGCTGAGGCCTCTCCCTTAATCCAATCCTACACTCCTCAGACTTTATCACAAATTCTCCAGAAATTCTCCACAAATTCTCCACAAATTTCCCAGTCTAGAGTTGGCAACTCTAGCTAGGCCTGGTAACTATGAGTTTTCTCTCAAAGGCTTTTTAGTGATAGAGTCAAGCTCTATCAGCCACTGAGGGAAACCTATTGCTTAAAGCTACAGATCCTCCATTTATCATTCTATGATTTTTTAAGTGGTCCAGTGTATTTTTTTTTACATTTTACATTTTTTCTGCAAACCTAAGGCCCTTTTCAGGTTTGTAGAAAGACCTGTCTTGCCCACTCACAGCTCCAGTCACTGGATTTAAGTATCCAAAGTTTTGGCTACGGACACATTTCAGTATGCGTAGACTCTGAAAAAATATCAATGAATCCATGACTATGATGTAGCTCTCTTCATTGATTTGTCATGGAATACTCCAATAAATTGAACCTACTATTCTGTACAAGTGCCATAGCTGTGAAAGAATCATTGCCATGTCATGTCACAGTTTAAACATCTCCTGTGTACTTTTCCTCTTTCAAAAACAGTTAAATGTCAATGTACAATCAGTCCCATTTATTGTTGTGTTTAACCTAAAGATTTTAACTGTTGATAGAAGAATAAAATGGCAAATGGTATTGTCTGTGCTTCTTTTGTATCCCTATTTATCCTTGTCCTGGGAATGCTAGATGGTTTATGACAACTTGGCTTTTGGATTTATGTGCTGTAGTATATTTGTGTGGTCATTTTATGAGTGAACAAAAACAGGGAGAGGTAAGCATTTCCCCTCCGTAATAATTTATTGTCAAGCAGTACACTGTAGTCTGCTTGCAAATGGGTCTGAATTATTTTCAGACACAGCATTTACCAACAGCTTTCTCTCAATATATGAATCAGTAAGTATCCATACTTAAATATTGCATGTTTTGTGCTGATACCTGAGTATAATAGGCATTATTTTTAGCAACTCTTTTTTTGGAATGTGATATGAGCCTAACATTAAGAAGCATTTATTTGTGATACTCCTAATTTATGTCAGAAAGATAAGAAGTGGTGGTAACAATTTTCCTGGAAGTCCAACCATACCAAAATAGATTGCAGATGTCATGTAATTATCTCTGCTCAGATTTATTTTATTGATCCAATAAGCCGTAAAGAATTTATTTATGTAAATCCATATATAATGATTTCTTAAAGTCTCTTACTCAACCTTGTACTTACAGTTTATCTGCCCCAGGTTCTTTTTTCTTTGCTCGAACACATTCTGATAAAGTATTTTGACACAATGGCATCATCAATCAAATACAGTTATACTTAAAAGGACTGTATGCCAAACATTGTTAAAAGGAAAGGTTCATTCATGAAATATTAAAAGGTGCATTATCCAAACTGTTTGCTGTCAAGTAGATTAAGGTACTAGAATCTTAAAGGGTAATAGATGCTACATATCATTTAGGGTCCAACATCATACAAGATCCATCATACAAAGTTTCCTTGAAATTATATCTGCAAATAGCTGTTCCATAGAGATGTCCAGTTGTGTGATGAAATTAACCATGCAGGTTAGTGCCATCATTTGGCTTTCCCACTTCTACCCAAACAACTCATTAGTAAGGCTGGTAGATCTTCAAAAGCAAATTCCCTGACTGTAGAAGACAATCCATTACACAAAAATCAGTTGTGACAGATTAGCCTCCATGCAAATGGATCAATGTACAGTCTACATGAAGCTGGTTTAGAAAATGGTCGTATCTATTTATTGAAATAATACAGAATACATTAGATATGTTTGCAACCTATAGATATTTTAGGATTGTAGCTAACTACCTTTCTCAATAGTGAAACAAGTGAAAATTGCAGTAGTTCTATTACATAAACAAAAAGGGAAATTATAGGGCACCTTACCAACAATGGTCAGGATCCTTCCAGGTTTTTTCACTGTTGAAAGAGCATTTATTTGATCCCCCGCACCCCCCAAAAAAGGCTGTGTTGGAGATTATGGGTCCTCCATAGAAAAAAGCAAAGTAATTGGGGTGGGGAGGTTGTAGAAATGGGGCATTTTGTGTCCCTGCAGGGACACTAGGTGAGGGGGAGGAGCCAGGCCTGCCCAGCTGGGCCTCTGCTGGATGCCACGGCAATACAGGGAAGAACCCATGTTCCCTTGCTACAGGCCATCTGAGGCCCTGATTTGGGTGATGTTGTATGTATGTGGGGATTAGGCCCACTGCCCTGTCACTGCCAGCCTGGTCTTTCTGCCCCATGCATAATCAGTCAAAGAGAGGCTTCCAATTCAAGGATATAACACCTATACAGACTTAGAGTGATGTAGTGTTCCCCCACACACAATACTCAGGCATGTTGAGTCGCTCACTCCAACACCTGGTACACTGTCCAAACAACAGTTCTGCTGCTATCCTCTGCCATATCTAGTCCCAGGGAAGTGAGAAATGAGAAGGAAATTCATAAGAGAATTCATCTGAATAGACATCTGAATAGAAAGCAATTCAAACTTTCCAAAGTACCCTTCTTATGATTCAAATGTGCAATAATCACACTTGCATTTCATTTTCTTTTACAGTAAGGTCAGATGCTCGACTGACCTCAACTAGAGCCAGAGATTTCTCTCTCCTGGCCCCACCTGGTGGAATGAGCTCCCAGGGGAGCTCAGGGCCCTGCTGCGGCTAGATCAATTCCGCAGGACCTGAAAAAGGGAGCTCTTCTGCCAGGCATTTGGTTGAGGTCAACTGAACCAATACCATCTACTGGGCCCCCAGAACCCCTCCCCGTGAAGCAAACATCCCGAACTGACCAATCATTGGGACTATTTTGCTTTTGGCTTTCTGCAGGGCCTGCAAAATTAAGCCCTTCTGCCAGGTCTACAGTTGAGGCCAGCGTGGCAAGGAAAATCTGACGGTCTCCCCCCCACACCGGAAAAAAGAAAGAACTACTTCAGATTAATAACAGGCCCAGCTTTAAAGACGTTTGTCTCTTCTTCATTTGAGGGAGCCATGTTGTTTTCTGTGTGCTGTTTTACTTAATGATTCAATCAGGTAAGAGACTGATTCACACAATCCTATTTACTTTGAACTGGTGTTAATTAGATACTAATTTCATTCTGAACATGTGTCAGACAAATTAAATTGCTCTTCCCTTTCTATGTCATCCCCCCTAAAAAAAAATTAATGTGACCACATGGTTAGCAACAACAATAAAAATTCAAAACAAACCCAGGATTAAATTACTATAGATTTAAGGAACTTTCTTCCATCCCTTAAATCCCAGTGTTTCTTCCCCCCCCCACTACACTTTCTAAACCTGTTTCCTCCCCATCTTTGTTTCTAAAGGCTTGATTAGATTTTGTTGCCAGTCTGAAATGCCTCTCCCTTTTCCCATTTCACTGCTCACTTCACCATTTGGGCAGGGTAGGTGATGATTCCTTTAAAAAGAAAAATGCATGCCAGTGTCCCAGCATTAGACCACACATGCACCAAACAAACTGTTATTTCAGAAGGCCTGAAATAACCAGCCAATCATTTTCTTGCTACCTCATGGAACTTTGCACATACATAGCTGGGCACCCTTTTCTAATTTTGTGTGCTGTGCAGGCAGATGAACTGAGGTGGTGGTGAGGGAGTTGACAATCAAACAAGTCCTGGGGGGGGGGGGGAGGTGATCTCCACTGGACAAAAGAGTTGTCTAAATGGAGCATAATTTTCCCCTTCCCCTGCACAAACACACACTTTCTGCGAACAAAATCACTGAACACAAATAATGAAGCATAAAGACCATTTTTTTTTACTGATGTACATAAAAGAACCAGTGTAAGGGCAGTTTGAAAAACCTCAGCAATTACCTTCCACAGCACTATTATTCTCTTGGCCCTGCAACAGGCTATAGTCATAGCTATGCTGAATTCTTTTGCTACTATATGTAATTCAAAGACAAAGGAAGGACAGCACAGCCACTCAAAACAACCATTTTAATGCAGTAAAGCAGACGTTTAGGCAAGGTATGATTTGTTGGTGGGGTTTGAAGGCTATAACTTCATAAGTCAATGGAAACCAATGAGGTATTAAATTGCCCCGTCATGCTGGTGTAACAGCACAAGTGAGAAAAAAAGGAGAAAAAGTCCAAAATTGGGAAGTTCCACATCAAACTAATGTGGATCAAGCCCGGAATGATCATCCCTTGTATGGCTACTTTTTGTTTCAGTGGAATAATTTTCATGTTATGTATTTTTTAAAATACAGAGAAGCAGTATGGTGAATTGTTAGACTGTTACACTAAGACAATTGAGATCCAGACTCAAATCTCCACTCATCCATGAAACTCATTGTGCGATCTTGTGCCAGTCACTGTCTCTCTGCTTAACCTATGTCACATAGGCATTTGAGGATGAAATGGGAGAGCAGATCGCAATATAAGATGCTCTGTACAATATGCCTTGGAGGATGGGGATAGCTAAATATATATTTGTGGTGTCTTGAAGACATGGGATATATAAGAGGAAGTATTAACTTCTGGCATTCCCTCGTCTTCAGTTCTGTGCTCCTTCCCTCCCATGTCTTCATCAGGCTGCTGTACTTAATTATATTCATTCTTGCTAGCTATATTGAAAATAGTATTTTTGAAATCATGATACCAGAGCATCATAAAGCTTCAGATCTTGAAAAAATGCAGAGTCTTTTTAATTATGCTAGCTCCGTATCCAAAATATGAGTTCCCAGAGATCAGGGCCCTTCCAGAGCTAGATCAATTCTATAGGGCTTGAAAAAGTGAGCTCTTCTGCCAGGCATTTGGTTGAGGTCAACCAAAACTAGTCAACATCGATGGACACCCCTGAACCCCTCCCATGAAGCAAACACCCAGGACTGACGAACCATGGGCTGTTAAAATATTAATGTTCAAACTGTTAAAATGCTGATGTTGATAAATTCTGTTCTCTTGTTATCGTTGTTACCACTGAATTATACAACCCAAGTCCCCAGCAGAGCAGGAACATTGGCCCTGCCCAGTAATCACCTTGACCTTCGTGCAAGAGTGGGCTTGGGGAAATATCGTTTAAGCCCCAGGCAGGGTGGGAGGTTTGGCCCTGTCCCCATAACCATTTTGGCTGTCCAGAAGGCAGGCAGGCATGGAAATACACAGCCACCTGCCACCATGTTGGTGACTCCTAGATCTTGTTTGGAGGTTCTGGGGCACTTTGTATTCAGAACATGTTTTAGTCAGCATCTATCAATACCCCCCCCCCACACACACACACATTACCTTTGCCAGCATATTGTGAAATGCAGATGTCCACAACAATATAACATTTGTTATACTGAAGTCATCTCTTTCCCAGTGATAGTTGCCAATTTTCTTTCAGGTACTACCACCAGAGCTGCTGTCTCTTCCTCCTATTTTTGCACAAGAGGTTCATGTTGATAGCCAGTAAATGATAACTAACAGTACATGAAGCAGCCAAGCATGAGGCAAGATGACATAGTGTATGATGCATATAGCACATCACAAAATTCTCTAGGAAGCATAGTGCCTTTTTGCACTTGTAAATGACAGATCCAAAAGCAGAGTACAAAAATGTTTACGTGCAAACTATTTGTGATCCAATTTAGACTAATGTTGATAATTTAGAGTCAAGTTGCAATTCATGCAAAAAAAGAGATTGCCCATCATTACTTCAGTCATTACCCAAAGGAGGCTGCAGGTAGCCCAGCGAAGCAGCTCTGCTCTGATATTGAGCTTTATGGAATTTTTTTAAAAAATGGTGCACATCTTGCTGGATGGTTTAAAAATGGTGCAGACTAGTAATATTTTTCTCATAAAATTCAAAGTATTGTGGGGAGTAACAATGTTTTTCTGTTACCTTTCCCCTTCCTTGATGATGCATCTCCTATTCATGCTACAGGTCAGTGCCATGAACACTAAACAAGATTGGAAGTGCATTGTTCTAAATCATTATCCGGAGCCCCAAGTAGCTCCCATGGAAGTTAATGCACAAGCTCTGCTATGCAGAATGAAAGCTTTCTTTCTTGAAGAATTTCTTTTCTAGAAAGACAGATGGAATCCAGAAAAGCAACTGGTAGAAACTGCCAGATCTAATAAAATCAATCAAGCTCGAATAGAGGGAGGAATTGGGGAAGATCAAGTTATCTAGCAGGAGCTGAATAACATTTTGCTTAGTTTGTTCGCCTCTTTGCATAAGGCTTTGGCATGCCCAAAACTATGAGTCAAAGGGCTCTTAGCCCCAGTGGTTGCAACTTTAAGCTGAGCAGAAGCTTAGAGAGCTTCTGGGTGGAGTCTGCACAGAGCTTTTATTCCAATCCCAGGTCAATTCAGTCCCTGCTATCTCCACTGAATGCGATTTCCATTTTGATTTTGTCCAATTTAAATTTTTCCTCTTCAACAAGCATGATTGATCCAAAGGGACCCTACCTTTTCTGTTTCAATGGCAAGGGGGGGGGGGAGAGGAAGTCCCGAGTTCAAATCAATCTGGATTCAGCAGGATCCACAATGGAATAAACAAAGTAAGTGCAGATTCAGATCTGGTTGATACTCGGAAGCCGTCTCCTCTTCCTTGTTTGTTTCTATTGTAATTTATTCTGTATTTTTACCTGCTTTTGGTTCCCATTGAGGAGAAATAACTTCCTCAAGGTCTGCAAAAGGGAGTTCTTCCACCAGGCATTTGGTGGAAGCTGTCCAATCCAACAGCATCTGCTGGCCCCCAGACACCCCTTCCCATGATCTGAATTCAAAGACCAACCTAGGGGATAATGATTAGACGTTAAAGTTGTTGCGAAATGTTGTAATTCTTATTGGCTTTAGTTATGGAATCCACTATTATTGTTATGATGTTATGAATTTTACTGAATATCCCTACATTTTGTGTAAACCGCACTGAGCCTCAGGGGAGGGTAGTATAGAAATATAGGAAGTAAATGAATAAGTACATTTTAAAAATGCCCCATCCTTGTTAAAGAAAATATAAATTGCCCATCTATATCTGAAATACAGTGAGGATCCCATGTGAAAATTGTCCTTTGAATTTGTAGAAACTTATCTCTTTAAAGAGTGAAAAATTAACTGTATGTTCTTCACTGTGGAAATAGTAACATTCAAATGCAGCTATAATTTGCTTCATCATGTGCACACAGGCCTCATGCAGAGTAAACAGGATGTGCTAGGACTCTGATGACAGAATCTATATTGTACACAACCTGTGATGGCAAACATCTGACTGTGATTAATTGGAATCATAGAATGCAATAATACAGTTGGATGGGACCATACAAGCCATCTAGTCCAACCCCCTGCTCAATGAGTTCGCGTGAGGGTGACACGATCTGGTGCCCCCTGGGTTCTCAGTTCTTCACCAGTCTCAGCTCTATAATGGGAAGACAGTGGCTATCCTTGTTTGGGAGGTTTTTCTCCTACAGGGCTCTCCTTGCACCATTGATCCCTGGAGTGGAGTGTGCTGGTATCGGATGGGAATCAGTCAAGAACATCTGGTTAGTGTATCGCTTGCCCAGTGCATGACTAGATGCCCTATTGAGCTACAAGCTATGCCTGAAACTATTATTTTCCCCATTCTAATAGTTCCCTACTGTTTTCTGCCCATTACTGCAGTTAGGATTTTAGAATAGAACAGTTTAAAAAAAAGTAGGCCTGGTTGTAACTTAACATACATCAGGCAAAAAAAATTAGAAAAAGGTGCCTCAAGTGGCCTCTCATCCTACCGCTCTGTGCCATGTGAGTCATTTCTCCTACAACTCTACTCCAGGGTACTTCAATAGCAATTATGTTTCTCCACATGACACCATTTTTAAGGAAGTATAACAGAAGCACATTGGCGTTATTTTACTGAAGTGGAAAGGTCCCACGGTTCTATTAACAAAATAATTTTAGTATCTAAAATTCAGGCTCAGTGTATCTCTGGCACAGGAGGCAAAAAAAAAAAAGGTACAGGGAGCATAGAATTAATGGTCAGATGTGGGAGCTTCCATCCCTGCCAGAGGAGAAATAATGTATTTCTATATGTGAACATTTTTCATTGCATCTTTATGTTTCATTCACTAAGATATACTAAATGTATTTCTTCATCCTAATTCATGCACTGGGGATAGATATCATGAGTGCAGGTTCCCAGTCGAGCTGATTTCCCAAAGGCAGAGTACTTTTTGAAAAGCATGGAGGAACTTCTCTTGCTGCAGAAATGAAGCGAATGCAAACGGTTCTCATGGGATGTTTTTTAAGCTAAGCTTAAGTAACTGTTCAGAAATGTTGCTAGGATCATTAGCATAAAGTTTAAAACCTTACTAAATCTTCTTTATTAACTAAGCTGCTAAATGCCCCCCCCCCAGTAACAATGCAATAACATCTGTTGAATATTTCCACTCTGAATGTTATGATCCTAATAGCTGCTCAACAGAAAAGAGCTCCTATTTTGCAAAGACTGTTTTGTTTTACAAAAAGGGCTAAAATATTTCAATACCTAATTAAGATTCCTAGTCAATAGTGTCTTAATTGACTAATACATCATTCTGTTAACACTAATGGTGTATTAAATATGTCTGATCAATATTCAAGCAGTGAACTGTAGTCAATTGTCATTGAAGTTAATGGGCGTTACCTTAAGATTATTAACTGATGTCTATCTACATGTTCAGGAATCATCTTTCATATCACCAGTACCCAGACTCCATCTATAATGCAGAGGTTGGTAAGGTTTTTTTTCTGAATAAACTCTCCAGGTCACTATACGGTTTTCCACTTTCAGCATAGTTTATACAGTGTCACTTGTGCTGCCCAAAATAATTCTCTTTCCATTTCCAGTTAGACTCTTGAATCATAAAAATTATGCTCATGGTTGTTCAGCGCGAAGAACTGAACTACAAAATTGTCAGCCCTGCAGTCCTTATTCCAGTCAATCCAAAGTGAGCTAGCAAAATAAATAAGTAAATACAGATAAACCTGTCAAATTTCAGATGCTGACCTCTAATTAGAGGTATAATACTGGTATATATAGAAGTGTAGTAATACCAGAAGAAGAAGAAGAGTTGGTTCTTATATGCTGCTTTTCTCTACCCGAAGGAGTCTCAAAGCAGCTTACAATCGTCTTCCCTTTCCCCTCCCCACAAGAGACACCTTGTGAGGTGGGTGAGGGTGAGAGAGCGCTGATATCACTGCTCGGTCAGAACAGTTTTATCAGTGCCATGGCAAGCCCAAGGTCACCCACCTGGCTGCATGTGGGGGAACGCAGATTCAAACCCGGCTTGCCAGATTAGAAGTCCGCACTCCTAACCACTACACCAAGCTAGCTCTCTAACCTGAGGTAATGCTGGGATGAGGTTTACCTTGTTGGTGACAAATCATATTCTAGGATCTTTCTTTTCTCTTTACCAGGACTTTTAACTGAAGGTCTTCATTTAAAAAATTATCTTTATGGTCTGCTTTTAGCCTGAGGGCCATTAAATAGTCTGTGTTTTCATGAAATGTTTTTATCATTGACATGTTTTACATATTTTATGATTTTATAGGATAGTTTTTATTTTATATCTGCTATATTTTAACTTTCTTTTCTTCTAGTTGGCAGTTTACAGATAGACTATATTGACTAGATCTACATAACACAATAAAATAAATGCAATAAACATTGTTTTTAAATCACCAAATATTTTCAGGCATGTATGCTGCATGGGGCTGTTGCTGAAAAGATCTATGACTGGACAGATGCATCTTCATGGCAGGCATAGTGAGGAAGAATTTCTGAGAAGAATGGAGCTGTCGCATAGGTTCATTTAGGGGAAACCATTTTTCCTGGGTTCAGGTTTTTTATGTTCAAATTTAATCAGAACATAGGATAAAAGCTATAAAAAACAGAAATAAAACCCACAAATAGCTAGTGCTGTGATTTATACATAACAACAGAGTATGCCACATACAACTAATAAACTAAAAAAAAGTAAAATACGTAAAATGTAGATTATAATCCATAAAGTTTCTGATGCATGCAAACTAGGAAATGTTGCTGAATGTAACCTATTGATCTGGTACTGTAAATCAGGGTAGTCAACCTGTGGTACTCCAGATGTCCATGGACTACAATTCCCATGAGCCCCTGCCAGCATTTGCTGGTAGGGGCTCATGGGAATTGTAGTCCATGAATATCTGGAGGACCACAGGTTGACTATCCCTGCTGTAAGTGACAAAGCTGTCCGATGGACTGATGCACTCAAATTGCTTGTCTCAAATAGTACAATTTAACGACCTCAACTCAGGTTGAATTGATAGGGTGTTTGTATATTGCCCATTTCATTTCTATTTCTAATACCTGAAATTGCATTCATAAATATATGCTAAGTGGAAAATTATTTAGGATGCTTCAGATTGTCAAGGTTTAAGACTGACAAAATAAAATCTTTACTAGTTCGCTTTTTATGAATGCTTATTTATGCATCAGTTGATTAACTGCTTGTAAATTAAACATTATTAAGAGAACTAGATCTGAGTTATTGGATGATAAAGATTGTGCCATTTTCATATGACATTACAATCAATGGAGCCAAGGAAATCCTAAGAGATCTAATTTCATTCACACCGCAACCTAAACTCCATCTAAACATACCTTACTATTCCTTTTTCTGTACCTGGGCCAATGTGCCAGGCTGCCGCTGGGTATTTGGACCAGGGCAGGTGGCCCAACCTTTTCCCAGGTCCAGACGGAGGAGCATTTTCCCCGCTGCACATGGTCTGCCCTGGAATTGTGCCACCAGACAAGGAAGCCAATATGGTGAGGTTCCATTGTACTGCAGTTTTTGATTTTTAAGAATTGCAATGCAGTATTCCATTCTTTTTTTAAAAAAATGCTCCAGGCATCTTTGCCACACTGTGCAGAACAGCAGAGCCACAGGGGGCATTTTTGTCCCTTCCAGGATGCCATAGTCACAGCCATGGGTAGAGAAGAGCCAGGCCAAGATGGCCTGATTCTTCCCTTCCCCATGGCGCAGGCCCACCATAGGCTCCGTCAGCACTCAGGGCAAAAAAGAGAATGCTTCCGCTCCCCTGTTGGCTTTCCACCTACATAACTGGTTGGTGGTTTAAAGGTATCTATGGAGGTACATATGGGTAAAGTTCTTGAGTGACTTTCTGGTAGGGAATTTTCATCTAATAAGGTCACAGTGAACCGTCACAGGCAGAAGTCAGCGGAATAGGCTTCCCAATCAATGATACATAAAATGTCTGGAAATCTTTTTAAAAATGACATGTCCAGTGCAATTCATTGCTTCATTTTCTGCCAATGCTAATGCAAATTGCTATGATGATGGTTTCCACAGATGGCACAAAAGAAGCGGTGAGAAATCTCATCCACAAACCTGATCAGAGGACTTAAAAAGAGAACCTCCCTGGGAAGGGAAGTTGGCAGCAGATTATTACCTAGTAATGCAACATACTTGGGAAAATGAAGATTTATTTAAGTATTTATAACCCTCTTGTCTCCAAAAGGACACAGGCAAGCTTGCACTGAAAAAAAAATACAATATAAGCACACCCTTAATCAAAGAAGACCAGCCCAAACAAATATTGCAGGTTGGCTAGTCTTCGATATAGTAGCTGGTTCATTTGAAGGCATCAGCTGAGAGCCAAGGGTCACTGGATTTTGCCTTTTGGTTTGCACTTAAGGTCTCAGATCTCTGGCAATGCCCAGGTCTTAGGAAGGAGACAGGTGTGCAGCTGGCAAGATGTTCCTCAACGACAGTTCCCCTCCCTGTTTCCAGACGTAACTGGACATGCCTGGCAGATCACTATCTATGATGAACTTCAATGACCAATTCTACATGGCTGCAGGAAGAAGGTGGAAAATTCCAAAAACACAACAAAGGAAAAAAAGAATCTGTCCAATGGCTTAATTAAAGATCAAAAGTTTAAGAGTTTCTGTTGTCTCTTTGGGCCATTCTGCACCAGGATCTATGTTGCAAATTGGTTGCGGAATGAAAAAACGCCATTTTAAATAGTGGAATTCATCGTTATGCATACCTGCCTTTGTAGTGGAATCCAGTTGCGTTTCTATCATTTCCCACAGGTTTCCGGTCTCAGCAAAAATCGCTAGCCAGGAAGCGATATTGCCGAACTTTGTCCCGCCCCTGGCCGTCAATCAAACGAGCAGCCAATGGGCGGCCGTTATCATACTCCCGAAAAGCCCCTTTCCCTTTAAGGCAGGTTTTAAACACACACACACACACACACACGTTGCAATGAATCTGCGTTGATTCGTTGCAACGGAGAGACCAATCTAGCTAGCAGGTGGTGTTTGAGCTGCCATTTCATTGTTGCCACACTCCCCCTGAGTGAAAAAAAAATACCCCCCCCCCCGCACGGGCGCGATTTTCGGCCGAAAAGAAAGGGAAAAATAAAGGAAAAATAAACCAGCAAACGGGGCTCTGTGGTGCTTGGTACTTGGTGACTTAAAACAGCTCTGGGGAGGGACTGCAGCCGGGGAAGCCTCGCTGGGTAAACGAAGGCTCACCAGTGCGTTGATCTCCGCTCGCTCCGAGAAAAAAAATGGTGATTGCTTTGCCGGAAGATCAGAGGAGAGAGCCAGGGGGAGGGACTTTGCAGAAACCGCAACAATGGTAACGCACAGAACTTTCCCGCTAGTGTTGCAGATTGGTTGCAAGAGTGTAGCGCTTTCCAGAGGGTGAATCCACTTTTTGGGATTTCCCTGAAAGTGCTACAATGTTGCGGATCGGTTTCAGGAGTGTGGCAGATTGTCAACAACGTTGTGCATAACTACAAATTAGTAGCGATTTCAATTTGCCACACTCCTGCTACAAAGAATCAGTGCAGAATGGCCCTTTGTATTTGCACTTGGACTCTGCCAAAACTGTCTCTAGACTGTTTTCCATTTTCAGTGCTTTCTTCAGTGGCAAAAAGAGTCCGTTCTTGTTAATCACTTGGAAATATAATTAGGCAAATGCTCTTCTGGTGTGGAGAATCAAGGCTGTAAGCTTACAGCCTTGTATGAGTG
The DNA here is from genome assembly GCF_049243985.1 of Paroedura picta. NCBI lineage: Eukaryota > Metazoa > Chordata > Lepidosauria > Squamata > Gekkonidae > Paroedura > Paroedura picta. Next base: position 54,912,505 of record NC_135377.1, on the reverse strand, counting down.
CCCTTGATAATTGAATGAAGAAGAGTTGGTTCTTATATGCCACTTTTCTCTACCAGAAGGAGTCTCAAAGCAGCTTACATTCCTGTCCCTTTCCTCTCCCCACAACAGACACCCTGTGAGGTAGGTGAGGCTGAGAGAGCCCTATTACTGCTTCATCGTAACAGCTTTATCAGTCCTGTGGCGAGCCCAAGGTCACCCAGCTGGCTGCATGTGGAGGAGCAGAAAATCGAATCCGTCTCACCAGGATAAAAGCTGCCACTCTTAACAACTACACCAATCTGGCTACACCAAGCTGAATGTAGAAAGCTAGCAATCGAAGTAATTAATTTTAATTGTAGGCTATCCCCCCTATCATTGTCCTGGTGGAAGTGAAGAGTTATCTGTTTCTTTGGCATTCCTTCGCTCTCCTTCCTGTGTATATTTTAATTTTGTTTGTGTGTTGCTTAATTGTTGGTTTTAATTGGTTTTATACTATGTATTTCAACAAGAGCCTCTTGTGATGCAGAGTGGTAAGGCAGCAGAAATGTTGTCTGAAAGCTCTGCCCATGAGGCTGGGAGTTCAATCCCAGCAGCTGGCTCAAGGTTGACTCAGCCTTCCATCCTTACGAGGTCAGTAAAATGAGTACCCAGCTTGCTGGGGGGTAAACGGTAATGACTGGGGAAGGCACTGGCAAACCACCCCGTATTGAGTCTGCCATGAAAACTCTAGAGGGCGTCACCCCAAGGGTCAGAGATGACCCGGTGCTTACACAGGGGATACCTTTACCTTTACCTTTTATGTATTTCAACAGCTGAATGTGTTTGATTGTTTACTGGTTTGGAGATTCTAAAATGGCATAAATACTTAAGTTAGACCTACAGATGTTATAAACAGCAGATGTTATATTCCTTCCACCTTTGATAAGGTCTGTAAACTGTATGTGAGAGGAATGTGTAAGCTGTAAACTTACATAGGTCATAGGAAACTACTAGGGCTTATTACTAGGGAAGGGCATTTGGATGAGACCTCACATTCATAGAAGGTTTAAAATTTAGACTCTTGATGCTATCTCCAAAGGAGATTGTACATGCAGTTAGAGGTATACTGATAAAACTGAAAGAAGATGTTAGTCATCATACAACTTTAAACTTGAGTCCTACTACTGGACCATATTGCCTGTTGTGGACACTATGAATTAATATCATCATCCCCATCATCAACTAGGAGGCTAGGAGCTCTTACCACCATTGTTCCCTAAAAACACAAAAGTGGCCCAGGCCTCTCCCAGCCTCTGAGATGCCCTGGGATCTATACTCTCTCTTTGTGAATTCAATATGGCAGTATTTATAGTGAACCATTTAAATGCACTCTGATTCCTGTCCCAGACTGACAAATAGTTTAAGAGGGATAAGTTTCCATGCCAAAAAAAAAAAAAAAAAAAAGACTGTTCAATACTTTAGAACAATTTTGTCTGGTAAATGAGGAAATATTCCAACTGTATGAGTCAGTCCCTATAAATAGACATCTACTTTTAAGTAAAGGGAAGATTAACTGAAGCAGTACAAAGAGGAACTTAAGAGCTAAATCAAACATAATTTATGCCAGAGAAAGCAACTCCCTGTTTGGGAAACAGCATCACAATTGACTCTCAGCCACCTTGTTCCTATAAATAGGAGAAGCCTAAAGAGAAGCAATTTTTTAAGCCTGTCAAGATTATTTTAAAAGGCCGGTTTGATGTGATCTGATACATGCTTACTTGGAAGTGAGCTCCATTGAACAGTGACTGACAGATGAATACACATGCATAGATTTGGCCTGCAAGGCTGCCATTCTATGAACATTTCTTAGGAACTAAGTCTTACTGGTGGAGGAATTTTTAGAAATTAAAGAAGCAACTTGCTCTTACTGTCTTTTCTTCAGTGATCACAGACTCAAACAAGAGGCTCAAACCTAATAGTGTTCAAATTTGTCTAGAGTGAGATTTGAATATTGGCCTCCTATCTTTGAATCTCATGCTCTATCCTCATCAATAAGCAGCCTACTGAGTGAAATCAGAAGCAAATTTGTGCAATTGTAAATCTTCAATGAGCATGAAATTGGAGTCAGCTGAGAGTAAACATAGCTCGGTAGTGAGATGCAAATCCTGTGACCTCAGCTGAGAAGAAAGAAAGAAAGAAAGAAAGAAAGAAAGAAAGAAAGAAAGAAAGAAAGAAAGAAAGAAAGAAAGAAAGAAAGAAAGAAAGAAAGAAGCCAGGTGATACAGAATAAATTTCTACTGATGTTGACTGTAGATCTTAATACCAAGTTAGTGTCTTTAGCACAAAGCTACCTTTTGCACATTATTTGCACACTGTCTAAAAATCTCAGGCTTATAAACAAGTTGTTAAATTCTGTATCTGTAGTATCCAAGGTAGTACTACATGTTACGTTGGCAAGTATGGCTACAGAATACACAGTTTGGCTGAGATTATTTGAACATGATGTTAGAGAAAGGGGATCCCAAAGGAGAATTGGTACAGGAGTGAGCCAGTGTTTAATCATTCCCATATTTTCTGATTGTCTTCTCCCTCACAGATTTAACAACCTAGAAGGAGAAAAAAAATGTTAAAGATAGCTAGGTAGACACTTGGAAGAAAGAATTGGTATGCAGGGAAAACATTAATCGCCATACTTTTATATAATTCTTCCTCTTCCAGCATAAGATAGGCCCGCCTATGGAACAGAGAGATCATACTAGCATACTATCCATTCACTTCAGATATCCTACTTATACAACATGAACATTTATGACTAGTCCAAAAACGGGCCTTTTAATGTTAATAAACTTCCCTCAATAGTTAAACCTGGCAACTTTTCTGGGAAACAGTTTCTTGGTTATTATGTTTGAGTATGTTGTTGGCTCTCAGGACTTGCTTCCTTTCCTCATTACCTGATTATTGTACCATCAGTTTGAGACATTTTCAAAATGTTATGTAATGTTATGTAATCAATGCTGAACATTGTTTTAGGGGGCAGTGACATATATATATCAGGATATATATCAGGATAAAAAGCAGGAAAGAATTTCTGGGTTTTGTTTTTATTGGGGGAGATCATGGGCTGCATCCAAACAAACCAACAGACACAATTATTCCCCACATTCACCTATTCCCAGCAGTCGCTTTATGAACAATTAGAATTGCTATTGGGGTTGGGGGACTATCATGTGGAGGAAAAAGTCTGGCAAAATTATGCCTTTCACTTTTGCAAAGTGGTTTCCACAGGTACAGAGTTAGCTTTGAGTCAAGGTGTATCTACAAGACAACAAGATTTTCAAAATCTGTTTTTAGGGGTTTTACTGAATTTTATTATTGTTGTGAGCCGCCGTGAGAATTTTCGGAAACTGGCGGTGTAGAAATTTGTTAATAAACAAATAAACAAATAAACAAACAAACAAATAAACAAATAAACAAATAAATAAATAAATAAATAATAAATTGTATAAGCCCTTGTTGGAGAAACTATTTTAAAATATAGTTTAAAGTCATAGTGAAGCCATAACTACCTAGAAGCTGTAAAACAGACAAACCAATCCACTTGATGTGTCTTGATAGGATATACTCTTTACAGAGACTACCGGTCTTCTATGTCTAATACTTCTCTGCCTGATATGGGTAAAGCCCCCCTTCACCAATATACTGCCTTTCTATTACCTGTTCTGGTCAGCAATTATATTTCCAATATAGCATAATTAGGCTGTACTGTGGCTATAGTGTTTGCTGATGTATTCATGTGATGCTAAACTTACTATAAGTGTTCAGCCTGGACAAAGGAATGAGGCTGGTGTCTTGAACTTTTGTAGGAATAAATACTTTCCTTGCTCATGGTTAACTGAATAAAGACTTTGCTTCCACTGTACATAGTATGCTTATCAGCACCCTATCAACTGAACTCAAATTCTCTGTCATTTTTGAGAGGCGAAGCTCCTTTTGCTGAGGGTGTATCAAAGGGGATTGCTGGAGGAAAATCCATTCGCATGGTCCTGGTATATCATTATGTGTTTGGGATCCTAGAATGGTAACATTATCAAAACTTGTTCCATATATGCATCATTGTGCCTCAATCTGAATAATGGCCTGTAATATGGATCAAAAAAATCCTCACCATGGGATCCTATACACATAGAATATTTTTTCAAACCCATGGAAAGCATCACATTTGCAGAAAAATCTAAATGCTGATAAACATGAGGAAAACTTTAAAATACCCAAGTTTAAATAAAAAACTAAGATTGTGTGGCAGCTGTACTTCTTTGAGCATTCAAGGAAACATATGATATATGGAAGTTACTGTGTCCATTTGCTTGAAATAGCACTCCAGAACTTTCCTACTTTATTTCTTCGTAAGTTTTAATTAATTTTAATTCTATATATTTTGTATGCTGGTCAAATACTGTAATACAGTGGTCCCCAACATTTTTATCACCAGGGACCGGTCAACGCTTGACAATTTTACTGAGGCCCCAGGGGGTAGTCTTTTCCTGAGGGACGTCGCTGCCACCTGTGCCCCTTCTCCACATGCTTTCCTGCTGGCGCCCCTGACTTCCCGCCGCCTGCTGAGGGGCGCTGCCAGCAGCTGCTGCACAGTGCCACACTGAGGGTGAGTCCCAGCCATGGTGGCCACCGGAGAACACCAAAGGTGAGCTGGCGGCAGAGTGGCAGAGCAGCCCCCAAGGTAGCAGCCAGGGAGGAGGACAAGGAGGAACCGCGGCCTGATACCAACTGATCCACAGACCAGTACCGGTCCCCGGACTGGGGGTTGGGGACCACTGCTGTAATAAACAAATGTCCTGAATAAGATTATGTGATTAATTATGCTATAAATTTCATTCAAAGGTAGTTGTAAAGCTCCCAAGATGCATTAGTAGGGACAAGAGGAAGGAAACAAAAATGCAGCCAGGGTGCTGAGACTTTGTGATGCATGAATTGAGAGAGAGCTTGGACAGATGTGGGCTCCCTCCCAGTCCAAATACCATTGATGATTCTCATCTACCTCTTTGTGGTCCCTTTCCCATTAGCATGGCCATTTGCTTTGGAGTGTTGATTAACACCAGCTGTGCCCTCAGACCAATCACCGTCATTGTTCAGTAACCCCCAACATTAATTGACAACCCCAGGGAAAGAAAAGACATCTTAGAAACATGACAAAATGCTGCCAGCAATTAGAATGGAAGGGAACTCATATTCTCCCGGGTTCCCTCTCAGCTTCAATACCACTGTCCTACCATGCAGGAAGAAGTAGTGAGTAAAAGAGGTAGAGGTAAGAGGGAGTAGTGGGAGCATGAGTGGGACAAAAAAGGCAGAGGAGAAGGTTGAGGTTATTGTTGAGGAAAGGGCATTCTAACTCTGATATTTTGTGATCTTCTCCTGTTCTCTCTTTTGTATTATGGTGTCTCCTGGGATTGCAGTGGCAATGATCCAAAATTTGTTTCTATGTGATATCAGAGGTGTAGTACCCCAGGTGTTCATTTGTTTGTGCAAACAGATTAATATGATTACAGATTACTACTGCTACTGCTATATTTTCTTTAAAAAAATGGCTGGCCAGAAGTAAAAGTAGGAAGGAATACTTCTGAGATGGCATGTGCTGCATTATGTGATTTATTAAAAACCTTAGAATATTGTTTTCCTTAGATGAAAATATTTGGAGATGTAATTAATCGATGTTTTAATCAGTTACATTCACATGACTAATTGGCTAAGTTCTCTAATTGTGTGACAGCTCTGTAATGAATGATTAATTTTATTCTGAAGGGACTGCAAATTATATACTGAACAAAGACTAAAGGCCTGCTCATAAAACATTTGGGGCTAAATGGAGGCTCTCTGTCACTCAGGGTCCAATTTTCCATTCTCACACCTAATGCATCTCGGAGGCAAGTCTGTTTGCTTCTCCTGTACTGTGCCATATACTCCCAGGGTATAATAACTACCTGTTAAATTGACTGCCAAATAGCATAGACATCTTTTTATTACCTTTGCTACCAACACCATCTGGCACCATATGCCAAGCCCCCCACCCCACCCTGCCTCACATGCCGCATCACTTTGCATTTAGACGCAGATGAACTGTTGCACAGATAAGATTTCTTTGTTCGCCATTGTCACTTGTCTCTCATGCTTTTTTGTTTTCAGTTCCAAGGGGGCTGTTTTCCCAGCTTTTCTCTCCCTTAGCTGCCTTGTTGGTTTTCTAATAATTGCCTCATTTATTTCATGTCAGATATACAGCGGGCACTCAGACTTAATAAGCCTAATGTCAGGCTGTGATGTAATCCTGCATTTGAATAAAACCCTTGCTGAAATCTCATTGCCAAATAGAAGCATGGTTGTCTGCAGATTCGTGTGTTCAGCTTATAACACACTGATGATGTTTGGCTTGCTAGTTATAGAAGAAAGCATAGTTCACTCTCGTAGCATCTCATGTGTGATCCCCCTGACAGTTACAAGCTGTAAACCTGAAAAGGCAAATGCATTTCCCAATCATATGCACTGAGGCTCTTGGTATTTAACTTGTTTCCTGCAATGCAACACAACAGACATTTCAGTCACTGTAGGTGGTTTGAGGCTGCAAGCACAGCTGATGGGCAGTACCGCCAAATTGGTTCACAAGGAGGGGCAGGAGACCCAGAAGGCAGGTAAGTGAAATCAACGAAGCATGGAAAGCAGAGATTCTGGGTATGTCACCATAAAACTTAACTGACAGGGAGATATGAGCAATGAACTTACAAGTGATAGACAGTCACATTGATGATAGTTGCTACATTGATAGATGGTAATAGGACAAAGGTAAAATGCAAACAAGTCTCCCAGCTTGCTAGACGTGCTTTGCCTGTTACAGTTCAAAGTTGTTTAGAATGCACTCAATTAACGCATTAGCCACTGCTCCCTCCCTCTCTTCCTCCTCCCAGCTTTCTCCATATGAGAAAGCTGGGGGTGGGAGAATGGTCTTAAATCAAAGAATACAGAATTTTAAACCTCTTCCTTTTCCTCCAAAGAAGTGAACTGCAATCTTTATTTGATGCATCAGTACTGTAAAAGTACTGGCAGCCTAAAAATTCAGCTAGGAGAAGAAAGACTGGGAAATGAGAGGGATTATCATCATCATCATCATCATCATCATTTCATCATCATCATTATTATTTCAGTATCATTAGTCATTTGAATCAATTAATTCTTGGGGTGGAAATACAAAACTCAAGAGACAAGCAGGGAAAGGTAGTAAAATGTCTTACTGATCCAACAAATGCTTCTCATCAAGAAGGGTTTAATGCAGCAGTATTCCAGTGAGAGAAGACAACTGTGATCCCTCCCATTGCCTACATCATTCTTGATGGGAAGACCAAAAAAAGAGCTTCTCCGTGACCATGATTAACATCTCTCCCTGGCTTTGCCACGTCCTTGCTGCATGAATTAAATGGATTTTTACGACTTGTACAACAGATTTACAAGTGATGTACATGATGGGCAACTGTTCCCCATTCTCTCACCTTCTCTCCCGTTTCTTGCTTAATTATTTCTCCAGAACAAGGGCTTCTTTTCCTTTCGGCTGCACTCATCAGCTTCTCTTTCTCAGAGAAACACTCAACCACCAGAGATTCACAAGTTGTATCCAAGTCATGGGAGAACAAAATGCCTCCGCTTTCGTTATTTTCTCTTGCAGCAAATTTCTTCTGAAGTAATGACAGGGTTGTTAGACTTAATTCCTTCGTCCTCCTGAATACAAATTCTTCCATCAGCCACCAGCACTTATGTGCCTATTAATATTACTCTCGTTATTAAGGCTTGGCATGTGCAGGTTTACTGATCAAATGAGATAAAAGGCCAGTAGAAGGAGCTTTATTGTAACATGAAAGTCAAGCAGCAGTCAGAGAAGAATTGATTTCTGTATACAGAAAAGAGCAGTGACAACGGAGTGGTGCAGAAATGCCAAGCAAGTAGGATGTGAAGATGAACATTTTGAACAGCAGGAAATTCCAGTCAGGTGCATGCTTACAAACCACACAATATACCATACATCCCTGCTAATCTTCCACATTCCTTTGCTCATACTTCCTTGACCCAAATAAATAAAAATGATAAAGTTTAGAGTTTCGTTGGTCAGTAGGTCTACATCTCTACATATTCCAGCTGGAACGTAACTTTAGGCTTAGGTTTTCAATGACCCGGTTGGATTTAGTCTTTGGAGACCTCTGCCACATCATATATAATTTTTGAAACGTTCCTGGGAAGTTGCTGTGAAAACTCATTCTGTGGATGCCTAGAATTAGATGTACATGTATTGGAATGAGACTAATTAACCCTGCAACCATAAGCCGGTCTACTTAGAAGCTTTGTTCTATGTGGCTTCCTCTCGGGAAACTTCTCCTTTGGTTTGTGCTTTAATGGTGCCATTATAAGCAGAGTTATACCATCCCCTGACTTCAGTTGACTTAGAAGGGTGTAACTCTGCTCAGGATAACATTGCAAAGGTCAAACAAGACAGGACAGCATCTCTGTGCTTGCCATGAGAACAGTGAAACCATTTTGGGGGTAGATCAATTGTTTAGAACACTGGGTTTTATTCTTGTGCAACATTGCTTGTGCGCATATGACAAAACTGTTGCTTAGGCCGACAGAAATTTTAGTCACCCATGTGAAAAGAATTGCAAAGAACTAAACACAAAACCTTGTATAAGGAAGATTCCTCCCCCCCCCAAAAAAAGTGATTTCACAAAAATCTATTGAAATGTTAGCATTTTAGCTGAAATCCATCAAACAGTTTTTCTAATAGCCGAAGCATATAGGACATGACCATTCAAATGAAGTGTGTGAAATCCACAAATATACAACAAATCAGAACAGAAGAGCTTCCAAATCTAGCTATTCAAGGTAGATTAGGAATGCTTGATCTACAGTGGAAGAAAAATTCTTTTACACACAATCGTTGAAAAATCAAAATCAAACAACTGCCAGCTTGAAATCCCTGTAAGCTGGTCCAAATGTCTCTTTCTGACACCTCATCCAAGTCTACTGGCAAGTTGAAGTCAAGTTCAAGTCTTGCTCTCACCTTCCAGCTCCTTCCAGTCTTCCAGCCCCAGCTTGAGTCATGAGATCTGCTATGTTCTTCTTCAGGTCATTAATGCAGCAGCTCATATCATCAGCCCTGCCCATGATCTGGTCAGACATGGTTTGAAACTTGTCCTGCACCTGTTGCAACAGAGCTTGCACCACAACAGTGAGGTCCTGAATAGTCTTGGGGCCCATTCTGGCCATCCTGGTTCACTTCAGTTCCCCCTCAGTCTCCTAGCCAGGTCCATCTCCCAATGCCACCATTTTAAAAAGACTTTTACATGCAGCGAGGGCCCAGTTCTTATTAGGCCTGCAGCAAGATGCACTTGTCCCTCCCTCCCTGTACCTTTTCAAGTACCAAAACAGCCACAGGGAACAAAAATACCACATTGCAGTGAGAAGCAGATCAGGCTGCCGTAGCAACCACAAAGACATTTAGTTTTGTCCCCTATGACTTCAGAGATTTTTAATCTTTTTTGGGAAGATAGCTATTCCATTTTGAAAAAAGCAGGTAGACCTTTAGACCCAAATGCTTTAAACAACTATTGGCCTATATAAACTACATATCCACTGCACTAAATGTTTATGCATGTAAATCCACTATAGGCCAGCCTTCAACCTGATTTGGTTACTGAAATAGACTTGGATACCATGACTAATGACTTCACCAGAAGAGAAACAGGCCTAATTGCTACTGGATCTCTTGTTGATTCAGTGTGGGGGAAAATAAGTTTCAATGTTATTCTAATCAACCAATCAATCCCATTTTTACAGTCATTTATACCAGTTTAGCAATCAGCATCACAGTACAGAAAAATATAAACACCTTGGTTCAACAATATAAAATGTTTTCTCATGCACACAAACATATACAGAAGGGGAAGAACAGAGTGAAAGACATTGGAAAACTGTCAGCAAGTAAACTTAAATCAAATAAAATGTATCTTCATGACACAAATGATTTTCCATGGATATGTATACAAAGTTAGGAAAGATTTGTAAAAATAAATCCAGCTCCATCATTCAAATGCAACCTTTTGAAAAACTCTCATGTTATGACAGCCACAAGGACCGAATTTATATTCCAGATGTTAAATCACAAAGGCAATTGCCTAGGCAAGACCTACTACCTTTACACAATCCCTTCACAAGGTAAGGAAAAGATATTCTTTGAACTGTATTACTGTGGATTCAGATGGAAACATGAAATTTCAAATAGATTTCCATGCTGCTGGCATTCTCCGGAACCATTTCTTCCAAAATCTGATTCATGTTTTGTTGCGCATACTGTTAATCTTTGGGAAATGTCATTGCATATGTGACTTGTCTTCCTAGTCATCTGAACAAAATACAGACATAAAGCAGAATAAGTATATGTATTTTGAGAACAGCAGGGTTCCTATTATGGCTCAGGCCTAACCTGTAACTCAGGAGTGTATGATTAAATCTTTGAAAAACTTGTTTAGGATATTAATTTAATTCCACACAAACACACAGGCACACGCAGGGCACATTCTTCTCCTAGGGACCTGCTTAGGAATCACTCCACCAATCTACGACAATTTCATGGAGGAGTCTTTAGTGAATGTCACCTTCCAACTCCTTCACACCAGGAGTTCAGGCAGCTTCAGCACCGGAAAATCAAAACATGCGACTGCATAAATGACTTCACTTAGTTAAACAAGTTTGAAACATTAATAAGCCAAGAGGGAAGCTAGAAATATCAAAGCAGTGCTATTTTGGAGGGGGGAAAAAACAACACACTGAGCTTTCAAAGAAAGCTGTCTAATCTATATACTGCTTTCTATACTATAGTTCTGAAATTAAGCCACAAGAAAACAAGGAAGGGGAAGAGAATGTGCTTTACATTGAATCATACATAGAAAACAGCAGAATTCTAGTCCCTAAAATCCACAGGTGTTTTTGTGCATCTGGCTTCTTATGCCTTTAACTGTTTGCATCTCGATATATGGAGCACTTTTGTCTCTTTCTCTTTAATAAAAAAATGTTGATAAGCAGACAACATCTTAACTCTGGGATAATTTGGGAAAGATACTGTTAGAAGAACCTATTGTATAAAAGTTATGAAACAGACACAATGACACCTAGTGGTACTGAAAAAAATGGAAGGCTCCTTCACAGTTAAGAACAAAGTGAAAGCAGTAGCCAAGACATAATATCATAGAATCATAGAATCAAAGAGTTGGAAGGGGCCATACAGGCCATCTAGTCCAACCCCCTGCTCAACGCAGGATTAGCCCTAAGCATCCTAAAGCATCCAAGAAAAGTGTGTATCCAACCTTTGCTTGAAGACTTCCAGTGAGGGGGAGCTCACTACCTCCTTAGGCAGCCTATTCCACTGCTGAACTACTCTGACTGTGAAAAACTTTTTCCTGATATCTAGCCTATATCGTTGTACTTGAAGTTTAAACCCATTACTGTGTGTCCTCTCCTCTGCAGCCAGCAGAAACAGCATCCTGCCCTCCTCCAAGTGACAACCTTTCAAATACTTAAAGAGGGCTATCATGTCCCCTCTCAACCTCCTTTTCCCCAGGCTGAACATTCCTAAGGCCCTCAACCTATCTTCATAGGGCTTGGTCCCTTGGCCCCAGATCATCTTCGTCGCTCTCCTCTGTACCCTTTCAATTTTAGCAACGTCCTTCTTGAAGTGAGGCCTCCAGAACTGCACACAGTACTCCAGAACTGCACACAGTACACCAGTGCCGTATACAATGGGACTATGACATCTAGGTGGTTTTGGATCTTCATATGTTTGACTGTACCATATTATTGTAAAAGATTGTGTCATTAAAAGGGAAGCACCATTTTTAGTCCATCTATTCCTGTATATCTATTCACGTCTCTTGTCTCTTGAAAAACTTATATGCAGGTCAAGAAGCAACAGTGAGAACTGAACATGGAATCACTGATTGGTTCAAAATTGAGAAAGGAGTTCGGCAAGGTTATATCCTGTTGCCTTAACTATTTCACTTGTATGCAGAGCACTTCATGAGAAAGGCGGGATTAGAGGAGTCACAAATTGGGATCAAGATTGCAAGGAGAAATATCAACAACCTCAGATATGCAGATGATACCACTCTAATGGCAGAAAGCGAAGAGGAACTAAAGAGCCTGTTGATGCGGGTGAAGGAGGAAAGTGCAAAAGTTGGCTTGAAACTCAACATCAAGAAAACAAAGATCATGTCACCCGGCCCTCTCAATTCCTGGCAAGAAATGGAGGTAGTGACAGATTTTATTTTCCTGGGCTCCAAGATCACTGAAGATGGGGACTGCAGCAAGGAAATTAAAAGATGCTTGCTCCTGGGGAGTAAAGCTATGGCAAATCTAGACAGCATCCTAAAAAGCAGAGACATCACCCTGCCAACAAAAGTGCATTTAGTCAAGGCTATGATATTCCCAGTTGCAATGTATGGCTGTGAAAGTTGGACCATAAGCAAGGCCGAGTGTCAAAGAATTGAGGCTTTTGAACTCTGGTGCTGGAGAAGACTCTTGCGAGTCCCTTGGACTGCAAGGCGAACAAACCGGCCAGTCCTAGAGGAGATCAGCCCTGAGTGCTCCTTAGAAGGCCAGATCCTGAAGATGATACTCAAATACTTTGGCCATCTCATGAGAAGGAAGGACTCCCTGGAGAAGAACCTAATGCTGGGAGCGATCGAGGGCAAAAGGAGAAGGGGACGACAGAGAATGAGGTGGCTGGATGGAGTCACTGAAGCAGTAGGTGCAAACTTAAATGGACTCTGGGGAATGGTAGAGGACAGGAAGGCCTGGAGGATCATTGTCAATGGAGTCACGATGTGTTGGACATGACTTTGCACCTAACAACAACAACAAATTCCTGTATATGTGTCTGACAATATCCTTCCTTTCTCCTCAACAATGAAAATGAAACCTATGTGGTAAAAATGTGTAGGGCCACATTGACAGGTTCAGTGGCAATGGTGGGGAAATGGAGGCAGAACAAGGAATAGGTAAGCAGTTTAAGGCATTAGCCTGTAGACAGTACTGACCCTAGGTTTTCCAAGATTCTTTAGCGTGGCTGCACAGTTCATAACTGCTATTGTGTTACAAGTGAGTTTTCAGTTTAGGATTACACAACAAGTAAATGGCCAATGCTTTACCTGCCCTTCATCAACAAGATGGCACATCTTGAGGTGGGTAGCTCACTCAGAGTGAAAAGTCAGCCGTTTAGAGAAGTTCATAGGGCTAACATGAAGAAGGAGGTTGGTGTGAAGGGGGGGGGGCTTGTGAATATTTGTAAACTCTTCAGACATTATTTTGTTACATTCTAGTTTAATTCTTTTTGTGTATGTTATTTTGGGGTAGTTGCAGTTATTGTTGCATTTTTTATTTATTAAAATCCACATTGAAACCTTAGAACATTGCATTGCAGATTTCCTTCAAAAGTAACCTGTTCAACAGGGTACTCTTGATCCTGCAATAGGCTTTATTGAGTGGTTGGGGTAGGGATGTGGGAGGATAACCATGATGTCAGAAAAGGAAGGGGGGAAAGCTGGTTAGCAGTGTCAGCTCTAGACCTAACTATGCTGACTCAAGAGTAAAATAAGTGCAATTAAAATGTTACTTCTGAAGCACAAAGCACAGTAAAAGATAGAGCATGATACAGAATTTGCACTTTATTGTAGTCACCCCCTCACACACACACTCACCAAGTAATGGGGCTTATTGACTAGCTGCGGGAAGCAGCCTCAGAGTTCAGAACAACTGTTGAGAAACATCAAAGAAAACTACTTGGTTGCAGCCAAATCCTCTTGGTGCAGCTACAGTGTACATGCATCTGCAAGGCCAGCTGTGTAGATTTATGTGCTTCCAGGAATAAAGAGAGAAAGAGAGGCCCCTGGCAGTTTTTAGAATGTATGAAAGAAAAACCAGCCTCTGGCTGGCTAGGGTAGACCGGCCAAACCAGCTGGCAACCAGCAGGAGGGCTTGGAACAGGGAATGGAGGCAGGGGTACAACATCAGTGACTTTGCTATGTCACTCCTGGGGAACTGTATCATTCAGGGAAGTTCTGTACATGTTTCACAATCCTTTATCAATCTTTCCTGGCACAGTGAAAGTAAGACAACAGAGTTTAGTGAAAGAAACTTTTGGCATGCTACCTACATGGAAGTTTAGCCAACATAGACAAGTTCACTTTCAAACAATGGTCTTCATTTGTTTATTCACAGTGGCTTTTTACAACAACAAGGTCCATGGCATCTCTAGGATCCTTCCACAAAGCTCAGGTTACAACAGCACCCAGACATAAGCTGCTGCCCATGGTTGGTCTTGCCAACCTAGAAATTATCCCAGGGCTCAGACAAGGTGCCCCCCCCCCATCAGCACCCAAAATACCATCTTTGCAGAGATCCTTTCAAAAATATCAATATCCCTATGGGAAGTCTCCAATGACTCCTTCACTTTCTGCTCTCCCCAGAAAGAATGAAGACCCAGTCTCACCAGGACACTCCACAGACACCACTATCAAGCTTGCTACTGGTTGCTATATTTCCCTGCTCTATCAAAGATGCAATTAATTCAAAGAGTTCCACAGCAAAGGGATCACAAAGACCCTTATTCTCCTAGCACCACTCATACACTACAGGCCTTCGAAGTTATCTCTCGCAGACAATGTTGGTCAACCAACAAATAATTTCATTCGCCAAACAGAGACAACAGAAATTTCCATCTGAGTGGTTAGCTAATATGAACAATTGAGGAGAAATTATATAACCCCCCCCCCCCACACACACACACAGTGGGAAAAACTGTTAGTACTGCAGTGGTCCACTCTAAAATATGAGGGGAAAGCATTATTAATGCATTCCCGCCAACATACTAAAACCAAGAATGTGGGCAACCAAAGTGCCACTCAGTGCGTTGAAGGAAACCATCATTCATGATGGCTGGCTTAACACAGCAAACCCACAAATTCTAATTAAATCATTGTGGTTCAATCTCTTGCATGTAAGGTAGCACACAATGACATAAAGCCAGAAAAAAACATCTCATACCATAAGGGAGAAGAGGGGACAGTCACCCACCCCAGCCATATTCAAACTGCAAATGTTTCAAGGACCAAAGCTGAGAGACATGGAAATAGATGAGCCAGTGGAAGGAATGGAGGAGCTGTGATACTGAGAAAAGAGGGAGTAATTACACATTTCATAGAAAAGTATTTGTCAGACTGTTTTGCATGCATGAGCTGAATACTGTTGTCCACCTGCCATACTTGTTGCTGGGTATGATCACTAGCACTTGATCTGATGCTGGTTTTCAGCCCCATTCCTCCCTCCACCATTTCAGAGCTTTTAAAGAGGCTCCTCAGAAAGCTGAAATATTTGCAGCAAATCCACTGCAGGGCAATGCAATGTCTAGTGAAACAATGTTTTCACAGACAACGATTTAGTCCCCAGTGATACCACTTTAGTGATCAACATGACTTTTTGGTAAACTCAGCCCATTTGTAAAACAAAAAAACTGTATCAATATTGGAGATTGTAAACTGATGAAGGGAAAAGGATGGTGGTGGGTGCAGAGTGGGAGAAATAACCACAGTGTGGAGGCGTGACCTCTGAGGGGTGAGAAAAGTGTAAG
This sequence comes from Paroedura picta, assembly GCF_049243985.1. Lineage (NCBI taxonomy): Eukaryota > Metazoa > Chordata > Lepidosauria > Squamata > Gekkonidae > Paroedura > Paroedura picta. Next base: position 54,896,823 of record NC_135377.1, on the reverse strand, counting down.
GCAAAATCCAATGCAATTTTATTTTGCTTCTGAATTAACTTTGGCTTGGGAGCAAAGCAAAAGTGGAAACTGCTACAAAAGCACTCTCAGAAAATTTGGGGAAACAGCTACTAGAAAGCAAACTGAATACTGAACTCAGAAAAGTCACTGCAGAATGAAAAAGATAATCAACATACATACATATTGAAAGCTATAGCAATTGCAGAATGAAAAGAACCCTAATGGACATGTACCATGAAAGTATGGTAAAACCCCAGTGCATAAAATGCCTGTATTTATACTTTGTTGTTGGCATGATAATGTTTTGACTCATCAAGAAAAGCTAGAAAAAAGTCTCTCATTTTAGCTATTGCAAATTTCATAAATTCAGCTGCATGGAAGCGTATTTGTTCTTTAAAAGCCATCACATTATGGATTCATTTGAGATGTGAAAGCAATGCAAAACCACTCAAATAATTTGAAATACTTACCATTTCTGCTTGAGGAATATGTTCCTGGACAACCTTTGAATGCTGGCAGCTTTAGAGCCCCTTCCACATGATGTCATCTGCCTCCTGAGGCTGTCCAGTAGCCGGGTCATGATTTGGCCATTTTTAACTCACTATTTTGGGATTCACCAAAACTGGATTTACTACCCTAAATTGCACATCCCATCAGTGAGCAACTGCTCCAAGTATTTTTTTAAAAAATGGCACAGTCCATGTTGCAGCATGACAGCAAACCTCCATTATCAAAGGTTAAATAAAATCTTATTTAAAGTGTCCACAGTCTTTTGGGAATCAGGTTTTTATGGAAGTGGGGAATGAGCTAGGAAAGGGGGGGGGGTGATCTGGCAGCCTTCTCCCGATCCTACAGGGGGTCTGAGCAGCTTGTTTTAAAGCCAACCATTAGCACAACATGTCTTTTTGGGCTCCAGGGACAATGTTCAGCACCTCAGAGATCCATCCAGAAAGAAATAAACTGCAAAAGAACACTAGAATTCCAAAAGTGTGGGGGTGTATCATTCTGGTGTTTCTCCATAGCGATGCAGCAGTGCTGATTTTTATTAAAGATGTATATGTGTTGTGGCATTACCACATGGCAATGTGGAAGTGCCTTTTTTAAAAAAATAATAATTTGCGGGCTGGGGGTGGAGAAACTTCCAGTCCATTAGAGAACTGCTGTACTGTGATTGGTGGCTTGCTGTGATTGATAAGCCAAGGAGCAGAGGGAGAAGTTTGGCTTGTTTTCCCTTGCAACCTCATCAGACGGCAACAAATTTGGGGCAGAGGGGAAATGCAGGAGGGGTTTCCCTGTGAGGAGGGCTGAAAACATGAGATTTACCATACCGCATTTGCAAGCAGGAAGCCAGTTGTGTTTTACCCCTCTGTGTGGAAATAGTCACTATATTCTCAGGAAGAAACTCACTGCCCAATTTTACAGAATGGATATTTCTACTCACATAGCTATCAAGCAAGTTTTTAAAGGAACAACTTCAGTTAGGTTAAGGACACTACATCTCGGGTAATATCCTGCACATGCAGACAGATTGTTGAATTAGCTTGAGGGAACCATCCTAGTCATGAGTTTATCTGCTGAAGAGTTAATCAGCTCTCCAATATTGACTATTGTTAATGCTTCATAGGAGAAATAAGTTCCAAAACACAGTTGAATTTACAGTCATATTTATATCCAACTTATTTTCCATCAAAGAACCCAAGAGAGAACATACGTATTTCCTTAAAATACACAGGAGTCTCCAAATAGATAAGATTCCATTTATACCTAGCTTAATTATGGCTGAGGTATGACAGACTTTGACCAATACCCTGAGTATTGGTCCTGAGACCCATAATTCATCGATGGTAGCCATCCTGCAACTCTGGAAGTAGGATGTAGACATTGTATGTTTTTTGCCACCATGGCCACTTTCTAACTGGGAGTACTGGCCTGGTCTCTGAGGGTTTACAGATATCTGGGGAATGGTATTTCAGCTAACTAACAAACACAGTACTGGGAGTACTGTAAGGTGAATCCTGGTATTGTACAACAGTTGATTTATTTTTGCCAACCTATGGAGTATATAAATCTAGCAAGGCACAGAACATAGTGGAATATATCCGGAGATGGCACTCAGCCTACAACCATTAATGGGCAAGACCAAGGTGACCAATGGTGGAGCTGAGTGAAATCAAAGGCCATTTTAAGCATATAGAATAGCGGTATACCTTAGAAGTGAGTATTCTTTCTCTGAAATATTTCATTCCTTTAAGTTATACAACAATCCCACATGTACACATGCCCAACAAGATTTATGTCCGTACATGATAACGAGGATTGACAACACCATAGGAGAGGGAAATGTCCTATTTCTATTATAAATGTGCACTTTAAAAAATAAATAGAATTTAGATTCAGAATTGGGGGACACCAAAACCATAATCCAAATTTTTCAGCTATGCCTACAATTGTTTTTGTTTAATCATTCATTCATATTTCCAGATTTATGAGTTTATTTTTTCTTGTGGAGGAATACAGGGATTTTCCAGTGCAGTGGTCAATAGCCAAAGTTTTTAGAACTAATAGCATATGTGTATGTGCTTTGTAATTCTGGAACGTTTTGTAATTCTGTTTTTCAGTCTGCAAACACACAGAATAACCAAAGACGGCCTTTTTTTGTTTGTTTTATTTTTAGTTCAGGGATGTCATGGACCAACCAGCTCCAGCATAGTGATACAGAGGACTTCTCTAAGAAAGAGGCGGTCAACAGACCTGACCAAGAGCCACAGCCAATGTCAGAGACACTGCAAGAAGAGAGAAGTGAGACATAAATCCACAGCTAGATACCAGTGCAATAGCCCCTGAGCCCTGAGTTGGCAACAAAGTGTCATCTGCTGGTCAGTTCACCTCCCTTGTCACCAGAGCCTCTGGAATGTTGTAAAAGGAAGACAAGGAGGGAAATTAAGGCAGAAGGCACAGTTTTCAATTGGCAGCTCAACACTAGCTTCACATCAGATACAAGAGGAATATTTGCAGGAGCAGCACTGAGGTGACTGGCAGGTGTTTGACGTGATGTATATAAGCAGCAAGCTAGAGAGTGGCTGTGTGGAAGTAGGTTGTCTGTCATCTGGCCCTAGCCTGTATTTCAGACATTCTTCTTTTGGGTTCTCCATTGGACTTGAAGCTGTGAGTTGCATCTAATTGGAACTGTATCCTGATATACCGTCATGCTGAGAAATTACCGCTTGCCTGCCTGCAGTGTGGCTGCAATCAAGACAAGGGGTTTCTCTATGCATGTCTCATTTTTAGGATTTTTAAAGTATGCCATTGCATCTCATGCCATGAAAAGCGTCAGTTCCCCATTTTCACCTATTAAGCCTCTCTGTTGAAGGTTCAAAACATTTTTTTTCTCCAGGCCTGTTGGTAATGCTAATTCTAATGATAAAGATGGTAGAATATGCAAGATCTGCAGTGTGCATGATTCAAAAGCATTTGAAGAATATCCTACAGGGGGCACTGAAGGAGATGTGTAATTAGCATATTTAGATCAGGAAGGTGCTGGTATTTTTCAAACCTCCTCCTGTGCCCTGATTGGTTCAACTTCCTACTCCCTTGAGCATCCTTCCTCCCTGTTTGCCTTCAGCCTACTAGAACTCTCTAGTAGAGAGTTTACAAAGTAGTTTGAGTTCTTGATAAAGTTATTTATTCTTTAAGCAGCAGGTGCTTTGCTCCTTTGCATATTAAAACTCAGCTAACAAATAGACCAACAGTGATAAAACTACTGCAGATTTAAATTCCTATTCTGCCATGAGCAAAATGTAAACTACAAGGATGTATAATGCAATCAGGCGAGAGCACTGTAATTTACACATTTATTCACACATGTAACACACAGGTTTGCAAATATTATTAAGGAATTTATAACACATTCTGGAAAATAATCAGTTTTATTCTAAGGCTAAAAATTCCTAGTTTTGCGATAGCCACTCAATCTATCACAGGGAACTTAAAATTTTACTCAGCTGGTATCTCAAAAAGGGTACTATGTTCCTTGACAATTACTGAATCCATGGCAGAATATTCAGACCCCATGCAGAGCAGCTGATCAAGAAAGCACTTGAAATTGCACGGGGGTAGGGGGAAGAGTGCCTTGTCCAGTCACACTGCAGGCCCAGCTAGGATCATGCCCTCGCAGCATTTTTAAATCGCTACTTTTAGGCTTTGAAGTACAGGCAGTGTTCCTCAGGCAAACAGAAAGACGCTGTCACATCTCGTTTGCCCCTAAACAGACTTGTTCTACTCCTGGCAACTGGCTAGAAGAGGAAGGTACTGACCCTGCCTGGGGAAAACAAATCCACTGGCAACTGTAGCTAACTTTGTCTTCTTACTAACATCCAAGGTTGCCAACCTCCAGGTGGGTCTGTCATTCTTCTTGAATTGCAACTCTTTTCCAGACAACAGAGATCAATTCCCCTGGAGAAACCATAAAGCCTAGGAGTAATGAAAGGGTCCCACCTATTTGTTCTGCCATCTGTTTTACTGTGCACTATCCACTATTTTATAAGTCTCCAGAATCTAGTCTGGCTCTGGAAGCTGTGCTGCTGAGGCAGAAATCACTTACTTGAATGTCGTTATTGTATTTTAACTGTTTTAACTTTTTAATTTGTGATCTACTTTAACATTTTAAATTATTGTATGCTATAGATATTATTTTAGCTCTGAGCCAGGTCACCAGGAAGGCAGTATGAAAATCAAATAAATAAATGGCTGTAGTATGGATGCTCAAGTGCTTCCATTTTTCCTGCTATATATCATAGAAACTGGGAGAAATTGATAGTCACCTATAAAGTTGTTAAAGACTAGAATTTACAGAGGGCCAGTAGCAGTCTAGACTGACATCCTCCTATGAAACTTCTCTCTCTCCTTAACACTGAAAATAGACCTGAAGACCCCTTTGAGTGGTGTGAAGGAAAGGACTCTTGGAGCTGTCCCCCTGGAAACTGTGGCTACCTAAGGCTACCAAAAATACCCTACTGCTGCCACCAATGACTCTAATAATTCCTGCCAAACAAAGTAATGTGTCTAGAAGTCTTTACCCGTAGTTAGAGGCTCAACCTAGTTGCTGTATCCCTCCCTACAGTCTTACAACCAAGTAATCACTCACAACTTTGCAATTTTGGGCTCTTGTGCTCCATTGATGGTGAGTTTGCTTGCTGCCCTGCCCTGAAGGGGTGTGGTGTTTATCCAGAGATCAGATATAAAGCATTAAAATATAAGGAAGTTTAATAAATGAATGTTCTGTTCAAGATTTGGTACTTCTTAAATTATGTTTAACAAGCAAGAAAGCCCATTGCAAGTGGGAATCCAATGGGCACTAGGACCCAGGGGACACCGGGAGGTGCAGAAGGCCTAGCAGGTTATTAGGAGGGAAGGAGGGTTGGTGTGCAATTTGGGGCAGCTCTCCCTGTCTGTCTCTCTCTCCCTGCGTCGCAGCAGGGGTGGCTCTCTCTCTGACTCTGTCAGCAGCTTGGGGCAGCTCTGTCTGTGTCTCTCTGTGCCTCCCTGGCAGCAGGAGCGATAGGACGGAATGAGGGCTTGTGTGTGGTCTGGCAGGGCTCTGTGTATCTCTCTCTGTCTCTGGCATGGCTGAAAGGAATGTGGCTAGCATCTAGGGAGGGAGGGCAGGAGCTGTAGGGGAAGGGCTGTTGCACCCTGATTGGCCCGATTCCAACTTGGACAGCTGGACACATTCCACCCCAAGACTGTTTCACAAATATATAGAGGAATCATAGATGGATGGATAAGGATTAGGACAGACTAGCTTTATTTGAAGTTGAAGTAATTTAAAGGTCATCATTATCTTAGATCTCCTGGCTGAGACTTGTTTCTATTGTCCCCTGCTGCAAGGGCAAGATGGAGTCCCAATGTAAAATCTCAGTTCTTGCTATGAAGTCAGAAGCAAAAGGCAAGAGAGGGATTCTTTCTCTTTTGTGCAGTTTTCAAAATAATTTAAGGCATTTCTGTCTTTGACTCTCAGGTGGGCAATATGGCTCACATATGATGTGCACTCCATCTGTAGCTGGCAAATTAAGGCCACAGCTTTTATTACAATGCTTTTAGACAGCGTTGGCATGGCAAGGGATAGGAGTGGATGGTAGTCAGCTGACTACACCTACATCCCACCTTCCAGCGGCTATCAGGAGCCTTTACTGGTCCCAAGCAGGAACACAGGCCTCCCTGCAACTGGGCTTCCTTACCAGGGAAAGGTGTCCCATCTTGAGGGTGCTCAAACTTCCTTGAGGACCATCCTAGGCCACCTTTTTGATCCTAGCCCCAACCTGGTGGAATGAGCTTCTGGAGAGCTGAAGGCCCTGATGTAACTATCAGTGTTCTTCAGGGCCTGTAAAATGGAGCTCCTCTGCCAGGTTTTTGGTCGAGTCCAGGTTCTTAAGATCACTAGTTCATCAAGCAGACCCCCTGATCTGTAGAGGGGATAAGGGAATTTTGCTATCTTGATGTTTTATTGGGCTGTTGGTTTTTGGGGAAGGGTTTTATATTGGGGGGTATGACTTATTTGTAACCTGTCTTGAGCTTTGGAGTAAGGCAGGCTATAAATTGAATAATAAATAAATGAATAAAATTAGCAGGTGGTAATTCTGGGCCTTAATGGCAGAAAGTGAAGAGGAACTAAAGAGCTTGTTGATGCGGGTGAAGGAGGAGAGTGCAAAAGTTGGCTTGAAACTCAACATCAAGAAAACAAAGATCATGGCATCCGGCCCTCTCAATTACTGGCAAATAGATGGGGAAGAAATGGAGATAGTGACAGATTTTATTTTCCTGGGCTCCAAGATCACTGCAGATGGGGACTGCAGCAAAGAAATTAATAGACGCTTGCTCCTGGGGAGGAAAGCTATGGCAAATCTAGACAGCATCCTAAAAAGCAGAGACATCACCTTGCCAACAAAAGTGCGTTTAGTCAAGGCTATGGTATTCCCAGTTGCAATGTATGGCTGCGAAAGTTGGACCATAAGGAAGGCCGAGCGTCAAAGAATTGAGGCTTTTGAACTCTGGTGCTGGAGAAGACTCTTGCGAGTCCCTTGGACTGCAAGGCGAACAAACTGGTCAGTCCTAGAGGAGATCAGCCCTGACTGCTCTTTAGAAGGCCAGATCCTGAAGATGAAACTCAAATACTTTGGCCACCTCATGAGAAGGAAGGACTCCCTGGAGAAGAGCCTAATGCTGGGAGCGATTGAGGGCAAAAGAAGAAGGGGACGACAGAGAATGAGGTGGCTAGATGGAGTCACTGAAGCAGTAGGTGCAAGCTTAAATGGACTCCGGGGAATGGTAGAGGACAGGAAGGCTTGGAGGATCATTGTCCATGGGGTCGCGATGGGTCGGACACGACTTCGCACATAACAATAACAATAACAATTCTGGGCCTGGCTTTTTAGCTACTCCATGTAAAAGATTTGTTCTTTCTGCTTAAGTTTCTGATGATTTTTACTCCACTGAGCTTTGGAACTCACTATAGATCTTTCCCTTATGCAATACAGTGCAAGCCATACTAAATTCCATGGGAAGTATTTTGTGCTCCCTGCTGTGTGATTTTATTATGTTTCATAGACTGGCATTCTTGATATCCAGTATGGCAACATGATGAAAGTCAGCTGGAATCAGAGAAGTAACCATAGAAATGTAGGATTGAAAATCTAGGAGGGAAAGATCAGCTGACCGGATGCCATTTATCATTCCTCTAATTCTCAAAAGAAGCATGTGCCTCTCTCAAACCGCATTCTAGCAAAAGAAAATATTGAAACGGAAATTAGAGTTATGTATGAGAGGCAGAAGGTAGCTTCGAAAAGCAATTGGTTTTCTCTTTAAAAATTTTTTTTATTTATCATACTTACATAAGGTGTAAGTTCACCAAAGCTCAGGTGGTCTGATTCTAAAGACTGCCCATTATTCATTAATAATTGTAATGGCATCATTCTTCAAACCAGCATCAAAGAAGATTTCAAGTAGTATGTACATATAGTTGAGGCAATTATTAAAGAAGACTTAGAATCATTGATTTATTTTAATATTTAATTGTCTTTGCTGGAAGCAGAGTAAAAATGGAAGGATAAGTCTCAGAGTAGGTAATTTCTTTTAACCAATCAATTGGATCCTGTTGTTGTAACCTTTCTATTATAACTTGACCTCTAGGATGAAACCTCTCACTGTGTAAAAAATTTAAACTACACCAGATAGATTGCATAAATTCCACTTGAGCCTTTAATAGTATAATACATTCTACATTTGATCAAAAAAATCTCTATTTTTAATTTTGTTCTGCTTATGTAAAAATATGGCTGCCCATATTCTCAACCACCAATGTCTCTTTGCACCCCACAGGCTTTTACCTAACAAAATAGAGTTCTTATATAGGTAGACAAGTAGGTAGGTAGGTAAGTAGGTAGGTAGGTAGAGAGAAGTAACCGTAGGTAGGTCTTTGATATAGATAGTTTGATCCTGCTGAAATATACTAGCTTTTATTGTATTGGCCAAAGGCTTTCACAATAGGGTAATAAAAATATAAATCTTTTAAAACATAACAGAATAAAATTCTAAAAATATTACAATACAATAACCAAAGTTCAAACATCTAGGGGAAATATTTTTAGGTAACCATTTTGGCTCTGATCTTCTTGGCTGCAAGTGCATAAAGAGCCACACTATTAGAGGCATATGGGCCGGAATCAGACAATTAAAAATCAATTTATCATGCTCTGACGTTGCAGATACATCTGGTATTACCCATAAAATAAACTACTCCTTGTTTAATCATAGAGTGTACATTTTAGGACATAATGGATAAGGTCCTCCCAGCTTCAAATATGGGTACAATACAAAATACACTTCATGAGATCAAATTGGTATTTGAATATATGTGTGAATAAGATGGGACTTATGAACCTGCCTTTTCAGCCACTTACCTAGCTGGCACATTGGCTACTCCCACGGTGGATGTTGTAGCAGTGGTGGCTTCCTCTCCCCTCCCTGCTCACCCAGTCATTTGTTGTGCTTTTGTCCAACTGACATCAGCAGTGTCATCAGTGATGCCCATCTCCCCATCCATCCCGTCGCTTGTCTGACCAAATGCAGTGGAGGCTTCTCATCCTTTTCCCAGTCCTTAACTACCTGACCTCTTTTCTACAGTGACAGCTGAGGAGGGGGCATGGCAGTAATTCCCTCCTCCTACCCCTCCCCACCTCAGATAGCTCATGGGGTAGATGTTGGTCAGTGCTGACTCCAACATTTTCTCTACTCTCCTCAAAATACCATTTTTTTTGCCATTGGAAAGTTTTTTTTTACTGTTTTAAATCTTATTTTGAATGTGTGTGTGTTTGGGGATTTCATACTAAAGTGGGGGCTGATCCATTTTCCTAGTCTGTATCTGTCTCCAGCAAGTGGTTTTAACGATCTTCATACCAAAGTCTGGGTTCAGCATTAGATATATAATGATACCTCCAGGCAGAATTTGGCTACCATGAAAACAGACATGTACCATATATGCTCCCAATGAAGTACGTTTAAAAACTTTGAGGTGAGGGAGCAAGCCTAAACATGTCTGCTTGGAATAAGATATGTTACTCAGTTACTCATAGAACGGGTTAGCTATGTATACCATGTAGGGGATGATGCATGGTTAAATTAGGGGCAATTGCTTAATCATTAACAGAGAAAATATTATGCTTCAGAAATTAGGCTATAGGAAATATAATCAGAGAGCAAGCCTAAATAGTTCTGTTCAAGTCCCAAGTTATTCACTGGAGCTTACTCTCATGAAAGTTCTCCAATGGTTGGCCCTTTGATGGCCTCATGAACCATCCATTTAGAACCATCTTGGTGACTAGAACTCATTGCCATGAAGTAAATGGAATGACTTATTTGTAAGTGAAATATTTTTGAAATTATATTGTACAGAATAATCAATTCAATCAAGTCATATAATTAATTCACTGGCAGTATATATGCAATTTCTTTCTATGCATTCACTGAAGTGATTGCTGTGGTGCACAGTAATGTCCCTGTTATGGCTATGCCAATCTTAAATTCATTAGAGCAGTGGGCCCCAACCTTTTCTGGGCTGGGGACCAGTCTGCAGGAGGGAGGGGAGAGGGAGGTCCGGGCGCCAGCATGCCAGCGGGGGCAAACGTGCCTGTGCAGAACTGCCGTGGAGCTGCCACACAAACACGCATGCATGGAGCTGCCGCACCTGCACGTTTGTGCCTCCCTCCTCCCCATTGCTTTGGCCTAGTGAGCGCCGCTCTGCGGGGGGGGAGGGAGGAGCAAACGTGCAGGTGCAGCAGCTGTGCGTTTTCCAGAGCCCGCTCCTCCCTCTCCCCCCCTGCAATGCGGCACTCACTACGTAACAGAAAAGCAGCAGAAAAGCCGGGAGCGATCGGCCGATGAAGCTGATCGCTCCTGGCACTTCGTTGGCCGATCGCTCCCAACGCAGCGAGTGCCACACTGTGGGGGGGAGGTGCCTCTCTCCCCTCCCCCGTGGCCCAATACCGAGCGGCCCAGGGGTTGGCGACCCCTGTATTAGGGGATATGTGCAGTAAGTATTTGGGATGCTTTTTGTTTGCTAGCTTGTTTTTGCATTTATATGCCACCGTTCCCTGTAGTCTCAAGAAAATGCATTAGAATAAATAATTTAAAATTTAAAATTCAATTCAACATTTGTTTTTAAAAAAAGAATACGACCAAGCGATTAAGCCTTCAATTTTTCAGGAGATTTTTTATTAATTGTTAGTTGTTAATTATTCCGCAATTGTAATATTGCAATATTGTAGAGATTTTATGGGGAGATTGTTTTATACTATTGATAATGTTGTTTTATTGTTGTGGACTGTATTCTGTATTTTACATGTTTGTAAACTGCTGTAAGCCAGTTCGCTGAGAGTGGCAGTCATACAAACCCCGATAGGTAGGTAGGTAGGTAGGTAGGTAGGTAGATGGATGATGGATGATGGATGGATAGATAGACTTAACTGTAGCATGGTGTACTTTGGCAATATAGATTATTATATTTTCACTTGTTTTAGTGAATTTTCTCAGATGGTCTGGAGATCTAGAGAGATAACTTCTGGTCAAAAAGGGAAGGTAGGATACAAATATTTCAATACAATAAGTAAATGACATAGAAGTAGAAGTTAATCTGTAGCCAAATTTATTATTCTAGAACACAGATAAATATGCCTTATCTCTTAAGGTCTTTTTCCCCTGTTCCCAAATCCCCACACAGCTTGCCCAGTAAAGGCTTAGCCAGAGAATGTACAATATTGTATACCACTCAATAACTAAAATAAAAGGAACAGTTATTCGTGTTTTTTTTTTAAAGACAGCTGCACATATCTGTATGGACGCTTCCAAGAGGATGAACAAAAAAACATTATCCTGCATTGCAATACAGTTTGGTGCTGCTCTTGATCAGCCATGTTAGGGTTGGTGTTCACCATTCTCTCTGAGGCTATCCTGTCAGGTGACTGTTCACAATTTTATCCTACAACTATCCATGTGCATGTCAATCATGGGATTCTTTAGAGCAAGTCGGTGCTCAAAACTAGTTTTGTCAGCTTCGGGAAGTGAATGAAATACAAATATGAAATGTCAGAGTTCTGTTTTCAGTTACAGACAGATACGTACTGCCAAAGCCTGTCAATGTAAAGAAAAGAAGAGAATGGCTTGCTTAGAATCTCCTTCAATATAGCTCCTAAGAGACATCTTCTTGTCATCTTCAAGCAAAAAGAAAAGCAAGAACTAAGTGAAAAACACACTGGCCAGTGCTGCAGTCTGCCGTGTATTTCAAGTATATGTATGAAAATAGGGGAAAATATGAAAGTGTCAAAGATAACCCTTTAAATTTAACCTACTGAATTTATTATATTTACTCATTTCAATCTGCATCCCATTCCTTCCCTGGCAATAGAGGCTTGGGGGAGGGGGAGTTAACAACATATAAAACAATATTTAATTGACAATTTGAAATGGTGATCAAAAAACCAAAAGTAGCTCCAGTATAATTGCCTCAATGGAATGCCTAGAAGAATAATTCCCTTTTACAGGCCATGCAGGACAAGGACAGGTCCTTCAGGACCTCAATCTCATCAGACCAAAACATTCTACCAGATTAGGTCCACAACTGAAAAACCATTTGTTCTGGTCGAAGTTAAATGAGCTACCAGAGAGTCAGGAACCACCAGAAGTCCACATGAAGTAGAATGCAAGCACCATGGGAGTGAGTCATAATGGAGAGGATACATACAAAAAATACAGTCTTAATTTTTCCAGCACAAAAGATTTCTGGAATTCTACAGAGCAGAGTCCAGAGAACAAGCACCACAAATGATCAAGCTACATCTCTAGAATAGGCTACAGAAATAAATTTTGCTACAAATGAGGGCAATACGGCATTCAAATGTTGATCAATCAAGGAATGAACAAAATAATGCACTCTTTAAAACTGTGTGTTTTTTTAAAAATAAATATCAATTCATTTGTTCTTGATTGTGAATACCTCCCCCTGGTGATGGTTGGGTTTTCGATGGACTCAAGAATCAAAGGCACCATGGCTCTGCTCATGCCCAGCAGAAGAGCTTAGCTACCAAATGCCTTAGCTGAGGGAGGAGCCAGGTTTTATACCCTCCTGATTATGAACTTAGGTGGAGTCAGGGCTATGAACCACTGAGCCCCAGAGCATCATTATTATTCTCCTTCCCCGCCCTACAGGGCTATCTTGATGCATGGGCATGCTGGGCAATTGCCTGGGGACTCCAGGGGCCCCATGCTAATCCCTGTATGCATTGATAGTTTATGATATGGCAATGGACAAGCTATTTATGTAAGAATGTAGACCTTGGGTTTTTTTAAATATTTAACCACTGATTTTGTTGGAGCTACTGATAAATAGTCGCTTAATTTTATCCATAATTTACATTTTTATTCTTGTGACAAGACAGTGTTTGACCACTCCTTGTCATTGCATTTGTACAATTCACAACAGGTGATCTCTTATCTGTACTTTACCGAATCCAAATACTATACCAGTACTGGGTTTTAAGAATATTGAGCAATACCAATGTTCTTAGATTCAAGATTTTTAAAAAATCCATTGTGTTTTTTTTCCCCAGTAGATAGGGCCTCTGCCAAGCTGCATGGAGAGATTTGAACACACCAGACTATTGGATGATCTTCTAGAACAAAGATTATCTCAGTTTTTAGGACATTTATTCCTCTCATAATGGTTTATTGTTTATTACAGGAAAGAAAAATGTTGAATGAAGTGTTAATCAAAATAGTAGGATACATATCTAACCTTAGTAAATAATCTACCTATCTGAGACAACTGTGTCCCATTGACCCATTATGCACGGGGGTTTTAGCGCACATTCGGCGTGGAATGGCAGCGACTAAAATCACCAATAACGCACGGAGCCGGCCGCAGCTTCGGTGCATGCCGCCGAAAAAGCCGCGTCAGTGAAACGCGGAAGAAAGCGCAGCTTCCGGGTGACCGGGGCGCAACCAGAAGCGGCGCCCGGATCGCCGCGTGCATAATCGGTTACTCTGGGTTTTGCCGCCGTCGCGCCCCGCCCCGTACATAAACGGTATGCGTCGCGTCTTCCCCCTCCGCGTTTTCCATGTGACCCGAAATCGCCGTTTCGGCGGCCGTGCATAATGGGCCAAAGTGAAAGCCATTTAAAACTGGACTTTCCAAACTCAAGTGGAAATATGGCAACTGTCTGTTGCTGTCAGAGGGGCCAAAATGTTTTCTCTTTATAAAGTGAGGTTTGGAAACAGGATGCTCAGAACTGCATATGGCAGAACTACAGCAAAAAGAGAGAGAGAGAGAGAGAGAGAATAATCTTTACAGTAAGTTTAAAAAATGATAAAGCTTCGCAGTTGTAATGAGATGCTAGAGGAAACAGCTCCTTAGATTTCTCTTGGGAGCTCTAGTTGCCAAAGAGAGACATAATATTTTCTCATTATTAGCTCTTCAGCAGAAAGGAAACAGGGTATCGTGTTCTTTCCAGTCACACAGAAGAAGAGGCCTTTCAACAAGTAATTTAGAATATAAAAATGAAGGAAAGATAGTTCTGGAGCTCATAGTGATGCATAATTATCTCAGCAAAAGAGACGGGTTGTGAATAACAGTGCTGATTTTACTTCAAGAGAAATCCTCCTGAGAAATCTGATTTAGGATGTGCGGATGATACCATTGTGGTAGAGGGGAATAAAGGTAAAGGAAGGTTCCAGGAAAACAGCATCACAAACGTATTTTTGTTACAGAGCATAGTACCCTTATTACAGCGATAGCTATTAACATGCTAAAAGGAAATATTCCCTCTCAACCATATCAATTGGCCAGCTTAACATGTATGTGTGTGTGTGTGTGGGGGGGTGATAGATGATGCAACTTCTGGCTTGACCTGGAATCAGGATCCCAGCCTCCAGGTAGGATCTGAAGATCTCCATGGAATTATGGCTCATTTCCAGACTACAGAGATATGTTTGGCTGGAGAAAAATGTTTCCTTTGTAGGGTCGACTCTGTGCCATTGTACCCCCACTGATGTCCCAATCCTCCCCAGGCTCCACCCCCAAATTTCCCAACCTGGATCTGGAAATTTCCAGGATGCCCAAATGTTCCATTTTCATTCTCCTGTGTTACATTATTTTTTTCTTGTACCAAGACAACTTCATTAACATTCCAGTGACATCCTGGTTCCTGGCGAGGGAATCGGGTGGGCCCCAGGGCGCCGCTGGCTCTTTCCGTGGATGGGATCCCAGCAGCAAGGTGACCTGTGTTCCCAGTGGGGGATCCGGAAGGGCTCCAGGGCGCTGCTGGGGGATGGATTTTTGTGGTCCTCTGACTGCAAGTCAGGCTCCCTCTCCCATGCTGTGCCAATACTCCTGTAGAGTATTAATAAAGCTGTGGCCTTGTTTAAGCCAATAGAAACGTGTGCATGTCTTTCTTGAGCCCAAAATGCCCTCCTGCAAGTCAAAGCCTCTTGCTTGAAATGTGAACTGATTTTTCCATCTCATGGATTGCTGCCCAGCCCATGATTTAAAAAAAACAAAAGTACAACCCCATTCAAAGTCCTGACACCAGCACCCAATTGTGGCCTTTCCTTCACTCATACTCAGAAGCAGATTCTACCATGTCCCTTGTGGTCATCGTCAAATACATTTTGCAGTGCATGCTGCTACCCTGAAAACATGTAATTGAAGGAAACAAGCTGTTAATAACTGTGTACTGATTCAAGTCAGGGAAAAGGATTCAAAATTGTGCGGGGAACCAATGCAGAAAAGGAACAAAATATGAAGTGATTTCAGTTTTCAAACATAATCAGCAATTTTGGGCTTTACAGTTTCTTGAGTTACTAAGCAAGTACCATCCAATGAATCAATATATTCAGTAGGATGGTGTAAGCAAAAAACATACATATACTTACAATTAAATGCAGTAGTTGTGCTATTATGTCCCCTATGACGACAGCACACAGCAATGTACAGAAAATAGGTTTTAATGTAGGGCAATTGGTGGAGGCAAGAATTTTGTGGGTCCGTTTCACATGCATTTGTGTGCACAAATATCTGAATTCCTGCCCAGAAATATTATAGAACACATTGGTACCCTAACATAGCTAGTTGTTACAGCGGAGAAAGATGGCTGAAGAATCTACAATCTACTATTAAGAATAAATTTCACTTTTATATGAAACAAGTCCAGAGTTCTATTCTTTAACTTTTCTTAGTAAGAATTTTTTTTGCTCTTTAGAGAGTTTTCCCGTGCTATCTTGACTGTTGCAAAAACAAAACAGCAGACCAAGTGATCAATTATGTGTGTTTACAATACAAACACCAGTGGACAAAAGGCTACCTAACAGGCCTGTTCTTAATTAGCCCTTTTCTTCTAGTCTACAGAGCAGGGCTGTTTTCAAAGTGTCATGACAAAATAATTCATTCGAATAACTTTAGCTGGACTTAATGAGCTAAGTTTTTAAGTTAAGATTTTGAAAATTTCTCTTACCATTTGCAAAATAAAAAGGCTAGGCTTCATGCTGCTCTGCAGAGAAATGTTCTCACACTATAAAACAGAAACAGTTCCACTAGGATGCAAAACGGAGCTCTTCCGCCAGGTTTATGGTTGAGGCCAGGGCTGATAAAAATAGATCTACGCCCCCCCCCTGGGATTTGGGACCTGAAGTAAACATCATCAGGACCTCCTCTCCACCCGCCAGTAGTGGGAGGGGGGGGAAGTTAAGTTGCCGATCTCCGCCATGTTCGTAATGTTGGTAATGTTATTGTTGTCTTTTAATGGGGTTTTAATGGGGATTTTAGGATGCTGTAACCCGCCACAAGCTGTAAGGGAGTGGCGGGAAACAAATATAACAACAACAACAACAACAACAATGCAATCTTTTGCAGAGTTATGCAGTATTAAGATCATTGACTTCAATGGACATAGAAGACTGTAACTCTGCTTTGGGTGGCTCTTCACCCTTGAAAAGCTTCACACATTAAAGCTTCACCCAATTTAAATTTCAATTAAATTTATTACCTGCCATGCCTAGGAAGCATAGAATTCCCAATCCAAAGTCCTTGTAGAGGCCATGAGGTCTTCTTAACAAGTGACTCAATCTTTATTAACAGCATTTCTCTGTGAAAATTCCTCAGCGATGAGACCACTGACATTCCCTGAATGGTTCCTAAGTGCTCACATATATGAATATATGAAGCTGCCTAGTACAAAGTCACAGGTGAGGTAGGGTTGATAGGTGTCCAATTTTGAATGGGACAGTCCAGTATGTTCCCTTCTGTCCAGTTAAAAAAATGAGAAAATTCCCTTACTGGCTATACAAATTCCAGTACTTTCTGATTCAGTAAGCCTGCAATCATCATGGCCAAGCTCTATGAATGCTTTCCTTCTTTCTCCTGTGACTTGATATAGTGGCCACACCCCTGTCCTCTTCTCTTCCATTGCCACCAGCAAGAAAAGCCAAGCCCACTACTCAGCAGCCAAGTATGATCCTCTGGAGACATCCTGTTTGCTCAATTGAAGAAACCTGGAAGGGATCAGAGCATATATAAGCCACTTTGGGTCCCTGCTGGGGAGAAAAGTGTGGTATAAATGAATTAAATAAGGCTGTTTGAAAATGGAAACATAGACCTTACTCACTTCCCAGGTATGTTAATCTTCTAGATATGCTGTGTGCAAAGGTCTCTGCATGGATGTTAGTGCTGCGTTATGCACCCCAAAGAACAGTTGGGAAGAGTGAAGGAGCTGAAAGAGTAGGGGAGAATCTGACTTGAACTGTCAACTGTGGCAGAATGTGTGCAACAATTAAATGTACCTTTTATCACTTGTCCCCCGGAGATCATAATATGATCAGGAAGTCACCCATTCAGCTTTTCAGAAGCAATAAAAGAGCACTCTAAAAGGATCTTCACCTATTATTGCCTTTGTTGAATTTCTACCTGCTGTACAACCATTTAAAAGTAAGAGGTCCCTGTATGTAATAGTGCTTAGCTTTCAGAGGAAGACTGGATAGATCCTGGTTAAAGTTACCACCTGCCTAGATAAAAATGCCCATAGACTTAATAGGCTCTAACTTGCTTCCATGACTCATTCACACACATAAGTTAAAGAGAGAACATTTTTTTCCCTATCAGGTGTGCCCAAGTATTATTATTGAAACCATGGGAAACCAGAGGCAATACTTTGTTGTTGATATCAACAGCCATTTTGGTTGCAGACAACTATGTTCATGTGCATTACTGTCCACAATTTCCATGTTACAGATGGTAATGCACACTGTCTGCTACCAAGATAGCTGTCGTGTAAACAACAAGGTGAGTTGCTCCAGGTCTTGTGCAAACTTGTGTTCATACTGCAGTTGCAAGTTGCTTATAGATTCCCACTGTGAAATTTGGTGAAGTGCTAGGGCATTCTTAAAGTCCAACATATGCATGTTTATTCAGAAATAAGATTTTTAATAGAGCTGATCAATATAGCTATTTAAATATTTCAGTCCTGTCTCTTACAATAGGTTTAAGTGCTGGTGCAAGGAAGGATTGGACACAAAAGAAAGGTTAGCATTAAACTACATGGATTCTAATTCCTAGTTTGATTAGAGAATTAAACTGAAGTGAAACGTCTGCCTTCTTTTCCCTTTCTCAACTCAAAAGAGATTTTAAACTAAGTCAGATTTCCTGCTCAATATCTTGAAATCCATTCTTAACATCCAAGGCAAAGGTTAGCACTGATAATCCTATGGGAAATCTACATGACATTATTAAGGAATGGGCCAACGATCTGAAAGCCTCAACACAGCCAATATGATTAAAACTTAGCATTTGTTTTGCTTTGCTTTGCTAGGGAGAACATACTGTCTGGAATTAGAAATATGAAAAGCAAAGGAGCTTCCTTCTGCATAATGAGAAATGTCTTCCTCGTTCTTTCACATCACAATACAGATGGCAAATTATTTTTTCATCCTTTGAGATCTGCATCATTTAAATATGGCTATCGCTATACTTTCCCTTTCCATTGTGGTGCTATTTTTTTTTAATATTCCAAAGCTGTGTGTTTTACATTTCCAGATACACTATTTCCATGAGCATATCTTGGAACCTGTACAAGTAATGTCTTTTTAAAAGTATTCTTTTCAAGGGCAATATTGGTTCCTATGTAGAATAAGCAATATGTTAGCCAAGTATCTTTCTTTGTGAAGTGTATCCGTCCCTAGTATCTGGTTGCACTGAGATATTGCTAGATCTGTGCAATCAGGATTTGGAATGGCCACCAAAGAAAGGTGGGAAAACTTCAAAAGTGAATTCAAAGTCCAGATGAAATTCCAGAAGGGATATTTAAAACATAAAAGCCATTGAAATAGGGGGGGGGGGGACTGAAAGGAAGATATATCTGATGTGAATAGATAGTAGTTAAAACTATTCTAACAGTGATGTGCATATAAATGAGATTTTGAGACACGTAGCTGCAAAGATTTAATTTCATTTTACAGCTCATTGTGGAAGTTGCAAGAGTGCTAAACTTGCCATTTCAAAAGAGCTAATTTGGGGAATAACATATTGTCAGTTTCCTTTTTCTTTGCCTGATGTGTTTCTTGACATGGGTTACACAAGACACTCTGCTTTGTCAGAGAACAATAGCATACATTTCTCACACAGGGGAGATTCCCAACAGCTTTCAGCCACATGGTTAATGCACTGGTGATTTAGACCTGGGCAAAAGCAGAGAGTGGTGGCCTCTGGAAGTACATATTTTAGAGGGTGGGCTCCAAATCAGATACCTTTACATTAGAAAGACTAGTTGAGCAGCACCTAACAGATTTTTCTTTGCCACCCAGCAAGCCCTTTGATTTTATACATGAGTGCATTCCTCACAATTATTTGACTACTGAGGAAGACCCCACGAGGTTGAAATGTGTTTGGTCTATGCTGGTCTATTCCATGTGTAGTTAGAAAAATGATGTTTTTAAAATTATAACTGTGTTTTTAATGTGTTGAACTAGTGTACTTTTTGTAATAAATATTTGAAAATTAAATATATATATATTTTTGCAGCTCAATCTTTGGGTTCCTAACTTTTCTGGTTAGGTTGGGTTTGATTTCCCGTTTTGGTTTTGCATGGGCACAAAACAAACCATGGATCCATACAAACCAGGAGGCTGGTTTGTAAACTGAACTGATTCATATAAGGTTTTGACCTCTGCCTTCTGCTCTCCGCAATTTTTGACAGGGAACAGAAAGCAGTGGTTGAAATAGCTCTGAGCCATTTAAACCAGCTGAACGGAGCTCCACTGCTCAGCTGTTTAGTTTAAATGACTGGGAGCAGGAAGGAGTTGTTTATATAGCTGCCAGCAATGTAAACAAAACAACTGCTCAGCTGTTTGTTTAAAACTCCTAAAAGCCCCTTAAATGGCTGAACACAGAGCAGATTGCTCCATGTGGCTCAGCTGTATACAGGGGTTTTCTTGGGTTTTGCTGGCTGGCCATGAAAGCCCTTTTAAACAGCTGGGTCACCGAAGCAGTTTGCTTCACATGGCTCAACAGTTTAAGGGACTTTTGGGGGCAGTGCTGGCAGTTTGCTCCATGCCACTCAACATTTCAAAGGGTCTTTCTTGGGCAGCCAGACTTGGAGCCATTTAATCCCCTGCTTTCTGCTCCCTGCAAGTTTTTGCAGGGAGAAAAAACAGTGGTTTAAATGGCTCTCGGCCATTCCTGGCTTTTGAAAACAGAAAGATAAGAAATATTTAACTGAAGAGCACAATGAAGAGAAAGGAGAATATTTCAGGCACCTACACAAGTGGAAATATACAATTGCAAACTGGAAAGATGCAGCTAACAGAGTTTATCATAATGAAAGGAAACATTCAGATTTGTTACGTTTATTCAGATTTTTATTCAGATTTGTTCTGTTCGTGAATAACAGTTGGCAGAGTTACAGGGCAAAGGCAGAGATTGCACAACCCTAAAAGAAACAGATAGCAATACAGATGAGATTTAACAGCAAAACACCAAAAAATGTTCCTTGACAATGCACTGACTGGGGAAATGAAGGGCATAGAAGACTAGCAGAGCAATCCTCTAAGTTGGCAACACTGATCATTTCTGCTGGTTGGACATAATGACTGTCACATTATCTACTGATTTATGCTAGTCCCTCACCCCTTGCATTGCCCTCATTGAAACGAAATAAAATTAGCAAGGCTTGTGCCCTCTCAAGAAATACCAATAGGCCATTCCACCAGTAACTCAGAGATCATTCTCTTTTTTTAAAGACATTTCAATAAATTAACTTGCTTTGATCTCAGGGCCTGTTTTATCTTATGCAAAGCAATGCATATGATCACACTGAGAGCTTGTTTGCAATTAAAGAGAAAGAATATTTTGAGTAGGTTTGCTTTTCAGCACTACTGGCATTCAACAAATCAGCAGGTTCAGTAGGTGTTGAATGCTCATGCTCACAATGATCCATTATGCATGGCAGCAGCCACGCCATGGATTCACGGGGGAGGGAATCCCCTGGCATATGCAGGCTGCCCTGGCGTAGCACTTGCGTGCGCGAAAACACTAGGGCTGAAAAGCCCGGTATGCTGCCTGGAGTCAGCAGCAGTGGGGGGGAGCAGATGGTATGGGGCCCCCATTGCATAATGACAGGAAGCAGCATGCTGGTCTCCTGCAAAGGTGGGGATGGGGGGACTCCCCGGTCAGCTCCCTGGCTCCACAGAGCAGACAGGGATGTGGGTGGTGTCCCCTGCAGGGACACAGTAGTTTGGGGAAAGGGCCAGGCCCAAAGGCCCAGCTCTGCTAATTGTGCATGACATTAGACTGACCCAGCCCCCACTGGTGCCCACAGCATCCCAGGGAACGTGAAAGATTCCACATTTCCTTGCCGTGGGCCTTACCGGATGCTGTGCTGGGCCAGAGCTGGGTTGGCAGCAGTGTCATGCACAATCAGGGCTGCCCTGCTGCCATCAGCCCAGATTTCCTGTCCTGTGCATAATCGGTCAATGTAATGTTTGACTGGGTTTATATATGCCCTGGATCATGGGTAGACCATGTATTATTTTTAAAAAAACCTACATTTTGAATACATACATATGCTAGTTTTCCATCGTTGCAGGCACCAGACTTATTTCAAACAATTCTGCATTTCCCAAGACATTTTAGAACAATTTAAAGTCTTAAAAAACAATGTTTTTCACATTCAAGTTACCTCTTTTATTGCGTAATTTTAATTTCAGAACGAGAGTCTGTTAAATGGCTACCAATGCCATTTTCACTCCTGCAATTTTCTGTCTTCCGTGATGCATGTTCAACTATGCTTTCCACCCCTTCCTGGTGTTCATAAAATCACTAAAAAAAATTATTAATTTTGTTAGAATGCAATTACAAAATGATCAGCATAAAATTAAGTTCCTTTATCCAATCAATGCAAACTGTTATGTAAAAATCACCTTCCAGTTTAATTGTGTGAAGGTGAACTTTTAAGTTTCAACTTTCATTACCAACATTAGGTGCATCTCCCAATCCTCCATTTAAGCACTACTGAACATTGTCTGACTTCACTCAGTACTTCTTTGGTGATCATTGCTTATATGGAGTTAACTGTTACACTACTAGTAGGGACACAGGAAGTAGTTACCAGTGCTAACTTTTTACACAGTATACATGCCATATATTGCAGGGGTAAAAATAAAACAGGTTTTAAATTGCAATGATTATGTGACAGATGATTATGTGACAGCCTTAAATCCTGAAAATTAAATTGAGCACTTCCATAACAGTTGGTTCTGTGTATTTAAAATCACATTCATGTTGTATAGTTCTGTCACTAGTATCCATTGAGACAAAGAGTTTCTCTCACACATGTATCTTAAGAAATACATCACCAATTTTCTTTTTTTAACTATGCAGGGCTCCTCCTTCTCTTCCGTAGAAGAAGTCACCTTTCACTGAGGCCTAATTTTGACTACCCAAATTTTGACTGCCAAATAACTGTTCTCTCCACTCTGTGGATTAGCTCTCAATATAAAACTCTGTCTTATCACTGGAGTTCATCCTCAGAGGAGAGTATCATCTAATTGTGGTCAGAATCAGACCTCTAGCCCACAGCCAGTATAATAATTTCCACCCAGCTATGGCTAGCCAGTCACAGGACTCAGACTAGCTTATAGCCTCTTTTGCCTAATATGGATTCTTTACCCCCTTGTAAACTGTTGTTTCAGCATTCAGAGACTCATTCTCTAAGTGCTATCCATCACAAATAAATGCTGTGTTTCAATAAAATTCTATCACTCATTGCTTATCTAAGAAGTCCTTATTGACTCTAATAAGCTGCCAATTGATTTGAATCAACAGCATTTTTCTGCATGCATAGTTTTTGCAAAAACTTGTTGCAAACTGTTGGGCAGCTATTCTTGGCTGTCCAACATGCAACAGACAATACAGATAATCAGCTCACATCTGATTAATCTGTCCTAATAGTAAGTTCAATAGCTGAATAAATTCATGGTAAATGTGCAGCTTCCATAAATTGAACAAGACTCCTAAATAAAACTCTTGGCACTACCATCACAACTGCATGCATTTACCATTCCATTTTATGGGTACTTGTTAATAAAGTTGTCTTCCTTTACAATCTTATTGGGCTCTTCTCTGCTTGGCTATTTGCTATCCAGATAATCCCCTTTGTGGAGGATGAGTGATTAAGTGAAGTCCTAAAATAACTGGAGTTTCTAATAATACTAGATGATGTTTACTCTAATCTGGATGAAGAAGAATTGGTATTTATGCCCCACTTTTCTCTACCTAAAGGAGTCTCAACGCAATTTACAATTGCTTCTGAGAGAACTGTAACTTGCTCAAGGTCACCCTGCAGGCTTCACATGAAGGAGTGGAGAATCAAACCTGGTGCTCACATTAGAGTTTCCCACTCTTAAACACTGTGCCATGATGGCTGGATGTTTGGACCTTAAAAGTAAAGGACATTTGGTGGTATGGTGCTAGGTAAAACAGATTAGAGGAAGTGGAAATGGATTTTCTGAATCAACATACACTTGAAAAAATATGCAGGTATACATATAAAAGACCTGATGATAAAACTATGCTGGCAGAGTATCCTTCAAAGTGTGACAGTAACTTAATTATCCCTTATTTAGCAGGGAAGCAGTTATTGTGATTAGATTTTGCAAGGAGTAAGAAGGAAAAACAGTATTTTTCAATCACATTTTACATCTGTCCCTCTTAATAAAACAGTAAGGGGTGTTGGGGTGGGCTCAGTCCGGGATGGGGGGGGGCAACAATTGGCCATTTGGCCCCGGACAGACAAGCAGAGGGGCCAATCAGAAGGCGCGAAGCCCTCACCAGGACAGACCAGAGTTCCATCCAGTCAACTCAGCCAGCAGCAATCTGGAGACATTGCTGCCAGTCTGCCCCTGACCACCGCAGAGAGAGGAGGTCAGTAGGACTGCCAAGGGGGATGAGAACACAGGCTGCAACAGCCCTTTTCACCCCAAGGCTGTCAGATGAAACTGGTTCTTTTGTCTCCTGTTTCATCTGTACAACAACCCTGTGCAGTAGGCCTCAAGTCTTTCAATTCAATAACAACCTGTGTGGGAGGCCTTAAATGTTTCTTCTCAGCCACAACCCTGTCCAAAGTAGCTCTTTCTGCCTAGGGAGTGGATCTTTATACTCTGCAGGTGAGCTGTAATTCCAGGAGCTCTCCAGGCTCCACCTGGAGGTTGGCTACCCCTGGGTTGGAAACATTCCTGGAGGTTTGGAGGTGGGACTTCAAAATCATACAATGCCTCAGAGTCCAGCCCTCAAAGGAGCCATTTTTGCCTGCAGTTGGGAGGGAGTGGTGCAGGTGTGTCCCTTCTGGGCTATGGGCTATGGCCAACCCTTACCAGCAACTGTTTGTATTCTGTGGCACAGATAGGCAGATCAGCATCAGTCCTGTGAGTCTGGAAAGTGCAGGAAGATCTAAATAAATATGTACAGCCTGAAACTGTAAATAGTGAACAAGTAAATGGCTGGAGACACATGGGAACTGAAGTGACTTTTTGCAACCTTGGCCTGGCAAATAAAAAAACTTACTAAGGTCAAGACTGCTGTGTACAGGGAGACTTCCTCTTAGGGTTGCCAGCTTCCATGTGAGGTTTTCTACCCCACATCCCTCATGGAGACTCTGCTATGGGAAGAGAAAGGGAAGATGATTGGAAAATGCCTTGAAATACCTGGGGGCTGCTGGGTCACTGCAGCCCATTCCCAGTTCTCTCAGTCCCCTCACAGCTCCACATACCTCATAGGTTGACTATTGTGGGGAGATGAATGGAAAAGGTGTTTGTAAACTGCTTTGAGACTCCTTTGGGTAGTAAACAACATGGTACAAAAATCCTTCTAAGGAGCAACCATGAAAGAAGCATGTGGGCACATAACATTTCATCAACAGTGAAAAAATGGGGAAGAAAGAACAGGGTGGACACCTGTGTAATGTGACTATCCCATGTGTATTAGGGCAGAGGGGCATTTTGGTGTCTGTGGCCTACTTCACACAAGAACTGGGAGGAATTGGTTGCCATGTAATTTTTCCCTAAGAAGAGTCTCCAGTCTGATTTTCCCTTCACATATCTGAAGACATGGCACAATTCCCAAAGGTCAGTCCTCTCCCACACTCAAAGAACATTCCAAACCACAGGTTCTCCACACCCATATCTCCACACCCATTTGCCACCACGCCACCATTACCTCCCACACAACACACACATTCAACCCCATGTGCTTACAGACTGGACAACTCCTCCTCTTCCTCTTCCCACTGCCAAGCTCTAGCACCTAGTTTATCACTAAATGCCAAGCCCCTATTTTATCACTAAATGAGACTCAGCAAATTTGTTTTTACACACATACACATACATTCCATGCAGAATAGTCTATCCTTGTTTTTCAATAGTTTTATTTATTGATCAGTACAGGAGCAATATTTCCCCCTTTTGCATTTCTTCTTTGTGCTGGGGTACCTAATAGGAATATCTTTCATGTCTCTAAAGAAAGTAAAGAATGCAGAAGAGGAAATAATGCGGTCAATTTAAAGGCAACGTATGCTCTTCCCTTGTGGCACCTCTAATTTCCTTCATGGGACTTGATGTGTACCACATTAGTTGCACAATAATTACATTGCATCTCGCACTCTCCAGCTTTAACTCAATTTCTGAAAATTAACCCAGCTCTGATGGAAAAGTCATTTTCCATTTTCCTTTCTCATGTCTTATTGAAACCTTCCCTAAATGAACTTCCTGAAGGAGAAAACACTAGTATTTATTCCAGCTTTGCTGATTTTTTTGGTCTTCTCAGGGAAACTAAATTCAAGAATAATTTTTTGACCAAGAAGAAACCAGACCACATATCTGTGCACAATTTGATCTGACAGCAGTACCACCCACAAGGATAAAATTGCACTCGTCACTTTTTTTAAATATACAGACAAAAGTTATTAGCTTGTGAAAAATAACACATTTAACATTTATAAATGCAACTTCTAACCCAGAATGCATGAATTGTATTCATACCAGCTGGAAATAAATATTTTGTATTAACTTCAAGTGCTGATTGTCACATCATAATTATGACTCCATGCATCACAATAATTTGAGGTAGATATCTCTTCCTTTAACACTAGCTACATGCTTAAATTCCTGTGTA
This sequence comes from Paroedura picta, assembly GCF_049243985.1. Classification (NCBI taxonomy): domain Eukaryota; kingdom Metazoa; phylum Chordata; class Lepidosauria; order Squamata; family Gekkonidae; genus Paroedura; species Paroedura picta. The sequence continues at coordinate 54,870,572 of NC_135377.1, read as the reverse complement.
ACTGAAAGGATTCTAAGATACGGAATTTTTCTGAGTAATAGATTAGTGTTTTCATATCTCACAGTTGACTAATGGAAATAAATGTCAGGAATGGGCTTGGCAGGTTCCCCCTGGGGATGGGAAGGTTTGGAAACTACAGAAGATTTGAGGATGGAGTTTGGAGAGGATGGATACCCTACTGGAATACTTTTCCATATTGTCTATCCTTCATTTTCTTGAGGATAAATGATCTCTGTAGTCTGGGGATGAGCTGTAATTCCATAGGATCCCCAGGTCCTGCCAGGAGACTGGCATCTCTAGTCAGGAACTCCAGGGTTGGAACCTAGAACATCAATGCCTATGTTTATTATCTTGCCTGGAATGCCCTATGAATGGTGTCAACATGAATCAATTGCAACTAAATAGTATGATTCAGGTATGTATCCGTGTTCGTCTGAAGCAGCAGAGCAAAGTTTGAGTCCAGTGGCACATTTAAGACCAACGATCATGAGTCCCTCCTGTTACTCTCTGATGAATCCATCATGCCCTCCTGGGTGGGCAGCTGCTGGAGGGGGTTTTAGGTCAGTGGGTGGGTATGGGGGGTTACTGTTTTGAGTAACTGGCTGTGCCAAGAAGAAAGAAAGAAAGAAAGAAAGAAAGAAAGAAAGAAAGAAAGAAAGAAAGAAAGAAAGAAAGAAAAACTGAAGTAAAACTTTCTGCAGTATAAGCTGGGATCCTCTAGTGTCTGAGCCAAGGACGCAGAAAGAAAAATGGAAACAATGGAATCAACATTTGTCAAAGCGACCCAGGATTTGAAAGATCATCTGAGGGCTAAATCCCGGTTATGCAAGTGACAAACAATCATCCAAGGTTTTGTGTTGTCTGAAGTGAGCCCCTGTGAAATGATGAGGCAGTTCTATCCATTTTACTCAACTAACTCAGTAGCAATCTCTGCATTGGCAAAAATACTATATAATCGATTTCTGCCATCCAGTTCAGTGATGTGAACAAAACACACCATCCCACCCATCAAACTAAGTGGGCAAACCTCTGCTGGCATGGTTATGTCTAGGCTGGCACATGGAAATGTGTTTCAAATTAAATGAGTTTCCTTTTTTAATTAAAATACGCTTATACAAACCTGACATGTCAGATGCTCGATATTGCACTGTTTGTTTCGCCTCAGATATCAAAGCCAAGCCCTCCAATAAAGACAGGGGAGCTTCTATTGCTCACACTGTCTGCTGCTGGTTGAATTACAAAAGTCCCATTATGCAAAACAGAGCTTCAGATGCATCTGGGCAATGTGGTTCTTTTCCTCTTCCTTGAAGTTCAAAAATAATATCATTTGATGCGCCAAAGACTCCGAGTCGATTGATAAGCTAGCTCAAGGCCCTGATAGCAGGAAAACTAATTTTACTGAGGCATCTGATATTTTACGTTCATTTTAAAAGCAGCCATCGAACAAATAGACACCAGGCCAGATGTTCCGTGTCAAAGCAGCTGAGCTTTTTTCAGCTGAGCCCAGCAATTCTTATAGGGCATCATGGGAGCTGACATCTCTTGCAGGGCAGCCGATGAAAATCAGGTGTTGAGCACAGAGGGAGCACAATTTACTATAAACAGTTTTATCAGTCTCAGCAAAAAGTTTTGTTTCATGAAGTATAGAAAAAAATCTTCCTCCTTGCAAACAAAGATGTTAATAACTATACAAGATAAATGCTTGGCCTTCCCTAGACATTAAGCCATTTTTTGTGCAGCCTTTGCAGAATCTGTAAACTGAATTATAGAACCATTTGCTGTGTCTTTGATGTAATAACTTTAAAGATGCACTCAAAGAGTGCACAGATCTGCAGGGGAGGTGGAAAAATGGCTCCTTTTAATTGGCAAACAATAGAGGTGGCATTCAAAGAAAATATTGTCATAGGTCTATTGGTCCTCTCTCCTGATTAATTCCTTCATGGGCTTCTGCCAAGAACAGCTGACATCATCCCAGTATGCAACTGAAAGAACTTTTGGAAGACAACCTAGTTATCCAGGGGAGGAGAAGCCTGTGTTTGTTTTTAATGGGGTTTTGTTGGGTTCCAATCTATATTAGCCTAATCAAGTTTTCTCAGAAGTAAATATGATTACTTGGGATTATTTCCAAAATGATATGCTTAAAATGGTAACCTCCAGGGTAAAATACAAGTGACATAGACCACAAATGCCCATCCACCTGTAAAAGATAAGTAGCATGTGTATGCAGGCATAACTATGATTGGGGTTACAGAAGAAGTGGAGAGGGAGTTTACAGTACACTCCCATGTAAAGTTATTCCCACCTAAATTGGGAGACAATCAAGTTTTAAAGGGTTTGCACTTTTAACCCTTCATCTTTTACTCCGTTTCTGGTATCGTGCACATTTATAAGTATTTTAAGGCATGTATTTTCCTTTAAAATCCTGGCAGCCTGATTTCAATAAGCCAAAGTGAGTGCAGGGGGAAGTGTTGCATCTCCTTTCCTCTCCCTGTGTGGCCTTGACCTGAACCAGGGTTCCATACACATTCAATTTACTGCTCTCAGATTGACAGATATCTGTAATCTTTTTCATCCTGCTTATCTTTTTTAATAAAGACATGTCAACAGCTGTCAAACAATTCAGCAACCAAGAGATAACAATGTATGTTATGTTTTATGGATGAATCTAAGAAAACAGAGCAATCATTTTGTGCGTGTGTGGGGGGATGTTTTTCAATACTTTCCTGTTTATCATACATTTTTTGCCAAAAGATTGATTGCTGCATCAGCTGATTTTTTCCCCTTCCCAGACATGAACAGATCACATGCCTGGATAATTCCATTTGCATTTGTGGACTCCCCACTGATCATGGATAACTTGATAGATCAAAACTTTCAGCCTTTTATTTTGAGAGAAAGAGACTTTGCCATTTAGTGTCCTATATCATTAAGGGAGTCTCCGCCGCTCATTATGTACATTCCGCAAATAAAAATGTTTACAAAAAGCAGCACTACTTGCCATATAAAAATAGATCTGCAACACTAATGTAAGATCTTGCTTTGTGAGAGTGTTCTGACAAAGATGCTGATACTTGTGTGAATTATCTATCTTGCTTGGTTTAAACGTGCAAATGTCCTTAGTGTTCTTCCTATTCAAACCTCAATTCCCATGCCACACTGCATGTAAAACTGGCTTACTTGGACACAGTGTTAACTAGACTAAAGTTATGTATAAATTCCATGTTTGAACATTTATAAATTTCTGGTGCTGAAAATATCAGTGGCAACACCTTTCTCCAAACTATCACTAATTATTATAGAGATCTGAAACTCTCTAAAACTGTGAGTTCCTTGATGCCTGATCTACCTATTGGTAAACCTGGACCAATGCATGTGGATGTATTTGCATCTACTTATATTACTTTGTCAGTGACATTCAATTTATATCTTCATACAGTATGGCCACTGCTGTGCAATTGCTGACCTTTCTGCCTGGCAAAGACTTCTGCTTTGTGTTTGCATTTTACGTTAATTGCATATTGCCCCCAAGCTGTTTATACAAGATAGGTAGTTTAGAAACAAAAACTCCAGGGAAACTCTGCTGATAGAATCATACCTCCACAGAGCTTAATTAACACATTTGTCATAACCCTCCTACCAACTGGAGCATCCTTGGAAGCTGTGACCTGTGAGGCATACTACCTAAAGTGCAGCCTAGCCAGAGCTTTATTCCATATGAAGCTCACAATCTGAGCAAAGAAAAGTCTGGTTCATTCATTTAAAATATCTTTAACACTTAGCTGTATATATATTTGCACATAGCCCTCCTGGGTGGAGCTGGTCCAGCCTTTGCCTTCAGTCCCCTAGAACATTATGGGCCAATCAGGATGTGCACAGCAAAGCTGGGTGGGCCTGCCCGAAGGGGGAGGAAAAGCTAGCACATGTTGTATTTTAAAGTAAAATGGGCTTTTTTGCTAGTATGTATTAATACTACTTTTATATATTCAAACCTGGGGATTTATCACATGATTGCTCTAGTGGCAAAGGCTGTGCCACCAAAATTATGCAAATAATTCTAGACAGCCACAGGAAATGGTTACAACAACAGTGAAAGAAGAAACACTGAGGGATAGCCGGTAAAACCAACCCAAAAATTCAGAGGTGCATACAGAAGTTGTCTTCTTTTTTATTCCAATGTGCAACAAGTTTCCAATATTGAATGCCTTGTTTCACCTTTGCTTTTCACAGCATATTATATCAGCACAGACCAGAATTGTAGCTCTCAGGCGGAATGTTAACCTGCATTGATTGGATCCAATCTGCTGCATTCATGTCTGTTCCATGGATCCAATCTGTTGCAACCACCAAAATCATGGTCAGTGAAGTTTATAATAAATAATCATACAGTCATAATTTTACCATGGAACAACTATACCTGTTTACAGATGTCAGCGTTCATTGTTTTAAAGCAACTTTCTAGCTCTTAGGACAGAAATAAAGAGATATGTGAACAATGACTGCTAATGTTGCAGAAGGAAGAGGAAAAGAAGAATGACCAGGGTATTCAGTGGTCAGGCGGGGAACTCTGCAAAATTTCGCAAAATAAGTTACTGTTTGCCTATTTGTACAATTGATACAGATAGAAGAATAGTTTTTTATTTAGTTCAAGTTATTTCATGACTAATATATGTCAGGCGTGAACTGAAGAACCAAAATGGCTCTAAGATGACCTTGCCTTCTCACCTGTCACACTACATCCCTAACCAGGAGGGAGGCCCAGTCCAGGTAAATCAAATGTGATAGTCAATTTTGCCTTGCCTTTAGACAACTGTCTGGACAGACAAAGCGGCCAACCCTGTCTGGGCCACATAGCCATAATGTAAGTTATTTGACTATATGATTAGGTAAAGATAGATGAAAAAGAAAAACATAACCAAGTATCTATATAAAATCAGATATGTCTTAAATAAACACATCCCATCCAAAAAAAATCTGTTATGTTTCCTACAAATTCAGCATATAGATGTCAACTTTAAAAATCCACAAAGTTCTAGAGTATCACATAAAAATGTAATACCTGTCTCTAAGGATTATAATGGTGAACTCACGTGCAGCCAACTCATTCCCTACCTCTGCCAATGAGGGCCAATCAGTTCAAATTGCACTGTGCCAATTAGGGCCAATCAGGTCAAATTTCATGCAGACAGCCAATAAAATCCTCTATCCTGGGAATGTGTACTAATGAGTAAGTAATGGGCTTCAGCCAGGATAATAGCACCAATCAGGAGGGTCCTCAGCCCTGGTAGTTTAGCCTCAATCAGTAGGAAGCTGTCAGCTAGAAAAGGCTACTAAGGGGTCAGCTCTCTGATTCCAAATGCCTGCCAATTTAATTAGTTTTATGGTTGGAAGAGGAACTGGCCTCAAAGCCTCCTGGCCTGTTTCAGTTTGGATAATATGCCACCTCCAGGGATAGCCTCTGCATGCCTTCTGGAGGAAAGGCTGTGGAAGGCCCAGAAACAGCACCCTGCTAGCCTCTGGGACATGGGGCAGCCGGGAAAAGCCTTTCCTCTGGGAGTATTTACTCATGAGTAAGAGCCAATTAGTTCAAATTGCAGTCTGCCAATGAGGGCCAATCAGGTCAAATTGCCCTAGGTCACCCAGCATATGGAGGAGTGGGGAATCGAATCCAGCTCACATGTTAGAAGCTACTGCTCTTAACCACTAGAAGAAGCTGTACAGAGTGCCATTGCCTTAAGGAGATGTACCTAGAGCACAGACAAAGAAACTGTTGCAGGTGGATGGTCTTTTTTGACTTGCTCATTGATTGTTATGGGATTCTTTTCCTTTCAATTTGAACCTTCTGGCCAAAGGCTTCACAGAGCAATCCAGGGAGGGGAACACTCAGGTATTTCCTACATGGAGAGGGGATTGTGTGGTTAATAAGGTTTATAACTGAGAGGAGAGGAATGTTTTAGTCCTGTGTGTGAGTCTGAGAGGAGTGCAACACACAGCCCTCTGTCCCCATCCTAAGCAGCCCTTTCCTCCAGAGGAACTGATCTCTGCAGTCTGGAGAGAGCTTTCATTCTGTGGGTTCTCCGGGTCCCACCTGGAGGGTGGTACCCCTAACCAGTACTGGGGATACTATCCTCCAACTGGGGCTTGAATATCCCCTTTCTGGGGTTTCTCAAAGCCTGAATAGTGTATTAGGGATTTCTCATTGGTAGAAAAGCTTTGAGAAAAGCTGACATAGTTGCCCTCTGTAAGTTCTTTGCCTACCAATGTTTTCATGTTTGATTGTAATATATGATTGGTTTTGATTTACTCTGATATTGAAGAACATACCGATTGAGAGGTGTTCAGTTCTTTAAGCAAATTGTGCTACCAGTTAAATATTTTCATTCAAGGAAGAATCTGATAAATGTATGAATTACTGCCACCCAGCATTTCTCTTTATTTTCCTCCTGGAGTCTGGCATCCCTGCCCCTCCATGGGATCCAAAGCCAGGGCTTTTATCTGGGGGACTGATCTCTATTGCCTGAAAATGACCTGCAATTCCATTTAATCCCCAGGTCCCAGCCTTTCCCATCCTGCAGCCTCTCTGAGTTCCCCCTCCCTTTCATCTCCAGTAGCCCTGATTATGAGAAAAATAGGAAAAGTGTAAAATCCAAATTAATAACCATATGCATATTTCATCAGGCAAGATTCAGAAACTACTTGATCCATAGTCCAATAACACTGAACTACATAAAATATTTTACATAAAGCTTTTCATATACTTTTAGTAAAACCAAATCCTTCTTTACTCTTTTTAAATGAACTAGCCAGCTTAAGTGAATGCAAATGGGGAAAGATGAATACACAATGTGTTGACTATCTACTAGGAGCCTACAAACATTCAAATACTTCACATTGAGTTGCCTAGAAGAAATGGGGATCTTATCCCAGAGAAAGACTGCTAAGTGCATATAGCTAAATACAAGGAGGGATTATGTGGACAGTCAATTGCCTATAGCCCTCCCACACACGCCTCCCTGCACACAAATGCACTGACCTTTGACTGATCAACCAAATAGGATTTCCACTTTTCAGTTAGCCTTGTTGAAATTTCAGCTGTAAATTTCTTTGAGTGGGGACACTCTAGCTTTTCTTTTATTATTAGGCAATGCTATATGAATATTGCATGCCATAAAAACACGCTAGTTCTTTTTAAAAACCAGAGAAATATTTAACAGGATGGCTATTAATAACTTCCAAATTAAAAAGAATTCAAAAATAATTTGAGCCAAGTACTGACTACAAATGATTCTTGTATCACTGTTATTTTATTTCTCTGATAGTCAGTTAATTGAGCTATAGCTCCAATTCAATCAGTTCTAGGATGATAATGGAAAATTCATCTGACTGTCACTTAAATAAATTACAACTTCAATATCCATTTCAACATCCTTTGACCGACAGTAGTATGAGTGGTCCAAAGACGTTATGAAGATTATGAAATTAAATTTGGGCAAGCTACATCATGGGCTGAATATCACAAAAACATGTGAATCAGAAGCAAGTTGCAGCTTTTTCATGATATGTTAAGTGGAAACTGGATCTTCCATTTTAGTAAACGATATAAAGCAGAACTAAGCTATCATTTGTGTTGCACTGTCAGCTTTTCTAAGAAGCGTAAAGCCTTGGATTTGGTCTAAAAGACAAAAGGTGAAGTCTGTCCATCTCAAAAAAGATATGTTTTTCAAAATTTAGCTCGACCTTGCTGCTGAGGAAGTTACAAAAAGAAATTTTCATTTCACTCTTTAAACAGAACAATTTTACACTGGAAACACTTAACTGAAAGATGCTTTGACACGTCAAAGTGTGTCTTTGTGAATCACTTTTCAGTTCAGAAGAGCTACTTGTTTCAAAAGTCTCTCTCACACAAATGCTCTGTGACCACTAGTCCATGTACACAAATGACTGATAAACTTCTGTTCATTTGTACATATCTTTCATTTCTCTGGGGCTGAAAAATGAATGTTATTGAAAATAATGTTTCCCTATTGGGCAACTTGTGAGTCACATCAATAGAAAATGACCAGGTCCTCTTGTGCTAGTGACATTTAAAGGAGTGATTTGCTCTTAGCATTCCCTGTGGAATACCTTGCTATAATTCCATGACCCTTCATCAAAAGAACTTATCACTTTTCCTCTTCCTTAGAGAATAGCGTTTTCTCACATAAAATGTAGCTGAACAAAGCTAGCGAGAAGCCTGAAGGCATGATAAATGTAGAGCATTCTTAAATATTTAAAGTTCAAAGGCACATTTTCATCCTTGACTTAAAGCAGTCATATTTACAGCTGCCAGTTTAACATTTCCTTCCTGCTGTTCACACAAGCATAATGCAACATGAAGGCCTGCTTGGAAAAAAAAAAACTTCAAATACAATGATGAATTAGTTAATCCCCTCTTATAGCATATTATTCTGAGTTTCCGGACTCAAGTATGTTAGTTCCTAAATAAACTTAATTACTTTTTAGTCAGGTTGTTCTATGTTGCTGTGTTAACTCTGCCAATAGGGGTTATAATATTCTGGGTTCATTTCAGTAAAATTTGGGATCTGTTTATCATATGGCTAACTTTTGAGCATTCCATATTATCTGGAAGTTGAACATTCATATTGAAGATAATGAAATTTCAATATTAGCTTTTTTCAATCCAAGGAATAGGTTTTATTGGGGAGTTAACTTGCCTAGGATTCTATCAGAAGACCAGTATTTCAATGAGACATGGGTGTTCCTGGTTATTTTTTTCTGAATGTCATTAATTAGGTAAAAGATGGTATTCAAAATGAAAGAATGGGGACAGTAAAAAGTGATCTGTAGGTTTCCTGTAAAAAGTTCCTCTTCAGTAAAGTGAGAATCAGTTCACAGAAGAATGATCAAAATGTCAAAATTCCAAGTTATCCCAGTGGGGAGTTTTGCAAGCAGGCTAGCAAGCTAGAAGAGAAATGTAACACTTTTTACCTATCTACCAGGTGGTGAGACCCTATTAGAGATCACGGATGTTTAAGTGCTGGTATCAAAGGTCGTGATGAAAAGTTTTCAAACTTTACTTTCTAAAGTTTGCCAGAAGGTTAATATGGCCTAATGATCCAAAGCTAAGAGTACAGCCCTTCAATGGAACCATGAAGACCGCATGTGAGAGCTGATGCTTATATTACTTTTGCAAGCATAGGATTTGCTTCTGTGTGGATACAGTGGTAAAGGGTACACAAACAAGAAACCAAATGAAATTGATAAGTATTCTGGATATGCCCCACAACAGTTTTACTATACTGTAGGAAAGACTAGTAGTAGTGACATCAACTAGACTACTTTCACATGCGATTGAGGTATAGATTTGTACTTTGATCTTGCTGTGGGCCTTATGTAAGGTTCCATACGTATCTCCTTAGATGGATGATAATGAATTGCATCTATAAATGCATACTAATGATAACTCCAGACTAATCCACTATCTCAGACTGCATATAAATGGACTAAGGTTGTCTGGTATCTGCTGGCCACCATTGGGGGAGATGGGTAGAGTTGCAACATCAAGGCTGGAAAAGTCCTTGAGATATGGGGATGGAGCCCGGACAGATCAAGGACCTTAGTGGTGTACAATACTATAGCATCTACTGGGTAACAGATCTCAGTCATCTGGAGATGGGCTGTAATTCATACCGTACTGTAATATTTAATGCCACCCCTTTGGCCCCACACCAACATTAAGCACTGCAGAGCTAACTGGGACATTATTGTTCCCTGCTGGGGTGCATCTTCCCCATCCACATGGACCTGCACCTGAATAGGCCCCATTAGCCCATGCATCAGACCAGGGAAACTGTGTTCCCTTCTTGCAGGGCAATGGAGGGCCTAAAGCCACCAGGCCCAGGATGGGATGGCACTGACGTAGTATGGAAACAGAGGATTAGCCCCACTGCCAGATGAGTCCTGGCCTGGCCTTTTCTACCCATGCATAATCAGTCTGGCAAGGCATTATTGAAAACATAAGGAATTTCCAGGAATGGCATCACCTTTCCCCTCTTACTCAGTTTGTGAAATAGATGGAATAATCAGTGGAACTTATCAAGAGGGATTTGTAATAATTCATTTCATCTTTTAAGTGTGAAATTCAATACTCCATGTTTGTAATTAGCTGTAATAATTCACTAATTAAATAAAAAGATAATTGTCATGAATTTATAATGCTATAAATTGAAAATATGGGAAGTGTAAATTGAATAATTAAAGCTATGGCAATTGTTTCCATTGTATATCATAAAACAAGGTTTTCCAGTATCTACCTAATCTCAATTTACTCAGCAATACTGAGCAAGTATACTCAGAAGTAAGCCCCATTTTATTCAGTGTTTTAATCACTTTGGTTTACTCATTCATTTTGTTCACTTTCCCTCTGGAAAGTGTTCTTAGAATATTTATTTATTTAAGTTTATTTACTTATATGCTTGTTTTGTTTCCTGCTAATAGAACTCAAATAGCTCACCACACTTTTATAAAAGATCTTTTGGTTCAATTTAATGTCATACATTCACATCATTCTACTTCCCAGGAGATATTAAAATTCCCTCCAAAGCAGGGAAATAGATATCAAAAAATATCAGGAAACAAAATCACCTATCTTTTACTATTTGTTATTTTTATAGTCAGACTGACAAATTGCTGGCTTCTGGCATTTTAACCAAGCAGCATATTACAGACAAATATGTGTAACCATTGCTCTTTTTAGGTAGAATACTATTTTAATAGGGGGTGATTAGAAAGGGAACCAGCAGAGGATTCTTAATCATTTCCCTGTTCTAACTAAGCCTAAAAGTTTGAGTGTGAATCATATTGACTAGCAGGTGGCGACTATTCCAGTAACGATGCTACCCCAGTTTCTTGGTGTAACATGGCCGCAGCCGTTTATTCACAATAACACCCTCAAACAGAGGGTTGGCCTGATGCCTGTAGGGATGCCTGTACCCCCGTCAGCCATCCGGCTGCACATTACCGTGGCACTCCAGCTCCTCACCTCACTCCCAGCCGGGAGGATGGGACACTTTTCGCCATGGAATAACGGGAAGCGACTAGCCAGGATCCAACGGGCGTCCGCCTCCATTGTGATCCCCCCAGCCGCCTGGCCCCGAGCCCCTGGCCTCCCAGCCGGGTAGGCCGCAGCCGGTTACCGGCTGGTTCCTTACAGGGACCCCCTACCTCGGGGATTCCCGTACGCAAACGGGTCTCCCCGCCAAACAGGCTCCCTACTAAGCATCCTCGCCAGCTGTGACAAATTAGAACTAAGGGAGGAAAGGGAGGGTGACTGTCCAGAACAGCGCGGTGCGGGAATGGGGGCCCCATGCATGTGCCCGGCCTTATAAAGGCTGGCGCTCCGCCCCCGGCACGTGCCGGGGGCCACCAACATCACTGGGGTGCGCCGCCTGGGCGCCCCCGCTGCGTCAACGGCAGCCACGGTACAGCCGCGGTACAGCCGCGGTACAGCCGCGGTACAGCCGCGGCCGCTATTTGCTTTTCCAATGTTAGAACCGTTTGCACCACTCTACCACCATTTTAACAGAGCTGGGCTGATTCTGCACTTACTTTGTTTTTTCTGTTGTGTATCCTGCTGGATTCAGATTGATTTGAACCCACCCAGGTCTTCCTCATTCCCTCCCCAATTGAAACCGGAAGTATTCTGCACTTGATTGGCGAAGCTCAGAGCGGGGAAGGGAGCCAAGCGTGAGGCTCTTTCTTTCTTTTCCTGAATGGGGGGAGGGAGGATTGGAGACAGCAGCCTCACAGTGAATGAGGAGGGGAAAATAAATCCAAGAGGCAAATCTCTGCTGAGAGAAATGTGGGCTTCTGGAGTGTAATCACTTTAAAACAGGGCAAAATAAATCTTGGGAGGAAAGCTTTGCAACCGGCAACCAGGAAATCTTGAACTGACACCCTGGCCATTCAGGGAAGACTGCTTTGCTATGTCAGTGTTGGAGGCACAGAGCAGGAAGTTAATTCACAAAAAGCAGGAATCTATACGTATACTTAAAATCCAGTTTTTCAAATATCGTGACTCCTGGATATCATGGGGGAAAGATTGATCCACAGTGACCCTATCATGCATGTTGCAGAGGGAAAATGTAATGCACCCAAATTCAAAATGGAAATAAAATTCAGTCCATAGGGGAGGGTTTTTTTTTGGTTGGGAGTGGATAAAAAGCAAAGTGCAGACTCGACCCTGGTTTCCTTTCTGTTTAGTTTCCTACTGGCATTTGCCATTTTGATAAACTGTCACTTGGGGTAACACATGATAAGAATGATGCAGTTATGGACAACGAATCTGCGAGGGTATTTTTTTATCATGGGCTATGTCATTATGGCTTCGAGCTGTATTAATAAAATACTGGCTTTTTGGAATATATTGCTTTCCATAGGACCACCCCACACAGTTAGTTCAGCTCAAAGGCTTTCTGGGTCAGAAATGTGTGCCACAACTTCCAGAGTAGAGAATTCAGGAACAGCCCTGAAAAGGCCTTGCTGCAGATCCCTGCCAATTTAATTTCAGATACAGTTGGTTCTTTCAAGAAACCTACATCTCTGGATCTTAACGCCCAGGCTGACTGGTGTGGGAGTTTCAGGTACTTTGTTTTCAATGCCAGCACTTTGAATTATGCTTGGAATCAAAGCAGGAGCCAACCTGCTAGTATTGAAAACTCACTAGATTCCCATGTCAACAAGAGGGCAACATGACAGACCTAATACGCGGAATGCTGTTACTCATTTTGGGATGGGCATTTGAAATATGGAAGAAGAAGGGGATGGAACTTACATAGCTAATTCATTTCTCCTGTGAGTGAATGGTTAATTTATGTACATTCACAAGGCTTTTTCTTTTAACACCTTTTACCACCTTTTTCTTGCACTTGAGCACCCAGCCTGCTTGCTGGCAGAACATATTCCTTGTAGCTCATAGAAAATTGAAAAAAACAAAAAAACAAAGTATTGGCTCAAATGAAAAAAATCAACAACCATGAGACAAAAGAATCCTGACAAATACTCAAAGCAATAATGATTCACCTCCCACAGACTAGACAACAATTAGCAGGAGCAGAGCTAATGAACACAACACATGCTGGTGATCTTTTTTTTTCCACATCTCGATACATAAACAAATCTTCCTAGTAACAAGCATGTGAACAGAGAGTCCCCCCCCTGCCAGCCCCATTACCATACGGTGTCATACATTTTCATTCCTCAAGAGAATAACAGCATGGCAGCAACATTACATTTCTAAATAATACATCAAAGCAGGGCTTGTCATTTACGGCCATTATTGAGCCCCTGGGTAAATGAGTTGTGTCTCTATTTTCTTATTAATTTAGAATCCCAACAGCTACAATAGGTTAAAAAAGACAGGAAGATTGGGGGGGGGCAGGAATTGCACAAGAGAGGCTGTCAGGTATAAAGAGTTGACAGAGCACAAAACCAAACCAAACAAAGATACCAGAGAACTCCAGGTAGATGGAAAGGCACACAGTGCCTGTAATCATAATGAGCTATGCCTTCCCTAACAGTAAATAATGCAACCTATGGGGAATGACAGTGAATCAGTCATATGCGGACCATCATTTCGCAGAATCTGAGGAGTATGTCACAACAAATTAGACAAATAAATAAGGGGAAAGCACCCATGGAAATGCCAATAACTGGGAAGAGAAATGGTTCTTCCTATATAACCAGAATGGAAACCAGAATGTATTATGCCCCTCCAATTCAAAGGCCCTCCAATTCCTTGCTTTAACATAATAAAACTCTCAGATGATTATTGACTCTTTTCTTTAATTATATCAGTGAATTATTTAGAAAGCTATGGAGGATTCCATTTAAATTGGGCTGATATTATCCCTGGTGTTAAAAATAATGCTTTACATTATTTTATTACATTATTATATAAAAATATGCCTTATATTTTAAGTAATATTCTCTTCTTTAATATCTCATTTGAGTTGTAATATAGATTTTATGTCCTCAAATAAATAAATATATTCACAAACAAGAACTATATAATCTTTTGGACCATTTATCCCAGTATTTTATCAATATAGTTTACATCCATTTTATTCTTTCTCCTCTGTTTAGCTGTTTGAGACCTATTTCCCTCAATGTTTTGCACTGGGATCAAATAAGCAAGACTCTGGCCAGTCAGGAATTGAAAGGAGAACATCCCTGATTCAGTCATCCATGTTGGATGAATAGGCAGCCCCTGGAAGAAGTGGAAGAGGAAATGACTTTATCTAAAAATGTTATTATGATAATTAATCAAGGACCCCAAGTCTCATCAGTGAACCTGTGATTCTATCAACTGCTTATACCAAAAGGTGTTAAGACAGGGCCTTACTACCTTAAACTGAAAAATCTGCTGTTTTCTTTTTTTTTAATTTCTCTTTATAATGTCTGATTTTGAAAGCTTACACAATGCTTTGTGTCATTTTGATTGCTTCTAATAAAAAGTTGTTCCATGGATTTTGTTAGGGCCAGTGCTGCTGTTTATATTTTTTTTCGCTGTTAAGCCAATTTAATTGATTGATTGATTGATTCGATTTATAGCCCAACACTCCGAGGACAGCTCATGGCAGGTTACAACAGTTCATTAAAAACTCCCTAATAAAAAAATAGCTAAAAACATATGGTGACTTCATGGGCTTTTCAAAGCAAAAGACATTCAGAGGTGGTTTGCCATTGCCCACTTCTGTGTAGTGAACAGAGATGTGTATTTGGATATTTCCAATCTGCAAATACTTTTGAAAAATACCTTACCACAACTCCCAAATGCCATATCTGTCTGGTCTGTCCATCAATCCACCTATCCAGGGATTAAAAGTCTGCAAGTTCCCAGGATTGTCCCCCACCCCATTTATGTGTCTCCTGAGGCTTGCTTTAGGTAAGATTCTATCAGTTTGCAGTGTTTTTGTAGTTTTTTTAAAATTCATATTTTTGCTGGAATTGATTTGTACTGGGCTCACCTTTTTTATGGATTCTAGAATTTTACATAGGCTTAGATTCTTGTGTTTTACATAGGTTCCGAATCTCAGGTTGGATGGGGAAACTTGTTCGGGGCCCACAGAACTGGACCCCTTGGTGAGTGGACCTGTGATCCTGCCAGCTTCTAACAAAAACTTACGTAGTGTTTTGTGTTAGTTTGGCTGGCCTAAGAAAAGGTATTATTTGCATTTTTTTCATGTTCTGGATTTTACATAGGCCAGTACACCTGTTTAATTTTTTCTATTTGCTACAACAGTCTACTTTATCCTGGCTCTTTTGCTATATTTAGATCAGCCACTTACATACCATTACTTGAGTTTGTGAATAATCCTGAAAATCACTCCTTACCCTAAAACCATTTCCAAAGTCACTTTCTTTTGGACTCACAAATTATTCCACCTGGATGCAGATATACTGTTGCACACTCAGTTCTCAGCACCCTCTCTGCCCTGTAATTGGGGGTTTTGAAAATGTACTTTTTGCCTGATCCAAGTCCTCCTGTGTTTGGTGAGCTACAGAGCTTGCATGTACCACATGGCCTTCTCCCGGACAGACTGTCTTCCAGGACATCTGGGCCACACTGTTAGTGTTGAAACCTCACTAGATATCCAGGTCAGTAGCTTTAGACATCCCTACTTCTCAATTGCACTCTCTTACCAGCATCCCCTCATACACACACTCTTTCCCCACCTGAGCAGGTGACATAGCATGTAAATAACTAATTCCCTTGCTTTGATGCATAGTATAATTCTTCTTTAAGAGCCCTTGTTTCTGACTAATATGTGTATCATTCCTTAGAATTTATATTAGTTTTATTTGTTTCACTGAGGATTTTAATCTATGCCTGAAGCATGCTACTATATTCATATCAAAGTTAATGTTTTGCATCTCTCTATAAGTTGCTTAACAGAAACAGTTGGCTTAAGATACCACCAATTTGCTAAAGGTATGATCAGACTGATACAAAATCAGTTGACTTATTATATGAAATTATCATTTAAATGAATGCTTGATCCTGCTGCACTTTGAAAATGTTCCTAAAACTGTGATACAGGAGTGGCTCATTGCTACTTAATTGTGCAAGCATTCAAGAGTAGCTTATAGCATATATTTAGGGCTGGTTTGCCTGCTTTAATTTCAGCTAGAACCACAACATTGTGCAGGTGTAGCTTTACATAGCATATTATTAACTGCTTATGTATGTGGAGAAGTGCATGTAGAGCAAGATACTCTTCAAAGCATGTTTATGAATGTTGACTGAAAATCTGTGAACCCTCTTGATTATTTTCCTAAGCAACTAATACTTTCTACTATTGCATCCTTGGAAACTGTGTACCATATTCATTGAAATCTTTAGCTCTTGCTGGCACGTAAAGGGGTATACTACTGCTAATTTGCATTATCATGCTTCCCATGTTGCAGGCAACAGACATAGATTTACTTCTCTGACCAGATAATGAACAGCAACTCTTGAAACATCTTTAAGAAGTAAGTAGAACCAGGATGTAAAATGTTGGGACGTAGACCCATGTTCACCCCCCGCTCCACCCATCATATCTCCACAGCAAGAAAGGCTACCACTGAATTTATGTTATTATATCTATACTAGATATTAAGCCCGCTGTGGCCAAAATACAGTGGGCCCTAGCATGATGGGTGGGTGGAGGGATGGGGCAAAGGAAGGAGGAAAATGAGAAAGAGAGACAGAAAGAAAGGGAGGAAGATAGAGACAGAAGAAGAGGGAGCGAAACAGGTAGCCAGAAAGAGAGGGAGGAAGAGAGGAAGAGAGGGAGGAAGGGAGGAAGGGAAGGACAAAGGGAATGCTGGGAAAAAGGGAGGAACAGAGTAAGATAGGTGGCCTTGGGACCTTCTGCTGGGCCCAGGGGCAGGCTCGCTGCCCCAGGGCCTGGCAGAAGGCTCCGGACGGGGGCGGTGGGCTCTGCAGCCTACTGCCGGGCCCAGGAGCAGTCTCGGCTGTTCCAGGGCCCGGCAGAAGGCTCGGGAAGGCAGCAGCAGGCTTTGAGGCCTACTGCCGAGCCCAGGAGCAGTCTCGGCTGCTCCAGGGCCCGGCAGAAGGCTCAGGAAGGCGGCGGCAGGCTTTGAGGCCTACTGCCAGGCCCAGGAGCAGTCTCGGCTGCTCCAGGGCCCGGCAGAAGGCTCGGGACGGCTGGAATGGGCTTTGTGGCCTTCTGCTGGGGCCAAGGGCAGGCGAGCCTGCCCCAGGGCCCGGCAGAAGGCTCCGTGGGCAAGGGGAAGCTGGCCGGAGGACTTACCGCTGGGGAAGGCTTCTTCCTCTGAGCGGCGACTCTCCGGCCGGGCCAGGCGAGGCTGGGCCAAGCAGCCAATGGGGAGCCGCGCTTTGCGCTTTGTGACACTCGGACACCCACGCTTTGTGACACTCGGAGGGCCCAATCAGGAGCCGCTTTGCGGCTCCTGATTGGGCCCTCCGAGTTTTTATCACGGACAGGGCCCGCCCTAACTCCTCCCCACTTGCCCTTACTCCTTTATTCCTCCCGCTCCTCCGAAGCGGGGTGGAGGTTTAAAGATACTACCATCACTTGTGGCTCAAGGAGGTTTACACTGAAACTTTCATAATACAGTACAATATACTAAGCATCCTGATTTGAATATATAACATTTTTAACAATAGAAATTTGTTCCAAAATAGAACAGTATACTATTTAACATTCAACAGTGGAACATTATAGTTTTGACTACACTGTGTTCCCGTGCTTCTTCTGCAGGTGCAGTTGATGGTGGAAGGGGCCTCTCAGCTCTGGTTAATGGTTGGTTCACTTGTTTTGACTGAAGGCCTCGTGGAAGAGCTCCGTTTCGCAAGCCCTGAAGAATTGTTTTAGCTCTGGCAAGGCCCTGATATCATTTGGGAGCTCATTCCACCAGGTGGAGGCCAGACAGAGAAAGCCCTAGCTCTGTCGAGGTCAGATGAGCTTCCCTGAGATCAGGGATCACCAGCTTGTTAATGTTAGCCGAACATAGTGCTCTCAGAGGGAACATAGATAGGGAAGCGGTTTCTCAGGTACTCTGGGCCCAGGCTATGTATGTCCTTTGGGTAGCCATTGGACCAATAAAAAGTTGGAAACATTTCTGTGGCATTTAATTAAACACACTAAAATCTTCTGAAAATGTTGTTTCATGGTGACTTAAAAAAAAAACCTGTAATGGGAACAACCATGAATGTCAGAAAATCCATCCAGAAACATCAATGTACAACACATCCAGTGTCAACAGGCATTCACCACTACATTATATGACTGCTATCTTTATTTCTTTCTGGACTGTCAAACCATTTGATGGCAGACAGAAATTCAGACACTCTTCCCAATGTGAAGATGCAACAATGGGGGAAAATGACGCCCATTACATTTTTACATAATATAAGCTCTATGGCACAGGGACCCCGTGTGTGTGTGTGTGGGGGGGGAAGTGGCACAATGTATCCCAACATTATTTCACAGTGGCTTTTCTTCATATGCAGTGGGAACAGTCTAGAACTGGCAGCCTCCAAACACCATAAAGATTCATTTCCCTTTGGCAATATTTTACAAATACCCTTAAATAATAGTATTATACTGACTGTTAAAAGAGAGATTGCCTTCCCAGTTGACAGGAAAATGTTAAGTTTCAGACATATGTACAGGCAGAGGATCACATTTGAAAGTCTCTATATTAACTCCTTCTCAGGATTCAATTGCTAATGGAACACAAAACTCTGCATGTTATAGTGAGCAGTAAATTTGATAATACCGTGCTTTATATTCAGGCTATTTCTTGTGTTCAGTTAATTTATCTTGGCTGCCAGACAGGTTGACTAATTAACAGATGTTCAGGTAGTAAAATATTCAAATTCTAAGCATTAAATAAAATTGCTTTCCAATATTCAACAAACCATCAAAAATGGTGAGGGAGAACCAGGAGAACAGCCAAGGTTATATGTAATTTTGTGAGTGAGGGAAAAAATTGAGTCTGATATTATATGGCTTTTGAATGGATAAGTCACAATCAACTTAACAGTGCTTGTAAATATGCCAAATGAAGGAAAGAAATTGTTCAGAGAGGGAAACTAGGAACAGTAAAGGATGGAAAAAATATGAGTTAATACTTTTTTATTGGATCAGTAGAGAAATATTAGATCTGAAGCTAGGCAATTCAAGAGGTAGGTTAAAGTGCAACAAAAATAAGTACATTTTGACTGTAGCAATCCAACAGGTTTTTTTAGGGTCAGTGCCAGGTTTGTGATCCATCTGCAAGATGATATCCAAGTGGAGTCCACCAGAGCACATCCATGACAGAAATCAAGAGGCCAGGCAAGAAAGTGTCATTGACTGTTCCTGCTTTCTCTTCACTGGCACAGTAAAAGGAGAAGTTACTTCTGGAAGATCACATGCCCTTTCCCTACTCCCTCTTGTTGATGTGGGTTGTAGAAGCCATCACTGCTTCCTTACACATGAGTAAACCCTTGCCACTGGCCAGTCCTCTGGTAGAAGAAGAAAGGAGGAAGAGAAGAGAAAGAGGAATGAGTACCTTCAACCCTTCTGAAGCCCCATCACTGCCATCCCCACAAAGTTTAGAAAGAGAAGACAAACTCCATCATTGTTATTGCCTAGTGGCAGCATTTCTTTACCTCATAGAGTCTCAGCAGCTACCCACAATGTTATTTATTTATTTATTTGATTTCTTGACTGCCACTCCTGGACCAAGCTGCCTCATGGCAGGTTGCAATAAAAGCCCCAGTAAAACATTAGATAAAACAACAATACAATCCCTTCAGACCAACATGGCTACCCACTTGAATACAATCCCTTGGCAGCATTAAAAAAAACAAAAACACTACAATTCCCCTCCCAGCTTATCAGACCAGAATGGACCAGAATCCCCCTCCCCTCCCACACACAATACAGGCCTCAGGAAGGTATTCAAGAAAACACACCTCCAGCCCTTGATGTTCCAGGGCATTCCGAGGAAGGACGTAAAATCTTCCACAGCCTGGCTTCAGCCAAATGCCTGGTGTATGGGCTCTGTCTTGCAAGCCCTTCAGAACTGTGACAGTTTCATCAGGGCTCTCAGTTCTTCTGGGAGCTCATTCCCATCAGGTCGGGGCCAGGGTTGAGAAGCTACTGGCCCTGTTCAAGGCTAGGCACATCTCCCATGGGCTGGGGACTACCAGTAGATTCAAATACACAGAGTGAAGACCCCAGTGGAGGGCATAAGGAGATATGTAGGGCCCAGACCATGGATGGCCTTGGTGGAATGCAGTATAATGACTTGACACACAAGGAGTCTTCAGTCTTCAATACAATATCTGCCTAATAGTTCCCAACATGTTTTGATATGCAGCACTTTGTCAAGGGATTCTACAAACTTAAAAATGAAAATATTTGAAACAATTAGTACTGAAATTTTAGTCAAAATTTGGGGGAAAGGTCCTGAATACATACATGAAAAAGGCATTTAAACAAGGTAATTCTAGAAAAATACTTTCATAACAAAAAAGCATGGGCAAAATGAACAGTAGCTACTATACATAAATTTGTACAACAATAACAATAAATACAAAGGTCTATGTATTAGTCTAAGTATTGCAACAACCAATATTTGTAAAAACAAACATATTAGGAGGATAAAAAGAGAACAAAATATAACATCCAGTCTAGTTCTAATGGAGACTTACAATGGCTTAAGAAAACAGTTTCACATACAACTTTTCAGAACTTGTAGGCATTCCAGACACACTGAACTAAGTTGAAAAACTCATTAAATACCTTTAGCAATTAGTAACAGCTGTGGTAAGTGGATATTGAAGCAAGAATGCTCAGCAAAAATTGAACATCATATACAGATACATCCATATGCACCAAAATCACATAATTTAATCTCTGCTAATTACTGGGTACAGAATTCATTTACTTAAGGAAAAGGGAAAGTGGGGAGCAAGGAAAAGGAGGAGACAGAGCCTGGCTAAAATACATATTGCTTTAGCAAACACAAAACACACTGCCATTTTCCAGTGGCACCAATTGCCTTTTCTGAAAATTCCAAAAATCCCCACAAGGGTCAACAAGTGTAAATGGAAACCTTTCTAGTCCATTGACATGTAAAAATATTTCCTCAACTAGGAGATCGAGGTATATAAAGCCAACTTGCATGGTCTACTGAAGGGAAGTTGTGACAGCGAATTCCATTTTTTGTTCTGGTGTATATCTTATAATAGCTGCATTCATCTCAATTTACAGTGTCACAACAGTGAGAAGGTTTTGGCCTCTCCATGTATTTGTGACTAAGAATTATTTATAGCCTGTTGCTGAAGTAGCATTATTTTTCAACGTAGATAAGATGATGTTGCCCCTTCTTTTCTTAAATGATGTATAGTGAAAGAAATAAGGGAGGCTGGAAATGAATGAACTTTGAGTAGTTCAGCATCACAGAGATAGCACAGAGCTTCTTGGAGGTGGTTTTTCTCCATTCTGCCAACACAGCATGGACTAATAGGGATGTGATTGATGGCAAAAACTCTGAAAAAAATCTGAGTGCTTTCAATGAACTGGAATTGCACTTGGGTATCAGTTATTCCATGGAAATGTTTATTGCAACAACAGTCTGTGTGAACCATTATGCACAACTATTATGCACATACAATATGCTTTTGCAGCTAGATTTCCCTGTGTGGAACAGTGCATTTCCCTGCGTGGAACAGTGCATTACCAAGATGTGCATAATAAACCCTAGTCCAGGACTCATAGATAGGATATTCCTCTACAGACTCAGTATAACGTAAGTTCATTGGGATTAAGTTCATTGGTATTGTAATGACATTAAAATACATTTTTTTCCAGTTTGAATGCTTGACTTTTTCAGAACTTGACTTTGGATTTTGCCTTGAAACTCTCTCCCATTACCTCCCATTCCCCTACAAAAAAAACCTATCACTCCTGAATTGCACAAGAGGTAGCAGATACCTGTTCCTAATTCAAATCTTGTGATGTCTAGCCCATGGCATGATTCCAAGGAAAATGTATAAAGATTTTAGAATTGTATTTATTTAAAAACTTTCTATGCTGTCTTTCCAACCAGCTCAGGGTCTCCAAAGCAGTAAATATTAAAACATTTAAATATTTCAAACATGTTACCAGAATCACACTTACACATGACCTGTGACACCTGAAATTCTAACCTGTAGCAGAGGACAAGCTGAGGAATGTTCTGGTTTCCAAGAAGGATTCTGTCCTAGTAGTGTGTCCGGTCAGGGTGTTTCAGTGTGTTTCTGTTTCTAGCTGCTCCGAAGCCTGGACCATTGTGGTATACTACTGATTATGGAGTACAGTGTGCCAGCATGTGAGGCAAGGGTGCTGCCATATTTAACAACATAGAACTGGAACATTCTATGTTCCATGGAACATAAAGATCAACTGATAATAAACACACAAACAGGCAGGACAGTTAGTATTGATTGAATCTCAAAGAACAAAAAAGAAGTCTTCACCTCCGGGTAGAAGATGACAATAGAAGACAGAAGAATCTCCCTGGGAAAAGAGTTCCAAAGTTTTAGCATCACAAGAAAAGAAACAGAATTGTCACCCATCTAGCCTTAGATGCTGAAGTTGTGCAAAGCAGGGTCTGAAAATGATTGGAATGTTTAGATAGGTTCATATGAGAGCAGATGATCCTTGAAGTATGCAAAACCCAAGAGGTTAAAGGGCAATAACAACAAGGCTGGAAGCAAATTGGGGATCAGTGGTTGTGGTTCTCTGTACCACATAGACTTACACCATATCAGAAACACTATTGTAAAAGAGGCATCAAGAACAGGAAAGCTGGCAGTAGCAAGCAGCTATTCCTCCAGGGCTGGACCTGACAGTAAATTGTCCTTGCGGTGGCCAGGCAGTGGGAAACACAGGAAAGACCTCCAGCAAGACATGGAACCATCATTTAAGAACCAGATGTACTCTGTCTCTGAATGTGGGCATTTCCTCATGGATAAGGGCTACAGAGAATATGACATCATTCATTTGTTGAATTCGTTTTTATATCCTGCGGCAGCACATTCTGCAGGTAAATCAGGAGTGAGTGTGGGTATGATTTAGGCCCATTATGCACGGCCGCCAAAACGGTTTCGAGTCACATGGAAAATGCGGAGGGGGAAGACGCGACGCACACCGGTTATGCACGGGGCGGGGCGTGACGGCGGCAAAACCCAGAGTACCCGATTATGCACGCGGCGATCCGGGCGCCGCTTCTGGTTGCACCCCTGTTACCCGGAAGCTGCGCTTTCTTCCGCGTTCCGCGAACGCGGCTTTTTCGGCGGCATGCACCGAAGCTGCGGCCGGTTGCAGCCGGCACCGTGCGTTATCGGTGATTTTAGTCGCCGCCATTCCACCCCGAATGTGCGCTAAAACCCCCGTGCATAATGGGTCTTAGGAAAGCATTTCATAAAGAACTGAGAAATGAGGTTTAATATTTGAAGACAAAACTGAAACTGCTCCAAAGGAAGTTTGGAGAAATTTATTTGCTTAGCTTATCTTTATAATGTCTTTCAACCCACAGGGTCCACAATGTCTTCATCTGAGACATTCCCTAAAATTCAATGAGGTGAATCATAAATCCAAAGTTATATATTAATTATAAGTATTTTGCATTACACACGATGCATTATTTTGCATTAACAAAGCACAGAAAGACACTAAGGAACATAAGGGGTGGAATCGTTTATCCCCTTGGGCATATGGCCAAGCCAGGGCAAAGTTCAGAAAAACAATGCCTTTATCCATGCTCTGTTTTGATCTCATTGATTTGAATGGGTATGTTTCATCTTGAAGCTGGTACTTTAGAATAGGGAATAAGGAAAGCAATTCTCAACTGAACTCTAAGTAATGTTCAGAAGTTAATTTAAAATGACACAGGAGATGAGCTACTAAGTAATAGTGACTATGGGTTAATTAGGTTCAACATCCTAAGGGAAAACAAATTACCAGAAGTGTCAGAGTAGCACTGGTTTTTGTAATTGATGGATTCAATAAAGGAAAGGGAAAGGCAAAATGACCATATAATAACCTTTTTAAAACAAATGCAGAATCCTTGAAAGTAACACAGGTCATGTTTAGTAAAAGAATGGCTTTTGTAGACTTACATATATCTCAATTTTCTCCACAGTGAGCAATAGAATGTTTCCAAGTTTAGTACTAGGCATATGCAGGGGGGGGGGGGATGATAGATGTTGATATTCCTGAATGCCCATACTGGTATTGATATTCAGGTTCAGCAAAATTTGCGAATACCAAATATTTTTGTTCCATTGCATCCTATGGAGCTATTAAAGTCAATGGCAAATCTAGCCTGAGTCTGTTAGGGAGAGGGTATGAGGTAGAGGAAGACTGGAAAATATACATCCTCTGACTGGGCTGTGAGTGGTAACCCTAAGTGCTATTCCCGGTTGTCAGCAGTGCCCGCTGCAAGACATTAGCAGTACACTTCTAAACAAAGTTACCCTTTTCTAAGCCCATTGATTTAGCAAGGTATAACTGTGTTTAGGATGACAGGGATCATTTCCTAATACTAGTAACATCTACCATTTTGCAAATAGAACATTGCCGGTCATGTCATATTTTTATCTTTGACTTTTAATTCAAAGGTACAACATTTGGTGTCTTGGGATTAAATGACAGAGGTATCTCTATTCATTAAAAAAATGAATAACTGAGCTACAGAAATGTTGCATCTTCTACAGTGGCATATGCTTTTTGGCAGGTACTCTGCCAGGAATGGCTTGCACTATGTTACAGTTCTGATGGAAGAGTGCGTAACTCCCAATTCAACTGCATTATTTCAGGAGGCATTACCACTGTAGCACCTCTTGTTGTTTTGCATGTAATTATATCTGTAGATTATCTGATTAAAAAAATACTGTGTTGGTTCATTTGCCAAATTAATTAAAAGTCAGGCAATATAATAACTTCCTTCTTTCATATATTAATCAGTATTCTATTGCCCAGTCTTCATTTTAAGCATAATACAATCCTTTGAAATGTTTAGCTTGTACCATGGAACCATTGTACTAGTTAATGTTACAGCAAGGTGTGAAGGGGAATGCAAGAAGAGAATGTTGTGAAAAATGGAGAGGAAACAAAAAGAGGTCCAATCCATTTTCATCAATATTAAAGCACTTTCTTTGCCTCCAGTCAGTCTTGGATTCCGTAAACTGTGTAGCAGTAATATGTTATCAGAGCAGGCAGCCAAAAGCTATGAGTAAGCATCATTCTCAAGGGAATCTTTAAAGAAGATCTGTTTTGCTTCTCCCAGTACAGTCAGTGTTGGAGAGAGCTTTGCTCACCAACTTCCCTAGCATTAACATTTAATCTCTGGTTTGAGTTAATCTAAAATCAGCAGGCAAATTCCTCCTGACACAAGGGGCTTACTTGAACCATGGCATTAGTCATCTCTACCTTTTCCTGTCTCTGTGCGGAATGTGTTTATTCTCTAGAAGAAGTACCCTCTGCTTCCCAGGGACTTTATCTGCCTATCTGAAATAATTTCCGGTGTGCACTGGTAAAGGTTGATCAGTGAGCAGGGAATCAGTAATCCAACATTATCTGCCCAGTGGACATCTTATTGAGTATACCTGCTTTTCACTGTCCCTGCTTCTTGCAAGCTGGAAATTCCCTGTGATCTCACATACACAGGGAAGTCTTTATTAGACAGCCTGATCCTGTTTATTTCTATTGCTTTGCAGTTCTCCAGATTATTTTAGAAGAAGGGGGTTGGACTAGATGGCCTGTATGACCCCTTGCATGATTCACTACCCGAAAAAGTCCCAAAG
Source organism: Paroedura picta (assembly GCF_049243985.1). NCBI lineage: Eukaryota > Metazoa > Chordata > Lepidosauria > Squamata > Gekkonidae > Paroedura > Paroedura picta. The sequence goes on along the minus strand of NC_135377.1, from coordinate 54,844,702 downwards.
TTACTTACAAACACCTTTCCCTTCTTCTTCCCACATCAGGTAGGTGGGGCTGACAGAATTCTCAGAGAACTGCTCTGGAAGAACAGCTCTAAGAACTGTGACTAGCCCAAGGTCACCCAGTTGGCCAAATGTGAACTGTGAGGAATCGAACCCGATTCTCCAGATTAGAGTCCACTGCTCCTTAACCGTAATACCACACTGGCTTTCAGAACTAAAGACATAGCAATAAGCAGATGTGTGGACTAACATGCACTTTCTGGTTAAATGCAAATTGTGTGCGACAACACAGGTATCCATTTACTGTCCCACCTGAATATCTTCCTAGGTACTTTCAGAATCGTGTTTTGTTTTGTTTTTAATTCCAAGAAAAAAGCCAGAATGGGTCCAAGTGGTGGCAAGGTCCTGGGGCCATGCTACCCGAGATAATTCATTTTGTAACAAAGACTTTTGCAGACTTGCAGCATCTCTGTAATGCTGTTTATTTACAAATTTGCAAGCTGAGCATATTGGAAGAAAATTCACCACTCCTTCGGCAGGCAGCAAATACTGAGGCAGCTATTTTTATCCATGGTGTTTCACCTCCAGCTGACTCAGAGCTCCAAACCAATCTCATTCTATCAAATTAAACCATAAGGCTTCCCATTTCTTAATTTTCTCTCGCATACAGATCTGCCAAGAACTTTTTTTCAGACTCTACCTTGAAGGTAAATTGACCATTCAGGGAAACATCCACAGTCATTAAGAAACATTAACTTTGTTTCATCAAGTCTCTGATTACTCATTAGCTCAGTCAAGCCAGCCAAACTCTCGTCACTGTTTTATTTGACTAAACTTTCATGTTTCACTTTTTATAGGGAGAGAGGGGCTATATTAACAAAACTCAATTTTTTTTTTTTTTTTGCTGATTTAACCCTAACATATTTTTCTTTGTTGGGCCTTGTTACTGTAACTTTGAATTTGATTCCTCCCCTTAGCTATCCCTCATGGGTCCCCCCCCACAACTTTCTACAATATTGGTTTAATTCTGAACATTTCCCAGTAAAAATTATAATTTAATTCTACAGTTTGTTTCTCATTATTTCCCTTCAGTTTATTTCTTATGTTTATGCTGAAGGCTTCAAAAGCATCCTTGCTATACTCATTCCCCCTGAATTTTAGTCTACTTTTTCTTCAGAATATTTTTGCTAAGTCATTGATCTCTGGAAATGTTTACAACTAGAGTATAATGATAGACTTTTAGTCTTATCAGGGCTGGCTCAGGACTTAATTACCATCATAGCATCCATGAGACTGATACAAACTACTTTAGACATACACTGTAAGTGTTTGTTCATTTGTTAATTTTTGCATAAGCTTGGGGGGTACAAAGAAAGTACAAAGAAAATATTGAAATATTGTAACCTGGCCTGAATTAAAAGCAGAATATTTGGGGGAATCAAGCAAATGGCCACAAGGAAGATTTTAATTGTTGTGTATGCACATGCATGTGCAGTAATCTTCAACATGTGTATGAATGTGAAGGCTGGCAAATGTCAGGATGCAGTATTTGTGGGTATGTGATGTAGTAGATATAAGGCAACCTAATCAAGGAATGCCCGTGTTTATAATTTATGCCTCAGGAGAAGCGATGTTCTTTCCATTCTCTTTCTCTCTGCATAACAGTTATGCTTAATTCTGTTAGCTTCAGCAAATCCATGGAGATGCATTATTTAATGTCAATCTTTTATGACATCTCCCCTTTAGAAAGCCAGTCTCTGACAGCACTTTGCAGCTTACAAGAGAATCCTGCCGTAAACGTTGAAGTATTACAGAGCATTATCAGCTGTAAAATGTACTATGAAGGTGATTACTCTGAAGATCAAGGCTCTTGTATTTGCACCCATCATTCTTCCTTCTTCTTTTTTTTAGACCTCACATTTGAAAGATTTGCTCCAGCCCCTCTTTGGCAAAGCAATTTTTTATTCTCCAGCAGCCACCAGAGAGAGACAAAGGGAAGGAACTTTTATTACATTCCGCCCAAGACATAATAGGGTTAATAATGTTTGATAAGCCCAAGTAATGTAAAGAGTAAAAAGAACTGATGCATTTTTAAAGGGATTGTTGGTCCCATTTGAGACAGAAGCAATAGTCGCCTAGAGAACTCTGTCAGTAAAGTCTTGTCATTAATGATGATTTATGGATATGGATATTCACAACAGCTGTGTCCTCACCTTTAAGTACCTCATGCAATATTTAGCAAATACTGGGAGATGCTGCAGCAGGGAAGCAACTAAATTGCTAGATTGCTAGAAGGCACTGCTGGTTTAAATCGTTTAATGTGCCTCCTCAAAAAGAGTGCACCAACTTTTTTTTGTTTCCAGAGTGAATCTCTGCTTTTATTCTGAACAGCCTGGAAGCAAAATAAAGAATGTGAAGATCATCCGACAAGGTGTTTGCAGTCCTAAGGGCAGAGGAGGGCGATGGAAGAGAAAGGAATGAGAGGACCATACAAACAGCACCAGAGACATGTGTGGAATAGAACAAACCGCAGATGTTGTTTGTTGTTGTTGTTGTTTATTACACCATATGTATTAGTGCCACGCAGGGCATGGATCCAGACATTAGGTCAAGGAAGCTTTGATCTATTCCCAACCTGTCCGTTGGGGGAACCTCAAATTGCAAGCTCGTTGCCCAACATGCCTCTCCATGAAGCCCTTGCTACCTGGGAGTAGAGCCCTGTGACCACCCCTGACATAGGAATCCTGCTGCAAGAGCTTGACCCTCAAGTCCCCTGGAGGACGTTCCCAAAGCAGGTATATGGACAAGCAGGCCTGCCTCCCTGCAAATGAATCCATCCCAGTGCTTAAAACTGCCACAAGAGCAGGGCAACAAATGTCACTCCTAGTGTTGCAATCAAAAAAGGAGGGTGTGGCACACATCATGCAGCCACAAGTCCTGCTCCCAGGAGGATGAGTGAACATCATCAGCCCTATAGAGGGCCTCCACTCTGAAAGAAATACCTTAGTAGTGAATCACCCAACTGGCTGCAGCCTCAACAAATTGAACAGCGGCCTTAGCAACTTCCCCTTATCAGCACCCACCTTATTGAGGGAAGCTGTTTCCCTCCAAATTTGCCTTTTGAGCGACTCAGACCAAAACAGCTAAGTTTGAGGAAGCTGGTCCTGCAATTCTTGGAGATTAGATGATGGCTAAGACAAAGTTGACTGCCTTTCACTCTAAAGCATTCTCTCCCATTTGAATCATGATGACATCAGGGCAGAGTCTGCACTTACTTTGTTTATTCCATTGTCAATCCTGTTGAATTCAGATCGATTTGAACTCGAGTCTTCCTCTCCCAACCCCCATTGAAACAGGAAAGTGTTCTGGACATGGTTAGGGTAACTCAGAAGGGGGGGGAGCCAAGCCTCTTTCTTTTCTTTAAGGGTGGGAGGAGAGGAGCCAGGCAGGGGGCCTCTTTCTTTTCTTGGAGGGGGGGGGGAGATGATCGAAAAAGGCAGAGAAGGGAGAAAAAATCCAGGACCGACAGAAGGCTTCTCCTTTAAGGGAAGTTTGTCACATGACCATCTATGGCCAATCAAGGGTCCTCTACCACAGAGGAGAGCCCAGATTCAAAACAGCCTTTAAATACTGACCGTTAAAAACACTCTAAGATATCGCACAATAAAGGTAGGGTCACTCCAGATCAATCCTTCTTGCTGCAGAAGGAAATTTTAAATCGCCACAAATCCAAACGGAAATCACATTCTGTGTAGATGGCAGGGACTGAATCGATCTGGGGTTGCAATAAAAGCTCTGTGCAGTTTACACCCAGGAGGTCCTGCAGAGGCTGTAGCATGAAGAACTATTGGCAAGAAGGAATCTTGCAAATCCTAGCCCCCAAAATCCACAGATGGAAAAACTAAAATAAGACAGCCATGGGGAAGATGTAGGGAAAATAGGCTGTGGATTTTGAGTGGCTGATGGAGTCAATGTAACTGGCAGACAAGTCACACTGAACAGCTGATGGAGCCACACCAACTATTGGCAACTAGGGTTCAAGTCAAGTTTATTTATATGGTCACATACTAGAATGCAGAGATTAAGCCTGATAAGACTTAAAAACTTTCAGGCAATAACAAATTACATTTTTCGATGTAAGTAAATAAAAGGACATGCGATTATAACTAACTATTTTGAATCCTTCTGTTGGGCTTCAATCGCGTAAACACAGAATTTCACTACGTGGAATTAAACTTGAAGCTTTTCATCCATGAGTAATTCTTTGGTCCAATCTGCTTCTGTTTGGTATGGCTTCCTATCCAAGAGGGGACCAATAAGCTTGCTACGGGCTGCGGAATACAAAGGGCTATGAAAAACTATGTGTTTGGTTGTTTTCACTTCCCTGAGCCTTCGGGGAGGGCGGTATATAAATCTAAATAAATAAATAAATAAAAATTAATAGGCAGGTGCACAAACTGTCTGAGATTGGAGTTCTTTGGTATCTCCCTTCCAGAAGTGCTGTAAACATGGTTGAGCATCTTGCTAGTGTAAAGGCTCTTCTATAGTTTTTGATATCAAATTGATGAGAAGTAGGCAGCTGTTTTTAATGTATATCTTATAGCTAGCAATGAGAGAAAGGCTGGGTTCATTTGTCTTTCAGGGTCTTCCTTTTTTGCCTGAGGACTCGCTTAGCCTGATCTTTGCCCATACTGAGTAGGTCACTTGGGGAGAAGCCCCGGCATGCAAGTTTAGTCTTCGTAGCTTTGAGCCAAATAGATTTTAAAGGGTCTTGAAGGCTCAAAGGATAAAGCCCTTGGGCACTGAGCTTTATTTTAAACTAAAAATATAAGGACATAAGACAGACAGACCCTTGCTTTGATTCTTAACATGCCAGTTTCAAGTTGTATCATGGCATTCAAGATGCATCTGAGTGTTTGAAGAACGACTCTCAGGTATTTTGACTGGACTTGCTCCAAAGGTATCAGACAGGCTTTGGGAGATCCAAGATGGGATATAACAATTGTGCTAGAGTTTTATCCTGGAATAAGTGCAGCGGGAACAGAGTGGTCTCCTCTGGTGCCGAGGAACTTTATTATGTTAAGAACTGACTTTCTTCCTTGTTTTGCAGCATAGGTGCAATGGACCACCCTGGCACCTCAGGCATGGAAGATTACTCCCAGATACTTGAACTTTTGAATCTGTTCAAGAAGGAGTCTTGCTGAGACCCAACAAAGCTTCCCATTCAGAAAACACTTAATAGCCAGCCCAATGCGCAATATTGTGTCCAATGATCCACACCAACTTGAGGCAATCTGGAAGAAGTAAAAAGAAACTTAAAAGAAGATACATGAGAAATGATGCCAGCCATGGGGCAGATGTAGGAAAAATAGACACTGTATCTCCAGTGGCCGATGGAGCAAATACAATTGGCAGACAAGCCACACTGAACAGCTGATATAGCTGCACCAATTTGAAAGGAATGTAAGCCAAATTCACCCAGAGAAAGACTGGCAGATGAGAACATTAGCTGCAAAATGCCATGAACTGAAACCAAGTGAATAAGTAACCACCTCGTGTACATAAATGGGTTCAGGGCTATAATGTCATATTTCTAAATATTGACTGAGGGTGTAAACCAGACAAAGCTTGCCAGCTGCAGCTACCCTGAGACTCAAACACATACCCCCTCTCCCTTTGATCCATCTTGGATTTTCTAATGAGTAGTGTGAAGTCATGTTTTTTTGCTGTGAAGTGCTTGAAATGAACATTGTAACTATTTTTATTTTCTTTCACCAAGGCTTTCTCCATCCTGGCCCCCACCTGGTGGAATGAGCTCCCATAAGAGATCAGGGACCTGCCAGAACTAAAACAGTTCCACAGGGCCTGCAAGATGGAGTTCTTCCACCAGGCTTTCGGACAAGGCCAATGAAGCAATCCCACCCATCAGAGCCCAGAGACCCCTCCCACCACCAACTACATCTCGCAGATAGCTGTGCCAAGCCACAGTACAGAAACATCAGATAGCGAACTGTGAAATCAGAGTGTTACAGCTAAATGTTGAATGTTATATTGAATGCTGAATGTTTTATTCTTATGCACTCTACCATTAGAATTTATGCGTTTCCAATTGTTGTATATTCAGAGGAACTATGTGTTTCCAGTTATTATACATTCAAGAATGATGATGTTCCTTGTCCTACACCAGAAATTACAATGTAAACCACCTTGAACCGCAGGGGAGGGCAATGTATAATTGTAGTAAAAATTTAAAAAAAAATTAATAAATAAAAATTCTAATCGCTGTTTCCAGAAATAATGGAAGATTCGAGGTGGCATCATAGAGGCATGCTAGTGTTGCAATGTGTGGATTGTTTGCTTCCAAGATTGGATAATATTCTTATTATGATTAATTGATGTAAATGATGTTATGGGTTTGGCTGGGTGTAGCAGTTAAAAGCAGTGGCTTCTTGTCTGGCAAGCCAGGTTTGATTCCCTGCTCCCCCACATGCAGCCAGCTGGGTGACCTTGAGCTCATCACAGCACTAATAGTGCTGTTCTCATAGAGCAGTCTTGTCAGGGCTCTCTCAGCCTCATCTACATTACATGGTATCTGTTGTGTTGGGAGAAAGGGAAGACAATTGTAAGCCGCTTTGAGACTCCTTCAGGCCATGAAAAGCTGGGTAATAAAAAGCCTTCTTTTTATTATACCACTTCTTCTTCTAAAGATCATTGTTGCTACCTATCATAATGATGCCCCAGCATAATATTAGTAAATTTTGTCCATTCATCTGAAGGACAGAGCCCAATACAATACTCAGTTCTCTCGTACAGGATTTCTTTCTCTACAGTATTGAGTCTTCTGGCTTTAACTGATGCAGGCTATGAATCCGAACAAGCAGTTCATGGATGCTGACAATCAAACATACAAGCCATTAGTAATTTGGAACAGGTCTGTGATTCAGTGGTATAGCATCTGCTTTGTATGCAGAAGATGTCATGCTCAACTCTGACATCTCCAGTTAAACAGATTTGCAAGCTAAGGAACATGAAAGGCTTCTGCCCAAGTCTGTAGTCTGGAGAGCCATTACAATACTGATCTTGATAGACAAAGGTCTGACTCAGTATAAGGTAGCTTAGTGTGACTGTTCTTGTTCATTCTTATGAATAACTGCCTTCACTGCAGTTATTTCCACTCAATACCATTACGTTTACAATCCATCCTGCAATGGAGGCAAAAACAGGAATATTGACTTCATGGGCTGAACAAAAATATTTTGTTCTCCTCTCTCCCTTTTTAACATCCAGAAGAATTCTGGAGAACTTTGAAATGTGTGCTCGGTATTGTATCATTTTGGGTTAGTCCTAATGAAAGATATCTGGATTTTTTTCTATAGACTGATATGACTACTTACAATTTCTAAGAATTCATTGAATATTTCCAAAAAGATGTTAATGAAGTTTTTAAAATGTCCTCATATGTAAGGTGGATTTCAAATCATTTCCAAAGGTCACCAGACAAAAGGCTCACTTCATCAATTTATCACCTATCCTGTCATCTACTGTTTTCTGACGTTTTATACCTGGTTCAATAGGGTAATGACTATGGTGAACCATCACAGTAAATAATTAGAGTGGTAAGGGAAGATTAGGGGAAGGCACTGGCAAACCACCCCGTATTGAGTCTGCCATGAAAACGCTAGAGGGCGTCACCCCAAGGGTCAGACATGACTCGGTGCTTGCACAGGGGATACCTTTACCTTTAAGGGAAGATGGGTTGGCCTAGATGGGAAACACCACAAAAAAGCATACAGAACTCAATTTCAAACTGAACTAAATGAGCAACAGTATCCAAGGATACTACTTTTAATCAGTGCCCTGAAGACCAGTGGTCCCCAACCTTTTTATCACTGGGGACCAGTCAATGCCTGACAATTTTACTGAAGCCCGGGAAAGGGTAGTCTTTTGCTAAGGGATGTCGCTGTCACCTGAACCCCTGATCCACTTGCTTTCCCGCCGCCCGCTGGGGAGCGCTGCCAGCAGCAGCTGAGCAGTGCCATGCAGTGCCACGGCGAGGGGAAGCCTCAGCCATGACAGCTGCTGGAGAGCACCAAAGGTGAGCCAGCAGCAGAGTGGAAGGGCAGCCCCTGAGGCAGCAGCTGGGGAGGAGGACAAGAAGGAGTCACGGACCGGTACCGGTCTCCAGACCGGGGGTGGGGACCACTGCTGAAGACAATGCAAAATATAATGTGAATTATCACACGCTTATGCTTAATGATAGAATTAATCAGAGGCAGGGTGAAATCCTTACAACATGAGGTAGTTGTCCTAGAAATATGATAAATAGTCCACACACTATGCAATACTTTCAGAGCCAAATCATCTCAGTTGCTTGAGAAAAGTTAGCACCACTACAGGAGAGGGGGAAAAAAACACATAAAATCCTAATTAAAGTTGATAAACTTGCCTGAAACTTTTCCCTTGAGACCTGCAGAAAGACTCCTAAGATCATGGTGTTGCTATCTGCTATTTTACCTCATTTTTAAATATGTGTTGGCTGTGTAGAAAGGTCCTTGTTAAACATACTCCATCTCAAAGGTAAAAAGGTGACTCGAGGGATATCATTTACAGTACACCAATACTTATTATCCAAGACATTTTTAAGGTTTCAGAAGACATAGAATTTTACCTTAACTTTTCAGTGAACTCACCATTCAAGAAAGGTCATGGACTAAGAGTACTTATAAGCTGAGCTCTATACTGTGAGGGTTTTTCCCCCCCTGACAGGCCTGCTAATGAATCCTCATTCTCTCCAGTGGCAGCAATCTCAGCCATATCAGAATAACAATAGAAATACCTGCTCTGAGACGATTTTCTGAAAGGGGAACCAGTGAAGACCAGCATGTAGAACTGGCTTGGTGCTATGAGAACCAATCTGTGCTATGATCAGAGGCAGGAAAAGCCAGTATACAAACTCATGCCAGATTTGCTATTTTAATTCCACTTTTCATACTGTACATCAGGGCCTGTATTCCAGTCACTGAGCAAAATAATTACAACAACAGTAACCAATACATGGCAAGCCACAGCATTGCAATCACATGGAAAAACAGCAGCATGAAGTGGCAGCCAGTGCCAGTTTCTCATGAGATGGATCCATCAGTATTGCTCCACTCATGGTATCACTATGCCATCCCAATGTACTACTTTCTACTACCCTCATGATCCTTATGCTACAACTGCTCACATGATGAGCAATATGATTATGAGAACAGACAAATGCTGTGTTTCTCTGAGGTCAGCGCTATAGTTCATGATAAACTCTCTCCATAATATTCAGTTGAATGTTAACTCTGTTCTCCTGTCATTCTAATATACATTTCTCCCTCTGTGCACATCATTGACTGTCACTATTAGGAAAGCAGCTCTCACTGTACTCAAATGTGGAAATGGGGGGGGGGCAGATCTTGCTTGTGATCCCACCCTGGGGGAAAGCCAGCAGAGGCAATGGAAGGCTGGCCACACAGTCAGCTGAGGGATAGGGAGGCTACAATGACATGAAATGCAGACCCTTCCCTCCTCAGGCTAGCCTATAATGGGCCAGGGACTGCAACTTAAAGAGGAGCCACCAAGGGAAAACATACTGCACTGGCTGACCGGCTCACCTGACCATATGGGATCACTCAGGATCATGTTATTCCAACTTATTGAGATCACTTGCCTCAGCTTCTCTCTTTAGCTTGGCTTCTCCATCACACCCTTCCCCCTAGGCACGTTTTCTGTCCTGCAGCTGCATCTTGAGGCTGGCTCTCAGGTCTTTCCAACCATGAGACTTGCCCTTAGTCAGTGGCCAGCTGCCATGCTGAGGAGCATGAGGAAATCAACTTCAGCTTACAGGAACAAGATGGAGTAACTTGGCCTGAAAACAACTCAACCAAATTAGAATAAACCTCTTTCTCAAACCACTAATTTAGTGTAATTTATAAATTATAGTGGCATCCAAGTGGCAAAGTAATAAAAATTTTTGCTGTGGGCCTTGACACGCAGCTTGCCAGCCCCCTCCCCCCCAGAGACAACTGAGCAGTGCAAGGATATGCTGATTGCCTGAACTGGATGTGTGCCAGCTGGCACTACCAACTGTGCTGGCAGATTTCCAATATACAGTGGAAGTATTTTAACTGATTGGAGTAAAACATTTGCCCCACCGCTAAACCAAGCAAAATGAACATTAGCTATGGTCGGTTTAGCCACGTTCAAAATGTAGTTGGATAACAAGTAAAACAGCAGAACGAAGTGCAGTGGTCTTAAAGGTGCCCCTGGACTCAAACTTTGTTCTGTTGCTTCAGGCCAACATGGCTACTTGTATAATTAAAATAACAAAATGGACTCCGGGGAATGGTAGAGGACAGGAAGACCTGGAGGATTATTGTCCATGGGGTCGCGATGGGTCGGACACGGCTTCACACCTAACAACAACAATGTTCTGAAAAGTTTATACATATAGGACTGCTTAAGGGAGTAGTAATCTGCCTATAGGGAAAGAAAAGGCAAAGAGGATTGAAACCATCCATAACAACTACTTATGGTTGATTTATATGTAGCGATGTAAATGGCAAGATTTATCCACACATCAGCCTTGGTAATTAGTTAGGTAATTGTCCACATTGCTAGCATATAGAGTTTTGCTAGAGTTTTGCTAGCGCCAAAACTCACTCCAGGAGGGAAAATGAGATCAGTGTCAGTAACTCAGATACTATGCTGGTAACAATGCAATCAAAATATTACTTAGTCCAGTTATTTTTTTCAGGGCAGTTACATGTCATCAGTTTCCCAGGGCAACTAATAACAAATATAAACTTCAACAGGAAAATATTATTCAGTAATAAATTAAACATTAGCCATATAAACCTTATAGCACTTGGAACAAAATCTGCATAGAGTTGCACTGAATGGGCTGCGGGAAGGACTGTGGGTCAGAGGCCATGTGCAGAAGGCTCAGCCTCTTGCAGCTCCTCTTCAAGGCAATAGGTGACGTGAAAGGCCTGTGACCCTGGACAGCTGATGCCAGAGTAGTCAATAGTGGCCTTGATAGAAAATAGTCTAACTTGGTATAAGCCAGCTTCACATGTTTGTTGATTGATGTCCAGGCACCATTCTTGCCACCAGAAAACTTTGGTGCACCTGGTGGGTTTTAGTTTCAATGCCATCTTAGTCTCATCTACTGCCCATCCATCATAGAGTGATAAGACATGCCAGTGTCTCAATTTACTTAATTTAGGCAGTCTAACAAGTGTATCCTAAAGAACATGGAAAGCTTGAATGTTTCCAAGAGCTGAAATAAGCCGTACAGTCCATTTCATGAGGAAGAAGAAGAGCCACTGGTTCTTCTCATCTGTAACACTAGCTAAAATATAATAGCAGAACTTGTCCTTAGAAGACAAACACAGCATTAGCAGACCTTGGCAATCTAGTTCATCTCAGTCCTGAAAAGAGTTTTCTATATAGGTAGATAGGTAGCAGAAGCAACACAATTCATCAGGAACAAAACTTAATCTATACACAGAAAGGTACAATGATTTTAAAAGAAAATTAAGACTTGGTTCATTAAGCTTTTTTGTCTTGAACTCTGAAATGCCTTGAAAGTGTTCCAAGCCTTGCACTTGTCTACAGTAGAACAAAAATGTTCTGGGTCACCTAGGAACAGTACAAATCTTCTCTCAGTCCTTCACACCGCTCCCACATCTGAGAATTCAACAGCTCATTACAAACGACAGCTAGCTAGAATGGAATTAATGTTTGTTTTTTTTTAAATCATCCTTTCAGGAATCACCAAACTTTCTCCTTTGTTTTGCTAGTGTTAATCACAATGATGATGAAGGATTTTGCAGGTGACACAGGAAACTTTTTGGCTTCGAGTTTTAAATACCTCTTGTCCTGAAATTAAACTTTTCTTTTTAGATGTAATTTGAAAACATTTCCCTCACATCCTGTGAACCTGTTCCTGTTGGTGTGATCTGAGCTTTTACAATTCCCTCAGGCTATCTATTAGCCCGACTAGAATTTTACTGTCGGAAGATCTATGGAGTAAAGAAATGAGGTTCAAAAAGTTAGCTTGGCCTTTCCAGTTCTCACTCTAAAATGCTAGACAATTTATTTCAGCCCATGTAAAAGAACATAACCTTATTTGTGACTTTGAAAGGCTAAAACATGTAGGCTTCCTTGGTCTTTGAAACATTTTGAGAATCTAAATATTCAAGTGAGGGGGATATTTTAATGCAGTCATTAATGCACAGTACGCATCAGCAGTTTGATTGGCAACTGAGAAACAACTAGCTGAATGTTGTTGTTTCTAAGTCTATAGAAGAATTCTTGGCCTGCTTTCTGCTGTTGCTACAATTGGAATACATAAAAATGTTTACTAGATATAAACTATATTTTCCAGAACAAGGGAAAACGGAAGGCTCTGAATACTCTTTCCTGTTCTTCCACTTTGTCTATCCTTCTTTCTAATACACCGGAGGAAGTGTGATGCTGGTTTTACCCAGAGTGAAGTGGTCCATGGGGGACTAGAGGGAGATATGAATAGATTGCAGTGTACATCAGTATTTTGAACATTTAAAAGTATACCCACATTGCCTAGATACCAAGGAACATGTATTACTGTTCCAGAATATGCCAATGAACTTCAGTAGATGGTTTTATTAGCCTTCCCTTCTGAAGTAGCTGTGGAGATGAGGTTAATTATTTTTGCTTCCCTCATAATTCCAGAGGATAAGTAATTACTTATATGTTGCCTTTTTTGTCATAAGTGGTGAGGGACGTAGAACTTTGCATGAGTGTGGCATAAGACCAGTTCTAAACTGCTGCTCAGCAACTACTTCCATTTCTGGACAGTTACTATAGTGTAAATAAGATTCACTTAAAATTATAGTAAACTTAAAGTTAAGATGTTATAATTTTGTATGCCTCCATAATTTGGAATGACAATATGGCAGAGAATTTAGTTCCAATCCAACAGAATTGACGGTTAGATGTCACTGTAACTTTTGAGGGGGTGGGGAATACAATTAGCTGCTTCCTATATTCCTTAACTGAGAACTACCTGTACTCTTGAGATTTTTCAAGTTCAGAAACACTTATTTGGTGGGAAGAGTAAATTACAACATTTAAAAAGTAAACTTCATGAACTTGTAGCTGTAAGAAACAAAACTGTGACATACATTAAATAATAAAACTTCAGCAACCATCTGTAATGAGGAAATGCCATAGCTTAGTAGCCTGCAGACAGTTGAAGAGTATTGACATTATTGAGTACATGGAATGGCAACACAAAACTCTTCTCTGGTCACTAATTGGATGATCTCTTCCTGAATTTAACAAATAACACTTTTGTAATGGCCTTTTGTGCTGATGAACAATAAATTGTTCCTGTTCCATAAAATGGATCTACATTGTTTAAATAAGGTGGTTGGTTTAGGAAAGAAAATGTGCAATCTAGTATGATCATTAAAATGATTCAATAATGCCCATTAAACAATGATAGTTTGAAGCCCTCTGATGGAAATCAGTTGACGAATCTAAACTTGTGGGTATTTTTTAAATTATCTACATATTTATAATTGGTTTTTGCTAAATTGAGTTCTGTTTTTTGAAAGTTGATTCTTGCCCCTTCCCTTTGGATGTAATTAGCATCCTATATTATCTAGAACTAGAAGCCCAAATCCTTCCATTAAAAATATTGTATTTTGTTTTATAAGTTTTGAAATTGCATTACAATTAAACGTTTTTGGTTCACTCCAGCACATTCTGATATCATCTCAAACTGTATCTCCAATGCAACATCTAAATACCCTATATCTATGATCACTGATGCAAGGGTAAATGGAAGTTGGTATAACCTTGGGAAATCATCTGAAATGTGCAATGGGTGTTGTATATTAGACATGAAATGAAGCATCGTGTTCCTCAGTTCAGCGCAAACATTTTGCCTCCTGTTTTTATTGCAGGGATATGAGGGCATACTGTCCTCTTTAACACAATTATTTATGTTATTACTGGGGACCTAATATTTTCACCAAAAATGCTATAGCACTTTCAGGTATACCCAGGAAGCAGCTTTATGTCTGAATCTTCTTTGTATTGTGTCATGTGGGCGAAGTGCCATGAAAAACAAAAAAGTATCTCCAGGATCCCCAGCTAAACGGCATGCTTACATCTTGCTAATGTACAAGCTCTGGCGTATGTCAAAAACATTGCATAAGTATTACTAATCATAATTAATTTTTTCATACAAGAGCCAAACTCTTAACAAATAAACCCTGCATTTTTCCCCTATTGTTAGAGCCATACATATTGCTATCTATCTTGAATCTGAGGTTGAGGGATTAAAAACAATGCTGCTTTCTTTTCAACATGGTAGTCATGCTACAAAAAAATGGAGTACCCATAAAAATATGAAAACAAACTGAGGGGGGGGATGGATAATTAGAAATACCTAATAACAAAACCTGGTTGAGGCCAGGAATAAGATCTGTGAGGCTCCTCCTCTGTTACCCAAATTGCTGAACACGTGTCCTAAAACATGTATCTTTGAACTTGTGGGGAATATTAGCTCAAATGCTGCGAGAGGGGGGTAACTTAGCGTTATCGGATCGTTACCTTTGTATACGAGGGTTTATTACACCCGTGGGAACTCAAGGCAAACACAGATTTAAAGGTAAGCTTTTATTGAAAGGAAAATAACAAAAGTACACACAAATAGCTAACACACATACAAGCAGTCATATTGAGAAGGGAGAGGAAGAGTGGAAGGCTTGATAGTTACCTGTCCAAGGAGTGGTGGGTCAGAGGAAGAAGCACGAACCAGCGTGGGAGGTCCCGGGTTGGAAGACACTCAGAGTGGCTGTGTGAAGCCACAGTTTTTATAGGATTTTGGGAAGGGGGCTATGTGACAAGGCTCAGGTAAGCATGTGCTGGAAGTTTCCAGGGTCCCCAGAGATTAGGACAATACCTGGCCAAGTGGGGGGTGATGGCTGTAAATGGATTTGGATAAAGGTATTAATGGCTCTGAGGAAGAGAGCCATCAGGTCTCGCTGGCAGGATGTGGGGGAAATATCCCCTGGCAGAGGGGCCAAGTGTGAAAAATGTTGCAAGACAAAGGATTTTCCTAGGAGCCCTTAGGCAAACAGGAGGAAGCCAGTCCACTCACTTAGAAATACAATGGGGGGGGGGGGATGAGCTGATGCAAGCTTGAGTCCAGAGGCACCTCTGGGTCAGGCAAAGGCTGTCATTCCAAACCTAAGGCAGAGAGCAAGATTTCTAAGATGGAGTCTGGCCTGGCTTGGCTGACCCTAGCAGTGTCATGGCTTTAGCTTAAGCCTAGACTATTGTGGGGTGCCATTGGTTATAGAAGACAGTGTGCCAAGGCATAAGGCAGGGATCCTGCCATGCGTAACACCTCAGGTGAAGTATTTACAACTTGCAGTCTCCCCAAGGTGGATGGCTGCAGGGCCGGGAGGGTGCTATGGGATTATGGCACCATCTGGGTGATGTTTATTTTATGAGGAGGTTTTATGGGGTAGGGTTTATATGACTAGTAACCTACCTCGAGTCCACAGAGAATGGCAGGCTAGAAATATAATTAATAAATTATAAATAAATAAATACAATCAGTTTTTGAATACATTCTATTCTTTCTTTTTAATGCATGACAAGTGATCAGTCCATGCTAAAACATGACCATTATGGTACACAATTACATGAGTTGCTGAATCAGTCTAACACAATTTTCTCTGTTCCCCCTAGGGTTTCTATTTTTTCCCCTTTCCCTGTCTCCCTGTGTGTCTTTCTTCAGTCCCTTCTCAAGAACAGTGGATGTGACAATTATTTTCTGCATTTTCTTACTTGCTAAGAGCAATCTTCAGGTTCTCTGAGATACTCAGCAACATTGCTAATGGCATCTGTTGGTGTCATTCAAGAAACTGATCATAATCATTCTACTAGACATTTCAAAATCTAAGGATGAATACAGAAACTGAAGAACAGCATAGAAAAATCAGAATTTGTCAGTATCAGCACCAAGAACAGCACCTGAAACTTTCCATCTACAAGTGGTCATGACTAGCTCACCTTTAAGAAACAGCTGGGGTATAACCATAGGGTAAAATAATATTACAGCAATAAGCCGCATTGCCTACATAGAGAATCATTCTTCTACTATGATGAAAAGTAGATCCTCCTTTGAGAGTGCTTCATGGTCCACACCCAAGATTACTGAAAAAGAGTTACTATTAATGCAATCCTCCATAAGAATAAGCCCACCAAAGCTCTCCAAAGAAACTGCCATTCCTTTCACAGCATCTATCTGATGAAAACGTCATTGTGTATATGCAGGTTAAGATGATAACTCAGGAGCAGACAAGGCTGATCTTGATAAACCCATGGTCTAACTCAGAATAAGGCAGCTTCATGTGTTCATGCATACGTTCAACTTGTGATCACTGTTCCCTACAGATACTATGGCATCAGAACCCAAGAACCAGGACTTTTTGCTTTTATCAGAAAAGGAGAAGAAGCTCCTTGGCAAACCTTTGTTTGCTAGATCATTAGGTCTATCCTGATCTGCTCTACAGAATCTGTCATACCACTGCCCGTGAATAAGAGAAAAATGGGGAACTCATGGCACCCAAGATTTGATGCTGGAATAAGATAATACTCTGTGTAGGCAGGGAGAAAACCGTCACTCAGTTCTGGAGGACAAATGCTGGGCCTGAGGCCCATACCCAGTTCAGTCCATGACCCATATGGTTTGAGCAAAGCAGGACCAAATGAAACAGAAACACACACTGGAAGCTGACAGGTAGGCTTTTGGGGGGATTGGAAGGGGTCATTGAATTGCAAGGTTCTCCAAGCAACACATTGGCACAAGGATCCAATGTAAACAGGTAGATTTTCCTTACAGGCTGCAGGACTTTGTGGAAGTGCTACAAGTATTGTTTGTATCTCGAGTCCTTGACTGCTGCGTTAATCCTTTATGCTGGGCATTGGTAAGGATAAGGATAATTGGATCTGCCAATATCTGAGTCACTAGAAGAAGAAGAAGAAGAAGAAGAAGAAGAAGAAGAAGAAGAAGAAGAAGAAGAAGAAGAGTTGGTTCTTATATGCTGCTTTTCCCTACCCAAAGGAGGCTCAAAGCGGCTTACAGTCGCCTTCCCATTCCTCTTCCCACAACAGACACCCTGTGGGGTGGGCGAGGCTGAGAGAGCACTGATATCACTACTCAGTCAGAACAGTTTTATCAGTGCCGTGGCGAGCCCAAGGTCACCCAGCATGTGGGGAAGCACAGAATCGAACCTGGCATGCCAGATTAGAAGTCCGCACTCCTAACCACTACACCAAACTGGCTCACTAGGGTCATATATCAATCTGATACAGGCAACCTCCCCAGCGCATCTCACCAAAGTTTCATTTAGAATCTTAGTATGCAGAAAGAATCAAACTCCAATATGTCCAAGTGCCTTCATTTGGATATCATGATAAACTAAAGTAAGATTCTCAAGATTTACAATGCGACAAAGTGTTCATTCATATTCTGTGCATCAGTGGTGAAAGAGCAGGACCATGGCCATAAAACAGGTTTGTGCCCATCAGGAATAAAAAGAGGTATATTTATGGCATATGAATGCGTCCTGAAATACTGCCATGTTAGACAGAAATGTAGTGCACAATAACATTAAGTGGTTAGATCTGTTACTCTGCTGATTAGGAAATGTTCCTGTCATTTACTTTAAGTGCTGATTCACTACACCACCTTGATGTAGCAGTTCAGAGCAGCAGCTTCTAATCCAGAGAGATGGCTTTGATTCCCCACTCTTCCAAATACAGCCCCTTAGGGGACCTTGGGCTAGTTGCAGTCCTGATGGTGCTGCTCTCACAGAGTGGTCCTCTCTCAGCCGTACCTACCTCACAGGGTATCCGTTGCGGGGGACAGGAAGGAAAGGCAATTGTAAGCTGCTGTGAGACTCCTTCGGGCAGTGAAAAACAATTCTTATTCTTCTCTAGTGGAAATAGTAGACAGCATCACCTCAGCAATTACCAAGGATTAACAACCTTTTCCAATGTTTTAATCTAGTTTAAAATGAATGAGTTAAAATTAATCTTCAGTCTTTAAACAGTAAATGTTAACCCCATTGTCCCCCCAAATGGTTACTATTCTGTTTAGAACTGTTACCTTCCTTTAAATGCCTTGTTAGGCATCCATAGAAACTGTCAAACCTTCAGTGTCAAAATGTCCCCAAAGGAGTATAAACTGTTCCTTAGCTCTCTTGCATCTTTAATCTGAATGGGAAAAATTAAGAAATGCTGCAAAACAGCTAATGTATTTTCTCTAATTCACAGGTGACACGAGCACAACATCAGTCAAAGGTTTGTGCAGCTTCTAGTAACATAGAATCAGGTCAAGTGCAGAGACAAGGAAGAGGTCTTTGATTTCCCTGCTGACTTTTTCAGCAGCTGGATAGACTTTTTTTCCTTTCACTCATTAGTTATATCCGACTGACAAGGTTACCCCCAAATAGATGCATTGAAGCCAAATAGATAATTTGCAAGTGATATTAATGGCATTCACATATACCACCATTTGGTGTTCCTAGGGGAGCTATCAGTCTACAACTCAATTCTTTTTGCATTTGCAGGTTATTTTGGAGAAACTGCACTCATTAAGTCCTGATACTGAAGGGGCAAAATTGGGTGTTAACAGACATGCATGAGGGACAAAAAGCCCTAACTCCATTCTAGTTTGCTCATTTTTGTTAGGTTTCAAATGAAACAAAGAAGCCTTTTTGAAAAACAGAACTTTTTCTACGGGACTTGTCCATGAAATTAGCTTTCAGCCATCACCCCTATGTTTAAAATTAGCCACTTTACAATTCATGCCCTCACTTAGAAATTATAGTCCTCCTGACTCCCATGCCTCCTGCACTTTGGAACACTAAGAATCAAGCTACGTGTTTAGTGATTAAAACCTCTCTCGCACACAGACACACACACACACACAGGCACACTCCCTGTAAAAACTAATTAACAGCTCCATAAAGCTGTTTTAAAAATCAGGAACAATGGAGGTGTACTGAATCCTTTTCTTCATATCTCTAAACCTGCTAGTAACTCATTGGTTAGAAAAAGATGGGTTGCAGTGCAGGAAAAAGTGTTCATTTTTCTGCCTTCTGATGCCAATCCTAACAATTGATGTAGGTGCACCAGATTATAACCATTCAAGTGTCTCTGGACATTCATATGCCATATAGTCAGTCTGAGAAAACATACAACTAAATTAGCTAGACTAAGTCAATTGAGTTAGGAGCAGGGACGGTCATAAACCAATTCCTGAACTAAAGTTCATGATGAATTTTCGCCAGTTCATGGTCAACCAGCATAAACTTTTCATGAACTTTTAAACAGTTCTTGGCAGCTTATGAATGGACATATTTCCAGATTGTGTCTACTCAATCAAAATATTTACTAATCTTCAAAGCAACAGAGGGGGGCAGAATTCTCTAGTCTGTGCACTTGGTGTGGGTAGCTTACCAGGATCATTCTGTAAACTTTTGAACTTGTGCCTGACATTTTTCCCAAAAGTACTTTCCTGGGGGCATTTTCTTTTGGGGCCCTAACTTGGAAACCCAAAATTCAATCCTCACAAAACCTGGGAGGCATGTAGAGAGCAATCAAGGGGAAATCCTCTGTGAACTTGACATTTTTATATACTCTTGAACATGCATATTTTATTTCCCCAGAAAGTACTTTCCTTGGGGCATCTTCTTGGATTGGGGCATAACTTAGATCCTGTGTCTGATCCTCACCAAACTTGGAGGGAAGGTAGAAAAGAGATTTGGTATCTCTAGGACATCAGGAGGCCATTCTACTGCATCAAGAACCTCACAAACCAAACCAGTTTGTTCAGTGCCTAGAAGTTTGTGCTGGTTTGTGGCTCATACACAGGGCATACCACAAACCACAATGAACCGCATTTTTTCATTTCATGCTCATCTTTAGTCAAGAAAGGATTTTAAGCAGCCATTGGTTGCTGACAATGGACCACATGCCCTCACTAAAGACAAAGGCCATTGCACCCAGGGAAATAACAGGTGCTAGAATGCATACCTGGACTGCGGCCTTCCTGGGGGCTGGCTACATGACAAAAGCATAAATCATGGGGGGAAGAAGGAAGGCAGAATACAGAGGCCAAACTGGGTCCCATGGTGCTTGTGAGCAGCCTTTACTCCTTCTCCTGTTCCCCCAGACTCCTAAGGTCCCAGCTCCAAACCTCAATGAACAATCCTAACCCAAGAGTCACCAACCTCAAGGTGTGGCCTGGAAATCTAATGGAAGTCATCTGCACACTATAGAGATCAGCTCTCCAGGGGAAAATGGCTGTTTTGGAGGGGGGACGCTGCAATGACAACTCATCTCCAGGCTCCTGGAGATGAAACGGCTGCTTGGGAAGGAGAAACTCTGTGGCAATGTGTCCCAGAGAAGTTGTGGGATTTGAATCTCCAGTTGGGAACTGGGGATTTGCTGGAGTTGCAGGTAATTTCTCGGTTGCAGAGATCAGTACCCCTGGAGAGAAGGACTACTTGGGAGGAGGGACTCTGTGGCTTTGGATCCCATGGAGAAGGATTTAGGGACTTCAACATGAGCCATTGTTTAATTACTAAGTTTGACAAACTTAACACAACCCTGACCCCATGCATTTTGGCCAAACAACCTTCTTCATTGGTCAAACTACACAATGGCTCCAGACATTACAATACTAATTCAATTGGATTAAGTTGAAGTTTCTATAAAGGAAAATGAAGGAAAAGAAAAAAAACACTTCATAAATAAAATAAATATGTTGTTACAAATATTTAAAATGTCTTCAAAATATATATTCAACTTTATTCACTTTTAATCAATATCTGTGACACAAGGCAGAAATACCATTTCAGAGGCATTGTATAGATGATATTCTGTCCTTGGAGCAAACCAAGCTGAATGTCCCTTGCAGCAGTATAAGCCAGTGCTGCAAGAACTGTTCAGCAACACAAAACAATGGCATTAGCTCACTGCAGAGTGGTGGGCCAGAGGCAACTGATGAGCTGCTTCATCAAAAAGGCAACTGGTGAGCTGACATTGATCATCACTATTGCTGAAGGATCTAAGCCACATGAGCTCTGAGGCACTGGCAGTATTGTTGGAGGTTGGTTCTGCTTACACGTGGCTATCAATGGCCCTCTAGGGCAGCAGGCTAGCTTGAAACTTAGCTGTAAGACAAATGCTAGTCTGCCCCTGCAAGAACAGCATAGTCTCAGCACCTATCCTTACTGTTTTCTCAGAACAGGCACAACCTTGGAGGTAAGCCTGAGTTACATACCAATTTACTCCTTGTATAGCAAAGCTAAGTGCATGGCAAATGGCCTTGTCATTTTTAAGAACCACATTAATGTTTGATACTTAGATGACCTTTTAATAGTCCAGCATCATCCAATTAGCAGAGGAAGTGCTGTTTTTCTAAAGTTAAGCTGATCACGTATTGTACAGAAGGTTGTTCCAAATGCCAAAAAATGTTAACCAATGTTAAACTCATGCATCGGTGATATGTTGATTACGCTTATTTTCCTAAACTGCCAGTTAAGCACCACTAATGGGCGGGGGGTGAATGTTGCAAAATAAAATATTTAAAATGCATTTTTTAAATATTTAAAGGTAAGAACCTCTTGCCATGCTGATTTCTGTCTTATGTTCATTTCTAATATATTAATTAATTAACTTTGACTTAGGAAGATGCCAATTAGTAGCTGCCATCTACACCAGTAGTGCCAAATGAGAAATGGGAGAAATGACATGAGGATGCAGGTGCTTGCATTGCAAGAATTAGTTTCATTCAAGGGTTGAAGTTTTTGTCCATTAGAATGGATCCAACACCATATTTGTCTGGTGCAAAACTGCACCTGTGACCACCTGCCATCTGCCCTACAGATGATCATATCCTACAACAGGGCTGGGTTCCATGACCTGCTATTCAGTAATGGACAGTGCCAGATGAGGATTTTTTATACAAAATAAAGCTTTATTGAAATCATTTAAAAATCCTAGGCTAACCTGATTTACCGCCACACTCACTCAAAGGTTGTGGGCCCAGACCTACAGGATGTTTGAACAGAGACCACTATTAATGATGAAAAGTAGAACTCTGCTGTCTCATCCTTGGGTCTTTTCTTTGTAGGACTAAAAACATCACAGTGTTTCTGGCCTGTCCCTGCACTTTTGTCACCTCTTTAATCCTTCTCCTTTAAGTCCTCCTATAGGGGCGTGTCCAATTCTTATGCAGTACCAGATATTCTTTGTTGACATCTTTCTCAGACTCATTGTCTCTATCTTTACAGTTTTTTCCTTATCTTGCTATGCTGGCTGCGAGGGTGAAGGAATAGAGGCTAGCTACCCAAAAAAGTTCAAGCAGATCACATGTGTATTTCTGGAGTAGAATAAGCTGTTTTAAGGCCATATGTGGAGGCCTTGATTTTTGGCTTACTTCTACCTTTCACAAATTATTGCAAATTCTTTGTTTCTAAATATCTTGGAAAATTTCAGGTTAAATTTGTTGAATAGACAGAGATAGCTGCAAATTAACTGTTCTTTTCTGCTGAAGATTATGTTCCTGCATACAGGCAGTCTTCCTAATTTCAAAATAAACCAAATGGTAAAAAAATAGAAAATGTACAATGAACTCAAAGCAAGTCATATAACAATTGTGGAATTACTTAATAGAACAACCTCAATCACTTTCCTCCCTCAGGGGCAAGGTTTTTCTCTATTTTTCTCTCCCCTTCTGACTGAGCAGTCCTTTTACTCTATTTCCTTCCTTTCTGAAGAACAATATCTGTCCTACCCAGTCACAATATAAAATTATGCTGCTGGCTCAACCCAAGGTCCTGAGAGAATGGTCAAGCCCCCCTTAAACCACTGAAATGGCACTCAAGGCTTTTTAAAAGTTCAAAATGACAATATATTTGATTCAACATATAGGGGAAAGTTCAGGTGAAATCAAGGGTAAAAAAAATCTGAGGTAAATAAACATAGACATTGAATGTTAAACTTTTTAAATGTTTTAAATGTTAAAGCAATTGAAAAACTTTTCTCAATGACTTAGAGTCTTTCAGTTTCACCTAAACACCCCAGTGTGTTTTCTTGAGTGTATTTGACTTTTTTGGTTTGCAGAAGGCAGAAACACACTGCTCAGTATTCAAACTCTTTCATTAAATACACCAGTACTCTTCTTGAGTTTTTTCTGACTCTTCAGGATTTAGAAGGCAATTTCTAAACACACCAGACCAGGGATCTCTCCACTCTTCAGGGCTACCTCCCTGTTTTAACTGGGTAGGGGAATTCTTATTTCACTAGAAGATCTATCCACTTATTTGGCCCAAGTGGGAGTCTTCCTCTAACTTCCTATTCCTCCTGGCAACTTTCCCATCACTCTGTTAGTGTTAAACTGCTGTCAGTCAGGGCTAAACATGACTCTAATAGTACTATACCCTTCTCCATCAGGGCCAGACAGACTCTGTCAGACTGGTCTCAGTTGGACCTAAATTCAGGCTCTCTTCTCCTCAGCATTCAGTTCAGCCTTTCACAGATTTCTTGAAGCAGCCTGTCTCTCAAAGCTCTCTGGTTCTGTAAGGAATTAATCCGTCACATATTACCTTTTTACATGGCAATTTTAAGATTTTAAAGTGTAATCCATCACACTTAGGTAAAGGAAACAGTATATGAATACTTTATAAAACACATGTTTATATTTGACTCAGATATGGGTCATAAACAATATAACCCCCTATATAGGTTAAAATAGAGCACAGGAAGATAGGGGTGATAAAAAGCTAGAGCCAATGCAATTTGTGTATCTGTCTCTTATATATCCACATACATACACAAGGACTTCCACCTCCAAAACATAACTTTTGCAGCTCTCCCCCCTTCCCCCAGACCCTTTTCAAGTTTGTAGAAAGATCTATCTTTTCTGTTTACAGCTCCAATCAGCTTTGGATTTAAATATCCAAAGATATCCCAACTCTGCTATTTGAATACAAGATACCTGATAATTGCAAACCACTCTTTGTACTAAACATGTTATATCTGGAAATACCTTTAGCTCACAGACTATTAGCAACCCACTATAGCAGACATCAGTAAAGGCAGCAAGTTCTTTTAAGTGTTAACACACTGATGAACAATAAGATCAAGAGAGGAAAGATAATTACTATTTTACTATTTTGCAAGTGAGATAAGTGCTATCTGCACTGTTAGTAGCAATTCCAAGTCCACTCTCCTCATTAGAGATCATAAGGCTCATTCAAAAGAGCCTTGCTGATTACAATTACATCCAGAATTAGCTGGTAATATCCCTTTGCTAAATAAATCACATAGCATGGGTTCTTTGTTGGACAATCAATTACATTTTAAATGAAAACCTATTAAAATCTAGACTTTTAAAACAGATCATAGCTTTTGGAATTGTAAAGTATTACTGCATAGTCTTGAAAGGTCAGAGAGAACAATGGACATTCTCAGCAAGCAGATTCTAAGTCATAACCCACAGTTTAGAAGAATTGTTTATTGAACCCCACTTTTCATTGCCTAAAAGAGTCTCAAAGTAGCTTACAGTCATCTACCCTTCCTTTCACCACAACACTCTGTAAGATACGTGAAGCAAATATAGTTCTGAGAGACTGTGACTGGCCCAAGGTCACCCATCTGACAGTTCATGGAAGAATGAGGAATCAAACCCGGTTCTCCAGATTAGAGGCCACTACTCTTAATCATTACACCAAGCTGGCTCTTAACCACTTCACCAATACCCTTTAATATGACTGAACATTTTATTCCATTGGACAAAAAGGAATTGAGTGAGAATTAAGTAGTTTGTGCTTTAGGTCATTTATGTCCTTCCTGTCTGGCCACAAAATGAAGCTTGTAGTAGATAAGGTTTCATCTGTTTCATTAGAGTTATCCTGTGGATTTCCCCAGGAATGGGTTCTATCCCTTGCTTTTTATTTTCTGTGAATGATGATGACACTGTCCAAAATTTTGTAATTGATTATCCTTATGCAGATATCTCTTTCAGTGCCCATGTTCAATACAAGATGCTAGTTCTTCTCTTTAAAGCACTTTACCTCCTAAGACTCACATACCTAAAAGACAGTCCATTATAGGAAGGCTGGAAATTTCACATTGGATGTATTCAACTGTTTAATAGATTGTGTGGCAATCAGACATGAGCTAATCACCATATCGGTTCAGTTTGACACCAAACACTTACTGTATAGATTTGCCCCAAGTTTTTGCAAAATTCACACATGTGAAAATTCTGCCAATCAAGAAGAAGAAGAAGAAGAAGCCATTAATATAATGAGGGAGTATCTAAATGAACACCAAACTGGAACCCCCTCCCCCCCCAAAAAAAAAATATTGCATTCAAATACCAGAGCAGTATTTGGAACCTGGATCACTGGGAATGCTGATATTTTTTTCAATTTCTTGATATTCAGATCTTTAAAATACTGATAAATGAGGCTGGGGACTTACCTCGTCCCCAGAGCCTCTCTTGGCGAGGCGGCGGGGCGGCAGAGGACGCTAGGCGTCCAAAAGAGTGGGGGGGAGGGAGCGAGGAGCGCGGCGTGCACGAGCGTACCAGTGCTGGCGTTCCCGTCGCGCCTATTTAAGGCGCGGCGGGCGGCAGCCCGCCCTCTTTTCCCCTGCCCGGAGCCAAGGCAGCGAGCAGTCGGCTCGCTGCAGGAGCTGGTGAGCACGTGGCAGGCTTGAGGCCGGGTCGCAGACAGAGTGCTGCCTCTCGGCCTTGTAGCCTGTCGCGTCGGGGAAGGGCCTGCTTTCTCCGGAGTCGTTTCCCTCCGGCTCCGGAGCCGCACAAGAAAAAAAAAAAAAAAACAAGCGAGTAGCCCGGGAGCCTGTTGATGCGGGTGAAGGAGGAGAGTGCCAAAGTTGGCTTGAAACTCAACATCAAGAAAACATCAAGAAACTCAACATCAAGAAAACAAAGATCATGGCATCCGGCCCTCTCAATTCCTGGCAAATAGAAGGGGAAGAAATGGAGATAGTGACAGATTTTATTTTCCTGGGCTCCAAGATCACTGCAGATGGGGACTGCAGCAAAGAAATTAAAAGACGCTTGCTCCTGGGGAGGAAAGCTATGGCAAATCTAGACAGCATCCTAAAAAGCAGAGACATCACCCTGCCAACAAAAGTGCGTTTAGTCAAGGCTATGGTCTTCCCAGTTGCAATGTATGGCTGCGAAAGTTGGACCATAAGGAAGGCCGAGCGTCAAAGAATTGAGGCTTTTGAACTCTGGTGCTGGAGAAGACTCTTGCGAGTCCCTTGGACTGCAAGGCGAACAAACCAGTCAGTCCTAGAGGAGATCAGCCCTGACTGCTCCTTAGAAGGCCAGATCCTGAAGATGAAACTCAAATATTTTGGCCACCTCATGAGAAGGAAGGACTCCCTGGAGAAGAGCCTAATGCTGGGAGAGATCGAGGGCAAAAGAAGAAGGGGACGACAGAGAATGAGGTGGATGGATGGAGTCACTGAAGCAGTAGGTGCAAACTTAAATGGACTCCGGGGAATGGTAGAGGACAGGAAGGCCTGGAGGATCATTGTCCATGGGGTCGCGATGGGTCGGACACGACTTCGCACATAACAACAACAACAGCCCGGGAGTAATTGCCTCGCAGCGGAGCAGCCGAGGCCGAGGATGGTCGCCCGAAAGCGGGGGCGGGGGCCCAATTCGAGTGGAGAGGGGACTGGGGTCAGCCCCACAGGGGGCGAAGAGCCTGCAGCGGGCTCGGGGGGGCGGAGATCCACCTGGGCAAGTGCGAAACGGGCATGGGCGCGATGGGCCCCAGCGGTGCCTGCGGGGCGCAGGGCAGCTTCACCACACGGGGGGGCCTCTGATGAGGGCCAGATACAGGCGGGGCCCAGCTCAGTTGGGAGCGGGGAGGCCGGCAGGCAGAGGGCGCCCAGACGACTAGGAGGGGAGCCCAGGCCACGGGTGCGGGACTCGTCCAGCACCAGTGGAGGGAGAGGGGCTGCTCGGGGCCAGGCCAGGGCGTCTGTCGGGCGCTCTGCGTCGAAGGGAGCGGGGGCTGGGGCCCCCAGGGCTTGCATGGAGGGCAGCAGGCCTGGGTCGCACGGGCAGAGGCGCAGGGGGAAAAGAGGTGGTGGCCAAGGGCATGGAAGGGGCGGATCCAGGCCCCCTGCTGCAATGGAGTTGGCTGAGGGGACTGCATCTACAAGTGAGTCCTCCACGGAGAGCCAGTTGGGGGGGCAATCTGGGAAAACAGGTTCCCTAGCAGAGGGCACTTCGGCATACTGGCAAGGTTATGCTCAGGCCATGGCTCAATTATCCAGGACTGGGGATAGGCAGGGGCGGACTAGTAGCAGCAGCTCTTCAGCCGCGTCTGGTGTCAGGTCCAGCTCCAGCAGCAGTGAGTCCCTCAGGTTGGAGCGTAGGAAGAGAGGTCGGAAGTCCGGGTGCAAGCGGCGCCGCATGCGGCATCGCTCCAGTTCCTCGGGTGGGTCCTCCTCGAGTGAGGGGGTGGAGGATTCTCACAAGGCCGGTTGTTACTGGTTGGAAGGGGCCTTCGTGCCGGGTTTACCGGCCTGGCTCCACAAAAGGCACAAAGCAGCTAAGCGTTTGATTGAATCAGGGGAGGTGGTTGGCGCCCTTAGGGAGCCGCCAGCCAAATACACGGATTCTGACGCTCCCCCAGGCATTCACCTCTCGAAGAAAGTGCGAGAACGGGCTCTTGAGGGGTATTTCATTGACATGTTTGATTTTGTGCGGTTAGGAAAGAGGGGAGGTGATACTGGGAAGAGGCGTGACAAACAAAAGGCAGATCAGCCAAAATGCGATCGGACTTTCAGTAATTGGTTGCGTGGGTTCGCTGAATTTATGACATTGATTGCTGCAGCGTACCCAGAGAGGGGGTGGCATCTGGCCCGATATCTAGCCCACGTGCTGGAGGCCAGGGAGCACGGGGGGGAGGATGCCGCCCTCGATTACGACCACGATTTCAGGGAGTTAGCCTCCTATAATTCATCAGCCAGGTGGGATCTTAAACATCATGACACGTGGCTGGTGAAGGTGGGCCCCAGTGTAAAAGCCCACAGGGAAAAGGAAAAACGGGTGGTGACGGGGCGGCGCCCATCAGCCCTGCCCTGTTGGGACTATAATCGGAAACTCTGCAGGCGCCAGCCTTGCCGTTACAGTCACACCTGCGAAGTGTGCGGGGGCAGCCACACGGCTCTAGCCTGCCCCAGAGGCGGGGGGCTCTGCAGCCCTTTCGAGGGGCCCGGTCTTCCAACAAGAAGGAGGGAGGACCGGGACAAAGTGGCCCTTCTTCCACCGGAAAGTCAGCCTGACGCCACCCCGGCAGAGCTGCTGTGCTTGGCACGGTCGCCGGTCAAGGTGGATGCACTGAGAGCGGTTCTTAACAGGTATCCTGATCAGAGCGCAGCTCGCTATCTTTTGGGGGGGTTTACCAGGGGTTTTCGTATACCCTTTACAGGCGAGCGGGTGGCTACGGCTTGTTTGAACCTGAAGTCGGCCAGGGATGCACCTCAAGTGGTAAGGGAGAAGATCGCTAAGGAGAGGAGGGCTGGGCGCATAGCGGGCCCCTTTGCCAGGCCTCCCTTTAGCAATCTGAGGGTGTCCCCCCTGGGGGTGGTGCCGAAAAAGGCGGCAGGCCAGTTTCGGCTGATTCACCACCTCTCTTATCCTCGGGGAACCTCTGTCAATGATGGCATCGCCCCAGAACTGTGCACTGTGCATTATGCCTCTTTTGATAAGGCGGTGAATATAGTTCGGGCTTGCGGCCAAGGGGCCCTAATGGCCAAATGTGACATCCAGTCAGCCTTCCGGCTGCTGCCCGTACACCCTGAGGACTTCAACTTGCTGGGGTTTAAGTTTGAGGGAGCGTGGTATGTGGACAAGGCCATGCCTATGGGCTGCGCGATAGCTTGCGCAGCCTTCGAGGCTTTCAGTTCATTTTTGGAATGGGCTGTCAAAGACGCGGGGCAATTTTGGCAGCTCACGCATTACCTTGATGATTTTCTTTTTGCAGGGCCCCGGGGGTCCCAGTTGTGCGCTGACAGGTTGCAACATTTTCAGCAACTGGCCCATGAGCTGGGGGTGCCGTTAGCGCCGGACAAGACGGAGGGGCCCGCATCTACACTCACGTTCCTGGGAATACGGTTGGATTCCATTCAAGGGACCTCCAGCTTGCCGGCCGATAAGGTGGCCACCCTGAGGGCCCTTCTGCGGGACGCTCTGAGGAAGGACAAGGTCATGCTTAAGGAGCTGCAGGTCTTATTGGGCCACTTAAATTTCGCTTGTCGGGTAGTCACAGTTGGTAGGGCATTTTGTGCCCGGCTGGCTCGTGCGACTGCCGGGGTCCGGAGCCCAAGACATCATATTCAGATCACGCGGGGGTTAAAAGAGGACCTCCGGGTGTGGGAAAGGTTCTTAGCTCATTTTAACGGAGTGGCCATATGGCAGGCACCTTTGGAGTTGGGGGACGCGTTGCAGGTGCACTTGGATGCGTCCGGGAGCTTGGGGTTTGGCCTCTTTTATGATAACATGTGGTGCGCGCAGAGGTGGCCTGACCACTGGGGGGCAGAGGTTAGGAGGGATTTGACGTTCCTGGAGTTGTTTCCGATTTTGGTGGCGGTGGTCCTCTGGAAGGAGGTCTTCGCCAACAAAAAGGTTTTATTCTGGTGCGACAACCAAGCAGTGGTGCTGGTTGTCAACAAACAGAGCTCCAAGTCAGCACGGGTGATGGGGCTGGTCCGGCGACTCGTTTTGACCTGTCTCGAATTTAATATTAAGTTCACTGCCCGGCATGTGGCAGGGGTGCAGAATGAATTGGCAGATGCTCTATCTCGCCTTCAGTTCGACAGGTTTTCGAGGCTCGCCCCCGGGGCCAAAAAGGAGCCGGAGGACTTCCCGACCGACCTGTGGGGGCTTGGAGAAGGATGATCCTACAGGCAGTTCTGGGCTCGATGGCTCCCTCCACGCCTATGAAGGGGCTGCAAGAGACTTCCTGGCATTTGCCGAGGCCTGTGGTTACCACTCTTCTTGGCCCATGACTCAACCTGTTCTCCTGCGTTACCTGGCCCACTTGCACAAGAAAGGAGTCTCCCCAGGCACCATGAGGGTTCATCTGTCCAGCCTCTCTTTTTTTAGCAAAACCTTGGGGAAGTGGGATCCGGGTTCTTCCTTTTTGGCACGCAGAGCTGTGGAGGGGTGGAGGCGTATGGCCCCGCCAAGGAGGGATAGAAGGTTACCTATCACCCCTGGGCTACTGCGCCAGTTGGTGCGCCAAATTCCACAGGTTTGCTTTGACAAATTTGAAGCAGCGTTAGCTAAGGCGGCATTTACAGTTGCCTTTTTTGGGGCCTTCCGGGGCAGTGAGCTCTTGGCACCCACACGCGCTGCCTCTAAGGGCTCGGCTGTTGCCATCAATGATCTAACGGTGGCCGGAGGGCAACTGGTCCTATCGCTGCGGCGATCAAAGACGGATCAGTTAGGCAGGGGATCCAGGGTCATATTATACAAGTCTCGTCACAGGGAGGTCTGCCCAGTGCGCAGCATGTCGGCCTATTTGTCAGTGCGACCCAAGGGACCTGAGTGCCTGTTTGTGCATAAAGATGGCTCGAGTTTCTCCAAGTATCAATTTGGGGCTGTCTTGAGGAGCTGCCTGCTGAGGGCGGGAGTGCACACAAGGCTTTACAGTGCACACTCATTTCGCATAGGGGCTGCCACACAGGCGCATAGGCAGGGGGCTTCCCCTCGCCAGATCATGAGGCTGGGCAGGTGGAGGTCTGGAGCTTATAAGAGCTACGTCCGTCCAGTTCAGCGCAGTAACCTCTGACTTGTTTCAGGATGGCTGTCACCCCACCCGCTGGTGTTGATCGTGGGACACAGTTATGTTTACTGGGCACGGCGCTATGCAGAGGAATCCGGATGGACTGAACAGTTGGGCCTAGAAGATCAGTTGGCACTTCGGTGGCGAGGTTATCGAGGAATGCATTGGCCTGCCCTGAGGAACGTTGTTTCCAGTGCCGTTTTTGAGTTCGGGACTCCCGCAGTTGTTCTGGTTCACCTGGGAGGTAACGATCTGCCACTTACAAAAAGCGTACAGCTGATAAAGGACATCTCCGGTGATCTTGAGGCCTTGCATCGGCGTTTTCCGCAGTCCCAAGTCATCTGGTCCAGTATCGTGGAGCGGCTGGCCTGGAGGGGAGCCCTTCACATCGGGCGTGTGAACAAGACTGTGCGAAAGATCAACAAAGCTGTGGCCAGGGCGGTGGGATCGTGGGGATGTTTGGTGGTAGACCATGGGGACATTACGAGTTTGCAACCAGAGTTGTATAGGGGTGATGGGGTACACCTTAACGTGCAAGGGCTGGAGAGATGGCTTTCAGGAATTCAGGCCACGCTTCAGGTCTGGCTGAGATGCAGGCAGTTGGTGGGAACGAGGCCGTAAAAGGCCTGCGTTCTGGTGGCGGAAATGGCACGGTGAAGGAGCCTCTTAGAAGGGTTTGATGAAGGCATCGGACTTGGTAAGTGGGGCCTCAGGCCTGAGGCGGCTTGAAGCGAGCTAGGCTAACCCGCACGGGAAGGCTGGATGCTCGCTGAGCCAGGTGGCCTAAGTGTCAGAGGAGGTCTGCGCCTCTCTCTGGCACATTAGGTTGGAACACCTCCCTGTGAAGGGGTTCAGCGCTCCAGGGTGACCTGCCTCCCAGGGAAGGGGGCAAGAGGGGCACCCATGAGCGTTGAGCCTGAAGGGTGCGATTATACCGCTGGGTTAAGCTCCTTCAACCATGACCATTTGTTTGGCCAACTTGCCTAGTGTTAAATAAATAAAAGCTGTGGCCGTATTTGAAGCCATCTATGTGTCAGCGTCATCCTTCCGCCCCTTCAGACACGCCTGCAAGCCAATTTTTTTAGGCCCACTTAGACCCTCCCACTTAGGAAACTCTGTGATGCAGTGTTATTTAGAAATCTTTTCAAGTGCTGATAGAAGTAATTATCTTTATTTTAGCTGATGTGTTTTGTGTTTAGGGATGTGAATGGGTTTTTTCTTATACTATTGTTTTAAATTTCATTTTGAGCTGTCTTGGGTCTCAAATTTTGTAGTGGTATTGGATCTGTCAAAAAAAGTGGAGCATAATTTAAAACTTCTGAAATCACATTTTTATCATATGGGCATAAACATGAATCTCTTCTTTTGGAAATTCAGTGTAGTATATAATGGCAGACAAAGAACTCTGGGAAAGTTCCCACATGCTTTGTTGGCTCATAATATATCCAGTGTGTTGGATCCAGCCACCATTTTTCAAACTACCCTAATTCTGCTTCTTTCTACAGAGCTCACATCACTAATATCCATATACATTCAACTGTCTCCAGTATAACCTTCTGATGGTCAATTTCTGATAGTGTTTGCTAATTGACCACTGCAGAATTACTGTTACTGTTTGCTGATATCCACAGGAATTGGTTTCAGGGTTTTTTTTTAAGTAGTGTGTGTATGTGTTCTACATCTAAATTTGGTGTCCAAGGAATATATTGACAAAGCATGTGCATGCACATTTCTGTACAGTAAACAATTATAAGTGTATCAGTTTTTCTGAAAAGGCTTATAAAACCCTTTATTTTAAAGAACTGAAATCACACAAGGAGAAATGGCAGTGGAAACAGCTAATATATTAAAATCTTCAGAATGAAGTGTTTCATTACAACCAATTATGGTATTTTAATATTTAAATAGAGACCATTACATGGTAAATCACTTTAGTGTTAATGTTACTAAAAAAATACAAGCAACTAAAATCCCATTATTTTTTCTAATAGCTGCTAACATTTGACTTGAGCAATCTCTGATAATAAGGTCAACTGTTTTGCAATAAATCAAGGGTACTATGTTTATAAGCTTTTTCAGATATGGTAACTCAGATATTTTTATTCCATCCAAATGTATAGTCACTAAATATGTTGTCACACCCAGCAACCCAAACATTTCTAAAAATCAGAAATGTGTTGTGGAGATACTCAGTGCTGTAATTTTTGTAAAAGGTACCATTTTGTGACTGGGTCAATCTACTGAACCACTGTTTCATGCCTAGTAGCTCCCACAGCTCTTGAGGAAAAAATTAAGTCTTTTTTCATAGGTCCCATATACATATAAGCCATTTTACCTGCCCCATTCCCCATGACAGCCATTTCCTGCCCTCACACTTTGAGGAGGTCTTTTTCATGTTTTTAACAAATAATGAATATACCAATATGCCCATTGCCATCTTATAAAACCCCCCCCCAAAAAAAAAGCTGGCTGCAATTGGTGCGGTGGATGGCTGCCATAGACTACAGACAATGGTTGCTGTGAACATGAGACTGGTAAACCAGCTTGGTGTAGTGGTTAGGAGTGCAGACTTCTAATCTGACAAGCCAGGTTTGAATCCGCATTCCCTCATATGCAGCCAGCTGGGTGACCTTGGGCTCACCACAACACACATAAAGCTGTTCTTACCGAGCAGTGATATCAGCGCTCTCTCAGCCTCACCTACCTCACAGGGTGTCTGTTCTGTGGAGAGGAAAGGGAAGGCAATTGTAAGCCACTCTGAGCCTTCTTTGGGCACAGAAAAACTACATATGAAAACCAACTCTTCTTCTTCTAAACACCAGAGGATTTTTGTTCATGTGACATCCAGCTCAATGTTGCAGAGATTTGTCACAAAAGATCAAATGAAGCTGCCTTATACTGGATCATTCTCTTGGTTTCTCAAGATCAATATTGTCTACTCAGATGGCCCGTGTCTCTCCAGTATCTCAGATACAGCTCTTTCACATCAAGTTTCACCTAAGCCTTCAAAGTAGGGATGCCCAGGACGACAGTTCCTCCCCTCACAGCAAAGCAGGTTATAAAATATTACAGAAAATCAAGTAAAACCTGGATAATGCATGGAAGCACCAAGATGCTGTGGGAAAGCCCCAGTTTACATCAAATTAGGAACAAATCAACCATGAGATTTGAAATTGATTTCATAAATTGGTAATACATAGATTTCCATAGCCTCAACTTGGTCTCTAGGACTAATAAATATTTTAGGTAAGAAACTAACTTGTATAAGCATGGGCCAGCTTGGTCTAGTAGTTAAGAGTGGCAGCTTTAAAACTGGGAACTGAGTTTGATTCCCTACTTCTCCACATGCAGCCAGCTGGGTGACCTTGGGCCAGTCACAGTTCTCTCACAGCTCGACAGTCCCATCTACTTCATAGGGTGTCTGATGTGGGGAGAGAAAGGGTAGGTGATTGTAAGCCACTTTGAGACTCCTTCACATATTAAAAAGTGAGGTTCAAAAAGCCACCATTTCTTCTTAAAATGTAAAATGCTTAAGAGGGACCTGCTTGCTTGCCTGTTTGCATATTCATTCATTCATTTATCTGAATGAAAGTTGATGTTGACACTCTTCTATGGCTAGAAATCTCAATATGCATTTGCTGCACACTTGCTGACTATATCAATGAGTAAACTAAACTAAGCAAAAGAAACAAGAAACAAGCCAGTTTGGTGTAGTGGTTAGGAGTGCGAACTTCTAATCTGGCATGCCGGGTTCGATTCTGCGCTCCCCCACATGCAGCCAGCTGGGTGACCTTGGGCTCGCCACGGCACTGATAAAACTGCTCTGACCAGGCAGTGATATCAGGGCTCTCTCAGCCTCACCCACCCCACAGGGTGTCTGTTGTGGGGAGAGGAATGGGAAGGTGAATGTAAGCTGCTTTGAGCCTCCTTCGGGTAGGGAAAAGCAGCATATAAGAACCAACTCTTCTTCTTCTTCTTCTTATTTTAGGTGTCTTGGGTAATAACTAGCTTGAAATGGTCTATCTTCTACTGCATATATGCCTGTGAAAATCCAAGAGAAGTGGGTCTAGTTTTCATTGTGTATTTGCCTGTGCAGTGGGGGTGTAGTTAAAGTGGGTAGAACAGGCATACATTTCAGCTGTGTGAGAAGTACACACTCTTCTCTATTGAGCTTGCAGAAAATAAACTAACCATTGACAATAGAAATGATGACAATGAATGTGAACTCATTCATCTTTCTTTTCACTTTGCTACCAAGGTGCAGGGTGGAAATCAAAATTATCCCCATGGGATAAGGGAGAACTCCACAAATATGACATGTTGCTCATTTCCATCAAAAAATATCGAAGGCTTGACTCCAGAATGAGAAGCATTAAAAAGCAACCTCAACACTGCTGACTGGTAACTACTTGAAAACAAATTCAGTCTGGATGCAAATAGCTGCATAATGTATTCAGTTTGTAGTGGTAGAGGAAGTTGGGATCCAACATAAATACGTCTTTTATCACTCAGTCCTGCCTGCTGCACTTTTGTCTCCCTCATATAGATATCCTGAGGAAATGTGTGGTACAGGGAAGTAATTATTCTCTCACCTGAAACACAATCTATGCAAGATAAGGAAGCCAGAGTATAAACAGGAAAGTATTCTCTTCCATACCTATTTGCAATATGGTAGCTCACCTGCAGGCCTCAGCTTTAATACTGCTAAGAGAACCTGGTATCACTTCAGCTAAATAAGCATCCAAACCTTGGGAGTGTCAAAAAACTCCATCCCAAATGCCATTTAGCCATGCCCCCAGACTTACTTGGGACTGTCTTTGTGGCTATAGGGTGAAGGGTGGAACTGGAAGCAACTTCAGGTACCCACACAGCTCCTGAGGATGTGGGTTCATTGTTGTATCAACCAGTAGATGTCCAGGGCCCTCTGCCTTCAACAGGACACAGAGCCACCAGGATCTCACCATTCCATTTTCAATCATTTTAGGAAACTCTCAACAATCAGCAATTGGACAGCCGCTAGGTAGCATGTGTGAGACAAGCAGGCTCAGTAGAAGCTCACTGCAAGGTCCAGCTGAGCCACAGCTACTTTGCTAGCCGCCCCAAAAGTTTTTGAGGGATAGGATACAACGAAATAAATACATTCATACATAAAGCCCCCACCAATCAGGTTTCTTCAATCGCAGTTGAGGAAGCCTCTGCTTTTAAAGTGCCAGGAGTTGTTTGGGATGAGCTACATATAGCATGAAGCAGGGCAGCCCATCTTTGGCATGGGAATTTAAAATCACATGCTTTCAGAAACGAGCTACCTGAAGGTGGTGAAGCAGGAGAGCACAGGGCTCCAGCAGACATGCTGCAGTAAAGCAGAACAAGCTGCCCAGTCCTGGGGTATTTATTTGATGGGGAGGTCAGATATTTCAGGGACTTTCTTTGTTCAGTTGCATGTGGTAGGGCAGCATGGCAGCAGACGTGGCCAACATCTCCCTTTTGTTTCTCCAGATCAGCCCATCTCTGTGGTTAAAGGCTGGTGACTCCCTGCCTTGAGACTCTCCTTAACCTTCCATGTGCTTGCACCCCAACTCAAGTCAGGGCTCTCAGCCCCTTCCTTGATCTTTATCCCAAGACTGTGCCTGGGTATCTTGAAAAATGCTTCACATTCGGTTTTCTAATTCCATTCAGTGATTCCCATATCCTCTTTGATGCTGGTGACCTGAAATTTGCCCATGATATGCCTGAAGTTGTCACCACAAAGGTTGCCAAGAAGTGCACATCAAGTCAGGTAGCTGGCCCTTTTGATACCCCCCACTGCCTAAGTACAGGCTATCATTCGGTATGGTTCCTGTTGGTCCTGTTCCACACTGCTTGTCAATACCTTCCTAATACCTGGAGAGGTCTCTCTCTCTCTCTCTCTCTCTCATCACTTGCTGCCACTATCTGACCCCTGTAAGGAATTACACACTGAGAGTGTCAGGATTCCCAGGGTCCCTTCCAAATTCTGATGTCTTGCCTCTGTATCTCCCTCTGCCCAGTGCCTTATCATCAAGGGACAATTTACTGCCTTGTACATTCCTGGAGAAATAACTACTTGCCAACTGCTAGCCTTTCCCTTGGCACTCCTTTTACAATAGCGTACTTGAGATTCTGGAGTTCTATATGGTACAGAGAACCACTACCAACATCAAACATTATAAGTATTCATTTAAAAGAAATTTTTATCAAGTCTCTTTTTCTCCAACCACTGACCAGGTCTAATTTAAAATCCTCCAAATATCTATTCCCTCCTTGGAAAAGAGTGAGAGCTTGACCTCTCCTTCTAGATCTATTAGCAATTGTACAAACATGTGCTGAGGTATGTTTGGAAAGCAAGTAAACTGACTGCCCCCCATTCTCAGTCAAGAGGGAAAAGAAACTCAGAGCAAAGGTTTTACTCAATTCAAACCTCCACAGAAAATGTATTTCATTATAGTTCCCACAAAAACTTTGTGTGAGTTCAGGCTTATCCGTCATCTGTCCTACCCCAGGGGTTCATCAGTAAGTGATACTACCCCACAGGAGCTCTGTTCAGTATGTTATGCCTCATTCAACCAGGCCACCAACTTGATTTGCTCTTGTGGCCTTGGAGCATTTATGGTTAAGTGTGACATTCAATCAACCTTCCAGCTATTAACTGTCCACTCCAGTAACTTTTGTTTGCTAGTGTTTAAGCTTCATGGTTCTTGATATGTAGGCAAAGCTATACCCATGGTTTCTTTGATGGCCTGCACTGCTTTTGAAACCCTGAGTACATTCTAGAATGGGCCATCAAGGACAATACCCAGTGTCTCCTCACATTATATACTACTTAATGAGTTTCCTGTTTGTTGGGCCTGTGGGAAGTCCTAAATGTAGCACTTGCCTGCCTGCCTTCTAATCTCTATCAAATGAGTTAGTCATGTCCCTGACCCACAATAAGATTGAGGGTCCATGCACACAACTGATGTGCTTAGGGATCCAGCTGAACTTCATTGTGGACATTTCACACCTTCCCCCCCCCCCCCATCCTGCAAGTCTTCATCATCTTGGTCCTTGCATGCTGCATATGCACCTTAAAAGAGCTCCAGTCACTTTGGAGTCATCTAAATTTTTCTTTTGGGTTTTTATCCTCTGGCTGTGCATTCTGCATCCACCTAACCAGAGCTACCCCTGGGGTACCTGTCCCACACCATCACATTAGGATCACCCAGGGCTTGGAGACCAACTTGCAAGTCTTGCTTTCTCTTTCAGTGTAGTCTTTCTTTGGCAATCCCCTCTTGATCTTAGGACCTCTTTACAGGTTCACTCTGTCACTTCAGCCAGTATCAAATTTGGAGTCTACCACTTTGGTCACTGGTGCATGTAGTGTTGGTCTGACATAAGGGGGTATCCTGCATTAATGGAATTATTTCAAATCCTGGTTCCTGTCATTATCTGTGTCAACCTCTTCAGGGATCGCAGGGTCAGGTTTCAGTGTAACAATCAGGCCAAGGTCCATTTCAGATTAGGAAATATTAACTTTTTTTCCAAAAATGCATCTCCGTTGTTCATTTGACAGTGTTCCTTTAAACAATTGTCCATGAATCGGCAATTCAGATGCAAAGACTATGATGAAAGCCAAGCATTATTATATTAATAACGCTCATAGGCATTATTTATATATACACCGCCAGAAAGGAAAAATTGATACTCTCATTCTTAGCTAAGCATTAATGTAATAATGCTCTCTTTTCCCTACTAGAACGTTATGTAGTGTATTCATTTTCCTTCCTGTCGCAACAGACTACAGGAGATAAACAGTTGGGATTCTTTGCCATGCAATCAATATTCAGTACATTAAAAGCTGCACATATCTCAGGATAGATGCTGAATGTTTTAATCACTGTCACCCCTCCTTGGTGCATATCTTGAGCATACTGTGGAGACTTTAATAAATATTTTATGGATCTCTTCAGAAGCTTATCGCTTTCACCCCTGAAATGCCCGTTGGCAAATATTTTTATTATGCTTCCCCTTTATTAAAGAAACTCATAGACATATGCACTGTGCATCTTATAAAAAGTAAATTGAGGACTTGTTCTTTGCAATATCTCAGCTGGGGGGGAGCACTGGTATTTGGCCCCGATACTGTCTAGAAATTGCCCCGTGGTCTCTTACCTCTTATGAAGTGTTGTTTAAATAGTGTTCATTATATTATCTGGTTTTCTGAACTGACTTCAAAAATTCCATTGCTGTATTAGAGTAGCTATGATATTCTGTTATAAAGTAAAGCCCCAGAAACACGTGTTCGTGCTAACATTTTAATGTATTTTATGTATTTTTGCTTTATTTTCTTTTTTGTGACTTTTTTAAAGATTTCAGATTTTTCTTTCAGATGGGGGCCTTTTCGGGGGTGTACAAAGACCTATTTTGTCTGGCCGTAACTCTGGTCTCTACAGATTTCATCACATTGAAAACTAAATATACTGTTGACATTGTGCTTCCAGAACAATGTGCTCCTACGTATGCAGACAGTATGTTTTCATGACTGAAGCATGTAGTGATGTTTCTGAAGAACAGTGATTGCATGTGAACAATGTCTGAAGTCAGAATGTCGACATTTCGAGAAAACTTGGGGCCATTCCATACCTATAAAATAAAGTGCGACACTTACCCTCCACAGATGCCATATTTTTGGCATTTTAAACAACGTCGTCTGCATCCAGCGTCCCAGCAGCAATCCGGTAGCTACATCCTCCATTTTAACATGCTAGTTGGGGAATCCACAAAACTGGATTCCCCCAACTATGTTGCATGTGCAGGAAAAGAGCAACCAGTAGCGAAATAGCCATGCATAACAAAGTGGCTAGAAGTAGTGTGATCTCCATCAGCAGCACCCACCCTCGTGCCCATCTCTCTTTCCCTTCTCCATGGAACAAGGCTTTTTTTTGGGGGGGGGAGCAAGCTGCCTGAAGCAATGAATACATGTTGCTCCATAGAGGGAGAACAAAAAAAAAAATCCCACCCACCAGTTGGCACACAAAGCATGCCTCTCAACCCCCCTCCCCAATAAGGAAAATATTACTTCTGTTGATCTTCAACTATCATAATTCCAAAACAGGGTGGCATTAAACTATGCACTATTCATCTATGATTATATGCATAGGCATAGCAACATTTTTGTTTTTTTTAAATATCGCTTACCATTTAAAGATGGGAGAAAGATGATTGGCCGGCTGCCATGACTGACAGGCAGGAAGAGACTCACAGGTGTAGTGAGTCCCTCTCCTCTGCCATTTTAATAAGCCATTCGGAGTGCCAGGAAGCATCAGAAAGTAGGAGAAGAATCCAAGAGAGCGAGGATGTGAGAAATGGCAGGGTATATGATTTTTTATAGCGTTAAGTAATTGCGGTTGCTTAACGCTTTGTTTTTAGAGGTACAAAATGGCCCTTGGTATATGGTGCAGAAAGGTTTGAGGGTGAGAATGAAGCTGACATAGGGCATCAATATCCCCTTTTTCAATCATGAACAAGTAATTACTACTTTTCCCAGAGATATTGCTAATCCATTCCATTCTAAATTGTTTTCTTCAAATGTGATCTGAGAAAGTAATCTATATGTGTTCAAGCATATTTCCCCCCTTATGTTCCTATAACTTATTCTCCACCATTCAGCTGAGAACCAGATGGACACAGATGATGAAAGGAGGTATTTTTTCCAGGCCAACACATTAAGGAATCATTTGTTTCAGAACAAATAAAAGACTGCCTGAATAGAAGTAAACATTTGCTTAACAATTTATTGCTGCAATGCATTTTTCTTTTTTAATTTGATGTCACAGTTTCTGCAATGTTAAACCTTTTAAATATGCAAAAAAAAATCATTGATCTGGTATGCTTTTAATAATAGTTCCAAAAATCATCCTAGCTTTCCTAAAGTTTCTGCTGATTTTTTTTCTCAAACTGGAATTGAGCAGCAGATTTAGAAATAGTTTTTCTCGATGGTTTATGGGAATTTGCTTTAGGAAGTATCCCTTTTGCACAAGTTGCACTTAACCCTGTCCGTTGTGCTTTAGGAATCTTTGCAATGGCTCACCAAAAATCTCAACTTTCTGCTACAGTTCTTGACCACATGGGAATTTCTAAAGATTTACTGTTCCAAGCTGGTTGGAATAATTGCACTAAGATGGCCTTTCTTCTTGAAGATACTTTGGAAGCAATCCTGTACACATTTACTTGGGAGCAAATCCTTTGAATCTCATCATAATTGCTTCTGAGTAAGCATCTGCAGGCTCTTGCAATCAAAGCCATAATTAAGATCAAAATGTAAATAAAACCACTGGACAAACTTCCGATGTCAAGCAGAATTAAAGGTTTTAAGTCTCAATAACTTTGGTGAACATAGGGTTTTTTGAATGCAGTAGAATGAATTCATTTTACAAATACAAAGATTACCTCCTAGGATTCTTTCAAATTTCTCTAAGATCTCACCAATAGGAATTTTTTTCCCTTTCTGTGAGAGAAGATTGATAGCCTGCTTCCAGACATGGGAATATTATAAATAGCGTTATTCTATACATTATGAATAAAGATTGGCATATGATCACAAGGAGATATTTCCTGTTGTGGATTGCATGTCAAAGGACGTGCTTTTAATTTCATGCTTGAAATAGATTATTATGATAGTAAGCATAAATCAGAGTACTTGTGCTGGACCTGAACTCCTTTTTAAAGGAGCCGCTGTCTCAACTTGACCACCTGAGGCCTCTCTGGGCTCTCCAGCAGATGTCTTCATGTCTCTGCTACCAGAGATTCTGAGAAACACATGCAAAAGATAGGGTATACTTTTGAACAATAGCCTCACACTCCCAAATCAAACATACTTTCCATTTGTTCCATTTGGAACTGACATACTGGAATAACTCTGCATAAGTTTGCCCTGCAAGACCTTGTAATATATGAAAAATGTGGCCTCAGTGAATGCCATTTCTTTATGTCTCAGTTAACACCAGCACTACAAATCCACATTCTATAAAGTGTAAGCTGTCCTTCATTATTGCTAGGAAGCCTGAAAAGGGGGGGGGGGTGGAGAGAAGGATGGAATGATGACTCATGTACACAGCAAGCAGAAAGGCATTTAACAATACAGATTTTCTTCTTTAAGTTAAGAAAGTTAGCAGAACAGACATTTCAGCTGCTCTTTTTGTGTCTTTTCAAACCTCAAAGAAAGCAATATCTACTTTGTTACAAGAC
The DNA here is from genome assembly GCF_049243985.1 of Paroedura picta. NCBI lineage: Eukaryota > Metazoa > Chordata > Lepidosauria > Squamata > Gekkonidae > Paroedura > Paroedura picta. Next base: position 54,802,511 of record NC_135377.1, on the reverse strand, counting down.
GGAAAGCAGGCAATATTTTATATTGCTGCTGTCAATTACGTGATCCTGGGTAACCTTTTTCAGCTATTATATTCTTCAAATCTTTCTGCACAAATATTGCAAACAGAATACAGAAAAGGCTTCAAAGTATCTTGAAAGTATTGGAGATGGGAGACAGCTGGCATTGCTTAGAGACTTAAAATGAGATGACCAGATTTCTAATCTATAAAACTGGGACAGCACATGTCAGGGGAACATCACGAGGGGCTCTGTGAAGATGTAGATTTCCAGCCATTTCTTTGTCAGACATGCCTTGTTTACTGGGAGGAGGAACAGAGAGGCTTAAAATGACTGTGTTGGAAATGCAAAGCTATGAAATGGCCAATTAAAACAGCAATCCCGGATAGGATGCATTTGGCCTTAGTAAACCAGAATAAGAAGTAAGAGAACAAAACGGGCAGATAAAGTAGGAAAGAGGTAGGAAGCATTCCTAAGCATAGAGGGCATTTCCCAACAGAACTACATAGCAGGAATTTGACTCTGATCAAACAAATGACTCCCAAGCAGAAGAGGATTCCAGCTAGCATTATCTGTTGCTGCACCTGTAGTTTTGGTCACCAAATAGCAGGTCATGCTTGACCTGCAGCAGGCTTGAATCCTCGTGCCCTTGATTCTCTCCCAGAATGGTTGGTGGTTTATTGACTCTGAGACAGAAGGACAAGGTGGATGGAGCCTTGCTCTGTGTGTGTCTCCTGCAGAAACAGAAATATATATAGAGAGAAAATGCAATCTAAGAGTGATGTGATAGCAATTTTCTGGCTTCATATGCTCAAAAACTACCTAGACAATGGCTAGATTGAGGTACATGATTGAATCTAAAGTTTGTGACCATCTGCAAGCTACAAAAACCATCTAGCTGTGAACACAGTCACTTCATTTGCAAGCAGTGCGTAATCCCCTGACACTTGCCACTGAAACACAGTGTGTGTGCCTCATGCATCATTTCAAGATTTTTTGCCAAAGGGAAAATCCTGCTGTGGTTCAATATTAAAATGTTGGGTTTATGGGGGGAGGAAATGTTCTAAATTTGAGGCGGACGGAGAGAGTTTTTCCTTGTTGTGCTTTGCGTCTAATACTTTTTATGTAGTTATTGATTGATAAGCTGTTGGGTTCAGCCATTTTTGTGAAGGTTACTAGATGTTTCCAGGCTACACGTTGCTACATTCTGGAAGGCTTTCCAAAAGTAGATAGAACTAGGGCATGGTGAGCAGTGCTTATACTGAAATGTTCACAGCACTGGATCAGGACACCCAAGCTCATTGGGGAAAGTCCCATTTGTGTTGATTTCCTTGTGGGAAACTGGCATGGATTAATCATACAACTATACCCATTTCCCTTTGTTGAAGACTCATTGTTGTGATTATGACAGCAGTGCACAAATGACGAGATAAGGAAGAAACTGTACTACACTGACAATATTTTATTAATAATGACTATATGAAATAAAAGACTTTCTGCTCAGTCCTGTGTTATAAACTCCCTTATGAGCTATTTGGTAAGAAAACTGGCTATAAATAGAATAAATAATTCAGATACCCACTTAAGTATTTATTGGCACTTACAAAACTAATTGTAGAGTGACTCTAGAAAGAAAAAAAAATCTCAATCGTGAAGATGTTTTTACTGCCATTATTCATAAGTCCAGTATTGAAAACATGATGTCAATCAATAAAAATATTACACTCATGTGATGCTGAAGTCTGAGCACTCAGCACAGACCAGCATATCATCTTGGTAATAAATTGTGACAACCCATTTCTGAAAGGTAGTCATCTGCTTCACTCCAGCTCGCCATCCCATGGTGAGGTAGCCTTCCATAGTTCTATAACTGGAAAATCATCTTTGACTCCTTTTATTTCAAATTAAAAGAAAGAATAAGGATAAAATCATAGAATCATAGAGTTGAAAGGGACATCATGGGTAATCTAGTCCAACCCCCTGCACTATGCAGGACATTCACATCCCAATCACTCATCTACTATAATCTGCCACCCCTTTGCCTTCACAGAATCAGCCTCTCCGTCAGATGGCTATCTAGCCTCTGTTTAAAAATTTCCAAAGATGGAGAACCCACCACCTCCCGAGGTAGCCTCTTCTACTGAGAAACCGCTGTGTCAGGAACTTCTTCCAGATGTTTAGATGGAATTTCTTTTGAATGAATTTCATCCCATTCATTCTGGTCTGTCCCTCTGGGGCAAGAGAGAACAATTCTGCTCCATCCTCCATATGGCACCTTTTTAAATACTTGAAGATGGTTATCAGATCCCATCTCAGTCGTCTCCTTTCTAGGCTAAACAGACCAAGCTCCCCCAGCCTTTCTTCATATGTCTTGGTCTCCAAACCCCTTACCATCTTTGTTGCCCTCCTCTGGACATGTTCCAGTTTGTCAACATCCCTCTTCAATTGGGGTGCCCAAAACTGAACACAGTACTCCGAGTGAGGCTGAACCAGAGCAGAGTAAAGCGGTACCAGCACCTCCCGTGATCTGGACACGATACTCAGTTTGATACAGCCCCAAATCCCATTTGCCTTTTTAGCCACTGAGTCACACTGCTGACTCATGGTCAATGTATGGTCTACTAAGACTCCTAGATCCTTTTCGCACATGCTACTGCCAAAACAAGTCTCCCCCATCTTATATTGGTGTATTTGGTTTTTCCTACCTAAATGCAGAACTTTACATTTGTCCCTATTGAACTTCATTTTATTCAGTTTAGGCCACTTCTTGAGCGTATCAAGATCATCCTGTATTCTGTTGCTGTCTTCAGTTGTGTTTGCTACCCCCCCCCCCAGTTTAGTATCATCTGCAAATTTAATAAGTATCCTCTCAAATCCCTCATCCAAATCATTTATAAATATGTTGAACAACACAGGCCCAGGACAGAACCTTGGGCTACTCCACTTGTCACTGTTTTCCAAGCAGATGCTGAACCATTAACAAGTACCCTCTCGTTCTTGCTACCCCTTGTCAACCAGTTATTGATCCACCTGACAGAATTAGGATCCATACCACATTTTACCAACTTGTGAACAAGAATATCATGTGGATAAAATGAGACTGTACAGAAATATGAATAATTTCTTTAGAAGTATTTCCAAACTCTTAAAAATGGGCAGCCCCCTGTTGTGGTAAGAAGAATAAAAATATACAAACGTCTGACAATAATACCGTCAGAAACAATCTGATTACCGGTTGGTAATATACCGGGCAATACAAGATGAAGTGTGAGCATACATGTTATTTATGCAAGAGCTACTGATAACTGTATTATGCTGCTTGTTTATTTCACAGTGTTTACTTCAGAAATTTCAGAGTGGTTTACAGGCAATTCCCAGGCACTTAACAAAAGCCAGATCTACTTAGCTTCTGCAGAAGAAATGCATAATGTATCTTCAGATTTTTGAGACCCAGATGAAGCTATTAAAAAGGCAAATGCAGAGTGTGAATGGATATAAGAGCAGAGTTATACAGGAGATGATAAATGTTGTTTCCTGCAGTAATTAAACAATAAAGTCCTATACAGCCGGGTTATTACAATATGCCCCATACCACATCGCAATCAATATGAACATCAGGCAATTGTTCTACTATGTTTGCTGTACACACAAAAAAGGTCTTTTCCAGTGTTTTAATTTAAATTTTATCTAGTTGCTCTTTGCATGTTTAGAGTTATTGCAATCTTATCTGACAATCAACTAAAGGGTGATATATATATATGCACACTCTAAGAATGATGTTAATCAAGGTCACAAAGAACTATTGAACCTGCATTCCTTGAAAGTCATCTCCATTCTTTTGTCATACAGAATATCAGGAATGCCTTATATTCTACCTGCCTTGGCTTGAATACATATTTATGCCTTTTAGTGTGCGTATACATATATACAAAAAAAAAAGACCACTGAGGAAATCCTTGAATCCCAAAACAGGTTTGGTCCTGTTTTAACTTGGTTTAAGATTATATAGAACTATTGATCCTGTGTTAATGGTTCAAGGTTTTTAACCCAGTAACATGATAATGTATTAAGTTGTATAGATTCAGGACATTCACCACCTTATGGGTGGGGTGTGTCAATGTTTATAATGCATAGTTTTAGTGTACTTTGTAATCAATATATTTTTGTTTAATTGTTTTTTAAAAAATATTTTCTCTCATCCAACCTTTGACTATGGAACATTGTTCCTTTTTGAGGTTGGGTCTCCCCCCACACACACACACACACCTGTTTGTATTTGGCTTTTATTCTGTAGCATTTGAGAGAGTTCAATGGTGTTTTAGTATCTGGCAGTACTGACAGCTGATATAATGTCAGGGACAGATTAGCCATTATATGCACTGGGATGGGCCGATGGTCTCCCTCACTTCAGCCAGCCCAACCCAGTAGCAGAATAATCTTATATTTTAATGATCCTGAGATCTAGTCTGTGAATACTTAAAACTGCAGATTGAGACCACATTGACATAAACCATATAGTTCTGTGAAATTCAGGCATCCCCCAGGTTTGCAGAAAGATCTGAAAATCACCCCAAATAGAGAGTATTGCCTGCACACTGAAGAGGCAACCGAGTCCAGGAGCCTCTCCAGGCTGAGCCGCATTGTTGTTGCAAAGCTGTTCTTAGCCAGAGCCGTGGCAACGGAGTCCGAAAGTTGCTCTGCGCATGAACACAACAGTGGCAGAGTCCAGGAATTGTTCTGGGCCTGGCCACAGTGTTGGCTATGTCAGAGATCCACTCCAGCCCTGGAAGTGGCAGAAGGTGGTGCTTGGCACTACACAAGGTAAGGGAGAGGGTGATGCACCACTTGGCCTACCAAGGCCTGTTCAAGGTGATGGTGGCACCAAATCAAGATGAAGTAGCCAGTGCCCAGCCCACACTGCATGAGAGAAGATGAACTGAAAATGAATTGGGCATCTTGGACCTTTGAAAAGGCTACCCTCAGTCATCCTCCATTGTTTCCATGCTTTCTTCAGGGCAAAGAGTAGCCAAAGACACAAAGGAAAATAAAGCAACCCCATGGTCAAATGCTTCTCAAAGCTGGCAGAACCAACAAGCCCAATGAACCAATGCAGAACTAGGAAAAGAAGCCAAGCCAGCAGAAGCCAAGCCAATGCCTAAGCACAAGCCTAACACAGAAATGTGCAACCTAAGAATCCACACCATTGTCAAAACAGAGAATGTACTACAAACCACAAATGCAACACAAATGGAAAGAACCCAATGTTGCAAGATCCACAGAGGTAATTTCAATTACAGAATCTAAGCCAAATCAACTTGACAAGCCCAACCAAACTCTGAAAAAATGCCCCAAGAACCTGGTGTTCTGTTGCAGATACAAATATATGTATTAACCAAAAGGTTCTAATTCTTTAAGCACAGAAACCATTTCTCTTTGAAGAAATAGTCTTTTTTTGTTGGGTTTTCTTTTCCTCTTAGATGATACAAACGCAGAGAAAGCCTCTTGGTTGTTTCATTATCTATATAGAGGTTTCTTTTCTTTTCTTTTGTAGAGAAAGGCCCCTTGCACATTGAATCAGCACCACAATAAATAAATATAACACTGCCGCACTGAAAAGAATTGGGCTTTTTCGGTGGGTCTCCACAGAGAAATGCATCTCCCTGTTATCCACTGCTTAGAAAAACAGATCGTGATAGATGATGTGAGCAAGGCATGCATGGCCAGCCCCTCAGGTGGATTCCCACCAAGAAACATTTTTAATTTATCCACTTCCCTAAGCGATCGTTCAGAAGATATACTTATGGGGGTGGAAAGCCTTTCTCATGCCTACTTCCGCACACATACAATTTGCTGAAACTGATAAGAAATATAGAGGCAATCGGGATTTTGACAAGAAGAAGGGGAAAAAAGAGCACAGAAGATTTCAAGTTTAATATCAACCCAAAAAAACCATAGAGATGCTCAAAAACATTGCTGTAACCTTTCCGCAAACAAGCTACCAAGACATTGTAAGTAGCACTAAGGAAGGCTCTATTTTTTTTTAAACAGCATTATCAGTTGTTGAGATATTGAAGGCAAATCTGACCACTGACTTTCTGCAGCTGAGCTTATTCTTCAGGGTTTATTTGAAGGTGACTGATATCTCTCCCTGGGTATATGTCCAGTTTGGGGAACTAGTGGAAGGGAGAGGCTGGGGCAGGGAGAGAGCCTAACAAGAATATGATGCCCTAAAATAAACCCATTCAAAACTTCCATTTCCTCCAGGGAAACTGGTTTACATAGTCCAGAGAGGAACCTCTTGAGATTAGTAGCCCTAAAAAGGCAGAAGTTTGATTTCAGTAAGCACAACATGAATTGATTAGCAATAAAACCCATTGTGTGAAAAAATACAATGGGCTCTAGAAAACTGTTGTTGATAAGGGCTGCCCAGAGCCCATTGACCAGCTGTGCCACTCCACTCCACTCTTAGCCCACAAGCTGCCCTTCATCACCACCATCGCTGCCCAACTCCCAACATCATTTTGCTGTTTCAGTGCAGTGCTCACTCATTTCCCTCCCCCCATCGTCCGTGTTCTGAGCTCTTGCCTTCCCTCCATTACTAACTTGCCACTCACCCAACTTCCCTCTCATCTTCTGCCGAATAACTCCCCCCCCCCCCCCATCACATGAAGAAAGAGGAAAGCTATAAAGATCAACTCCCTGGGCAAAAAATGGCTGCTTTGGAAGTTGGACTCTGAGTCATTGTACCCTTTTGAGGCTCCAACTCCAAATCTCAATGACTGTTTTCAACCCTGGTGTTGCCAACCTCCAGGTATGGCGTGGAGAACTCCCATAAATACAGTTAAACTCCAACTGGCTGTTTTGGAGAGGGGACTCTGTGGCATAGCACCCTACTGAGGTATCGGGATTCGAACCTCCAGGTGGGAACCTGGGAACCCAAGACTACAGCTCATCTCCAGGCAATGGAGATCAGTGCCCCTGGAGAAAATGGCAGCTTTGAAGGGTGAACTCTGGGGCATTGTACCCTTTTGAAGATCCACTCCCAAATCTCTTGGAATCTCCCAGTCAAGCATTGTCAGGTATTGTCTTGGCTGGTTCCAGGGTGTTTGACAGCCACAAACTTGGGAACGCAGCCTCCTCACACTGCCCAGTGTCCTGCATGGGTGAAACTGAACCTGACCTCCCCTTTCCCATAGTTCACTCCCTGCTTGTTGCACATCTGCCCTCTTGCCTCTTCATTATCATTTCGTTGTTTCACCCCTCCCCATTGTCAGTGCACCACCCATCCCCCCTCCATCATTATTGCTCTGACCTCTTTCCTTCCTCCCCATTGCCAATTTGCCACTTGCCCAGCTTCCCTCTCATCTTCTTGTCACAACCATGATTTATGTTTTTGCCATATATCCTGGTTCCTGCTGTTTGCAGGTCTTGGTCTGTTATCTGTGCATGCATCTTATGTAGCCCTTTGATCTACAGCCTAGTCTTTTCACCTCGGATTGTGGTTATTGTCCGGGGTAGCAAGCCTGGAGCCTAAGCTCCCTGCTCCCACTGTGCTATGTCTGGGAACTGCTATTTCTCTCTAGGGACCTTGCATTCCAACTGGTGGGCAGAAGACTGTTTTGTCAACCAGGAATATTTGAGCACAAATTTTAGAATTGGGAAGACCAAGAGGCAAAGGGTAGATAAAGGCATGGCCAGTTAGGATCTTTAGTCATAGCAAGGATTCCATGATGTTAAGTTTTCCTTTCAATAAAAAGATTTTCTTCATATGAAGTCTGCATACCGGCAGTAATCAAGAGACTCTCACCCTTCTGCCCACTAACCCCACTGTTAAGGATGGCAGGACCCTGCCCTATGGATTGGCATGCTGTTAATCAGCCAAGCCAAGCACTGTTAAAGTCGGCCAGAACCAGACTCCATCTTCCCTGTTACAGGTTCTACATAGCAGCTTCAATCCAAGACATGTCCAGCTCACCTCTCACTGACCCCCCCTACCCAATTGTATTTGCTGAGCAAGGGGTCTGACAGAGTTCTGCTTGCCTAAAAGCTTCCTGGGCAAGATTCTCAATCTCTCATCTATAATCCACTCTGTGCCTATCCGCCAAGGGAAATTACTTCCCAAATATCTAGACACAGCTGGACAAGATAGGTTACTAATTAAAAGCCTATCTTCTGACCAAGATGAGGCATTTTCCCAATATCCTGTCCCATGGAAAATTCCATCCTGTGTTCACCTGGTCTCAGTCACATACCCCCTTGCCCAAAAACGCATATAAACGATGGCTTTGCCAAGCCCAAAGTGTGCATCTGATGGGGACCTACTCAGAACACCACACCACTGGCTGGTTGTGTCATATCTCTGCCTCACTACTCTTCAAGATCAGTAAATATACTTACAACCCTTTCCCCCACTTTATTCTCCTGTCCATTACATTGTGCTAGATATATGTTTGTCTATTTCTTCTATTATTTTCTTTCCCATAAAGATTATTATTTTATTATAACTACCTGTTGTCTGCCTTGAGTTCTTAAGGCTATAATCACCTCATATACATTGGCTAATCAATCCTTAAATGCTATGCTATTGCCCTCTCGCTCTGCTATTTCCCCTTGGCTTCATACACCCATGTCAGAAGACACATGTGTAAGCATGATTCAGGTAACGCCATACCTGAATCCATGAGGAAAGACAGAAACCTTAAAGGTAGGGCAGGCTCAGTTGGGGATAATTCCCAGGGAGGGTACAGCTCCTGTGCTTATCCTATCTACAGCACTACCTACCTGTGGCATCTGTGTTTGGAGGGATTTTACCAGATTTGGTAGCTGCAGCAGCAGTGGCAGGAAAGGGCATATAAAGCTTCTATCCTAGCCAGCTAATGTGGTGGTTACAGCTCTCCCTAGCCTGGAAGTCTGCCCTTCATCCTCCACACTTCCCTTGGCAGGTAGCCATTCACTCCCACTGCCAGCTGTTCCAACATAGAGCACAGGCAACCATGTGGGATACCTAACTCCCACATTTCCCCAGAATAGTATTGGTTATTTATGAGGCAATTGTCACATTCAGAAATCCATGATTCTGGTTGGCTGATGCTGTAGCAAGGAGCACTGCCTGACACTGCATGGGGAATGCTGTGGGAAAATGTTGTCACCACCATTGTGAGCTGTAATGCAATAGGTGCTAGCTCATGATTTGGTGTGAGTTTTTTCCCTCACTTGGGAGCCTAATAGGAGATCTTTCTGTGCACAGTAGTCCTGACCCAAGTCAGATTCAAGCAAATCTGGGAAATGTGTATTTCCAGATCATGAACCTATACCTATCTTGCTGCTTTGGATGATGGACTCTGAGGCATTGTACTGTTTTGAAGCCCCACCTCCAAACCTCAAGAAATACTTTAAGCCCTGGGGTACCCATTGGAAACCTGTCCCTCACCTCAGTCAGGGGCTGATAGAGGTTCCCTTCACAGCAGGCCTGTAGGGATGAGGGAGTACTGACATACAGGCAGTAATTGAGCAATCCACTGTAAGTTCTTTGCCATCCAATGTTTTCAATGCCACGGAGACCTTACCCATCCAAGTAGCCCTTTCTTCCAGGAGAACTGATCTCTGCAGTCTAGAGAAGAGCTTTCATTCTGGGATTTCTCCAGGTCTCTTCTTGAGACTGGCATCTCTGAACCCAGAAATTCCAGTTTCCAGCTGGGACCTGAAGATGCCACTTCTGGGGTTTCTTGAAGCCTGAAGAATGTTTCAGGTGTTTCTCAATGGTAAAAATGTTGAGAAAAGCTGACATAACTATCACTATCACTAAATATCATAAAGTTAAATTTGCATGCAACCAACTAACTCCCTAAGTGATTGGTCTTCCCTTGGGATATGCTACCAAAACGGAGAGAGCAGTCTGAAAATGAGGGTCAATTTGTTCAAACTCCATGCTGCCAATGAGGGCCAATCAGGTTAAATTGCATGCAGACAGCCTGGAAAATCCTCTACCCTGGGAATGTTTACTCATGAGAAGTCATGGGCCTCAGCCAGAAAACCTTATAAGGGGTCTGCTCTCTGCTTCCAACTTCCTGCCAGTGTCAGACACTTGCTGGGTAGAAGAGGAGCTGCCCTGCTACCAGTAAATGTCCTGGCCTCTTTCAACTTGGAGGACATGGGGGTGGGAGTGAGCCACCTCCTGATCCAGCCTCTTGTGTGCCATCTGGAGAAATACTGTGGGAGGCCCCCCTGCCAGCACCCTGGGACTCAGGACAGCCATGAAAAGCTTCAGCTCTGGGAATGTTTACTCTGGAGTATGTCATGTGACATTTGTAATTTGCAATCAGAAAAGGGAGGAACACTTTGGGGGTAGCCATCACAAGCAATTGCATTTTAGCACCCCTTATACTCTGGAGTACAACATGCTTTGCCTCTAGTCTGTTATAAGATACATATTTATTATTTCTCTGGCAATCTCACATGCTGTTTAAATCCTTAAAAAGACTTTTTAATGCTTGATTATTATTTAGTGCACACAACATTTGGGCTTTGACTTTTATCACAATAATACTTTCTTTTGGCAATTTCCCCTACCTTCCCCACTGATTTTTACCAACCTATGCCTCTATTTTTTAGTACCGACTCTGAGATTCATCACTTTTGCTTATCTTCCTTTATAGTTTAAATGTCAAGTCTTAACTAGATCAGGGATTTCTGTCTCTAGTCCTATCATAATATTATCATCTTCTATCAATGCTGTTGACATCACTGCCACCAAATCCAGAACTGAGTTGGAGACCCACCTTGCTGCTGGGCCTCCACCCATTGATGTGGCCCAAGAAGAACCAAACAAGGAGCCCAGAAATCCTTCCAGCCAACTCACAACTGCAGCTGTCTCTATTGTCAGTCTCTTGGCACTGGCCAATTATGTCAATGCCTGGGAAGCAGCAGCAAGACAAACCCTTCCAGTCTGATTGCTGCAACCTCTGAACACTTGGCCAGGCAGGGAGGGAGAAGCCTTCTGAGGCCAGGCCAGGATGTAGAAAAAGACAGATGACTGATGGGCAGGTACCAGGGGAGGCGAAATCCCACCCATCAACTTTGTGATTAGTCTGTCTGGACTGAGGAAGAGAGAGAGCTGGAAGAATTAAAAGAGGGCTTCAGAACCAGGACAGGGAAGAGCAGAAAGGGTTAGTAGTCCTGCAGTAATCCTGTTAGTAGTCCTACAGCCAGGGTTAGTAGTCCTGAAGAGAGAAAGGGTGGAAAAGGCCCAAGGTGTTGAGACCCAAGAGCAGAAGGCAGAAGGGTAGAGCCAACAGCAGAGGGTCCCCACACTGCCTCAACATGAGAGGAAGTCTTGGAGAAAGGTAAAAGATTGGGGCATATTCGGATGACCTTGGGGCAGTCAACTTGTCTCAGATGACCTTTTGGGGTTGTTGTGAGGATAAAATAGAGGCATTGCAGATTAATGTCCATGGAAATAAATAATACATTTGCTAAGTGTTTATACATAGGTAAGCCATGATTCAAATAGACTCCGAAGCTACATAAGACTTCATTTTCTCTTCTCAGAGAAAATGAATGTTTTTCTTTTAGAAAAGAAGGAGGGAATACCGATCCATTGCTCTGTGTTGCTACCTATAAATTGGCTACTGCATTGCAGAAGCTGGAGCAAATTCCTGCCCATACCACTTTTACAATACCAGTTCCCAAGGTATGCAAGCTGGCAACAACCTCTAAAATAGCCTGCCCATGAGTCAAATTTTTCAGTTAAGTACATAGATTCTTCTTGATCCTCTGCTGTATCTTTTGTGAGTGGGGAGAGCCTTCCTCAAAATTTATGACACAAGGCACATACAATTCATGCTTACTGCCGACATTCTAATGGAAGGCAAAAAAGATCAGCCAGGCTTGAGATCTGCTGCATCCTCTACAAGCCGTCTCTGCCTGATTTACAGCCTCCTATTTTGAACAGCAGTGTTTCTTCCATACCACGAGTCCTCTCAAGGTCTGTCACTGTTTATGGTTCTTATTTAACATAGTTGAGGATTGAGTTACAGCCATCTCCAGGCACGGACTACATAGAGCAGAGGTAACATAACGGTGAGGTTTAGCTTCGCTACAATAAACATAAATCATCACAATTAGAGGAAAATGCACTGTGCCAGAATATCATACAATTCAATAATGGGGATGTGCCAGATATTGTAGATCTTTGGGCTGTGGAATGCTTAATTGGCTTGTTTTCTCCTCAGGCCTATTTGTTTGGTGTTATATCCATCCTGACCAGAACGCAAAGATTTCCCTTTCATCCTTATCTCAAAAGAGAATTCTTATACTTTCCTATCATATATATTGCATTGTTTCCCCCCACCTCTCCCCTCTTTTCAGAATACCTTGATGAGATGCGAGCCACCACCTGGCTTCTAAATTGTGTAAAAATTGTGTAAATCTCTGTTCCAAGCCCAGCTGGAGAATCCAAGGATATGTTAATTCCAGGTCCATGACTCTGCTGGTGTGACAGGCAAGGCCATAAACTTCAAAGAGCAGCCATATTCAAAATACAAATATTTATGCCAGGTATTTCAGTTATGCAAACCATTTGAATGTGAAAACAAGTTTCTCCAAGTTGGGCCACAAAGATGTTAAATGGGAGTCACTTGCTAAGAATTATAGCATGTAAAGCCTCTATCTTAATATTTGTTCCATTTATTTTGAAACACTCCTCTGACCACTCTGTAGGATATGCACTGGAGGGGTTGTCACTTTCAGAGCCTAAGGCAAGTTTGCCTGACAATTGCCTGGGGGCAGGGGAGAAGGTGTCTTCTTCAGAGTCCTCCTCCTTGTTGCTCTGCATAGGAGACTCCATGAGTACAGCTGCTGGTTAGATCAGGGTCAGTGTCAAGCCTCCCCTGCCGCCTTCCTCCTTTCTTCCATCTCCCTGCTGGATCCAGTCACCTCCTCCTGTCTCTTCCTGTATTTTCCTCTGGTGTCTCTCTATCACTCTGACTCATCATGCTATCCCTCTGTCTTCCTTCATCTCCTTCTTATTCAACACCCCACCTGTCTGTCCATGCTCTCTTTTGTCCTCTTCCCGCCACTCTTCCTTCCCTCTTGTCTCTGTGCTCCCCTGTTGTTGGGGGGTTACCTCCCCTATCCTTCCCGGGCATCTCTTATATGGAGGTAGGTGGGCTCTTCCCCCCATCATCTCTGTTAGCCTCACCCCGGCATGATGCAGCTGGTGTTCAGTGACTTCAAGCTCAATGCCTGAATCACCTGGAGCCTCTGCCAGGGCTTGGGGCTGTCATGTTGCTGTGAGCTCAGGCAAGCCCTGCCACTGGGACAGAGCCATAGCAGAGCTTGAGCAGGAGCTGGTGTCATGGCGGAGCTTTGCCAGCTGCAACCACCAGACATCCAGGTGGGTGGTCAGGGTTCCCAAGTTGTGTTCAGAAGCTGCCAGGGTTCTCCCAGGGATAGGTGGGAGTCCAGGATGCCCCCCCCCAGAGGCCCATAGCCAGATACATGGGTTGTGTTGTGATCAACAAATGCCACCTTGTATTTAGCAGTACATAAGTACACTGTAGCCCTACCTGGATAGCCAAGGCAAGCCCAACCTCATCAGCTCTCAGAAGCTAAGAAGGTACAGCCTTAGCTAGTACGTGAAAGGGAGATCACCAATGAATACCAGGATCATGGCACAGAGACAGGCTATGGCAAACCACCTCTGAATGTCTCTACTCCCCTACTCCTCTACATGCATCCAACTGGGTGACTTCAGATTAGTTACAGTTCTCTTAGAGCTATTCTCATAGAGCAGTTCTTTTACAGGACTCTCATTCCCACCAATGCCACAGGGTATGGGGAGGGCAGCTGAAAGGTGTTTGCAAGCTGCTTTTGGGTAGGGAAAAGATGGCTATAAAATAGCTACTCCTGCTTCTAGTGTGATTTATGCCTATGAATATTCTTCTCCTGCTTTCCTTACTATTCCCTTCTCTAACTCCTGTGTGCTGGAGGCTTTTTTAAATTACTATATCTTTGCTACAGACAAAAAAATAGGAAATCTCTGACCATGAGCATTCAAAGAGGGTTTGAGTAGCAAAGCCATTCTCTTGACAGAACCACAGATGGAAAAAAAAACCATTCTGCAAGCACACACTTTGAATCCCTAGGGATATCATTTTGAAGGACAAGTTGCTGCTCAATCTGTTTTGTGTTGGATAAATGCTATTTAATGAAAATATAAGGAAATACTCAGCGCAGTATCAGGCACAATGTGGCTGCCCTCATAAGACCTTGATTCTCTTATCCAGGGGTAGTCAAACTGCGGCCCTCCAGATGTCCATGGACTACAATTCCCAGAAGCCCCTGCCAGCGAATGCTGGCGGGGGATTCTGGGAATTGTAGTCCATGGACATCTGGAGGGCCGCAGTTTGACTACCCCTGCTCTTATCCATAACCATTTGTTGTTTACGATGACAAATTCCTCCCAGACGGTTGTGTTTGGAATACAAGCCAGCTTCATGGCAGCCATTTTCCTAGTCAGCCTCTTCATAGACTTTCATGGCCATATTAATGATGTGATTAGAAGGCTGTTCACAGAGCACCAGAAAAAGGAAGAAACATTTAGCACAGATTAGAAATATGCACCACCCCATGGCAGCACACTGAATTCAGGATTTGATTTCCCAAGATGTCTCCATCAATCTTGTTTTGTTATTTGATCCATTTTAAGGTGAGTCTGTTTTTACTGGTAATTTAGTTCTTATATTTCTTTGTATGTGGGTTTCTGAAAAGTGCCTATGAGAAATGTCTCTAAGAACAGATGAAGAGCACTCTAGAATTCCACACTGCTGACAGTGAGTATAATTTCTTCAAAAAGTTTACACAGCCTTTTTTTACTTGGCAGAACTATAGATCAGTGGCTAAGGACATGTAGATCCAGGTCGAATCTCTAGCTTTTCCAGCTAAGTAGCAATGCTGAGGAAAGACCCTTGATTGAAAACATGATGTGACACTTAGAACCAGAGTAAACCCTGAACTAAATGAACCACTGATCTGAAAGGCAACTGCCCCTGTCCATTTCCTTCCCTCAGAAACAATTGTCCTTCCCATTTTGTTTTCACTTTACTGACTGAGCCACCCTAGTAACATGTTTTCTTCTTTACTGATGAACTTTGGCTGTCCTGTCCTGTCACAGATTATTTTTGATGTTTGTTCAATCAAGAAACCTGAGGAAGATACTGGGAACCCATTTTAACTTTAATGGTACTCAAGACATTTTTATATTACAATTTAACAAAAGATTTTATTCTACATATAGGGGGAAGGTCAGATGAAATCAGGGATTGAAATTTTTGTGGTAAAACCAGTACATGCACAGATTTTAGTTCTTATGTTTCAGTTAAATGAGAATTTTTTTCAGAGTTACTTAAAATATTTGTAAAGAGGCTTTTGTTCCATTGTTTTCGAGAACACTCCAGTATACTTTATTTGAATATTCTCTGATCTTTTAGTGGTCCCCAACCTGCAGGCTGCGGCCCAGTGCCGGGCCGCAAAGGCCATGGCGCCGGGCCGCGGCTCCCTCTCCCCACCCCCCACCCCCCGCAGTAAAAAACTTCCCAGACCGCAAGCTTGCGGCCCGGGAAGCTTCTTACTGCGGGAGGGCAGGGAGAGGAATCAGGGCCGCGCCGCGCACTGCGAAGGCAAGGCCGGGCCGCAAATGCGCACATGCGCCATGCGCGACCGAAATCGGGCGGGGCAGTTGCCCTGCCGGTCCCCAGCCTCAGAAAGGTTGGGGACCACTGCTTTAGATTTCCAGAAGGCTGGTACAATCTTTCCAGTGCCCAAATCCCTTCTTTTCAAACATTAGCATCATGCATTCTCCAAAAGTCTCCAAAGACAGTTTCTAGCCACACTGGACCAGGAATCTCTCTTCAGACTTCAGAGCTATTTAACTGGTTAAGGAAATTCTCCTCTCGCAAGAAAATCTATCCCCTTTTATTGACCCAAATGGGAGTCTTCACCTACTTCACAAACTTCCTTGCCAACATATCAGCATCTGTAGGTGACGTTTAGCTAGAGTTTGGGTGGGGGATAGGTAGGGGTTGTTTCAGGATCCAGCCAGCATTGTTTGAGCTGTTAATTCATCTGTTGATAGGTTTCCATCATGAGCAGAGCTTTCATTTCTGGACTTGGCCTTTTGCACTTCAGTGCTTGTATAAAGTTAAGGGGATGCTTAACACTTAACACTTTCTTTAAAAAAATGGTTGTAAGTGGGTGGGGAGGAAAACACTTTTCAAAAGTCTTTACTGGCATTCTCTGTCACATTCCCCCCATGTCTCCCCCTCACTAATGTCTCCTCCTCACTAAGAAATAAATTGCCAAGCAACCCCTTTATTATTTATGAAGAGTAATTCATGTCAAGGGAAACAGAAACAAAAACTCAGTACCTAGTTATGCCATATTCTATGTTTATCTCAGTTGCAATGGAATACGGTTGTTGAACTAACACATGTGTTGTTTTGTGGGTCTATAATCTGCTGAACTAAACAACATCCAGTATCCATTATTGGATGACCTCCTCCAGGAGACCCATGAAGTCTTTTTTGCACCCTGAGCTTCTTTAGCCTACACAAGTCAGAGGAACAGATAAAAGCCATCATCTGATATTGTCAGGATCTCTAGATTAGAGGAGGAATTCCCCTAGTTACAAATATGGCCAATGTGAGGGTTACTGTATTGTTGCCCGGGTAAATCTAGGTGCACAAGATGTTTTTGTGACATTTTTTATAGTTGTTTTGCTTCCAGAGCCTTGTAACAAATATAAAATCAGTGGATCCCATCCTCTTCAAGACAGGCAGAGAAACTTTGTCTTTTCCCCATCCCACTTTCGTTTTGAATGTAAACCTTTACATCCTCATACTCTTTTCTGTTTGTTAGCTTTTCCATCTCCTGTTCTTGGTCATTCTGTTCTATTGCAAGCTGGTCCTTCCCCATTGCATCTACCACCTTCCTTCCTACTCAAAATCCGTTTCCCATTTAGCACCTTCTGGCCAAGTTGGAGCAGCCCCTCAATAGCGTAGCAACATGGGAGAAACATAATTTGGAATAACTGAATCCACAGGCAGCTTTAAAACCAGCCAGGTTTTATCCAAGGTATAACCTTTTGTGTGCAAGCACACTTCTTCAGATACAGTTGAGGAAATTCTGTTTCATGGCACAGTGGCAATTTGAACACACATCTCTCTAGCTGTAATGCAATAATTTAACTACTGCACCACACTGGTTCTCACCTTAAGGGACCCCATGTATATTTATACATGCTTAAGTATTCCCAGCAGAGAATTGATCGAGTACAGAGCTCTGTATCTAAATGCACTTTTGCAGTATTTGTGCTCCATAACCTAAGGCATAAATGAACATTTCTTCAGGGTTCCAAGCAGCTGCATCATTAAAGTAAAAACCGAATGTAGCATTGAGAGGGGAGGGAATCGTAACAGGCAATGGAAGGGCGAGATGGGGGTGGGGAGAGATATGAAAAGTCACAGCACACAAAACATGGATACAAAGAATAAATAAAGAACCTGGGAGACAAGAGAGACTTCAAAGGAAGAAAAAGCACAAGGAATTCTTTGAGTCAGAAGAGACAAGATGCAGGAATGGATGCAGAGACAGTTGTGATTCATAGGCTATTACCAGGCCTGATTTAGGTACCTATTAAAGTAATTTAAAAGGGATTGTGTGTGCATACTATTTATAATAGTGTCAGCTTCTGCATAATTTTTCCTCTGTTAATAAAATGCTACAGGAGATGAAATGCTTCTTAAAGGGGGGGTGTGGATGGAGTGTGAAAATCCTCTACCATTCCACGGTCCCTCTGGCATCTCTGGAGAGAAGATTGCTGTTTGTTTTGAAAGCACAAAAATGCACTCACCATTTTTCATTAGGGCAATAGTAGCGCACTTCAGAGACACTCTGCTTTCTTATAACTTGTAAATAATAGGTTGATAAAAGCAGGATGAGTAAACAAACCACTACTCTTGGCATCTGTTGACCACGGGGCAATGTTTTGGGAGACAGCAGGAAGGTGGTGCTTGAGCTAATTGTCAGGAGTCTGGGATTTTTTTAAGGGGAGAGAACAGTTTTAAGTAATAATTCATGCCTCAAACAAATAACTGCCATGGAAAATAAATATTTTTACTTTGGCACAGAAGGCATTTTTGGAAAGCCAAAAACTGTTACAAGTAAGCTTTCCCTGCCCTTATTATCAACATAAAGCACCTACATATAAAAGGAATGAGTTAATACCTTCTTATTTGGCCCTCACCAAACTCGGTATAGCCTTGGTTTTGTTATGTTTGCGGGTTTTTTCAGGATTGTGCACACCTTTATTCAGAGAAAACTTCATTGGACTCTAAGCCTAAATACCTACAGAAAGAAGCCAGCTTGCCAGATATTAGAAAGAAAACCATGCCACATCCCTATTCGATTCCTTTACCCAAACCTACCTTAATCATGCACTACCTTAATCAATCCTCAGGTTTTAGAACAACTTGTGATAAACCCACCTATTTAATCACCTTTGGCTTCATTGTCTGGAGCTCATTCTGCACACATTTGAATAATACACTTCCAGTGCAGTTTAGAAGTAAACGTTCCTGTTTAGCGCAGGAAAATCCAGCTGCAAAAGTACATTGAAAGTGCATTGTCCAACATGTATGGAATTAATCCAGGTGACTTTGACTTAGATTTTATTTTATTTGAACTTATTTACTCACTGAAATACTGCAAAGTAACCTAGCAGGTCTACAATAGATAAATACATGTTATAATTACTGCTGTGATGCTTAAAAAACCTGGATGGAAAAGGTAGGCCATTTAAAAAATAAAAAACAAAAATTCTGATAATTTGGTAGATGCACAAAATCGGAAGTTAAGGTTTGGATCCTATACAGCACAAAATTAATAATGATTTTCCTGCCTCCATGCTCCTTAGAGATGCCAACTCCAGGCTGGAAATACCTGGAGATTTTGGGGGGTGGAGCCTGAGGAAGGCTGGGTTTGGGGAGGGGGGAGTTTTTAGTGAGGTATAATGTCATCCAGTCAGCCTTCCAAAGTGGCCATTTCTCCAGGTGAACTAATCTCTGCTGTCTGGAAGTCAGTTGTAATTGTGGGGGATCTCCAATTACCACCTGGAAGTCGGCAACCCTAATGCTCCCAACTATAGTCTTCCGGTTTAGTGCCACGTAACTCAGTGGGCCTTTTCGCACGGGGATCTTTGTTGCAAATTGTTTGCGGAATGAAAAATCGCCATTTAAAATAGTGGAATTCGTTGTTATGCATACCTGCCTTTGTAGTGGAATCAGTTGCGTTTTTTAGCGTTTCCCACAGGCTTCCGGTCTCGGCAGAAATCGCTAGAAAGGAAGCGCTATTGCCAAGCTCGTCCTGCCCCTGGCCGTCAAGCAGCCAATGGGCAGCCGTTAGCATGCTCCCAAACAGCCCCTTTCCCTTTAAGAAAGGTTTTTAAAAAAAAAACAGACCCATAGCAATGAATCTAGGTAGATTCGTTGCAACGGAGAGACCCATCCAGCTGCCTAATGTGAGCTGTCGTTTGATTGTATGATCGTTGGCACGCTGCCTCGAGTGATAAAAAAAAAATCCCCCCCCCCTCTCACGGGCCCGATTTTCGGCTGAATTAATGTGTAAAAAATAAAGGGACTTTATTTCAGCAAACGGGCTTTTATGTGGTTTGTGCTTAGTGACTAAAGGTGAAGGACTGAAGCCAGGGAAGCCTCTAAACAGAAAGAGGCTCGCTGGTGCATTTATCCCCGCTCGCTCGGAGAAAAAAAATGGCGATCGCTTCGCCGGAAGTTTGGAGGACAGGCTCAGGAGGAGGGACTTTGACGAACCCGCAACAATGGTAACGCACAGGTCTTTAGCGCTATTGTTGCAGATTGGTTGCAGGAGTGTATCGCTATCCGGAGGGTGAATCCACTTTTCTGGATTCCCCTGAAAGCGCTACAACGAAGCGCTTTTTGCGGGTCGGTTTCAGGATTGTTGCAGATTGTCTACAACGTCGTGGGTTATGGCAAATTAGTAGCGTTTCCAATTAGCAACCATTGTGCTATTTTGAAGCCGTGCGAAATGGCCCAGTGAATCCAGAGGAACTTTGTGGAGTTGAAACCAGGAACCACAGCGAAAGAAGAGAACTAGTACAAATCACCTCCACTTCTGGGAGTATAAGCAGCCACAATTAAAGGATTTGCGGGGACTGCAGCAGTTTTCAGGGCCTTAGCAGAGCACAACTGGTACTGTTATTTGTACTGTAACAGTGAGGCACCCTTACCAGAGATAGTTGGAATTTTGGAAGAAACTGACAGCTTTCTTTTTGATTCATGCAGTGTCAGTCCTGCAAATGTCAAGCCCCTGTACCCCTATCAATCATAATGTGAAGGCCCCCTAACTGTACAGCACTATGAGTAAGGTGACCAGATTTTAACATTGGTAAAGCGGGACACCATTGACCGGGGGGGGGGGTCTTGTTAAAAAATTTAGTCCAGCGGTCCGCAAGCTTCCGCTTGCCGTGGACCGCTGCGGAGTAGTTGGCGGAGAGGGCGGCCCGGGGGCCCGCGCACGCGCGGCAGCCCCAGCATAAACGCGCATGCGCGGATTACCGCACACGTGCGTTTGCGCCCGGCAGTCCACCCGCGCGTGTTTGTGCCGCCGGCATGCCGGCGGCCGCGGCTTCCCCTCCCGGCCCCTCCGGGCGGCGAGCAAATCAGCCGCTAAAGCGGCCGATGAGCTTGCGGCTCGGCAAGCTTCTCTTCCCTCCCCTCCCGAAGTGAGAAGCTTGCCGGGCCGCGAGCTAATCGGCCGCTTTGGCGGCCGATTTGCTCGTGGCCTGGCGAGCTTCTCGCTTCGGGGGGGAGGGAAGAAGGAGCCGCGGCCCGGTGCCGAGGCCTTCACGGCCCGGCACTGGGCCGCGGCCCACGGGTTGGGGACCACTGATTTAGTCTATATGGAGCAACAAGATTTTTCATAGAATGCATACAGTGTAAAAATAGTATTGTAATATATATATATATATATATATATTTCAAGATAAGTACAATTTGCCAGGTGCCCCCAGATGTCTCTCCAAAAGTGGGACAATCTGGTCACCTTAACTATGAGACCTCTGGAACTGCAGGGCCCATAGCAAGTGCTACTAGGATAAACTGCCTCTGAGTGGAAGAATCTACCTGCAGCAGAGAGGGCACTTATGATCCAATACTAAATCCAGACTCAGAAAAATGGGCCCAAGGCAGTGAGCATACGGTCTTAAAGAGAGGTTCATTGAACTTTAATGGGTTTAAACTACAAGTACAACGATATAGGCTAGATATCGGGGGGGGGGGAAATTTCACAGTCAGAGTAGTTCAGCAGTGGAATAGGCTGCCTAAGATGGTGGTGAGCTCCCCTTCACTGGCAGTCTTCAAGCAAAGGTTGGATACACACTTTTCTTGGATGCTTTAGGATGTTTAGGGCTAATCCTGCATTGAGCAGGGGGTTGGACTAGATGGCCTGTATGGTCCCTTCCAACTCTATGATTCTATGAACTGATAAAGAAGGGAAACCTGCACATTGTGCTATCCACTACCAATTGGTAAACATATCAGTCCAGCAGTCATAAAAACGGCATAGTCTACATTAGCCAAGAAATGAGCAGCAGCCAAATCAGCAAAACAAAAAGGAAAAATTGCTTTGCACTGCACCATATATAGCTTGCCAAAAACTGATGGTGAAGATGCTCTTTAGCTTTTGAGGTAGGCCATTCCACAAGGTTAGGACAACAACAGGAAAGCTGATGAAAGAGCTGTAGGAGGGTTTGTCATCCAGTGGAAAGGGATAATGATTAGCAGTTGCTTGTTGAGTAATTATGGCATGATATGAGTAGATAAGGGAGATTGTCTTCCATACCCTCTTCAAGTCCTGTCTCCAGTATTTAGTAATGAATGGACATCTTTTGTGTGGATGGTAGGAGTGAGAAACGCATTTTCTTCCATTATAACACAATACTCTAGCTTTCAGTCTGTTGCTAGGCCTTATGGATTCTTCCATCTTTAAGCTCCAATTTTCAAAAATAAACAGCGTTCTGGACTAGAAATAATAGCTACGTGGAGATGTTCCAAGGAAGGCTGCAAGAAAACTTTCAGAACAGAAATGAAATAGTTAGCTGTATTTCTTATTTTATTCACAGCGTTTTTGTACTGATTGTTCACTGGCTAAAATGCCAGCTGATATGCCTGAACTTTCATAAGGATGGAAGTAATCTAAACCAGTGGTCCGCAACCTTTTTAAGGCTGCAGACCAGTGGGGGGGGAGGGCGATCCGGCGGCCGCCCATGCGCGGCTGCACATGCGTATTTGCGCCATGCGTGGCTGCAAACATGCATGTGCGGCAGTTTCACGCATGCATACATGTGCAGGGAGTGCCACGCATGCATGTTTGCGCCATGTGCTGCTGCTAGCTTGTATGCGCGACACTCCCACGCATGCGTGCATGCGCTGGCAGCCGCTCTTCCCTCTCCCCCCTCCCGCAAAAAAGAAGCTTGCCGGGCCGCTTTGGCGGCCGATTTGCTTGAAGCCTGGGAAGTTTCTGACTGCGGGGGGGGGGTGGCGGGGAGAGGTAGCCGCGGCCTGGGGGGCCCTGATCTAAGCAGCTGTGTCACTCCTGATGACCTGCCATGTGTTAAACTTTGAACTGGTTTTGGAAACCTGACCAAGGCAGCTCACTATCATTTCAGGTGAGGATAGATAATAACATAGGGTTGTGGTGGAAGGCTTAAACATCCATCCCCCTTTCTATCTCTGTTGGAGATGTCAGCATTCACAGAATCACAGAATCACCGAATCATAGAGTTGGCCACACAGGCCATCTAGTCCAACCCCCTGCTCAACGCAGGATTAGCCCTAAGCATCCTAAAGCATCCAAGAAAAGTGTGTATCCAACCTTGGCTTGAAGACTGCCAGCGAAGGGGAGCTCACCACCTCCTTAGGCAGCCTATTCCACTGCTGAACTACTCTGACTGTGAAAATTATTTTCCTGATATCTAGCCTATATCGTTGTACTTGTAGTTTAAACCCATTACTGTGTGTCCTCTCCTCTGCAGCCAACGGAAATAGCATCCTGCCCTCCTCCAAGTGACAACCTTTCAAATACTTAAAAAGGGCTATCATGTCCCCTCTTGACCTCCTTTTCTCCAGGCTGAACATTCCCAAGTCCCTCAACCTGTCTTCATAGGGCTTGGTCCCTTGGCCCCAGTTCATCTTCATCACTCTCCTCTGTACCCTTTCAATTTTATCCACGTCCTTCTTGAAGTGAGGCCTCCAGAACTGCACACAGTACTCCAGGTGTGGTCTGACCAGTGCCGTATACAATGGGACTATGACATCTCGTGATTTTGATGTGATGCCCCTGTTGATACAGCCCAAAATGGCATCGCCTTTTTTTACCGCTGCATCACACTGCCTAGTCATGTTTAGTTTACAATCCACAAGTACCCCAACGTCTCATTCACACACAGTGTTACCTAGAAGCGTATCCCCCATCCGGTAGGCATAATTTTCATTTTTTCATTCATACAAACACGTACCGTATTGTCCTTGTCTACAATATAATGTAAGGACAACTGTACCAATTTCCGTGTCCTACATATCTGAAGAAAATTAAAGCTCTTCCATTTCTCTGAACTGGCTTTAATGTCCCAGTCAAATATTTCGATGTACTAGGTATAGTCTTTATTCTGGAACAATTAGTTCCTCTGCCTAACTCTTTGCTACAATCAAGAAACGAGGCCAAAGTTCTCAAAAAAATTCAAGAGTTGAAAGCACAGGAACCCTAACTAAAAGCTGCCAGACTGAGAAGATGAAATCAAGCTGGTCAAGTGCCCAGACCATTTTGCCACTCAGTTGACAAGATTTAAGAGGATATCTTTTATCTTTCCTCAACAAGTTACACTTGCCAACCTTACAAAGGATGAAGTTCTGTCCTCCTTTCAACCTGGTCACTCTAGTTGCACTGACAGGTCTTGGTATAAGAAAGGACACTACCAAAATGGGAAAGCTGATGCCATTACATGGCTTTCTTTCTGATCAGTGCTTGGGGAAAAGTTAAAAATACTATTGAAAAAGTACTCATTTAGAAAAGATATGGTCTTCGAGAAAGAAGCAAACAGGTAAAGGGGTTGCTCAGTCAGAAAGAAAGAGAAAAATGGAGGTGAAATTGTGTGTCAGTGGGGGGGAAAGAGCAAGGTCATCATAACCATTCATAAGAATATTTAAGGGCTTTGCCTATCTGGTTATGAACGCTGCAGCATTTGTTTTCCATATGATTCGGTTTGTTTCCCATTATCTCTCCTGTGTTTCTTTCTGAACATATACATCTTGACTGCAGCTTGGGCGACAGGGCCAATATTCTCTAGCTGTAAAAAAGAGCAGGTTTGTAAAAGATCAGATTTCCTGAGGTTTTGAAAATGGAAGAGAGCAGAAAATCAGTGCATGCTGCCCTCTGCTGTTTGTTTGTTTTAATAACATTTTTTTCCTCCGCATTCTTATTGGGAAACAAATAACCTTAACCATCTACAAAAACAAGATAATGGTGTCAGTGTTGAGAAATCGAGTTATGTGGTATAGAAGGCTGAAAAAAAAATGAAATTTTTCTCATTACTTACCATGTGCTCACACCTACACCTTCTAAGGTAGCAGGAAAAGTATTTCACTGCTGTTCAAGAACTATTGCTTCAATATGGATTAAACTATTGAAGTTTGGTTTGCTGAGAAGAAAACAATTGTGATTCTATATTTCCTATCCATACATCATATTTTTATCCTGCCCTTTGTCCCAGGGAGCTCCTAAGCAGGTCTTTATGGCCAGTTTGTTGATCCTGCTTGCATAATAACATGCCTTTCTTGTTATGAAAGGCTTCTTTCTGAATTTCAAAGAAACCGGGAGGTACCCCAATGGCCCCTTATGCACGGGCCATAATGCCCGCACTGGCGGCAGCAATGCTTCAGGAAAAATCACCGATAACGCTCACCGCCGCCGCCGCCAACACGGGCGCCTCCCAGCCCAAGACTACAGAAGGCCCACGTTAAGCAAACGCAGGATCTTCCGTAGCTTCCTGGGTAAGCCGGGGTTGCAGCGGGCCAGCGCGGTAAATAATTGCCAGCGCCAGATCTGTCGGCCTGCCCAGCCCCAAGCCTACGGTGTTCCTGTAGAGACACCGCATGCCCCTGCAGGCTCTGTGGAGCCCCGGAACTAGCAGGGGAGACCCCTTGCCCCCCACCTGGGCATGCGGAGTGGGCCTGGGCCCCCCACAACCCCTTCGGTCATCCAAACCTCCCCCCCGACACTCCGGCTTACCTCCTGGCCCCGGTGTTCAGCGCATGCATGCTACGCCGGGGCAGCCCAGCATGCCCTGCCCCCGTGCATACATGGGGAACGGCAGCAGTGCCCAGTAGCTGCCACCATGCATAAAAGGCCAATGAGACCCCATCCATTCAAAGGAAAACAAAGCTATCTAATTTTTGTATTTTCTGTGACAATTTATATTAGTTTGCCAAGATCATTGGTACAAGGAAATGAAGGAGCAATGTGGCTGTCAAAACCATTTTTTTTAATTACTGAAGAGAAGTAAATGAGTGAAAGATACACTTGGTAAATGTTGAAATACTACTGCACTGATTCTATTGTAGAAAGGGAAATTTGAAAGTGTAGTGTTAAGTGGCCTTTGTTCCTTTGGCATATCTAATTGGCAACTCTAAAGTATCTGACCAGGGCATGTCTGAATAATTTTTAAAGTATCTCATATTCTCATTTTTCATGTACTCAAGAAAGCTATTCAGAATCATCACTGCCCTGTTCTCAGAAGACATGTGAATCATCTGAGCTTGTTGAATTGCATTGTTCAGAGTCCAGAATGTCATCAGTTTCACATGCATTTATTTTAAAATCTAACATCTTTATATCTAACACTGTGAGTCTGACAGACTAGATCTATATGGGGTTGTTTTGTTCTTCTGGTATACCATGTGATGGATGAAAGCAGGGGCATGCCTATCCATATTAAAATTCAAGGGTTGGTTGTCTCCCAGAGTTTAGAGAAGGTTTATTCACTTAGAACTTCCCTGGAGATAACTTGTTTCGAGATTTAAAAGAACCTTCTGACATCTGGGTGTCCTGCTTGCAGACACAGTGTGTAGACAAAGGGAGTAACTAGCTGACTGAATGTATCAAAATACCAGTCCAAAGTCCGTGTACCAAGTAATCCAAACTCATGACATCAAGTTCAAGGGGAGATCCAAAAGAAGAGTTCTGAAGCACAGGCCCAAGTCGAAGACAGGAGGATACAGGCTGAAAGGACCAATGGACACATAAATATAATAATAATAAATAATAATAAAATTGCTTCTGCACAGCTGCTTCCTTGCTGGCTGCTTTTGTCCACTCAAACACCGACTAAGCCCTCTCCCCTCAGTATGACTTTAATTTTGAAATGTGCACTCAGGCATGACAAGAAGAAAAGAAGTGGCAAGTGGCAACCAGCAGGTGGGAAGTGGCAAACAGAACTGCTGTTGTCACTGCTGGCCTCCTTCTCCATGCCCAGTAGGAGGGACCCAGAGGAACCAGCCATGGTCCATTTCCAGTTAGGGGATGGCTCACTGCCACAACCCAGCCACAGCCATCAAGGTGTGGAGAAAGCATTGCTGCCACCCTGCTTTATAGCTATGCTGAGATCTCTCTACCCAGCCAGATATAGTCAGCTCTGGGTTTCAGAGCAGCTGCCTGTCTCTGGCTGCCCTACCACCACTTTCGTGTCCTAACTCAGGGGTGACATCAGTGTGAGATGGACCAGCAGTTGTTGAGGGACCTCCTTGAGCACGCATATGTATGGGACATCTATTTTTCTCTTGTCTGGGTGGCAACTCACCATTTGATGTGAGTGGATGGGCAGGAAAGATTGTATCAGTGCTTGGCTCTTGTGGCCCTTTCTTGTACACCCAAGGAAATGCCAATTGCCACTTTGAGGGCATGAAATTGGGATCACTGTGGGTGGGCAGGTAATTTTAAGTTTCCTGCACTGTGAAAGGGGTTGGGCTAGATTACCCTGGAGGTCCAAACTCCATGATTCTATGTTTGCATCGGAGGTACAGCAGAGCAAGAGATTCGGCTTGGGATGCTTAGAGTACTTCTAATTTCAGAGGTAAAGTATTAGAATACCAAGTGGTTTATCATGGTTCTCATTCAGAAAGTTCTGAAATGTTACAATAGTTCCATTGCTTCATCCCATTTTGACTCTGATGTTATCCTTGAATTGTCCTTCAGAGAAAATTCCAGGCAGGTTTCAAAAATTATAAAAATCTCATTGGTATTCCATTTGACATTTCAAATTATTCTATTTGACATTTCAAATGTGCCACTCTAGATGCTGTTACAACAGCCAGTCCCCCATATGGGAGGAAGGCTGGCCTTTGTTGCAGGCCTGTAGCCAAGATGTGAAGAGAGGCCCATGCCTTTGGCACAAGCCTGTGGCCCTGAATGAGCCAGGTCAGTGGATGATGCCTAGGAGTGGGAGTGATTGAACTGTACATCTCTTTTCTATGTTTGCCAAAATTAAATTTCTGTATTTCTTTGTAACGTGATTTGAATTCCCAGTGGAAACAAATGTGAGATAGAAAAACAGATAATTCTTGGGTTAATGGTAATTTGGTAGAATTGGAGGGTTCACTGGAATAATTTCTGAATTTTTGCTTAGTCCTTAGGCAGAACAGATTGCTATCTGGCATTGCTATACATTGTAAGGACATCATCAAACCTTTTGTCTGACCTTTTTGCAACCAAGACGCCAAGGACTTACTGATATTCTTTTAAGATCAATAGATGGGTGTCATCTTTACTATCTGTACCCCTGTTTTTTTATAAAACTCCTTGATACTGGGTAAGGGGGGGGCTCAGGAAAGAAACATAGCCATAGAATTTCGTAAGTATACACCCCATAGAATACAAACCCAATTGTTTTAAATTTCACTCGTCATAATCTCATAACCCGCCTAGGAGTTAGGCTAAACTAAGTACAATAGGGATTTAACATTCCTGCAAGTGCAGAGAAAGGAAGACAGAAGACCTTGATCTCTAAATGAGAATGGAGCATCATGGGATAAATCCTAGAACTATATGTAGCCTTTCTTTTGAAATTGGTTATGTCAATTAATCTGAGGAAACATTCCTACCTCCTCATTTTAGACAGATGTAGCACCAGTGCATCTGGGCACAAAACAGCAGCATTATTTTGATTCTGATGAATTTCCACAGCTTCTTTTTATTTATTATAGACATTTAGGTCTGAAACTAATCTAACTTATGGCAGATGAAGCTGTGCCAATTCCTGGATGCTTTGAGAGCAACAGTGCTTCTCATTTTGCCTTCATTCGGGAGCTGCCACTTTCATGTGGGAATTTATGTAGACTACAGTGTTATTAGTTGTTGCCTGGAAGCAAAGCTCAGTGAAGCACATTGGGAGATAAACCACATGGTTCATTAAGTGATGCTTTATTACTCAAAAGAGTTGTTAAAGGCTCTGTCTTTCCCTCTCCATCTCTTGCCTCATCCTAAGCCAGTTTAATTTGCTAAAAGTTCAAAGATGCACATGGTAGCCAAGATATATGAAGATTTCTTGCACACTCAGAAGATATTGTACAGCATTAAATGGGAAAGTGATTATAAGTGCAAGAATTGCAAGCCTGCATTGAAACTCTGTGGGGCTGTCATGAAGCTACAGTCCCAAACCATATTCCAGCAAACTGGCATCTGGCTGGCCAGGCCTCAAATGAAGATGATCCCATACACAGACACCAGCTCAATGCTATCTCATCTTTTCCTCTGCCTCGCCATCCTCTGCTATGAATCCCTTGTCTGGTGATGAGGGATATAGAGCTGGAATGAGGCCCCTTTAAGACCAGCAGCACACCACCAGATGGGTGGGGCTTACCTAGGAGGGACTGTTTAAAAGCCCCCAGGAGAACAAGAGAAGGTGGAAGAGAACTCTAGGAATGCAGCATCCATGTAAGTAACGGAGAGTTATCACTGTCATGCCTTATGGACCATGACAGAATGGACCACCTGAAAAGGGCCAGGAAGGAGGAAGAGAAGATGACTCTTTGAACATGCACCTGTTGAGCTATGTGGAGACCTGGCAGTATGTTCTTCCGCTGGCCTCCTGTCACAAACTTCTACCACCAAAAGAGATAGTGGGTTGCAAACCACCTTAAGTATCAACATTTGGCCTTTGGAGCTGATTTGGTATTTACCCTCTGGCTCAGTTCCTTCATTAATTCCATTTGTATGTAGCACTCCCAGCAATGTATGTTGGTGTCAATAGATATTTTAGTCCTTTCCTTGGGCAATTGTTCTCTTCTATTTTATATAGCTACATGCAGCTTTTCCATACTAAGTGCAGTGTAGAAAGAAAAGGAGGAAGCTGTGGTCGTTTTGCCTTCATAGCCGCTCTATGAGGCAAACCACTCATATTTACTTTTTCACAGTTGGAGAAACTAGGTTCTGGATTAGCAGCCTGATTCCATCTGTGAGGCAGCATCTGAAAAGGAATTTGAACCCAGGCCTCCTGGACCAGAAAGCCACACAATGCGTATTGGCCCAATATATTGTATAGCTAAACAGACAAGATATGCAAGAAGAAATCTAAAATACCAACATAGGCCTGGCTTTGATGTTACTTTTCTTTACATTGCAGTCACAACCAAGTGCTTATACTGTATCTGTTTGGGATGGTGAATATTTAATGCAATGTAGTTAAACTGAGATCTGGCACCCAACTCATCTTCTAGAGCAGTGGTTCACAATTTATTCAGACTACCACCTTGGCTCCCAGGCCTCCCCCCCCCCCACATGTATCCACACGCACGCACATACAAATACACATCACTTTCCTGGTGCTAGGTCTACTGAAAATTCAAAACACACTATAATGCCTACACTTCTTTTATGGTTGTTATGGAGCAGCCATATTGTTCTCTGGAAACAATATAAACAAGTTCTTTGTAAAAATCATTTGGGTAATCATTGTGGAGAAAGATGGGGAATGAGAGAGAAGCAAGCAATAGAAAATCCCATGGCCAGGAGCAAGCAGGAGAAGGCTTTTCTAGCCTCCCTAGATGGAGACTTTTGGGGGATGGGTTGCCAACCCCGAGTTAAGGAATTCTGGGGTAGAGCCTGGAAAGGTCAGCATCTGAGCCCAGCAGGAATATGATCCCATCCAGCCCAACTTCAGAAGCTGTCATTCTCTTCAGGAAGCTAAGCAGGGTTGGCCCTGGTCAGCACTGGGATGGGAGGTCATCAAGGAAGTCTAGGGTCGCTACTACCCAGAGGCTAGCAATGTCAAGCCACCTTTGAATGTCTCTCACTAGGAAAATGCAGTCACAGCAGGAAGTCAGACTACTGCCCCCCTACTGCCCCCTGAACCTTTCCATCCCACCCGGACCCCACTTTGGGAACCCCTATTCTAGAGAAACATTAAAACCTTTGTTGTGTTATTTTGAGTAATACTTTGTAACAGCTCACATTTCATTGTTTAATCACCACATGTTGCATATTTATTTATTATATTTTAACCTTACCTTTTCAGCCAATCTTGGACTCTAAAGTTGTTTATAAGAACCAAAATCTCATAGAAATGCCAATCAAAATTTAATAAAAACTAACGATTGCTGCAGTCAGGTATGTCTGGAAATATATGGCAACGGAAGGAATGTTCTGCAAATACCATGAGGAACCTCTATCTATTTGTGTGGGGTGTCCCTTTGTAAATTATTGATATGAAACCTTAAATATTCCAGAACACATCCATGGGAATCTGGAGAAAAGTTTGATACAAATGTACTCTCTGTATGCACACCTCCTAACCCTGGTTTGGGATCAAGAATCTGTTTACACAGATGCAAACTTCCAAGTGATGTTTTTGGAGAAAGTATCAGGGGAAGAAAGTGAGAAAAGGACAACTTTTAATGAACTGATCTTTTTTGAACACAATTAAACAAGAAGAAAAGTAAGAAAAATGGAGAATTAAAATGCCAAGCAATCAAGCAAGACTCAGGGAATGCAATGAAAAAGCAATCAAGCACACAAAACTGAGGATGCAGTAGGGTCAATTAAACAGTGCTTGGTGGATGTCGTTCCTTCTAAAATAGATGTGCTCACCTGCTGCCAATCCAAGCAGAACCCTAGATATCTATAATTGTCCTGGTCTCTGATATGAAGGACAGGGAAAAAACTGGAAGAAGAAGGAAGAAACATAAGAGGGGGTGGGGGAGGAAGCCTTTGGGGTTAGGTGGAAAATGCCAGCAGGAGAGTCATACAAAGCACATAACTGGTTTCTGAGGTTTGACTGAGTGAGGCTAGGATAAGGTGACCAGTGTGTCCCACTTTTGGAGGGACATCTGGGGGTACCTGGCAAATGGTACTTATGTTGAAATTTAAAAAATATATATTACAATACTATTTTTGTTCTATGAAACTTTTTGTTGCTCCATATAAACCAAAGTTTTAATCAACAACTCCCCCGGTCAATGGTGTCCCGCTTTACCAATGTTAAAATCTGGTCACCTTAAGCTAGGAGGACCTTTGCCCAAATCAGTCCCTTTGCTAGGCATATCAAATGAGGGGTTCCTCTACATTTACAAAACACCCAAAATATGAGCCCTGGGGGGAAAGGGTACCTTTGAGGAGGTTGTATACATTATTTGCAGTTTGGCACAATAAACTTCAAATAAAAGTGTAAGAGAGAAAAGCACTTAGCCAGCAAGCAACTTTATTACCCTAACCAAGATACAGACTAGGAAACGAGGAGGCCTTATGAAGAGCAAGATAGAAATCAATAAAATCTATTCACTTTGCACAATCCTAACGTGCGGCTTTATTATATTAAGCTAGATAATTGTGTTTCTCCCATTTGGCTCACCTAGAGTAAATCATGCCAGAGAGAAAAGATACGTTAGGTATTGCCCACTTTGGGACCTGAAGGTGCAGAGGGATAGATGGGAAGAAAATTTAGAGCAGGGATTCCCAACTGGGGTGCTGAAGAACCCTCAGGTGACACGACCTATCCTGGAAGTTCAGATGTCCATTGATGTCACTTCCTAAGCAGCAGTAGCTGTAAAGGAGAAGAGCTGAAATTCCCACACAGCCAGCTGTGTGCTAAAGATGTAGCTGTTCAACTTGAAGATAAGAGCTGGAAACCTCCCATGCCATCATGGAAAGGGAGAGCTGAATGCTGTATCCCCTCAACTGCTCAGGAGTCCAGTAACAAGTAGCCCCAAGAAAAAATTTCCACCAGCCACTGGGTTGCAAACTTACAGTTTTTGGGCTGCTCCATCCCACCATTGTAGGCCAACAAAGGCAGTTTGCATATCACCTCCCGGTGGACGTGGGGGTGATGACCCCCAATTTGGGAAGACTTTCTGCCCAGTAAATATCCTGGGGTTCTTGTTTATCACCTGCTAGGTTGGTTAATTCATGCCTTTCAGGATAATCGCAACACACCCTTTTTGCTCCAGAATAAATGGATTGTCTGTTTGTTTTTCCCTGGGGGTTTGTTGTTGCTGTCATATCACAGCTGACTTGTACCAATACCTAGTGGAGTTTTCAAGGCAAGAGACATTTAGAGATGATTTGCCATTGCCTGTCTCTGTGTCATGACCTTGATGTCCCTTGGTGGTCTCCCATCCAAATACTAGGCAGCATTGTGTAGTGGTTAAGAGTGACTTATAATCTGGAGAGCCAGGTTTGATTCCCCACTCCTCCACATGTGGCCCATTAGGTAAACTTGGGCTCCTCGCAGTATTGTTCTGACCGAGCAGTCCTGTCAGAGCTCTTTTAGCCTCAACTACCTCGCAGGGTGCCTGTTGGGGGGAGAAGGGAAGGTCATTGTAAGTCACTTTGAGACTCCTTCAGGCAGTGAAAGCCACTCTGATACTCTTTTAGCCAGTGCTGATCCACTTCTGAGATCTGACAAGATCAGGATAGCTTAGTCCCTATGTATAATAGTTTTCTCTCAAATGACCCAACAAAACTGTGTATAGACATCATTTTATACATGAGTCAGGAAAGTGAGGCAGAACATCAATGAAGACATATCTTCTTTCTCTTTCATAAATCTTAACTTGCTCAAAATGGGTGCTTGATTTCTGGTCCATGTAGTGATATGAAGAACAAGCCAGATAAAATTGTTTGTTGCTCCAGTGGAATGCCTTATTGGTTTGCCCTGCAGTTAAACTGCTACAACAAACATAACAGCCCGTTCAAATCTATTATAAAAAGACCATCGTCTGCCATTTTATTGACTGACAGAAAACAATTCCCATGTTGGGAAGCAGTAAAACTCAAATTTAGTATAAACTTTCTCAAGGTTAAAGTCTATTGCCATATAACACCCCAAATAAGAACACTAAAACATTTTTCACTGGTACACCTAGATCCAAACAAAACCAGAAATTATATTTTAGAGAGTTCTGAAGCATACTGACATACAGTCAAATAATGACATAGCCATTGATTCAGAAAATGTTCCTAATTTGCTGACATATTTCAACTCACCAGGGAAAACACAAAGTCCTTCTCTCATAACAATCACCCTGCAGAATCTCGGTGGTGGGGGGGGGGCGGGGGGCGGGGGGAGGAGAATGATAACTAAAAAGACTGTGCAAAAATGATGAAGGGCTGTTTTCATAAAATCTTTGGAGAGCCATGAAAAGCACTTTTACTTTTGTCCATTAAAGATACAAAAAGTGGTTGAAAGTATCATTTCTTTATTTGTGGACAAGGAATGTGTGGCTAATAAATAATTGATCAGGGTGTTGTAAAGGGCTGGATTCTAGATGTTCCATGCCACCTGGACTCAGCTGAATGCTCAGCCAATGAGCTCCGTCTTGCAGGCCCAATAGAACTTGATGAGTTCTGACAGGGCCCATGTCTCCTCTGGGAACTCATTCCAAAGACAGAAACCAGGACTGGGAAGGCACTGGTCAAAGCCAGACAGGTTTCTCTTGATTCAGGGACTACTAGCCTGTTGGAACCGGCAGAGCATAGTGCTCTTCAGGTGGTGTATTTGGAGAGGCCATTCCTTGGGTATACCTGGCCTAGATTGCAAATGGCCTTAAGGTCAAAACAACTCCTTGTACCTAATCCAGAACTCCATTAGAAGCCAATACAGCTGCCTGAGCACAGGGTGTACATGAGCCTTCCACAGTGTTCTGGTGAGGACTCTAACATCTGCACTTTGGACCAGCTGCAACTTCCAGTGTAGGGACAAGGGAAGTTATAGAAGTCTAGTCAACAGGTTACAAAATTCTAGTCTGGATTGCATGGATGACTGTGGCTAAGTAATCCAGAGCCAGGTAGAGTGCTAGTAACTTAGCCTGGCGCAGATTGAAAAACACTTTTTGAGCTACTCTAGTTAGTTGAGCCTCCATGGAAAGGGAGGTATCAAATATCACTCCCAGATCCCTGGCCATAACCGCAGGCCACCCAGGCTAGGCAAATATGCTTCCTCTGCTGGTCCCTTCCTAGCTGTCTTTGAAGGGTTAAGCTTCAGGTGATTCTGCTTTAACTATTCAGCCACAGCCTCCAAACAACTGGTGAGTTGTTCTGGGGAGGGAGCTTGGCTTGCCATTCATGAGGAGGTAGAGCTGGCTGTCATCAGTTGAGGCCAGGCTGACACCAGTATGGGGTTATATAGCTAGGGCCATTTCGCACGGCTTCAAAATAGCACAATGGTTGCTAATTGAAAACGCTACTAATTTGCCTTAACGCACGACGTCGCAGACAATCTGCAACACTCCTGAAACCAATCAGCAAAAAGCGCTTCGTTGTAGCGCTTTTAGGGGAATCCAGAAAAGTGGATTCACCCTCCGGATAGCGATACACTCCTGCAACCAATCTGCAACACTAGCGCTAAAGACCTGTGCGTTACCATTGTTGCGGGTTCTTCAAAGTCCCTCCTCCTGAGCCTGTCCTCCAAACTTCCGGCGAAGCGATCGCCATTTTTTTTTCTCCGAGCGAGCGAGCGGGGATAAACGCACCAGCGAGCCTCTTTCTGTTTAGAGGCTTCCCTGGCTTCAGTCCTTCACCTTTAGTCACTAAGCACAAACCACATAAAAGCCCGTTTGCTGAAATAAAGTCCCTTTATTTTTTACACATTAATTCAGCCGAAAATCGGGCCCGTGAGAGGGGGGGGGATTTTTTTTTTATCACTCGAGGCAGCGTGCCAACGATCATACAATCAAACGACAGCTCACATTAGGCAGCTGGATGGGTCTCTCCGTTGCAACGAATCTACCTAGATTCGTTGCTATGGGTCTGTTTTTTTTTAAAAAAACCTTTCTTAAAGGGAAAGGGGCTGTTTGGGAGCATGCTAACGGCTGCCCATTGGCTGCTTGACGGCCAGGGGCGGGACGAGCTTGGCAATAGCGCTTCCTTTCTAGCGATTTCTGCCGAGACCGGAAGCCTGTGGGAAACGCTAAAAAACGCAACTGATTCCACTACAAAGGCAGGTATGCATAACGACGAATTCCACTATTTTAAATGGCGATTTTTCATTCCGCAAACAATTTGCAACAAAGATCCCCGTGCGTAAAGGCCCCTAGTCCTATGCTTTCTTCCTTCTGCTTTGTATGGGCTACAGTTGAGGCCAGGGCAGTGAGGAAGATCAGCGCGCCCCCCCAGGGATAGTGCTAGTACCTGGGCTTGTCTTGCCAGCAAGGGCCCTTCTCCTCCCTCCCCCCATAGTAGGTAGTAGGTTACTGGATTATTGGCACAGGAATTGTGTTGTTTTATCACCTTGTTCACTGTGTTGTAATTTTTGTATATCCTTTTAATGGGGGTTTTATAATAATAATAATAATAATAATAATAATAATAATAATAATAATAATAATAATAATAATAATAATAATAATAATAATAATAATAATAATGGTGATAGCGAAGCCCAAACATTTGAATAAGCTGGCAAGATGATGATTGACGATGTTAAATAATGTCGGGAAAGGGACTCCACAATTGGAGTGTCCAACAATGGGATTGGCTTACCTTAACTACAACCCTCTGTTCTTAAACCCAGAAAAAGGAGACTGGCAATTGTAGTACTGTCCCCTGTATCCTAGCATCAATGAGACAGCAAGTGACAAGCTTATGGGCTACAACAGCCCCTGCTAGCATGAGCCCCTGCTAGCAAATGCTGGCAGGGGCTCATCATAATTGTAGTCCATGAACATCTGGAGGACCACAGGTTGACTACCCCTGGTCTACAATATCAAATGCTGCTGTGAGGTCTAACTTCATGAGCAGCACCAATCTGCCTTGATCCAGCAGCCTTTGAGTGTCATTCATCAGAGCAAGCAACACCATCTCCACCCTGTAGCCACCCTGGACTGAAATGGGTCCAGGATTGAAGTTTTATCTAGGTACAGCAGGAGCTGGTCCACAGCAGCCTTCCCAACCATCTTCCCCATGAATGCTAAGTATGAAATAGGGTGGTAGCTGTCAGGGTCCCACATATACAGAGCTGATTTTTTCAGGAGAGATCTAAACACAGCCACGTTCAGCCCCTCCAGGAGAATCCCTGATGATAGGGAGAGGCTGATAATCTCCCAGATGGGGTCATTTTACCTACTTAGCGACCATTTTTAGAAGCCAAAAGGGGAAAGGATCAAGGGGGCATATGGTTGGCCTCACCTTGGAAAGTAACCTATACACTTCCTCCTGGGACAGACACCTGAAGCTGTCAAAAATCGGCTCGGACAGCCAAGGGAGGGGCAAGTTCTTTCAGAGCAACAGATTCACCCTCTGTGGTCCAAGTTTTGGTCACGGAAGCCAGGTCTACAACGTGCACTGCAAAATAAGCCTGCATATTAGCAGATTTGTTGTTAATCAACCCAGCACTGTACAATACCAGTGTCAGAGTCGGGGAAGCATCCTTAACATCCTTCCCAGTTTGTCTTTGTTTATATCACCCTACGCTGGGGTCATTAACACATCAGTGTCTGGGGCTGAGAAATGAACTGTCCATAGACCTTACCAACTCTAACCTCAAACTCAAGACAAGACACAATTGTGGCATTTCAGAGCTGTACGTTGATGTTGTTTTGGGTTACAGAATAAATACATTTGTAAAGCAAAAAATATGTTTAGATGAAAGATGAGGCATTTTCCCCCTACATTTTCCTTCCTTCTGCTTTGTATGAGCTTTTTAAAAACTCTCAAATAAGATGCTGCCACATTGAAAAGCCACATCCTCTAAAAGAAACCTTATTAAAACTTTGCTAGAAAAAACTTTTTGGGTACTTCAGCAAAAAAGAATAGACTAGTTGAGCGCAGGGTTGTATATGGCTCTAAAAATGAGTACTTTCGTTAGGCAGTGAGAATCCTCCCCCCTCCCCTGGCATTTTAAAGATGTAAATTGGATTCAAGTTGATGTCCACTTCTCTTGAATCAGCTAGTGGGTTTTTTCTCCTCCTCCTTTTACCAGCATACACTTCTGCCAATTACTGGTCCCTTAGACAGCCAGGAGGGTTTTTTTTACTGATTTGTTAGAGATTACAAACCCACAAAAATTAGCCCCATAGCACATCAGTGCAGTTCCTTTTCTGCATAACCAATACTGGAGGAATGGCCCAAATGAGTCCAAATCATAGTGATGATGTGATTGCATCTAGAATTCTAATTTAAGAAACAACTATACCTTTGTATAGAAATTGATACTAATAAAAGGACAGCATGGTGAGAGAGGAGAGAGATGTTTGTCCTGTATTTTCCATGAAGATTAACTAGTCTTGCTCTCTTGTCATTAAAATAAAGTTTCCCTTCTAGCTGTGAACTGAGACCTTCTGATATATTAAAATGAGTTCACAAAGCACAGCTGCATGGAAATAGCCAGATTTATTCAAATACCATTCCAAAGCCTATATGCAGGAGTCTCCCAATCATTAAAAAGGAATGATACAAAGTCATGCTGTTGTAATTTCTCAGTTTGGGGAGTTTACAACATAGACCTTACAGCTCCAGCACTCCCTGCTAATGAGAAGAGAAAGCAGAGAACAGTTGACATTTGGATCTCTATGTAGATGAATAACTGGGGGGTTTGCCTGGTTTCCAGACTTTGCCTGGTTTCCATGTAATGTGTGCTTCTTTCTAAGCCAGGCTTTCTCAACCAGGGTTTTGTTAAACCCTGGGGTTTCTGGATGACCCTGGAAGTGTTTCCCAAATGGGCAGGAGTTAATTTTTTTATTTTTTAAAACCTTTGTTAAATATTTATCAGATGATATGACCATATATGGTCATGTTGACTCACCCCATTCTCAAAATGGCCAATGATATCCCTGGAGGGGATGGGATGAGAAGGGGAGGGGCCCTGGGTGGGCATGCACAGAGCTATGCTTCCCAACCCTATTCTGCACCATCACACCACTTCTGAAGTTTCTTGAAGCCTGAAGAATGTTTCAGTGCGTTATCAACAGCAAAAAAGATTAGAAAGGCTATTCTAAGCACAGTGACACATGTGGGGTTTTGTGGGGTTTAAACATTACTCCAATATTCAATGTATTCTCTACTCAGCTCAATACTGATTTACAAACATGAATGTAATTGGGAAAGAAAATATGAGAACGGAAACACACGATCTAAATGTGCTGAAGAGCCAGCCTGGTATAGTGGTTAGGACTGCGGACTTCTAATCTAGTGAGCCGGGTTCGATTCTGCACTCCCCCACATGCAGCCAGCTGGGTGACCTTAGGCTGCAATCTTATAAGCCAGCTACACTTTCTAAGTCAGGCCCACCTCATAGGGTTGTTGAGAGGATAAGGTGGATGGAATGACAATTATGCATCCTAGGAGAAATGCTGAGAATAAAAATTAATAGATGCAAAAATAGATGCAAGGATTACAGCCTCTCTATGAAATTGGAGCAACAGGAAAGACATGCCTTCCAACTTGAACTGAATGTTAAAATGCTTATTTTCTAGGTTTTATATTAGACAGAAGTTTTTCTGTGGTCAGCAGATATTCCCTATGGAAGCCTATTTAAAAACAACCCCCCCAACAAAAAAAAGAAAGAAAGAAAATTAACCTTTAGAAAGTAAATTGGTAGAACAGGCTCATGATACATTTTGTTTGGTGTTTCTTTTCTCCATTTACTGCCTGTCATTTGTCAGCTCTATTGCAAGCTCTCCAGGCCTTAAATGAGATCTATTGAACCTAACAGCTGGAGTCAGGAAACATCTGAAAAGTGAGTGAGTCCTTCACTATTAATAATAAACGTGCCTTTGTTAGGTTTACTAGTGTTTACCTGTTCAAATGAGGGAATGCTTCAATTATTAAACAAGGAATCCTATTTAAAAATACTATAAATATTGTCCTACTCATAAATAGTCCAAGATATAGTGCAGTTCTATGCTCAAATAATAATGATACTATTGCAATGAATGATGAGTTGTATGACCTGGGGCCCAATTCCAACCCCAGATCATCTTTTGACAAGAGTGGGTCCAACTGCTGGCTCTTTCCATGCATTTACTATCAGACATTAGACTTCTACCAGTGCAATGTTGCCCCATTTGCTCCTGGCTTTAGAGAGTTTGCGCTATGGCAAGGAAAAGAGTTGGGCCTTCCTGGCCTCACTCCTCCCTTCCTGCAGCTGTGAGTTCAGTGTCCCGGAAGGGATAAAAAATGCCCTAGGCAGTGAAGCCATCTAGGGCATTTTTTAAATGCTGTATTGCATTGTAATGCAATATCACAGTACTTTTTAAAGTGTTAAACGCCCACACCACCCTGCAGTCCACCCAAGCTGCTGTGTGGGAACACAAGTCCAGGGCAGATGAGATGCAGCAGGCCAAATGCTCCCCTGTGTGGGAGCAGGAAGACGTGGGGCAACCTACCCAAAGACAAACACCAGGCAGCATTCCTGCACAGAGCCTCCTGTGCAGTAAAGATCTAACTGGAACAAAATGAACCTGCTCAAGCCTACAGATCCTACACCAATATTTTCCAAGAACCTAGAAACTTTTCACCACCACCATCTGACCTCTGTATGGATTTGCCCACCACAATCTACATCTGGCTGAGATAATACCTAGAGATACCGATAAGGTACTTTTCCAATATGTGTTCAGCTGAATGCACACCCCTATCTATTCTTTAATATAGAAACGACATGTTTAAGAATCAACATTAGTTGTTCTCACTGGTTTGCTGGGAAACACAACTCCAACTGTATCATACTGGTCTGAAATTCTCAAGACTTGTACTTCTCAGAATTCTTGTCTAACAAAATCCCTCAAAAAGTTTTGCCATAATTTCCATCTTTTGTCCTGACACATTCTAAGAGATGGGATCTCTCAAACAAGGAGAAATAAATAAGAGGCCTGTGTAGACGAATCAGACACCCCACTCCCCTAAGAAAAGAAGCAATCAGATTATCCTCAGGTACTTGTCTGACCTGATTTCACTTTAACCACTTCTAGAGAGTGGTGGCAGATCTGATCACTCATAACGTTACAGGTAGAAATGGACCCTTAACAACAAGAGCACAGTGAATGATATTGTCTGCATCAAAGCACTTCACACATCATATATTAAACTTCAGAGTTCCTGTTCCTGAACATGCTATAACTTTTTATATGAGTTCTAATTCAATTAGACTCACAGGGAGAGATGAATTTGATAGGATAGCTGTGCAAACCTATTGCAGCCAGAACAACAAATTAAAGTGGCATTTATATGTTACATTTAGTTTCATCGTTGTTTTAAAAGGTTTTCCTGTTCTAAACAACTTCTAATGCTGCTTTTTCAAGAGGAAGAACAACAGGTGGCAAAAGAGTCTCTTTCTTTCTTTCTTTCTTTCTTTCTTTCTTTCTTTCTTTCTTTCTTCCTCTGCTGTTTTCCTATTGAAAAGATGACATCATGATCCACAACCCACACGTTTTCTCCAGTCTGGGCAAAAGCAATTTGGAAATACTCTGTAAATTATAATAGAACACACATTTTGCATTACTGTTCAGTTATCACTCTTGAATATCTGCAGGAGCAGACTATATCGTGTATCGTCCTGTGACACGTGTATTAAGCTGTGGGGAACTAGCAGAGCATCAGGTCAGTAACGTAATGAAAATGGATCAATTTCGCCAATGTTTTATGAGGTAATTGCACCCCTAAGAACTCAAGGCAGACAACATTGGTAATTTTTAAAAATAATAACACTCTTCATTAGAAAGAAAATAATAAAAGCATAAATATATCTAATATATTTATCAAGCAGTCATATAGAGAAGAATCAGAGTGGGAAATGAGGGTTCATTATAATTACTGATCCTGTGGAGTATAGTGTCAGAGATCAGTGACACGAGCCAGTGTGAAGGGAGATTCCAATGAATCCTGAGTTGGAAGACACTCAGAGTAGCTGTGTACAGCCACTGTTTATATATGTTTTTGGGGAGGGGGCTATATGATGTGACCATGGTTGAGCACATGATGGAATTTTCCAAGGAGCAGGATATTGGGCAATGCCCTGGACGGGTCTGAAGATGGGTCTAAGAAAGGGGAGACATGTCTCAATAGGTCTAGCTGCTGAGTTTCTGGAAGAGATTTCCCATGGCTCAGGGGCCAAGCATGAGTCATATGAAAGACAAAGAGGTTTGCCTAGGAGCCCTTGGGCAAACAGGTTTGAGCCAGGCCACTGGATCAGCAATACAATATTTTATTTAATTAATTAATTTATACTTCGATTTCTATACCACCGTTCCCAATTGGGCTCACGGTGGTTTACAATAATAAAAAGATAAAACACAATAAAAAACTCATTTGGCTTAAGCCTAGACTATAGAGGGGTGCCACTGGTTGTAGAAGACAATATGTCAATCTGTGAGGCAAGGGTCCTGCCATACTTAACCATCTGCTTTGTGTACTGAAGGTCCCAGTTTCAGTCACTAGAATCTCCAGTTAAAAGGATGAGGTAAGAAGTGATGTACCTGAGACAATGCAGATCTTTATAGACTAACCAGCAATAATGCCCATTGCATGAAAAAAATACAACAGGCTCTAGAAAAAAATATGTTTATTATTGATTATTATAATTATATACATAAAAGCAAGAGAAATAAAACCTTTCCTTACCATGTAGCACAATTGGATCTCACACTTCCTGCAAAGACCTCAGAAACAGAGAGAGAGAGAGAGAGAGAGAGAGAGAGAGAGAGAGAGAGAGAGAGAGAGAACAACTGGCCCAAGGCCCCTCAGGCAGCTTAAGAACAAATATTCCTAAATATTCATCTCAAGATCCTTGCTGGTCTGTTTATGCTTCCTGTGGCTTAGAGTCTATCACTGGGGTTTCAGTGGCTGTTTCTGCCCTTTTTATTATATTGACAGTTTTGGGCGATGTTTGGGTTTGCCCTTTCTCTAATTTTTAACAATAAGCCTTTATACGTATGTCTTGATGACAGTGATAACACACTAACCCTCCTTGTCAATTTTGTTATTGGAGTGTTATGTCTGGCCGGGTCAGCGTTTGATGTCTCAATTTCCTCTGAGGTGCCCCAAACTTTATTTTTCTTGACGGGAAGTGAGAAGATACCCTCAATCACCCTCAATCTCATCGAATAAAGTGGTGGCTTCATCCACTGTTTTTAGTTTTTTATCCCACAGGAACCATCTAAATTGTGAGGGAAATTGCCTGTAGGACCCTTCTAAGTTGCTTCAGTTCTTCAAAAGTTTTTACTTTACTCCCCTCAACCCACCTATTCAAGACTGTCTAGGCAACAACCTAGCTGGACACATATTTCACCTGGCTTTCTTTTAATTTCTCTAAGGGTTTTTCTGCTTTGTTCTAACCCCATCCACCCTTCAGCGCCATTCCTCATGAAGGCTAACCCCATCAGCCCTCCCCTTACCTGCCTCCTTGTCCAGTCCCCCAGCTAATATGGCAAGTAATATCTTCTCTAGGTACCAGCTGCCCCTTGTGTGGAAAAATGCACCAGCCCAGAAGATGTTATTCCAGCAACTAGGAGAAGAGACATTCCAGAAGAGAACTCTTGTGGCAGTTATCTGCCAAAGTCCTGCCTCTCCTCCAGGTCTCTGATGAAATTGCCACCTGTTTTATGAAGCGAGTCATCTGCCAGTATGATGCACGTTTTCTTATATGGAAAGGTAATCTGACAGTACAGCAGCTTCATGAGTTCAATATATGCCCATTTTTACCCTTGTATACTTTGCTGTGAATGCATCCGAAGAAGCTGCTCTGCTTCAGAAAAGCTTATGACTGTTTTTGTTGTTTTAGAAGCGAGGAAAAGATCATGGTGTCAAAAAGCAGGACAAACCACTTGATCAAAGCACACAGAACTCCTCATCCTATCCCGAGTAATGTTTCACAAAGTAGGTGTTGCCATGTCAGAGAAATGTGTCTGTGGAGCAAGTCCCTCATGACTCCAGTAACTAAGTCATAGTAAGGATCCTGGTTTTTTTTTTTTTTAAGAAACATACTCTGCTGGGTTGTTGGTTTGTTTCGTTGTTTTTAGTTAAAGGAATGTTTTAAAATATCTGTCTTTGGCAGGGTTGTAAAAAAGAAATCCTTCAAGCCAGTCTGAGCAGGAGCAAAAGGCATCCATCGAGTATCCATATACGGAAAGCTGTCTAGGAACACATCTTCTCTGCCACGATCTGTATTTGGGGAATTAAAGTCAGCTGCAATCTGAGCAAGGAAAGATCGCAGGATTGTGTGAGGAAAAAATATAGCCTCTACTACTATCTGCTATCTATCGAATGGCTTTGATAGTAATTAGATTTTGCTCTTGAGGCGTTTTGTCCATGAAATTACAGTGACAGATTGTCACAAACTGCAGTGAAGTCCCAGGAAAGCAGGCAAAACTCAGAACTTCGAGAAAAGACTCTAAAGTTTATTCTCCAGGATTCTAGAACATACAGGATACGTGTCATCTCTAGGTAACCCTTGAGATACTTTAAGATTACAGTAATCAAATATGTTTTATAGAGAAAAGATACCCACACACACACTCCTTGTACAACTAACAAGACGCATTCCTTGACGTGATGAAGGGGCGAACCAGCCTATTGCAAAGGCACGACGATGTAAGTGAATATACACATCTTAGAGTTCACCCAGGAAAGGGCTTATCTTCAACGCAGGAATGCAAATCACAATTCACACCTAGGAGTGAGAACAACCAGCCTAAACATCTTTTGAAATGCAAAGACACTTGAGCTCTGGAAACACACAGTGGAAGCCAAGGGCCTTTGGCTCATAAGTGGGAAAGCCATGGAAGAGAGCCACATAGCTACCTGATATAGAAAGTGGGTGCCAGCCTTTGT
This sequence comes from Paroedura picta, assembly GCF_049243985.1. NCBI lineage: Eukaryota > Metazoa > Chordata > Lepidosauria > Squamata > Gekkonidae > Paroedura > Paroedura picta. The sequence continues at coordinate 54,758,117 of NC_135377.1, read as the reverse complement.
GAGTGATGTGTAGGCCTGCATATGCCCCACTAATGGCCATGGTATTGATTACTTGTTAGCATAGCCTGACAAAAGAGAGCCTTTACCTTACCTTCTCCAAAGCGAGGCATTGCTAGTTCCTAAAAGGGCTGGCAAGATGCAATCCTGTCAAGATGCAATCTTGTCATGATGGAGTCTGGGCCAGTGACATACATCTAGGACATATAATACTAACCATAAAATGCTCCAATGTTTTTTACTATTTTTTGACTGAAGAACAGTATTTTTACATACGTTCAAATTGCAATATACATTATTTCAGATTTCGAATCCATGTCTCTACTATGAAAACGAATGTCAGTAATGCTGTTTTTTATTTTAAACTGATTTCATTGATACAATGAATAAAGAGGGGTATTTTTTACAAAGAGCTACATTTAAAGGGTACACAGAAGGATTTGTGCCGAATTTGGAGTATAGTCCTCTATAAACTCATCTCTATATATTTTAATGAAGCTGAAATAACAAAGTTATTAATAGAATCTATTGTATAGCAAAAAAAATTAAATTGCCACTCACAATAGATTTATAGCGCATATTTTTATCGGAAGCATTCTTTCCAAACAGAGCATTCTCAGGTTCCCAATGCTATTCAGAAAGTAGGGGGAGAGTTGTAAGCAACAGGAAACAAAAGCCATGAAATACTTTTTATTGCAGCCAGTCAAAGTCACATGAAATATTATGTAAGCTTCTGAGCTTACCAGAACTCTTAATCAGAACAGAGGTTAGACTTTCTTTTTTTAATGGCCAGAAAAAAAAACACAATTTACAGTTCAAAAACTAAAGGTCTTGGCAGCCCTTGGTATTAGATGTTGACAGGCTGACAGTCGAATTAATCTAGGTGTTAGGTTGCAGTATTTGCATACTGGAAAGAAAAGGCAAACAATCAGGTGCAAAAGTCACATCAAAACCCATGCAGGAAACAGTTCTTTTTAGAGCTGAACTCTTTTTGTCAAAGCAAGTGATAAAAGACACAATTCACCACTAGAGGGAAGTGTTAGTAAACCAATAGACAACCAAACAAGCTTCTGCACCTAAGCATTTTAGAGTGGGTAATGAAGGGGTGGCTGAATATACAGGAAATCAACACGGAAGACTTTGGATATTAGTTTTCAGTTATTTAATACAGTCCCTTTTTTTCTCAGTGGGATGGGAGGAGATCTTGCCAAAATAGTTTGATGATAGCTTATATTATATTAGGGGAGGTATTAAAAGCATTCATCACTGTTTATCATCAATCCACAATTCTATTTCTACAGCAGTTGATTTGAAAACATCTTGCATTTTCTCTAAGTTCTTCAGGGAAATAGAGGAAAGTGCTTGAAATGCAAACCAAGTCATGGCACATGCTAACTTTCTCAGAGAAAGCTTCTTTCTCATTTGAGTTTCAGGAAACAAATCAGTACTAAAGTGAGGCCAATAAAGAAGTAATCAGGCACAAATTTACTGGATGTTTTATCATTTGGCATCAGAGGCCACTTTTAGGAGAGTACATATATAAAAATTAACATTAGTGGCCTTGGCATAACTGCAATTTATCATACCTCTTAAGTGCTGCATTTTAAACAATTATTTTTTTTTACTGCTGCCATAATCTAGGCAAATTTTGTGGCTCCAGCACTAAATAACCTGTGCTAAGGAATGAATAGCACTCCCATGAATTACTAGCACTCCAGAAGCCACTACATTGGATATCATTGGGTTCCTGGGATCAATACTAAGTTCTGGCTTTGACCTTTGGAGCTTTAAAGGGATTAGGACAGGGGTAGTCAAGCTGCGGCCCTCCAGATGTCCATGGTGACAGGGGTTCATGGGAATGGTAGTCCATGGACATCTGGAGGGCCACAGTTTGACTACCCCTGGGTTAGGATCATGTATTTGGAGATGGTGCCTGGGGAGGACAGGGGCCTCAGTGGGGTACAATGCCATACTGTGCACCCTCCAAATCAGACATTTTCTCTAGAGGAAGTGATCTCTGTAGTCTGGAAATAAGATGCAATTTCAGGGGATCCCACGATCCCACCTGTAGGCTGGCATCCCTAATTAATGGCAAGCAGCTGATTGTCTTTTGAACCCGTACCATTAATTTGTGTGCCATTTCTGAAAACAAGAGCTGGAGGACATGTAGGCACAACAGAAAGGCTGTGAAAAGTGGGCAACCTAGAACAAATCATTTTTCCATTCAGGTGGTCACATTTAAAGGTACCCACAAGACAAGCCCATCTTCATGTTGCAGGTCTCTATCTTCCCCCCACCATTCCCAAGTTAATTCATTTCTGCCCCATCTTTATCCTCAATGGGGACCCAAAGCAACTTACACCCTCCTCCTCTCTTCCTTCGTATCTGCACAAGTAAGGGTCCCGTAAGGTAGGATAGGCTGAATGTGTGTGACCAGTCCAAAGGGACTCCCAAGATCCTATTCCAGGGGTGGACTACAGTCAGACTGGAAGGGGCTCGTGGTAGTTGTAGTCCATAAACATCTGGAGAGCCAGAGTTTGGCCACCCCTGTCCTGATTCAACACTCTAACCCAGTCATTCTCAAAATTTTAACTAACCCAGGGAAGGACAGACTGGCTTTCTGTTCATCTGCCTGGTCTGTGGTGGCCTTGTTGAATTCACACACAATTGATAAGGAATGGGAGGGAAGAGCAGGATCTGCCACACTCCCCCACTGGCTCCTCCCATTCCCCCCTCTCAGAATCTCTTCTCAAAGCATTTCTGGCAGCAAATGGCTAGAGGAAGGCTGTTGCAAGTAAAGGAATTCAGATATTCAAGCAGGAGAGGATTGTGTCCAATGCTACTGTGTCTATCCTCCAAAGCAGCCATTTTCTCCAGGGAAATTGATCTCTATAGTCTGAAGACGAGCTGTAATCTCAGGGAATCCCACCTGGCATCGCTAGCTGAGAGCTAGCACACCTGGATCCAATACAAGGACTGTGCACAGCCTGCACAAGGATTCCTTTCTTCCCAGGTTTCTCCAGGCCCTGGCAGCCATTTATTTATTTGTTTGTTTTTATGTTTGGATTTATATAACTGCCGCTCTCATAGAACTGGTTTGTGGCAGTTTACAGTCTTATAAATACATATCCAAAATAACAAAATAACCATTTAATAATCCTTGATTATAACAAGTCTAAAAGCTCAACTACACAGTTGATGGCTGTATTAATTAATTTAGTTAAAAATGCATCCCGCACAGTGAGACCACTGGCTGATTGAAAAACAAGTCGCTATAACAGTTGGAACGATATTACCAGGGGATAGATCACCTCATGCTTTAGGATGCTTTGGGATGATCCTGCGTTGAGCAGGGGGTTGGACTAGATGGCCTGTATGGCCCCTTCCATATTTGTATTGCAATGATTTCTATGATTCATGCATTCAAGGCCGGCATAATACCGGCCCCGTACCCTAAGGGGAGGGGGGAACCAAATCTTAAACCCCAGGACTACCTCCTGGTCTCAGACAAACACCAGGTGAAAGAGCCCTGCAGAACTCAGAGAGCTCTGTCAGGACCCGCAGCTCTTCAGGGAGCTTGTTCACCAGGTAGGGGCCAGAACAGAAAAAGCCCTGGCCCTTGCCAAGGCCTGGCGTGCTTCCTGGGGTCCCGGGACTAACAGCAGATTCGTACCCACAGAGTAGAGTGCTCTGTGGGGGGCATAAGGAGATAAGCGCTCCCTCAAGTATGTAGGGCCCAAGTCGCATATAGCCTTAAAGGTTAAAACCATGGAAAAAATATTCTCTGGTCTTGCTAGGAATACCAACCTCCTGGTGGTTCCTAGAGATCTCCCAAAGTTACAAGTGACCTCTGAATCACACAGATCATTTCCCATAAGAAATGCTGCTTTGCATGGTGAGCTTTATGAAAACTGAGATGAATGCTTCCTTGTTTTGCTCAGGCAAGTTACTGTACACAACAAAAATGAAACTTACTTCTTATTTTAAAAGGATTTAATTTTATTAGTGATACCATGCACACTGTAAACATGTAACTTCTGGGGGCGTAGCAGGGAGGCATGGGCAGCTGACATCGCTTGTGGGGTTACTCAAAGCCTGAAGAATATATCAGGGGTTACTCCACAGTCAAAAGCTTGAGAAAGGCTGTGAATGTCATGTTTACAATAGATTTTTGTCAGTTTGAAATCAGCAACACCAATGATAACAGTACTATTAACTTCCTGCTGTAATAGCTATTAAATATTACTGTGATTTGTCTTAGCCCCTACAGATCATCTGGTGCACAGTGTCGGATAATGAAAAATGCCTGTCTCAAAACGAGTTGTATTCCAGAATGCACAATACAGATGAAAGTCTGCTGCATAACTAAAATATTTTCACTAGGTGGAGTAATTGTCAAGAAACTGGATTTCATCCACTACCACTACCATCCCTTCATTCTCTTACTTACAGTTTAAGAGAGCCTGAGTATTAACTATTATCCGCAGACAGTAGTAAAAAGAATATGGCCAAGGAGAGAGGTAATACCCATATTCACGGCCAAAAATCTTTAAGAAGGACTATAGAACATAACCTGAAGGAAGAATGAAGACATAACTTTAAAAAAAAATAAATGCTTTCTAGCTCTTTATGTTGTATTATTAGGACCCTTTACAAATAGCAATTGCATCTATAATGAGCAATATAACAAGGCAGGATGACAACATAAAGCTATTTCTAATATCCTCGAAATAGCATTGTTGCCAATTAAGAAAGTGAAATCCTATACTTTCGGGGTCTGGCTTTAGGCTCAGTTCCAAAACAGAGGCGTTTTGTATTCTGATGCTGTGTTGAATTTTGGCTTTCATTCTGCTGAACAGAAGAAACACGAGATACAGCCTCTGCTTCCACTCTGAATAACAACAAGCTAATATGGAGATCATCCTTTGAGACCATAATAATTTAATACGATCAACAACTGTTTTTCCACTGTGCATTTTTTATTTCATATTACAAGAAAGCTAATCATATTAGGGTTGCCAGATCCCTGCTAGACATTGGCAGGGGATGGGGGGGGGGGAGTATAAGGTTGTCTTCAATATTTGGGGATGGAGCCCGGAAAGGGCAGGGACATCAGCGAGTTACAACACTAATCAAATCTATATGCATTTCACACAGCTCCATAAAATACAAATGTTTTAATAAATTCTGCACTTTGACCAATTCCTGTAGATTTGCAGTTTTCAGAAATAATTATGTATACCTCTCGATGGTGATGGAAAATATACATGCAACCTGGTACTCATATTCATTCAATTTCAGAAATTCACAACCAAATTGTGCATACCTCTGCCTCCCCCTCTGCTAACAGCTTAAAGTTCAATGCTTTGGCTACCATATTTGCTTAGAAATCCTTTTATAGTAAAGTATGAAGAGAACATAAAGTCCTGGGCTAGAGCAGCTGCAGCAAGTTCCCACAGAATCAGACCCATGAAGAATATGAATTTATTTATTTACTTAGATTTATTTATTTAGATTTTATACCGCCCTTCCCTATGGCTCTGGGCAGTTTACAGAAATGGGATTGGGAATCACTTGAGAATTTCAAGAGCAGATATCAGACCTGATGTGGGACAAGAAGGCATCAGAGGCAACTGGTGTTTTGTTCTTTCAGTTTTTGCTTCTTTCATTCGTTGGCACAATGTTGTCCTTTGCCTGCCCTTCTATGGTGCTACATATTTTTCTATGTCAATAAGCACTAACACTGTATTCTGGTATCAGTATATGAGAACCCCAGGATTAAGGGCTGACCAAATACTTTATGACCATCTTGCAGCAGATGCTGACTCCTACTTGTACGTTCAGGATGGGAAACTAAGTCCAGAGCTCTCTTTCCATTCTTCTCATTTTAGGCCCACATATGCCTGTCCCTTTCTTCTGCTATTTTATGAGTTTTTGATACTCAGCATATCCATTGTAGCAACAGGCCTGTCTCAGTCATGAGAACAAAAATACATAAACAGTTTGGGTTTTGTTTTTTTGAGGAATATGTCTTTCACTGGCCTCATTCCCTACCCTACCTGCAAAAACAGTCTAGATCATTCTTTGTACTGTACAGAAGAACATACAGAACAATTAAACTGAAATGCCTTTCATCACTTCAGACCCTGAGGTTATTTAATGCAGTACCTCTCTGTGCACTCAAGGCATGCCATTTTCTGAACCACCATTCAGGAAATGCTCCTGAATTGGTCTAGGTAAATGCCCAGTTCCCAAGCCTCTCTCCACGAGAGATTAATGATTGTAACCTTTGTGCAGCCTGCATAATCTAAGGAAGCCGTGAACACCCATGACCTAATGCAAGTGCAGATCAAGGGTGGGATTCTATTTCCAGCCCTAGAAAGCTCTCTGTTCCTTTTGTAAGGCGACAGGGGACAGTTTTAGGGAGAGGGGAATAAAATAAGAAAACATCTGTTGTAGAGAAGGTAGCCTTTCACTATGTTTAATTATAATTAACTTGGGACCCTTAAGCCCATTTATGAGATATCACTGCTTAGTGGGCGCTGAGGGATTAACATGTGGTATGCGGTCTATGTCTGAATGGCTCATCTACAAAGAGCAGCTAACATTTCTTCTCCTTTACCCTAGAGCAGGGGTAGTCATACTGCGGCTCTGCAGATGTCCATGGACTACAATTCCCATGAGCCCCTGCCAGTGAATGCTGGCAGGGGCTCATGGGAATTGTAGTCCATGGACATCTGGAGGGCCGCAGTTTGACTACCCCTGCCCTAGAGTTAGTGACACCTGGAGGGCTGCAGTTTGACTACCCCTGCCCTAGAGCTACTGACCGCCCCAGCTAGTGACAAGATGCTGGAAGGCATGAATTCCTAGTGCTCTGGCAGTGTCATCCTAAGAAGAGTTATGCCCTTCTAAGTCCATGGATGTCAGTTGGTTTAGAAGGATGTAACTGCTTACGAGTGCAGTGGAAAAAAACTTCTCTTGGGGAGAAATAGTCCATGGGATTACCCGCTGCCAGGGTCTAACTGCTCACTGTGTTTTGGTTGGAGAGGGAATTTTTCCTAGCGCCTGGCTTTTTGCTTGAGCCATTGGAAGTGAGCAGTTCCTCCACAGCCATCTTTTTTTAAAAAACTTGTAGTGAAAATAATTTTTTTTAGAAAAGAAAATGTCAAACACATAAACGTCATTCGTAAGCTAGTATGGAAAATCATCATAATACTTCAGAGGAGGGATAACATAAATTTCAAAAGCAATCATGACACTAAGCAAAGAATCTACATGCCCCTATATAAGCTCTTATCCATCCATCCTCCCATCAGCATGGTGAAGTGGTGAAGAGCGGTGGACTCCAGAGAACAGGGTTTGATTCCATACTCCTCCACACGAAGCCTGGTGGGTAGGCTTGGGCCAGTCACAGTTCTCTCAGAACTCTTTCAGCTCCACTTACCTCACCATGTTCCTGTGGTGGGAAGAGGAAGGGAATGTGACTGTAAGCTGCTTTGAGACTCCATAAGGAAAAGTAGGGTATAAAATCCAATTCTTCTACCCACAGGAGCGCAATATCTTTATAAACCTATTATTACATCACATAAATATCTTTATATAACTATGTTCTTGGAGTGGTATTTTTGTCCTGCTATCATTGAAGGCAACTATCTTTAGCAAGTGCTTAACTGTCCCGCTGAAATCAGTTCTGTTGAAATCATCTCATCGGTTTGTAAAATACATTATACAGTAGTCATGTTGATGGTGGGGATGTCTGGTAAAGAATAGGTTAGTACCAGGACTGGACATATCCTGGAGAATCATTTCTGTTGATAGAAGAAAGGATATAATTTTTTTTTTAAAAGCAGAACTCATCTGTGCACTTCTATCCAACAATCCTTTTCAGAAGTTGTCCATTGTTATGCATATAGCTAAACAACCTTGGAAAGTAGATTCAAGTGGGAAGACATGTTGGTCTGAAGCAGCAGAACAAAGTTTGTGTCCACTGGCACCTTTGAGACCAACTAAATTTTATTCATGTGGAGCGTGCCAAGCTGCCAGCATCTGACAAAGTGTGCATGCACAACAAAAGCTTATTCTTTGAATAAAATTTTGTTGGTCTTAAAGTTGTCATCTGACTCAAACTTTGTTCTGTGGCCTTGGAAAAGGAAGTGTATTTTTCCTCATTCTGTGCCAATAAGCTTTCAACACCATATTCCCTTCACTGACACATTCCCTGGAGAATTAGTAACTCATTATGGAAACTGGTGTTCAAACCGGAGACTTTAAATTTGTTGTTGAAAAGAAGGTAGGGCTGAGAAAAGTAGATCTAGGCAGAGTCTGCAGTTACTTTCTTTATTCCATTGTAAATCCTGTTGAATTCAGATCGCTTTGAACTCGGGTCTTCCTCTCCCCCACCCTCCCCATTGAAACAGGAAAGTCTTCTGCACGTGGTTAGGGAGGCTCAGAAGGGGGGAGGAAGCCAAGCCTCTTTCTTTCTTTTCTTGAAGGGGGAGGAGGAGCCAAGCAGGGAGCCTCTTTCTTTTCTTGGAGGGGGGGGGGAGAGGATCGAAAAAGGCAGAGGAGGGAGGAAAAATCCAGGACCGACAGAAGTTGAGAGAAATTAGGGGCTTCTCCTTTAAGGCAAGCCTGTCACATGACCAGGTGTAGCCTATCAGAGGTTCTCTACCATGGAGCTTTCTTTCCCAAATGGATATTCAGGATAAAAAGCACTCTGAGATATCGCACAATAAAGGTAGGGTCACTCTGGATCAATCCTTCTTGCTGCAGAAGGAAATTTTAAATCGCCCCAAATCCAAACGGAAATCGCATTCTGTGTAGAGGGCAGGGACTGAATCGATCTGGGGTTGGAATAAAAGCTCTGTGCAGTTTACACCATAGAGAGCTGAAGCTGCCAGACATCAATTCACTGATAATTATTTGCAGTGTGCTTTCAAGAATGATAAAATATAAAGGATTTGATGCAGCAATGTTATTTGGGATTCCAGTATGGCTTAAAATCAAAGAGAGAGGTTTTACCTGGACTGCCAGTGCAATTCTAAGTAGAGTTACACCCTTTAGAGTCAATAGAAGTCATCGTCTTTGAAGGGTGTAACTCTGTTTAGAATTCCCCTGGGGAGCATTTTGATGTGTGAGTGGGAGATATTTTAAAACTGTCAGTTAAAAAGGATAGTCTGGCATTTTTTTTCATTGAAAGGCTAATTTTGTGTTGCAATGATTTCATTTTCTTTTATTCCCCCCTCCTTAAAAAAAAAAGACAGGGTTGTTTTCAAATGTGCAGTCTCCTACTTCTAGTTTGGGGTGATACCCTGGATAATTTTTAATGTAAACAATCAGAGTTTCTAGATTGTGCCCATAGTTATTTCTCATAACCTCTTGGCATAGGCATGGAGATTTCCTGCCTGTGGTCAGATCAATAGATCAGAAGTATTTTTTTAATGCGACTAAATATAAGTTTAATTCAGAACTGGATGATGTTTCTATGATTTATTATATTCCTCTCCTGTTTTCCAGGTGACAATTATCTCTTAAAGTGGTCTCTCACCTGTGAGAGACAGACTCTTATCTCAAATCTATAAACTAAGAACACATGAGGAAAGGAAGTGTACAGAAAGGGTAGACAATGAAGATTAGATTGATAATTAATGTAATAGATTCAACCACCCTTGTATTGATACAAAAAGGAGAAAGGAGTGTCACCTTTGCTCATAGGCTCTTTTGGGGATCATGGGACCAATATATACAGTAGCCAATATGGAATCAGGACTGTAGTGCGGAAGGGAGCTGAATAAGATCCAACCCATTTATGGTTTTATTTAGTAAACTTTTATTGCATATTCCTCCCCAATAGGGAAAACAGGGTTGCTTACCTGCAACTCTTGTGGAGACAACAGGTACGCCCCTGAATAATAGATTCTAAGGAAATATATAGTACATATTTTATTCCAATGTCCTCACAGAATTGTGGCATATACCATGGTTGAACAGCCTAATAATTTACTAGATATCAAATTAACTTACAAAGTATATCATAGTTTTATGATTCCTTAGTTTTATTATGACCATCACAATAACGCTGATTCAGGAGATCAACAACAGGGACAACGGCAGCAGCAACATTACAAAGACAATAGCATACAAAGTAGGAGCATGGTCTTTACTTTATTTGCTGTTCATTATAGAATATCTGGCTAGCCACTGTTGCAGAAAAAGATTGTTAGATGTACACATGGAAAGGTTATTCATCAGTAGACCTGCTGTGCACATAAAAGGTTCCAAGTTCAGACTTTGTTATCTCTTGGTAAAAGAAACAGTCTGGAGATTACATGAAAGAGCTCAACAGGAGTCCATGAAGACCCACAGTTGCCAAACTGCTAGTCTGCATGAACATAGCTGAAAGAAATTGGTATAACCAACCTTTATGTTTGCATGTGTAATTCTGGCTTGTTAACGATGTATCTCATTCTAATTTGGTTATTAAATTTATGATTCATTGCACAGTACTCTTGATAAGTCTCAGTTACAATAAATGGAAATCTGAAAGAACAGAATCCAGGTAAGATGGCAACTTTTGAGAACCTAAACAACTGTAGCACAAGGAATAACAAAGCTGAAAAGCCTCATTCCATTATTTCTGGTGATTGAAATTCTCATTATTTCTAGCTTTAACAATTTTTGCAGTAATTCTTATTTTACTGATTTTACTCATTTCAGCACAGAGGGGTAAAACTTGAGGGGCTTCCTGCTTGCAAACATGGGATGGCAAATCTCGCGTTTGCAGCCGTCCTGACAGAGAGACCCCTCCTGAGTTTTCCCTCTGCCCCATCACAACTTTTGCCTCCTGACAAGGCTGCAAGGGAAACCAAAATGAACTTCTTCCCCCCACTCTTTGGATGTCCATCACAGCAAGCCATGAATCACAGCACAGCAGTTTTCTCATAGACTGAAACTTTCTCCCTCCCTGCCCCCCAATTTTTTAAAGGTACTTCCGAATTGCTATGTGGTAACGACACAACACAGATGCATTTTAATAGAAATCAACACTGCCTCATTGCTACAGAGAAACGCCAGAATGATACAGCATCCCCCCCCCCTTTTTGGAATTAATGTGCTTTTGCAGTTTCTGTCTCGGTGGTTTACTGAGACCCGGAACATGATACTGGAGCCTGGCAACTGTATGTCATTGTGATAAACAACGGGTTGGATCCCAGCATCTTTTCCAGTAGTAGGTAAAAGGGAAGACGTCCCTTTTGAACACTGAAAAGTGGAAATCAAGCCAAATTGAGCAACTCACTTCATATACCAGTGAAAAAGTAGGATCCAAACCACTGGAGAGAGTCCGGAAAATAATAACAGCCAAGTCTTGTGCTTTCACATCACTTGCCTTTTCATACAGCTACAGAGGTTGTCGTTATTCCAAGATCACCTTCTTGAATGGCAGTAACTAATTCATAGCCCAACTGGGTGCAAGTCAAGTTGAAGGTAATTTTACCAATGTGCATTACTTTGCCCTTAACATTGCATTTCATTGGCCGTTGCCTCGCTTGTTCTTTTAACAGTCCTCTTGAGATGTCGCTGCACTGGCAGCTTTAGTACACAAACTGTCTATTCGACACTTCTCTTTTCCAATTGTGTGCCATTGCAATGCTGCGAGTGAGACGGCTGCAGCTATAACAATTATCATATTTAGAAGCACTCCAGAACTGTTTTCAGCTCAGCAAAATGTGTCCATAGAAACATTATTTATTTTTATGATTACATTTCTATACATTATAGAATTATTTATTTTTATTATTTCATTTCTATACATTATACCAGGGGTAGTCAACCTGTGGTCCTCCAGATGTTCATGGACTTCAATTCCCATGAGCCCCTGCCAGCATTTGCTGGCAGGGGCTCATGGGAATTGAAATCCATGAACATCTGGAGGACCACAGGTTGACTACCCCTGCATTATACAATTGTTTCAAAGCTGAAACAAATTTGTGGTTCAAAAAATAAAATAAAGCTAATACATACCTGTTCAACTGCCGACACTGCAGTCTTTTAAACCTGACCCTTTATGGTCTTTTGATCCAGTCAGTCCTCACGATCCCCCAGGTTCCAGATGTAAGAGCCATTTATATACACAGATGATTTCCATCTTCTATATGTTAAGACATTACATACCCTATTCAAATGGTTGTTATAAGTCACCGTGATCATCGGTTTGAAGCTGCTGTGCTGATTCTATTTTAGTACCACACAGCCAAACAACTTCAATCAGACTATGGGAAGAAAACATGGTCATTTGAGGCTGTTTTTCTCTCCCTACTGTGCAAACTAATAATTCAATCTTGTGCCTGTTTTGTGTCTTTCAACTAGTTCCTAAGTCAGCCTTTCTCAACATTTCTACCATTCTTCAGGCATTGAGAAAACCCAGAAATGGCACCATTGTGCAGAATATGGTTGGGGAGCTTAACTGTATACATGCCCACCGGAGCCCCTCCCTATCCCACCCCTCCAGGCCATCATTGGCCATTTGGGGGAGGGGGAGGTCAACATAATCATATATAGTCATATTATCTGACATATTTTTAATTTAAAAAATCAATTAACTCCCACTCATTAGGAAAACCCCTTGAAGGCCATCAAGTAATCCCAGGGTTTCATGAAATCCTGGTTGAGAAAGCTTATTCTAAATTATTAAAGAAACTGCAGTTTATGCCATAATTTCAAACAGCTCAATTTGGACACTCATTCCAATGGCTTGATAGGTACTTGGACACTGAGCAAACCACAACTAAATACCATATTATTCCCCCCCCCCAAAAAAAAAAACAACAACCCTATCTAGCTTATTGTATTGTATGAGCCTTAGTTATGGACAAATGGTTGTCAGTTTGGCTTTACAGTTTAACCACAGAGTCCCAGTTATTTTAATTGGCAGCAGTGAATGGTTTACATATGTCCCAGTCTGCATTCAGTGCAACCCCGCCTTTCACCTTTGAACTTCTGTTGGTTAAAAGGTTCCTTGTGACGAGATTATGGTTCTGTGGCATGTCAGTAGTTAGCTTGAGAAGGGGAAGGGCTGCATGTGTGTCAGTGTTAGCAGAGTGAAGCTGACTTGTGAGTTTTTTTACTGCCGAGAATGACAGTGTAAAAATAGTGAGTTGAGGATTTAGTGTAAACTGGAGGTCTGTCTTAGAAAATTGCTGAGCTGTCAGTAGATAATTGGAAAGTCCTTCTTTATGACATGATTGAAATGGAAGTAGATCAATATAAGTAGCTGTGTCAGTTTGTCTGTAGCAGAAGAAAAGAGCAAGAGTCCAGTAGCACCTTAAAGCAGGGATTCCCAGCCAGGGGTCTGTGGACCCCTGGGGGTCCATGGGCTCTCTGAAGGGGGCCTGTGGGAGCTCTGAGGTGGTGTGGTATGGGGGAGGTCCAGGTTGTCATCTCAGCTCCTACTCTTCTTTATGGCATACATGAGGCAGAGCCAACATAGTAGTAGTAAAGGTAGGGGGAGGGAGCAAAAGCAGGTCTAAGGGTGCAGGTAGTGATGTCACTTCTGGGGGCATGGCAGGGGATGTGGCCAGCTGACTACTTCCGGGCTCCTCGAAGTCTGAACAATTGTTTCAGGGGCTGCTTCACGGCCAAAGTATGAAAAAGTCTACCTTAAAGGATAACAAATTTGGTTGGCAGGGTATGAGCTTTGTGAATCACTGCTCACTTCTACAGAAACAGAAGCTTTCACAATTTATTTAAAGCCTGCACCAACAACACTCAAAAACCAACCAAAAAAATCCATTCTCTTACTTGCATTCTTCTTGCTATTCCCATTGCAAGACAACAGCCACAATTAAAAGGCTTTTTAAAAAATTAGTAGTTGGGGGATAATCTTGCATTGTTGCACACCTTTAGTTCCTGATGAAATCAACAGAAATAGCATAATTCCCTTCTACTATAGTGATGATGCTCTTAAGAACTAATTAGAAGCACTTTGTCAGTTCAGATAGCATAAATAATTTTGAAGGACACACTTGAGGCGATAGACCCACAATCTCTATTCGGTAACGGGCTCCCAGACTTTGAGAAATGCAAGTAATTGGTTTCAAGAATCTTGGATATAATTACGCTTCTCAACTTTCTTTTGCCTCTTAGAAAGACACATGGCTGTCAACCAGATTAGATATGATACTCCATCATGGGTATCATTCCCCGTTATTTCTTATGATTAAACATAGCTGCCTGATGAAGCAGAAAAACTCTGTGGTAGAACAAGGAAGGGTATTTTAACCCTCTCCTGCCTCCCTGATAAAAATCTTCCTATTTTCCTGTCCCACCAGAGAAAAGATTAAGGAAACTATTAAAAACTACCTGAATTTGTAGTTGCAAGTCAAGAACTTCCCTTTTTATTATATAAAAAGACTGAGCAAAACACGCATTTCTGCTTACACTAGGACTGACAACAACCTGGAGAGGTTATTTTTTCCATTTACACTCTGCCTTTCTCCCCAATGGAGACCCAAAGCAACTTACATTGTTCTCCCCTCCATTATATCCTTACTATAACACTGTAACGAGTGTCTGGTTGAGAAGTGTGTGTGATTGGCCAGATTGCACAAATCACTATGGCAGAGTGCAGATTTCAACTTGGGTCTTTCAGATCCTAATCTGGCACTCTATCACTGCACTGTACAGGCTTTTGAAGATGCTTCAATGCTATAATCATTTGTAGGATAGTGCTTTGTGTCAGCTGTTCATAAAAACAGACGCTATAGCAAGCACAGACCCTCAGAGACAGGACTACCTTCTTAAACAGAGTTGCAATATATGAATGTACATTAGAGCAGTGGTCCCCAACCTTTTTATCACCGGGAACCAATCAACGCTTGACAATTTTACTGAGGCACCGGGGGGGGGGGGAGGGGTGGTAGTCTTTTGCTGAGGGACGTCGCCACCACCACCACCAGCAGCTGCGCAGTGCCACGTTGAGGGGGAGCCACTGGAAAGCATCAAAGGTGAGCCAGTGGCAGAGTGGCAGGGCAGCCCCCGAGGCAGCAGCCGGGGAGGAGGACGAGGAGCTGCGGCCCAGTACCGACTGATCTACGAACCGATCCCGGTCCCTGGCCCAGGGGTTGGGGACTGCTGCATTAGAGAACAAAATTAAGCTCTTTCCCCAACACTATAATAAAAGGCTCTACTGCTGTCCCTCAGATCTGTAAACCTTCCATTCTAACTTTAATAGATTTCTGGAGATTGCTCAATGCTGAAGGTAGATCATATGCAGATGGTGAAGCGCTACATATGATTGCCTTGCCTCATATAATTGTGCTACATTTCAAGGCACTATCCCGTGTGTGTTTGGTTGAGTAAATTGAATCTTAGTGCCATCATGGATTTAGAGTAGTGGATACATTTCACACTCCAATTGTTATATAGATATTACCACTTCTGGGTTGGTAAATTCCTAGCAATTTTCCAGGTGGAGGGAGCTCAGTCTTAGTATAATACATAGTGTCCACCCTGCAAAGCAGCCATTTCCTCCAGGGAAAATTATTTCTGTTGTCTGGAGATGTAATTCTGGAACCTACCTGGTGGTTGGTAGACCTATTTCTTTGATATATTTACATTCCACTTTCCTTCCTATGTTAGGGGATGGGGAGGGAAAGAAAGCCTAGGTCACTTTGCTGGCATGGCACAAAATCACACCATCATGCCAGCAGCATCTGGGACTTGGGAAATATGGTAAAACTGTCTTCTCTCTTGGAATTTTTGTCTCCCTGAAGTCATTGGTGTGATGACATCACTTCCTGTGCAAAACTGGCAATGTAGCCTAGGCTGCCTTCTTTCTATTGGTAAGTCCCTCTGCCCCAGCTCATTGGTGCTGTGGGGGGGGGGATGGCCTGGCAGCAGGGGCCTTCATTGGGTGGGATGGGGGTCTGGCAACCCTTCCCTTGAAAAAGACCCAAAATGTCTAATTATAGAAAAGGGGGAAAAACAAAATCAAATATGAAAGGGCAGGGGATTTCAAGTGGTCAAACAGATATTCTCTTTTTCTGCTTTTGTCTATCTCTAGGGCTAATTCAAACGGGTAGTTGTGTTGGTCTGAAGTAGCACAACAAAATCCAATGGCACCTTTAAGACCAACAGATTTATTCAAGGTGTGAGCTTTCGAGTACAAGAACCACTGGACTCTGATTCTGTTGTATCTCTAGGTCTTTCAGGCTTCTGGCCAAGATCAAGAGGTCATTGGCTTATACTTCTGGCCACACCTAGCTTTGTATATCTGTGTGCAGAGAGAAGAACAAACACAGTGAGATGTTATTCAACTGCTGCTAGCTAGCAGGATCTCCTCCTATTCCTCCTTTGCAAAAAAAAACTCTCTGATCAAGCCCAAGCCTTATATTATACCTTCCATCATCCTTTCCCTTTCTTCTCAGTCCCATGGAAATGGCCAAAGGACATTTTTTTCCATCTCATACTTAGAAGGGGGCTTCTCACTTTTCTCTTTATTGTGCTGCTCATGTGAGAGATGCATACAGCTGGGTCTGTATGCTGCACTGCAATATTGGTAAATGCACATAAATATAGAACACTTGAAAGCCACTTTTACATCATCTCAGATCTATAGAGATTAGGATATAATCTGATCCATAGTGGGACTATGGCATTAAAATACTTTTGTTTACATTTCCGCAACGTTCCACAGGGCCTGCAAGACGGAGCTCTTCCGCCAGGTCTATGGTTGAGGCTGGGGCTGCTGGGGTACATCGACTGCTCTCCCCCGGGCTTCTTGACATCATTGACCTCCTTCTCCTCCACCCCCCCTTTTTTAGGAATGGGGGTAGGAAGGGGATCTTTTTATTGTGCTGCCATGTTGTGACATTTTAAAGTCTTTTAATGGGAGTTTTAATGGTTTTTTAAGACATTGTAACCCGCCGCGAACCATTTGGGAGTGGCGGGAAATAAATAGAATAATAATAATAATAATAATAATAATAATAATAATAATAATAATAATAATAATAATAATAATAATAATAATTTTAATCTGCTGATGGAGTGTATCCAAATATCAGATGCATACAAGTTACAACATTGATTGGTGCCTGTCTTCTGTGGTAAAAATTCTTAATATCTAATTTTGTAGGAGTACTAATCATTTGGCATTTGCACTGAATATGTGCATGGTCAAACGGGGAAGGATGCTAAGTACAAATAGCGCACCAGACCAAACAAATCCTATTATGTGGCCTTGCATTGCTCTACCTGAAACAGGTTAAAACCTGCACGTTCATTGTTTTTATAGGTAACCGCATAAGATATAGCCAGTTCTACTTGACTGTATTGAAGCTGTCCTATTCAAAATGAGTCAGACCTGAATGTGTGGAAGCAAGGAAGGATAATCAAAGAACGACAGGAGAAAGCCACTGCTGTTTCCAGATACAGCAAGTGAACTCAGAGAACATGTTAACGCAAACTTAGTGTCAGAAATCTGATCGATAGCCTGCAGCTTAATAAAGAGGAAGTCAGAACTATCCTACACAATGGGAGAGTATAGAAGCAATTGCATTCTCCAGGTGGTCAAATATCAGGTGTAATAGCAGAGATAAACCACAAACAGAATTCTGTTGCTGAATAAAAATAGGGACAACACTACATTCTGGAAAGAGCTCTACATATTTTTGCTATATGCATGGAAGAGTGGGATGCCGTGATTGTGCCAGCTGCCCCAGTGCTTCCAAGTGCCCACAATCCACATGTTGGTTAGAATCTGTTGTGTCAGTCAAACTGTGCAAAAAATGTGATATGGATTGAAGGAATGAGAGGGTAGGTGTGACAGACAGTCTGAGCCCCAACAGGGAAAACAGCAACTCACCTAATCCTTTGGCAGTCCTACACCAGCATCTAATGACCTTTGAAAGGGAGGATGGACTGTTCTGCCTCAGGGAGAGAACAGGAAGCTTCCAGCATTTCGCAGGGCCTGCAAGTTGGAGCTCTTCCACCAGGTCTATGGTTGAGGCTGGCGCGCTAAGGAAGATCTGTATGACCAACCGCAGGACTAAAAAATACTGTCATTATGCAATCAGCGGCCTTGGGCTTCATCTGGCCTTTTTTCCCCTCCCTTGTTGGGGAGAATTGGGATCTATATGGTTTTCCACCACATGTTCTTGTTTTCTATTTTGTTTTTGATGTCTGTGGTTTTAAGGGGATTTTATTGGGGACTTTTATGCAGACTTTTTGTAACCCGCCACAAGCCGTTGGGAGTGACAGGCAAGAAATCAAACAAACAAACAAACAAATAAATAAAAGCTTAGGTCTGGCTCAGGAAGAGCAGACAAAATGAAAGGTAGCTCTGTGTGGTAGCGTGGTTCCACTTGATTTCTGACAACAGAATGTTGTTCCCATATTAATGCATATTCTCTTGTCCAGTTGAGTAATAAGTTTCTCAACTATTAAAACTAATTTTCGTCACTCATTTTCCAAAGTGCAGGAAAGAACAACAAACAAAAAACACAGCATGAATTATTAAAGAAGCCTACAACTTTGTTTTCAATTATTTTCTTTCAATCTGTAACCGCTCCCACAGTATTAAATAAAAGGGTAAGGGCAATGTGGGAGGAGAAAGGGCGGGCTCTGTCCGGGATAAAAACTTGGGAGGGCCCAATCAGGAGCCCAATCACAATCCCCCACTCCACTCCAAGTCCACCTACCTCCCTGGCTGCCTTCCTTCTTTCCTTCCTGACTTCCTCTACTTCTCCATCTACTTCCTGCCTATCTCTCTCTCCCTCCCACTTGCTCTCTTTCCCCCTTCCTCTCTAAAACACTTCCTGCCTTCCTTCTATTCATCCCTTCAACCACCCCTTTCCCTCCTTTCTCACTCCCATCCCTCCTTCCCTCTTCAACCTTCCTTTCCTCCCTTATTCTTCCCTATGCTCTAGCGCCCGTTGTATTTCAGCTACAGCGGGCTTAATTTTTAAATAAAAATGCAAAAAACAGGTGTGCATGTATGTGCATATGCATTTACTTCTCTTGTATGTAGAATCATAGAGTTCGAAGGGGCCATACAGGCCACCTAGTCCAACCCCCTGCTCAACACAGGATTAGCCCTAAGCATCCTAAAGCATCCAAGAAAAGTGTGTATCCAACCTTTGCTTGAAGATTTCCATGTCAGTATATACATACCAGTCATCTGATGATTTTAGTATTCAATATTTTCCATGATGACCAAATCAGTCATAATTTAAATACTGTTTTGATGAACACAACGATGGGCCTTATCTCCTGAATCTTACTGGAGGGTTATCAATAGTCTTCAAAAACACACAGCACAAATACTTTTGTGAATGAAATTTTTATTTACACACCGTATCTAGAAGCAGATACATAAATCCTTATACAATTTTTTTCAAAAAATGTGCAAGAAATTACTATAATCTTTTTTTAAACAAACCAAAACACATTTAAAATCAATGGACTTTGGATAATTCATTTTGTTGTGTGCTTACTACAAATAGCACACACTCAGTTGGAAACATACAGAAAAGTGTAAACTACAGCAATCTGGATTTTAAGTATTAATTTCATGGCACTCCATCACCACTATAAAAATTCTTTAACCCAATATGTAGCAATACAAAATTCTATAAGAAACCCACACAACCCCCAGTATTGGCATAGAGAGTTTGGACCAAACACAGCAAACTCTACAATATTTTTGTCATTTTAAGAATTATCCCATTTATGTTAAACAATGTGTTTGTATTTTTTTAAGTATTTAAAGATATAACAGTAGCAATAGCTGATGTAACCATATTTTAGCTTAGAATTTCAGCTATGAGTCTGAAAATCCTTCCTTGCTGGAAATTCACAGTCAATATATTGCTGGTATTTTGGTTTCATTTATAGGTCCAGTATTTAAACATTTAGAAATGCATTTATAAGAAAAATTGAATGTTTTGCAAAGTTCAGCTGTAAGAGTTCAAATGGTGAAAAGCACCTTGACATGAATATTAAAGAAACCAGGGGTTACTTTAAAAAAGCAAAAAACATCAATACTGTGTTTGCTAAGCTTGCTCCTCTGTGACAAGTAAATATCAATAAGTAACAAACAAACAAAAAATTTGGTGATAGTTTCACCACTTTCCCCCAGATTTAGCAAATGTGAAAGAGCTTACTCCATACTGAACTGGGAAAGATGTTTCAAACTCCTTGTGAATTTTCACATTTGCCAAAACTTTCTACTCTACGGAAGTACTGAAGGGCAGAAACTCTGTCACTGACTGGCAATTTGATCCTTGCTTTGCCTTCCTTCTCATCAGGTGATGGCACAGTTGTGAAGGGCAGCCATTATTTTGGTGGTCACGGATAAAGCTACACATCCTGTCAGATGGCTGCTGTGTTTCAATCCCAACTCTAAGAGGCATAAGTGAGATTTCCATAAAGAATGGATCTTTTTTACAGTGTCAAAGAACTGGACTGCAAGTCTGGTTTATGGTATTTCCCACGCCTCCACACCTCATTTCAAGCTCTGCTGCCAAACTATAATTCTTGGAAATGCAACAACCATTACTTTGTATCCTGTAGGACACTGTCCAGCATCGTGAGAAAAATCACTGGGATTTTCAGGTGGCCTTAGGCAACTTTAGGCAAAAATACGCTCACTATGGGATCTGGGAGGACATTTATTCAACAAGTAGGGCTGTGAGTTTCTATGTCTTTGCCAGAAGAAAGGCAGTGTTGCCAATAATGTATGGAGCTAAGAGACAAGACGTGAAAAATAAGAAACAAGTAAAATTAAGAAAAACTTTGGTGCTATAGCTACACCAGAGATTTTAAATCAATGTTAGGCGTTATCCAAAAAAGAGGATGGATAATGAAAACTTGCTGGTTGCCAATACCAGAATTGGTATTACAGTATCTTGATAAATATGTCAACTGCGTAGTCCACTTAAGTATGTAAAAAAGTAAGTTATTTCTATCTCAGTGATACCAAATTGAAAATATCTAATTCATGGAATATATTTCATATCCTGTTAAAAGTAGCAGAGAAAAAGCAATGCAATAGCATAAAAAATGCTTTTGCTGTAACAAAGGGGGTAAGAAATTAGGCAAAGCATTTTTTTTAGTACTAAAGATAGAATATATTTAGATAGTGGATTGACATACCCACCTAAAAATGGAGCAACATAGTTGCTCATGGTGAGTGGCAGGCCTGCACAGCTGTAGCGTAATGCAGTATCCTAGGCTAGAGGGAAAGGGGCAATCTTTCCAGAGATTTATCTGACACACACCTTGGGAACTGGAAGGAAGCAGAAAGCCCAGCTTCATTGGCCTGTATTGTACAAACCAGCATCAGCCCCAGATACCTACATGCTAAAGTCAATTTTCATATGCTTTATTCTAAAGGGACACTCTCAAGGATAGCGTTTACAGGCTTACTATGATTTGTTCGCAGAATATAATGCAGAGGTCATTTTATTGTTTGTTGTATAAAATGCTAATTTGATACCACTATATTTCCATCAGATGATCTACAGTAGTACTTCCTGTAATTTAGTTTACCGAATTTATAAAAAATATTTATATCCCACTTTTTTCTAGAAACCAAACTTAAAGTAATAACGTTTTACAAATATATTTATCAATTAAATTATGCTAGCATAGGTGTGATGGTTAATTTTATAAAAGTCAACCCTAAGTATTTTATCAATGTTCAGGTTTTTTTAATTGTGCTCTTTCAGCTGACTGAAAGCCTGTTCTGCTAGCATTAGCAGATGGGATATAAATTAGCAATGGGATTTGTTCATAGAATGGTAATAAAACTTAAGTAAACTACTTCCATAGATTTAACAAGACATACTGTTCAGCTAAATCGGTTAGCTCATCCTTAAACTTGAGGGTGTCTCTTATACTATCTGCTTGCATTAACAGTTGATCTGAGAATCTATGTTAACTGTGACTTATTTTAACAGCTTACATCAAGTGACCTACAGGCAGCAGCGTTGTATAGCAACAAGCAATCCAGGCAAGGATTTCCACTTTCTAGCATGTTACTGCAGTATTGCATTATTTTCTTCCTATTACATCACTTCTTTCCCAGTTACACTGCCATTAAATACAATGTGGCTGAGTGTAATATTTATCAGTATAGCAACAAACTATGAACTTTTCACAAAATTCAAGCAAAAAGGCCAGGAAGGAATTTCAAAAGTGTTTTCAATGTATTCATTCAGAAGTCTTATTTCAGAATGCAACAAAGGGATGCAATTTCCCATTCATTTTGTTAATTCAGGAAAGCAGCAATTACTCCAAATTACAATTATTACAGTATATAATGAAGTATAAACTAAAGCATGTACTCACAGAGAATCTGCTCATGTCTGTGCCCGGTTCTGTTCACAAGTTACAGTGAGTGGGCATACAATTTGTATACAGCGTCCATCGGATTTTTTTTTTTAAAGAATATCTTAATTCTCATGTTACATTCAATGCGAGCATGAATACGTTTTTAAAAACTCACATTTACCCAGGTACTGATACCCGGTTTCAACTGCAAAGTGAGCATGCATTGGCTCTTTCTTGCAACGGATGTATATATTTACATGCAGGATTTTCACTGTAACATGTGAATTGGGCTGAGGTTTGCCAAAGGTTTAAACTCAAACAACTAAGAGAACTTCCACTCCATAAGGTATTGAGCTACAGTTCCTTGGTTTTCCTGTCCCTTTTAAGGCTAGCAAGCTCCCTCAGGAAAATGCAACAGGAAGAATTTCTGAGGCAATGCTGCGGTCTCATCCATCACTAGAGCAAGGTTGGAAAGTTGCCAACACTAAAGGAGAATATATCTGCTCTAGGCAGAGTTGGTGCATTTGTAGACAAACTGTTCAGTCAGGTCCAGATATAGGCCGTAGTAGAAGACATGTTCATGGTGCTATTTTTATTTGCCATTGCTTGTTTTTTGGGTGGATGTTTGAGTGCTTGACACCGGTTGTTACTTTTCAGGCTCAGAATGGAGGCAATGGCTGTGGGAAAGTTAGAAAGGAAAGACAAGGAAAATTTCTTGCTTTCCTGGGGCACGTGACTTGGCCACACATTGCCATATTTGGGCATATTTCTTCTGTCAACTCTGCTAAGTTGTGCAGTGGAAGCTAGATGTTCCTGCAGAACTTTGCTATCACTGCAATTGTGGAAGGAAAGCACTGGGGTGAACACTGCAAGGACTGGACAATCATCTCAAGAAAACCTATATTTAGCTGGTGTTATTGGTGCTAACAACTGCTCAAGAAAACGCAAGCAGAAATGCAGCATGCCATTGGGTTGTGAGCTCTGTCAGAACACTGATAGAATAGGAATACTGGAGATCTAAAGGTTTTTAATATATGGAAGGAACTGTAATATATAGGGAACCCTAAATCATCATTTAGAATTGCTAAACACTGGATATATTTTTACTTTAATATAATAAAATTTATTTCTAGAGGCCTCCCCCCACCCCCACCCCCAAATCATACTGCCCGTTTCTGGTATTGGAGGAGAATTTCCCCCCAGAAAATTACAGCATGAAGGCTTAATCCCAAGGTATGTCTCCTATTGTATAAAAATGATTTTCTTTTTCTTCCTCTCAGACATTAAAACACTGTACTATAGCATATATTATTGTGCCTTTTTAGGTATCAAATCTGTAGTCTTAATTTGGGGGAAGGGAAATCAGAAAGTAAATAATTTGCATAAACATCGGACTAGCAGAGCCAACAAATGATGCACACATACACTTATATATTTTGCTCATAAATTTAAGAATACATTTCCATCTTTTTTTGTTTCAAAATTAATTTTAACTGGGCAAGAGAGACACTTCCATCTGTATCCCCCACAGCAACAGACATGCTTTGCCTACGATCTTCTTTTTAAACACTATGATCTAAAAATAAATTTTAAAAAAATAGAAGTTTAGCATATTGATTCAGGCAACCCAGGATGTAGTGCCATTGCAGCACCTTGCAGCAACACTGTACTTAATATTACAAACTCATTCAGAGACAGAAAAGGCTAGGTAGGTAGAACGAGAAAGACAAACTGGTCCAGAAATGAAAGATTTTTTAAAAATAAACTAAATTTAACTGAACCAAAAACCTATTCATATGGCTGAGATGAGGAAATGAAAATGTGGAAAATATTTACTGTACCTTTTTAACAGTAAAAATAAAAGGAGAGAGATGAAAATGGCACAAAATAAATTCTGGAACCTAAAACTCAAACTCCCAAATTGTACATTTCCTTCAGAGATTTCAAAGTTCATCTTCCTACTCAGAAAGATTCTGAATCACAAGAGCAATCCTGAAATAGTTCAACGCCCCCTTACAACTTTTAGCATGGAAACAACTCCTCAAAACTCAAACCATAATGGCCTCAATTTAGAAAACCTGTTGTACTCTAGTCCCATTGTAATCAATGGTGCTTAAATTAATCATCACTAAACTTTTTCTCTTGATTTCAAAGGGACAAAAGCACAACTAATGTATCCTGAATTGGGGTCAACTTATGAAATAGCCCTGACAATAGCCCTTCTCATTTCTAATGTGAAAAATCCACTGGAAATATTTCCTGTCTAAACCTCACTGAAATGAAAAATACACAAAGGCACATCTATGCCTCTGTGGAAATCCTAACTCTTCATACAGGAAAAGCTTCTAGTGGATTTTCATGTGCCAGGTATATATATACTTAAAGTGGAACAGGAATTTCCTTTTTTCAAATATGAATAATATAGGAATGAAAACTGGTAACATGCTGAAACATTTCCTATGGTGATTATAATACAATACAATCAATCCATCCCTAATTTTAAAACATGCAAAGTTTTTTAAAAGCATAATTAGGGCTACTTTTTCCACCTCCACAGATTAAAATGAATGCTAAAAGATGAAAAGGAAACATACAAGTAAAACTAAAGGCATGATCCAAAGTGAAGAATTTCTAAGTTCCACTGATTTCAATGGGAGAGATTTAAGCATACCCAATGATATCAATGGGACCTGAATGCTGAAGTTGGCTAGCTCATGTGATCATTTTGTAGTACTATATGAGTTAAGGGAAACTTACAATGCTGAAAAGCTTTCATTTTGTTTTCTGTGTGTTACCACACTTAGTCCAAATCATTGTCTCTACAACAAATAATTTTTATCAATGGTCTTAATTTACATTTAGCCTTTGTCTAAATTACAAAATAGTAACAGGAAAGTGTCAATTATCTATTTTTCCCAACACTAATTCGAAAGTCCATTCTTAAAACTAGGAAAAATTAAATAGTTAAAAATGAACAAAAAATCAAAATAATATCTACATTCTTTGTAACGGTTTAGGAGAAAGGAGGCTTTCAAAATATTATGTTGCATAACTGTCTTGCATCACACATTCCCTTCAGCCCACAGATAAATTCATGGGTTTTGATCAGGGTATTGGGAAATCATTTTTAGCATTCATCTAAATTCTCTAACTTATAATACCAGCATGTTTTATCCTCAACTTTTTATTGTAAAAAAACTACCCCCAAAAAAACAAAAACAAAAGCAGGCCATTTGAAGTTGACAAAACATATTTCATCAGGTTTCAACTTTAACTTACCGTTGAAAACACATGAAATGTGCTTTGAATGCATAAAAATCACAGTGGATTAGCAGCAAAGGAGATGGGGAATTTTAATAAACTTTTTATAATTCACATTGTGATTATTTGCAAACTGAGTGAAAGATTATTTCACTCTTTAAAAAAAAAACTTGAGATCATCATTTAAAAAAACAGATCACCTATTAAACAAACAAAAATGCATTACCCTTCTTTATGAACAAAAAATGAAATTATGGCAGCAAAAGATAGCAAAGTCTGTAAACGATATTTCAATATCTCTCCTTTAATATTTTGTTCCCAAAGTGCAAGATGCAAGGTTCCCATAGCCTTCAGTAGTGCTTTTCTTGTAAATAATCCTTCATTTTGTTTGGCAACGGCAGTTTTTGAATCAGATCTATTCTGGTATACTGACGTATAACAAAGCGACACAGATACTGCAATGAACGCACCTGCATAAACCGAGACACTGGATTGGTCAGTCTGACTGGGTATGTTGTAGATCCAGGCAATCGAGACCTTGAATAGCAAAATGCTCCATTTTCAGAGTCCCTGATTGAGTGTTCAATTAGATCGACTATAGAAGTATGTCCCTCCACATCTGGTTGTTCATAAAAGCTAAATCTACCATTTGAATGCTCAATTCTAGTATGAAGAGTTTTACCGTGGGAGCGAAAGCTCAGACTTAAAAGATAGCGGTCATCAGAGCTATCTCGTACAAGAAATGAACCATCAGGAACATTGGCCAGTTTGCCTTCTGCTTCCCATCGTGTAATAGGGCCCCAGTACCATCCTTGTTTTGCAAGTTTTTTCAGTTCTTCTGTGAGGCTAGTCACAACCATAGGGCCACTGTTCTGTACAGAATCATAAACTCTTCCAACTCCAGGTGCAGTGTTGGGGTCAAAATTCAGATGACAACGCATACTTTCAGCCACATGGATATCTGTGCCACTTAGGCCATTATAGTTCCTTTGGATTTGATTATTCTGTATTGGAGGTAGCAATGGAGAGAGTGGAGGAACATCACTGTGATTAACTCTTGGACTCTGCAGCATGACTCCTGTGGTACCAATCAACAAGCCACTCACTGCCTGGTCCACAAAGATATCTGGAGCAACTACTACATCTTGACCCACTGTCCCCTCTTCTTCATGAAATGCACTCCCACCCATTTGAGAAGAGACTGTTGAAACCTCCATGGGTGAAGAACTATCCAAACAGTAACTTTGTGATCCTTCCAAAGGATACATTCCCTCATCTAAAGGCACAGTATACTGAATGTAGTCCTGAGGCATAAGTCCAATAACTACAGGCACATGTTCGTCAATATGAAGATGCAAGTCTCCATTCTGAGATTCTGTACTTTTTAATGCATTGTTTTGTTCCTGGAACACACTGTCTGACTGTAAGTCATGGAAATCTTTGCGAACACCATTCAGTGCAGGGCTTGGATTTGAGGAATGAACCAAGGCCTTTACTTTCACTTCCATTTTTATGCACGTCTCTTCTGAATTTGTTGGACGAAGGGGCCATGGAGTTGGACTATAATGGTGATTACGGAGGGATGTGGATCGAAGAGGTCTTTGAGCTCTCACATCTTTGAAGTTTATTGGAGCAGAAGACGAAGAAAATGTGTCATCATCAGCAGAGCTAACAGAAGGTGTACTGCCTTTGCCCTTCTGCTTTTGTTTTGCTGAAAGTCTCCGTTTTAAAGTACCCATTAAACTTTCACTCTTCGAGCGGTTTTTGCCACCTTTTTCATCTTCACTGTTGACATCACAGCTAGCCAAATCCTTACCATAACAGCTACCAAACAAGGATTCGTCTTTTCCAAAATCACTTAGAGATGGCTGCGTAACCACAACAAAGTCATTATCATCTTTGCTTTTATTTAAATTGAAAGACTTACGAATGGTCTTCAGACTTATTTTCTTCATAATGAAAGTAGACCAAGTTTGGTTGCTTGACGCTTTTGGAGTTCTGCCCCTAAAATATATAGTACAGAACTACTTCATTGGTGCGCTTTATGCAGTCTCATTTAACTTCAAGATCCATCTCCTGTAAACAAGCAAACAAATAACATATAAGATATACAGGAAAGGTACTTAAGAGATGTATAACTAAGTACACATTGAAAGGGACATTTAACATGAAATTCTGTCAAAATTAGTATTTTTATTGTTTAATCATATGAAATACCTCTTTATATTTATTAATATATTCATTAATATATTTATCATCAGTTTGCTGAGTAATTATTACTAGAACTCATTTGTTCCTTTTTTTGCAATTTCTACTTGTATTATGTGTCTAATAATAACCATAGCTGTGATGCTCAAAGCTTGGATCCCAACAAAACTACTGCTTGCCTCTCCTGTCCTGCTTGCAGTCAAAATGCTTCCAGATATTCTGTTCCCTGGGTGATAAGGACTCTCATGAACAGCCTGAGGGAAGTCAGGTGTCTGAAGTGGGAGAAAGGAACAGGCAAAAATTACACCCCAGGCCAACAATGGAAATATTTAGTATGATCTAATTCTAAATCAGCAAGATATGGTTACTGCTTCATATCCAAATCAGTATTTAAAAAAAAAATCTGTCAAGACCATGTTTTTGGATTGACTGACTGGCTAACAACAACAACACAACTCAATAAAAACCACCTGTTTGAGAAAAGGAAAAAAACTCCCTGATCCCATCAGACTAACAAACATTTAACAGATATATGGTAAAGAATTAATACTTGCAAAAGCAACAAACTGCACACAGTGCAATGCTCTTATCAATCTACTTTGATTTTCTATTCAGCAACAGATACCTAACACTGCTGGTACCACAAATGTTGGCAGCTCATTAAATAGTGGTATGTTAACCCAGCATATCTGTCCCCAGCTCCCAGAATCTAGAAAAAAACTCAACATGAAACCAGCATAAAAGGCATCTAGCCACTTTCATTTTTCTTAGCAAGGCCAGATATATGACCAGTGACCACTATAAATGCTATAGTTTCAAAGTGATACCTCAGTACCTCAGTTTGGTCACCTGAGCAAGTAAGAATTAAAATACAAACAACTGCGCTTGGTTCCATTTCAGAGCTGGAAACTCTTTATATTTTCCTAGTTGTTGTGGCATAATGCCATTTTATCCATCCTGTAAAGCTGACATTTTCTTTAAGGGGACTGATATCCATAGTCTGGTAATGAGCGGCAATTCAGGAGATCTGGCCCAACTTTGGAGGTGTGCAATCTTATTTAAGTCAGAACTTCAGATAGTTAACATTTTTGTCCCATCTCTGTAAAACGGCATACAGCACCATGGTTAATTCATTCTTTTGACACAGTAGCCCTACAAACTTTTTTTTATATCATGATATAGTATAGTTGTTATTTTAATTCAAATAATGAAGCATAGCACAAGTAAAACTATCATTATAATACTGGGCAACTAGAAGTTATGGGTAGGGACTAAACTGGTAACTAATTTATTTGTGTAGGTTTTGCCCCTCCCACCACAAACAGATTGCAGTCTGTTTACTTTTGCCTGATCAAGTTTATAACTTCTTTTATAATCAAGGAAAGACCTACGTACCTGAAATACTGTGAGGGGTACACACACAGTAGGATTTCATACATGTAAATAGTGACTGAGCAGGTGTATCTCTTGTATCTCTTTCCCAGAAATTCTGAGATTAGGATGTTGTCTTAAAACTTAATGTTGAATCCTGGACTCAAATCCTCTCTAGTGCAATCCTCAACAGAGTTACAATGGGACATGTCCATTGAGATCATTGGGCTTAGAAGGCTGTAAGTCCATTTATTTCACAGAATAACAAGTATTACCAATTCTTATGATGTGATGCTCAAACAACTTAATTTAAACTACTGCTCCAAGTTTTCTATGTCAAAATCATACTGTTAGTATCTGACTAGTTTCAGAGCAGTCTTGTAATTCCTCAGAGTACCAGACATTTTATTTAAACAGACAATATCATTTAATCAATTAGAGCTCTGATTCAAACCTACTGATTCCATTTAGGAGACTGACATTTATTTTAATTGGCTTTGACTTTAGCCTTGCAACAGTCCACCACTGATTTAGTATTCAACCTTCAAAAGTTAATGTCAAGGTCCCAATAGCCTGCTTTTTATAAGCAAACAAAAATATGCCCAGAAAATAGCTATGATTGTTCTGTTTATAGGGTGCCAAAAAAAGGAAACTGCATTGACAAATATCTTTATATCTACTATCAGGGAAGCCTGTTGTGGCAGCTACTACCAAGCAACTTTAAAAGAAATCTGTACAACCAATGATATTTTCAATGGGCAATGAAAAGCCTATGAGGTAGAAGTATGATCTGGCCCCACCCATTTTCTCAAAACACTTGACATGCACCAGAAAGGTACCATGCTGGGGACCCCGGTCTATGAAATGTTTAGTAGGCTTAGTGACTCTTCCAAAACTGCTTGGTTTTGTGGTTTTAAAAGTAAATCTCTAGATGTCATAGTGAAGGACAGTGCTTGGAAATATCATTGTGGTATGGCATCCAAAGCCCTTTAGGATCAATATTTAGGATGTGGCTCCCCAGTCTCCCAACCTCATCTGCTTCACATAGTTATTGTGACAATAAAATGGGATAATGCCTTTTGTTACTTGAAGACAGAATGAGATACAAATGTAATTAAAAATAATGACAAATTTAGACGAACAGGTCTTAAATGCAAACCTCATCTATCTATTAAGAATAAAAGTCCTGCCTATTTCTTATTCATCTTTGCAAGCATTCAAGCAACTGATAGACAGGACATACAATCAAAACTTCAGAAGCATTCCAGTCCAACACACAGCAGCTGGTATATAGGTATAATAATAATATTGAAATGGAAGACCTGTAGTACCCTGTCAGAATGAACAGTAACTCTTATCACTTTTTATATAACCTGCTGCAAGATTCATTTTGCAACCAGGCATAAAACTGACAGGATAAAAACAAAAGTCTTTCATCTATGAAACAGTTCTGCATTGTTAAATAGTAGAACTTGTTCACAAAATCATGACAGAATATAAAACCATTTATTCTTATGCTAGAATGAAAGCTATAGTTTCTAAGCATACAGGCCAAAATATAAGATGCTAATGTCAACAAGCTAATAGTGCAATCCTAAACAGGTCAACTTAGAATGACTCAGTGGGGCTTGCAACCAAGAAGTGTTCTAAATAAAGGTACACTCTCTTGAAGTCCATACCCTTTCAGTTTAGGGCTACCTTGTCAATGTCTCAACATACAGGTCAAAAAGGCTCTATAGCACAAGGCCACAAGGCAGAAAATCTGCCTTATTGTTGGCCAACATTATCAAAGGTGGGAGCTCCTAGACATCCTACACACATTGTTGTAATGAACTCTGGACATAATTAGCAAAGAAATATTTAAGTTAGTACAATATAAGGGTTTACATCTAGCTAGAAACAGAATTAGCAGGCTACTATTGTCTCAGCATCAGTATTCATATACAACATGGGGATCATGACAAAGGGCTGTTTTGAGGAATCTCCTACATTTAATATAAATGTTTTCAGTAGTAGACTCTAATGTTTTCATTAGTAGACTTCACTAGTAGATTCAGGAGCAGCAGCAGAAGAAGCAGACGACGAAGGAGACGAAGACTTGGTTCTTATATGCTGCTTTCCTCTCCACACAACAGACACCCTGTGAGGTAGGTGAGGCTGAGAGATAAAGAGAACTTTCCAGAAGGAATGTTTTGTCATTCATGCTCCAGGGCACTACAGCATCTTGATCAAAGTGAAATCCAAAGACCACTACCTATTCTTGGTTGTAGACAACCAGACAACATGAAAGGCCAGAATATATGAAGGCATTATGAAAACAAACCAATTCACTATTAAATAGACCATATTCACATTTGTAATTATTTTTAGCTAGTCTTCCTTAAGTCTAAACTACATGAGACAGCAACTGAAAAAAAGGCTATATCTATATTTCTAACGCACATGAGATGCACTCTCAGCACAGAATTATATGATAGCGAAGAGTGGTGAGCCTAGGCATATGCCATAGGAGGTGGTCTCCAAAAAGTCAAAAATGAACATATTAGTTGGAGCCATAATCATAGATCCACTCAGCTACACTTTATGAGTTTATATTTTGTATCTAGAGTGTATTGTTATAATTCTGACCACTGAGGAAGACCCAGTAGGGTCGAAACGCGTTTGGTCTTATGAACAGTTAGCTCTGTATAGTTTTTATGTAGTTTTATTCTGTTTTTAAATTGTGCACCACAATAAAAATTTACTGTTTTGATATTATTTTTGTACAGCTCAACTTCTGAGTTCCCATTTGTAAAGGTTGGGTTGTGTTCCTTTTTTGGTTTTGGTTGTACTTACAACAGGTGCCAACTTGTCAAGTCTCTTCCTGTGATGAGATACTCAAGTCTCCTAATTGGTCCTGATATCAGGCTGCAAGCCAAGCACTGCATTGCCTATCCCTGAATTCCTATCTACACTGTCTTCTTCTTTGTTTCAGGGGCCCCTGGGTTTCTCATGAATTACGTTCCTTTTCCTCCTTCCTGTTGATGGTAGGAACCTCATCCTCACAGATCCTGTTTCAGCAAGTTATTCACTTCCGGGGTTGCTGTCTGCATTAGGAGTTACTTCTGCTTCTGATATTTCTAATTCATCCTTCACAGGGATTTCCTCCTGCATAGAAGGCTGACTCACAACAACCAGTTTGGTTTGTGTAGTGTGTGGTTCGGTTCACGGTTCTGCTGAATTGGCAAAAATGTGGCTCATC
This sequence comes from Paroedura picta, assembly GCF_049243985.1. Lineage (NCBI taxonomy): Eukaryota > Metazoa > Chordata > Lepidosauria > Squamata > Gekkonidae > Paroedura > Paroedura picta. The sequence continues at coordinate 54,725,707 of NC_135377.1, read as the reverse complement.
CCTAGTCCTAATGCACTGTTAAATGTTGCCATTTTGAGGGTACTTACAAAAACCCAAACTGATTTCATTTTTTAAATTCTATTTTCAACAGCTTATAAATGAAACTGATGACAACTGTATTGGAAACATGAAACAAATGAATGCAGTCTGTTTTATTTTTTTTCTTCATTTATACCCCACTTTTATTCCCAGCAGGGACCCAAAGTAAGTTTATGGTGGCAGATCAGGTCTTTTAAAACATGTGCTGTTGGCACTGTAGATCAGAAAAAGTACGCATGCGTGGGTGCAACTGCATGTGCCACATTGTGGCAAAACTTGTTATTTGTGTTTTTAATTACTTGTTATTTGTGTTTTTAATTACATGTTCTACACAGAATTCTAATTAATATCCTGCCAGTTTAAAATTAATACTCTGGCAGTATCAGATTAGATTGCAAACTACTTTGCATTTAATGAGTAAACAGTAATGAATTTCTTCTGTGATTGTCAGCTAGTACTCAATGTAATAGTTGAAAAACTATTTTCTTATTTATAATTGCAAATTAATTTCTAAACATTTATCTCAAACTACTATTGATATTTACAAAATGTTGCTTTTCCCATTCGTTTATGATACAGTGTAAGAAATATTTTAGAAATCTGTCACAAAAAACAGTGTTTCATGACACAGATGCAAGGATGGGGAAAACTCAACGCAACTGCAATTTTACGTCATAGTTTTTGAAGGGATACCAGCTATAGCACAGCCTTTCTCAACATTTTTACCATTGAGAAACCTCTGAAACATCCTTCAGGCTTCCAGAAACCCCAGAAGTGGCATGATCGTGCAGAATATAGTTGGGAAGCATGGCTGTGTACACTACCACCCAGACTCCCTCCCTTTCCCGTCCCCTCCAGGTCCATCATTGGCCATTTTAGAAGAGCTGTATGGATTTACATTATATATGGCCATATCACCTAAAAATGTTTTCAAGAAATATTATATTAATTAACTCCCACCCATTCAGAAAACCCTTCCAGAGCTGTCACAAAACCACAGTATTTCATGAAACCCTGGTTGAGAAATACCTGCTATAGAAGAAGTTGGTCAGATGACAGAAAGCACTTTTAAAAGCTACCTCAAATTTGTCATGCTCACTTCACAGACTGTAAATTAAAAGGTTAAACTTGGAGAATAAAAACTGCTGCTCATTACATTTCACAATATGAAAATTCTCTGATATTCTTTTTTAAAGAACTAGATGTACAAACGACAGAATAACTGTAATGTATGGCAAATATATGATATAAAATTATCTCAATCACAATAAACTTCAATGAAATAAATTCTTCAGATCAAAATAATTTGATACCTTGAAACTGATGTGAGTATGCTCTTATCAGCAGTTACATCCAATATGTTTTTCAAAAAGATAAAACTCTGTTGAAGGCTGGGCTAAGAAAATACAGCATTATAAATACCCTGGTTGAGAAATGCCTGCTATAGAAGGAAGAAGTTAGTCAGATGATAGAAAGTATTTTTAAAGCACTGATGAACAAACGCTATTGAGGAAGAATCAGCATGGATTCTGTAAGGGAAGATCTTGTCTCACTAACCTTTTAGAGTTTGTGGGGTTGAACAAACATGTGGAGGAGGGTAACCCAGTAGATGTTTACCGAGACTTCCAAAAAGCTTTTAAGTACCTCATAAAAGAATCCTAAGTATATTCAGCAGTTATGGGATGAGAGGATAAGTCCTCTTGTGGATTACAAACTGAATAACTAACAGAAAACAGAAAATGAGTATAAATGGGCAGTTTTCACAGTGGAAGGTGGTAAGCAGTGAGATACTGCAGGGCTCAGTACTAGGTCCACTCTGTTTAACTTGAAGTGGTGAAGTGGCTAAGTTTGTGGATGACGCTAAATTCAGAGTGGTGAGAACCAGGGAGGACTGTGAGGCACTCCAGAAAGATCTTTCAAGGGTGGGAAAGTGGGCATCAGCTGGCAATATGAGGTTCACCTTGGGCAAGTATTATGCACACTGGCGCCAATAGTCCTCACTATAAATATACATTGATGGGGTCCAAACTGGCAGGAACTGACCAGGAGAGATCTTGGGAGTCATGGTAGATAACTCACAGAAAACGTTGATTCAGTTTGTGACTGCAATTAAAAAGGCAAATGCTATGCTAGACATTATTAGGAAGCGAACTGAAAACAAATCAGCCAGTATTGAAATGCCCCTGTATAAAACTATGGTCTAGCCTCATTTGGAATATTGTGTATAGTTCTGATCACCACACCTCAAAAAAGATAGAGCATTGGAAAAGGTGCAAAAAAGATCAACTAAAATAATTTGGATGGAACACCTCTATGAAGACATGTTAAAGAGGTTAGGACTCTTTTCACTTGGATAAATTATGATTATGGGGTGACATGATAGCGGTTTACAAAATTATAAATGGGATAGAAAGGTAGAAGTTGTGGGTACTCGGTAAAATTAATGAGCAGTAAGCTTAGAACAGATAAAAGAAAGTACTCTTTCACCCAAAGAATAATTAATGTGTAATTCTTGTGGCGCAGAGTGGTAAAGCAGCAGAGATGCAGTCTGAAAGCTCTGCCCAGGAGGCTGGGACTTCAATCCCAGCAGCCGGCTCAAGGTCGACTCAGCCTTCCATCATTCCAAGATCAGTAAAATGAGTACCCAGCTTGTTGGGGGGTAAACGGTAATGACTGGGGAAGGCACTGGCAAACCACCCCGTATTGAGTCTGCGATGAAAACGCTGGAGGGTGTCACCCCAAGGGTCAGACATGACTCGGTGCTTGCACAGGGGATACCTTTACCTTTAATTCACTGCAGCCACAAGGTAAAGATGGAATACTATGTCTGGGGCAGTGATGCTCTGTTTTCTTGGTGAAGAGGGAGCAACTGTGGGAGGGCTTCTGGAATTTGCGGCCTGCTGCTGGACCTCCTGATGGCACCTGGAATTTGGTCACTGTGTGACACAGCGTGTTGGACTGAATCGGCTGTTGGGCTGATGCAACATGGCTTATGATCTTATTTTTTCACTGAGTTACTTAATGTTGTATTTGCAATGGTGGCATCCATTTATTGTTACTCATTTTATGAAACAATGAATAATTGAAAATAGAATATTATCCATGAAGAAAATTAAGTACCAGTAAAATCTCAATTTCAGAAATTTTTCCACCCCAAATCTATGGTGATTATCAGTTCTCCTGGAGTCAAAATTTGTATATTTCAAATGGAAATAATAGGCACCTATTCTTTCAATGGATTAACTTATTAGCTGAAAAATCCTATTATCGGAAGTCAGATTATTTGAAATGCATTAGCAATATTAGTATTCCATTAGTTTTGGACAATAGGCGTCATGTAGCCAAACTGAACAGAGCCAGCATGGTGTAGTGGTTAGGAATGTGGACTTCTAATCTGGCGAGCCAGGTTTGATTCCCTGCTCCCCCACATGCAGCCAACTGGGGCTCGCCATGGCACTGATAAGGCTGTTCTGACTGAGCAGTAATATAAGGGCTCTCCCAGCCCCACCTACCTCACAAGGTATCTGTTGTGGAGAAAGGAAAGGCGATTATATGTTGCTTTGAGATTCCTTCTGGTAGAGAAAAGCAGAATATGAGAACCCTCTTCTTAATAAAAGATTCCACTAACTTACCCAGTAGCAACATTATACTGATTGGCCTGTAATTTCCCAAATCTCCTATCAAACCCTTTTTCAAAGTGAGGGTTACATTGGCTACTTTCCAGTCTTCAGGAGTGGAGGCAGATTTTTTAAATAGAGTGCATATTTGCAGTTTCCAGATTCAATGTTTTCCAGGTTATTATCCTTAAGAATTGTGTGATAGACATTTTTGGCCCTGACAGCAAGGCGGCTAGAAATACTCTATACAGGAACCATCAGGTGACACCGCTGAGATGGGTGGATCAAGAAACACAAATACTTCAAGACCCGCAAGCAGATACATCATGGAAAAGAACACAATTTCATTTTCTGCAACCACCTGAAGAATGTGATGAACAGTGGAACATTTACTTGGCTTCTTGTGGGAAAGACAGCAGTAATTCTTAGGTCAGGTTCTATATATGAAGGGAACTGACTTTATATTACCTAAGATAATAATAGAATATACTCTCATAACAGATTATACTCTCATATGTATCAACAATTACTTTGCTAAGAAAGATGGTAATAACTTCTAGATTAAGACTAATATGTGATGGGAACTGAATATGTATGTTAAAAGACGATGGCAAACTATACTTTCATATGTATCAATAATTATTTGGTTAGTTGCTTGTCTCTTTTTCTTTATAACTTAAGCGATGGGAATTGAGTACGTACTTTTCAAGATAAGAATGGATTGTGTTTCTATATGGATTAATGATTACTCTGCCAGCTGGCTATTTCCTTTTTTCTCTCTACTTTTCTGTAAACTTAAGAAAGACAGCAGTAACTGTTAGGTTAGGATTAATATGCAATGGGAACTGACTATATATCTCTTGAAATAATATCAGATTATACTATGTATGGTATACATGCATAGACGATGTATAGACTATGTATTAATAATTACTTATTAGCTGGTCGCTTTTTTTCTCTTTTACTTTTCTGTAAATGCTCTATATCAGTGGTCCCCAACCCCCGTTCCGGGGACCGGTGCCGGTCCGTGGATCAGTCGGTACCGGGCCTCGGCTTCTCCCCATCTGCTGCTTCAGGGGCTGCCCTGTCACTCTGCCGCCGGCTCACCTTTGGTGCTCTCCAGTGGTCACCATGGCTGGGGCTCCCCCTCAGTGTGACACTGAGCAGCAGCTGCTGGCAGTGCCCCCCAGTGGACGGTAGGAAGTCAGGGACGCAGGCGGAAAAGCAAGTGAAGCAGGGGATCAAGCAGCAGCGGCAGAGTCCCTCAGCAAAAGACTACTCCCCCCCCCCCCGGGCCTCAGTAAAATTGTCAAGCGTTGACCGGTCCCTGGTGATAAAAAAGTTGGGGACCACTGCTCTATATAACAATAAACAATAAAATTTAAAAAAAGAAAAGAATTGTGTGATAGAACACATTTTATTAAAAAGGTTGATGTTTGAGAGACTGTATATGTTTTATTGACAATGCAGTAAATGGGCACAGGAAAGAATAAAAACACAAAACATATCACAGTCCAAATAAAAATGAAGTTAGGAATTCACCTGACTGATGTCCTGTGATCTTTTCTACCATGTGAGAGAATGCATGTAAATAAGAATTTTAGCCTTGGTTTTAATTTGACTTGCACAGCCAATCTGGTAGGAAGCTAATTATGTCATGGAAAAATAACGATGAAACTGAGATAACCCAGTTCTCCATGGAAGTTAAATCCAGCCATAATAACAATCACACCCCAAGCCAGGCACAGTTGCTTGGACATGCTAAAATTAGTGTTTCAACAGTTCTCAATGTATTCCCCCTCTTAAATTTAAACATGCTATATTGTCCTTAAAATTTGTACAAGTATTATTCAAAATAAAAATAATCTCCATGCAAAGTGTTGAATTTCTTAAAGATCATATTTCAACATGATTTCTTTTCCAAAGCAAATATTTCAAGTATTTGTTGCTACTGAGAATTTAAATTAATGTGATGCACTTTTTAAATCCCAAAAAATCTACATAATGGAATGTTATAGCCCATCTAAACAAGTAGTCATCTTAATACTATCCTATCAAATTCCTGTAATGTCCTTTCAAGATCTGCAGTCCAGAATACAGTAACTACTTCTGAGTTGAACAGCAGGATAGATAGAACTGCTAACACTTGGCTCAAGAGAACCAGATTGAACCCTTTCTGACAATGCTGACTATTTAAGCTTCCTCTCTCCAAACCAAGGAAGCTGCTTTTTTCATTATGAGAAGAATGTATTGAGTCACTTCTCTTCAGTTTGCTGGACATGGTTATCCTGTTGTGATACTCCAGACATCATCGTAATATTATAGGGAAGCAAAGATTCTCCATAATGAATTTTCTCATTCCTGGGGGGAAATAGGTCTATGAAATCCAGGTAAGGGTGCAGAACCACTGGTGCTATTGAAAAGCAGTTGACTGGGATACTCCCACAGAGCCTCCCAAATCGTGCTCGAGATTGTCTCAAATAAGGCATATCTAATAATCCTCAATCAATCATATTTACTTCATTAGGTTTTGATATAACCATAATTTGTATTACAAAAAACAGGGACTGCACCCCATGATTGTTTGTTTTTTAATAACACAGATACAGAGAACACAGTGCTTCATCATAATCACCGGAGTGATTCAGGAAACAATGAAACGGCTACATAAAATGTCATATAAAATGCAACTGATTATATAACCTTCCATTTCTGTCCTTGTCTATTTGCATAAATATTTCGAAGCTTTTGTTGGTAAAATTTCTGGAGCATCAGAAAAATTCTGTCTCAATATTCCTTTAAATAAAGTATCTTTTTCCTTTTTGGCTGTCCATCATACTTAGACAGCCTGACTCCATGTAAATCCTAATAATGTAAGAAGAGCTCTGATGGATCTGGCCAGTAGTCTATTGAATTCTGTCTCATTGAGTGGCCAACCTGTTACTTTGGAGGGCCAATACCAGGGCACAGCATTCAAGTTCTTCCCCTAATACTGACTCCACGCTTTGGCATTTAGAAGTTTACTACCATTGCTAGTTATCATAGTACTAATCACCGATAAGATGTTATCCCTCCATTAATCTAATCATATTTTTAAACTGCCTATGCTGGTGGCCATCACTGGCAATGGACTTCACATGTAAATTACTCAGTGAGTAAAGAAGTATTTCCTTTTTTCTGTCCCGAATCTACTGTCCATTGATTTCATCAGAGCCCACAAGTTCTAGTGTTTTGGGAGATGGAGGGAAATATTTCTTTGTAACTGACAAGCTTGCCAGGGTCGCCGACGCTCTTGGGAACATGCTCCAAATAAATAACCATTGCTTGTTTATGCGGAAACGTAGCCTTGTTTAATCTATTCTTGATATTTCTTTGGGTTGTGATTTTGTATACCAAAAGGTTTCTGAGTCTACCTGACAAGGAGAGCTTGTTGAAAGTTCATACCATGAAAATCTTGTTGGTCTCTAAGGTACTATGGAACTCAAATCCAGCTGTTCAATTACAGACCAACATAGATACCCTCTGAAACTCTCTCCTCTGTCCACTCTCTACCCCATATATATCATTTTATAAACTGCTATGTACCCCTTAGTTTTTCTTTTCTAAACTGCAGTTTCAGAATTTCAGAGGAAAAGTACCACAACCCCTGAATGATCATAGGTGTCTTTTTCTACACTTTTTTGCAGCTCTGCAATGCCCTTTCGGGTACAGATACTAGAACTGCACAAAATATTCCAAAGGAAGCCTTATCATAGAGATCCAACATGTAGCCAGCTGAGTGACCTTGAGCCAGTCCCAGTCTTGTTAGAACTGTTGTCACAGAGTTTCTTTCAGATCTCTCTCGGTCTCACCTACCTCACAGGGTGTCTGCTGTGGCAAGAGGAAGGGAAGGCTGCTCTGAAATTCCTTTGGATGGTGAAAAGTGGGATATAAAAACCAACTCATCATCTTCTTATACAGGGGTATTATAATAGTGGTTGTTTCAGTTTCAACTCCCTTCCAAATAATCCCGGATAGAGTTCTTTTTTCACTGTTGCAGCACACTGGGCTGACATTCCCACTGAGCTTTCCACGGTCTCTTTCCATCTCAGTATAGCAAGTTCAGACCTCATTAGCTTGTACTTAAAGTTCGTTTTTTCCACCAGCGTTAAGCATTTGACACTTACCTACACTGATCGTCATTTGCCACACAGTACTTGCCCACTCACGCAATCCTCCCGGAGCTCTTCATAGTCAGGCTTGGTTTTCAACATCCTGAATAATTCTGTGTCATCTTCAAACTTAACCACTACACTACTCACATCCAGTGCAAAATAATTTATGATCCAATTAGATAGCAGTGGCCCTGCTCTTGTGAAACCCACTGCTCATTTTCCTCAACTGAGACAACTGACCATTTACTCCTACTGTCTGCTTCTTTTTGTTTAGTGGCCAACCTGTTACTTTGGAGGGCCAAAGTAACAGTTTAGTTACTGGCTAGTTTACTGTTTAGTTTACTGGCTAGTAGATCTACAATTTCACATTTGACTTCTCTAAAATCTCTTTGGTTTATGTGATCTGGAACTGGCGACTTACTATTTTTTAAGGTTCCTAGTTTGCCTCTATCAAATATGTAATATCTTTGCTTTCTGTGATCTTAACAAGTACTGGATAAATGTTCAGTAATGTGGTAGCAAACGTTTGCTGCTATAAGTGTTTTCTAAGATTGACAATGCAGCTGGAACAGTGGACTGCAGAAGTAGTATTTTAGCTAAAACTATAAAATATTACACACCAGATATTATAAGGGCGGTATAGAAATATAAGAAATAAATAAAAAATGGCTATGTCTCTGTAAACTGTGGCTCAAATCAATGTACAACATTAACCTTTTTGTCCATTCAACCACTGAATCAGCTATATAATTACTATAAAACCAATGGGCTGAATTCATATTTCTAAGTCTTCACTGGTTTCCTATAGCTTTCAAAGATTATACCTCTCTTATTATCAGCACAGGCACATTCTTGAAAATAATAATGAGAGCAACAACCAAGGTGTGTTTAACAGTAATGGTACTCACTCCGTGTATTCACTCACCTGCCATCAAGCAAGGACCTTGCTCTCTTTCCTAGAACACAGTGAGTGTCTTATGCTCTGAAGAGCCACATGGGGTTCCTGAGCCCCTGAGAGAGTACCACTAGCTTAAAGGTGACAGTTATTAATTCAGTGTATACCTAGGAGCGCCTATATTTTAAACCACAGAATGGAAGTGATTCTGATTTCATTAACACAGTCTAAAAATGTGACACTGTGTATGTGATGACAGATCACAGCTGCAGATTTCACAGTGCTGTACAACATATAGGCATTTCGCATCTGGTAGCCCCATTATACAACAGTATTGCTAGTTCATGAATACTTCCACAAACTGTGTCAAGCAATCTCAGGTATGCACAATAGCTGTTTGCTCACAAGAGGAAGATTATACCTGATTTTGGTTTGTTTTCTTTGTCTTTCCATAAAGTCGTATTCCAACTGAAATATGTATGCAGCTCTAAATATCTGTTCAAAATATCCTATTTAAAGTTATTCTCTAAAGCAGTGATCCCCAACCCCGGTCCGAGGACCGGTGCCAGTCCGTGAATCAGTCGGTACCGGGCCACGGCTCCTCCTCGTCCTCCTCCCCAGCTGCTGCCTCGGGGGTTGCCCTGCCACTCTGCTGCCGGCTCACCTTTGGTGCTCTCCAGCGGCTGCCATGGCTGGGGCTGCCCCTTGGCGCAGCACTGCGCAGCTTCTGCTGGCAGCGCCCCCAGCGGGCAGCGGGAAGTCAGTGGCGCTGGTGGGAAAGCAAGTGGAGCAGGGGCTCAGGCAGCGGCAACGACGTACCTCGGCAAAAGTCTACCTCCCCCCCTCCCGCCGGGCCTCAGTAAAATTGTCAAGCGTTGACCGGTCCCCGGTGATAAAAAGGTTGGGGACAACTGCTCTAAAGTCTGCTCTTAAGAACCAAAGAGGGGTTCTCATTTATTGTGTGAGTGATAAATTGTTAAATAATCAAATAAGAAATTAAGACACAGATATACATAAATGAAAGCTTGCTACTAAATTATTTGTTAGCACCTACCTTTCTCCCCCAGGATGGACAGCAATTATTACACCTTAGCGGCTTGTTCCACAAAAAGCCCCCAAGACTCATCTAAAGGGGGCCATTGCCGCTGCGGGGGAGGAATGCGGACAGGGACCTGGCTGGTGGGAGAGAACTCCCAGCCCTGGCATTCTGGGGCAGTATGTGTGTTGGCATGACAACAGGGGGTGTGGGTGAGCTAGTTAAACGGATGGCCTGACATTGCTCAGCCTCTGTTTCCTCATCAGGGCGCCCAAAGTCGCAAAACTGACCCTCCCTCCCTATTTATGAATTGTTGGACTTTGTTAGATGTTGGATTGTATTATTGTTTAATTGTCACAGCCGGCAGAAGTGTAGCATGGGAAGGATTGCTTTTGGGGCGGCCAAACTTGCGCGCTGGCCTCCCCTAGATTTGGGGGGGGGCCTTAAGGGGCTGTGTGGATGCAGAGCCTGGTTGAAGGCTTGCATTTCCGGGAGGCAGAAGAACCCAACAGAGGCTGACGCCCGGAGGGGTCACTCCATGTTGCCTCCCTCCCTTTTTCAGCCTGCCATTATGTCCAGGATTCTGGGCTGGATGCCAGATTAGAAGTTCATACTCCTAACTACTACACCAAACTGGCTCTCAGTAGCAGAGGTTTTAATAAAACTCAAATGCAGTTCACATGAGAAAGAGAATATGGGAGCAACTCAGTGGTGAAGCGGACACTGCTGGCCACCTCAAGTTTGCTTAACTGAAAACTATAGTAAGTGTTTAAGTAGTTGCTGACCAGGCCAATTCAACTTTAAAATGGCCCATATCTGTCATCACCCAACTATTCTACCCATAAAGGGCTTTCATTTGAATGTTTCTCCCAATGCTTGAAACAAGACATCATAGTCTTACTTGCTACAAGATAAGAGGCATATACTATGTGAATGACATAGCTGCTGTACTTAAACATGGTTAATGAATATTCAGTTTCAAAATCTAGACCACACTTATTTGGATAGTTTGATTCTACACTTCTTTTTTAAAAAGAGGCACATGTAAGTTGTCACCTGAAGTCACTTACACGACATGAACTGCATTTTCCTTTAAAGTGTCTTTACTGTTTGATGTTACCATAAATGAAATACATTATGTACTTCAATGAGCTACTTGGTGAACAACAAACCAATATGTTTTATGTTTCTTTTGTATGTCCTGATACATTTCCCTGAAGTGACACCAGAAGCCATACAATTATGATTATCTGACTAGCTTCTACAATAAAAAGTGAACCTGAACTCAAACAGCGTGCGTATGTATTACATATGTTCTAGAGCAGTGGTCCCCAACCCCCAGGCCGCGGCCCGGTGGCAGGCCGTAAAGGCCTCGGCGCCAGGTGACGGCTCCCTCTTCCCGCCCCTAACTGCAGCGAGAAGCTCGCCAGGCCATGAGCAAATTGGCCGCAGAAGCAGCCGATTAGCTTGCAGCCCGGCAAGCTTCTTGTTTTGGGGGGGAGGGGGGAAGAGAAGCTTACTGGGTTGCAAGCTAATTGGCCGCTTTAGCGGCCGATTTGATTGTGGCCTGGAGGGGCAGGGAGAGGGAGCCACGGCTGCCGGCGCAAACGCGCATCCAGCGGGACCGCAAACGCACACGTGCAGTTTTGCAAACTACAGAGCCCCACCAGACGCAAATGCGCATGCACGGCATGTCTACGCATGCGAGCTTGCGCCAGGGCTGCCGCGCATGCGTGGGGCCCTGGGTCACCCTCTCCCCCCACCCCATCACAGCGGTCCGTGGCCGCAGAAAGGTTGCGGACCACTGTTCTAGAGGATGAGATTAAAGAGCCCTGGCACTGACCTGGTGGAATACTCTGCTGAGCGAGATCAGTTCCACAGGGCCTGTAAGACTCAGCTGTTCCACCAGGTCTATGGTTGAGGCTCAAAAAGGAAACGCCATCAATAACTGGCCTCCCTACACAAGCCAACAAGCATCTATATGCCATCCAGAAATTCTTAATAACAATGCATTATACCCCCCACTGGAGTGAGGGCGGTGAATTTTGATTAGTTTTAATGTGTGAAATTGATCGTTTTAAATGTTAATTTAGAATATTATGGTTGATTGATATATGTTATGAGTCACCCTGAGCCCTCGAGGAAAAGCAGCATATAAATGGAAAACAAATAAAGAATAAAAATTAAGCCCAAGGATTGTACAACATCAGTCTTATGTGGATGCACCTAGGAATAAGCCACAGTGAATGCACTATACACTGCATCAAGTGCAAGTTTTAAATGCTATGTAATGCATCTTGAGTTTCCTGGTAAACTGACACCGATAAAGGAAGCTCATAAACCCTACACTGTTAATTCAACAAAAAGAGTAATGTTAAAACTTATTAATGGTTTAATTTTATTATAAACTGCCCTGAGCCGCAAGGAAAGGTGGTATAGAAATGTGACAAAATAAATTTAAATAAAATAAATACATTAAGGCACTATGGATAAATATAAAAAAATGAAACTTGAGACTGAAAATATGGAAGCACAATCCAGAGGATTCGCTTTATTATAAGATAAGAAATTAAAGGTAAAGGTAAAGGTATCCCCTGTGCAAGCACCGAGTCATGTCTGACCCTTGGGGTAACGCCCTCCAGCGTTTTCATGGCAGACTCAATACAGGGTGGTTTGCCAGTGCCTTCCCCAGTCATTACCGTTTACCCCCCAGCAAGCTGGGTACTCATTTTACCAACCTCGGAAGGATGGAAGGCTGAGTCAACCTTGAGCCGGCTGCTGGGATTGAGCTCCCAGCCTCATGGGCAAAGCTTTCAGACGGCTGCCTTACCACTCTGCGCCACAAGAGGCTCTTTATAAGAAATTAGGAAGCAGCAAATGCATTAGCAAGTCTATCTCTTAATGTGCTATTTAGAAGTCATAAAAGCAATGTGTTAACTAGAGTATATATCAGGATATATAGGCAATAACAAAGTACAATTGAAGGGGTATCTGTTTCCCCTCCCACATTATTTCATCATTCCCTTCCTTGAAAGACCCCACAGCCTCTCCCTTTTACCTTTCCCACCCCCCAAGAGCCTATACTCATCTGCTCCCGTCTTCACCTTTTCTTGCATCCCTTCCCCATAGCAGTTTCATATATTTGAATGACTTCTGAGACAATTCTATTAATTATGCAGTAAATATACACTTGTAACGCAGTTTGTGCAAAGAATCCCACTGGAATTTTTTTCACTGAATCATTGTGACTTCCTTGTAATTTCCTCATCTATTACTGCTGAAGGTGCCATCAGCACTGTGTGAGCATCATAGGCACTGATGACAGCACAGATGAGAGCCCTGATGAGTTGACAAATCTCTCCCTCCCTTCCGCTATGTCATCTTAAGAAGTCTGAAAGGAAGCTTTGTTTACTTGCTTCATTCATAATCTGTTTTTCTCACAAAGACTCAAAGGCACATATAAAAAATTAAAAACCAACAGTACAATAAAAACCAGAAACACAACAAAATCTGTCTGGAAAATTTCAACAGCTATTAAAACATAGAAAAAACTTTTTTTTTAATTATTTATAAAAATGCCCTTTGAAACGGTTCCAATTTGAAAAAGGATAGGCATACAAGAGCCTTCTTGACCTCTTTAGGAAGTGGCCATAAATAACCAGGCCCACAATATGGAAAGTTTGCATACAGATACAGCTGTTAGTTTGACCTGTCTGTGGAATGGGACCTTCCAAAGGACTCAACTACTTGTTTTGTAAAAGAAACTGAGCAAGAACACTGTGTATACACTTTTAATGTGTGGAGATGGACACCTTGGTGAACAGTGACTACCCTATCTTTTTCTCTGAATCAATACCCTCAACATTTGAAAATGTTAAACATTTAGTTTTAACTATGCTCTTTTCATCTTAGGTGCTGTATTACATAGAATTCTCCACGTTTTTCAAAACAAACAACATTAAGGCAAACAGACAATACATCTGCAGGAGCATCTTCCCTGTTCACTATTCTGATATACTGCATTGCAAATGGGCTAATACTTTTAGCCCACTGGGCTAATGATTTTCTAAAATATGACTGGAAATGATGTTAAGAGTGGCATATATGACCTCTCTGCTGAGGATCAAAATTCAGTACAAGCTGCGTTTCTGTCAAAGGTCAGCACCACCAAAATTACTAGTTATTAGTATTCCTATCCAAATTTCCAAGGGCATCATATTACTAAATCTTAAACATGTATCTCTAATGATAACTTTAGTCATAATACTGAGGAAAGTGATGAAGGGTAAGAATAAACTTATCCTGGATTTTTGTTTAAATTGTAGAGCAATAACTGATTACTTCAGATTAGATTCAGGTGGATAGCTATATTAGTCTGAAGCAGTAGAACCAAGTTTGAGTCCAGTGGAACCTTTAAGTCCAACTAAGTTTTAGTAAAGGTATACACTTTTGTGTCCACACGCACCTCAGATACAAAACTTGCTTGGTCTTAAAGGTTCCACTAGACTCAAACATTGATTACTTAGTTATTAAGAACTGGTGTATTGTCAGTAAACGATATTATCAAACTTAGGATGCATTTTTCATTTAAGTATTTTATTACAAACCAACAATAGCCATGCTATTTGAAAAGTTCTCTTAAATCAACTCAGATTAAGGTGACCAGATTGTCCCACTTTTGGAGGGACATCTGGGGGCACGTGGCAAATTGTACTTATGTTGAAATTTAAAAATATATATATTACAATACTATTTTTGCATTCTATGAAAATATTTGTTGCTTCATATAGACCAAATTTTTAATCAAGAACCCCTTCCCCCGGTCAATGGTTTCCCGCTTTACCAATGTTAAAATATGGTCACCTTAATTCGGATTCAAATGTCACAGTACCTATGAACATAGAGAAGATAAGTTTTTGCAGCTATAGTTCAACGAAATATAAAATACTATCCATGTTTTACTTAGAATCAGTAACTAATATTTTACTGGAAAACAAGTATCAATCAGTTCAGCTGAAAAAGTTCAGGCATTATGCAAAATTGCACATTAAATTAAACTACGCTTAGTGAGATCAAAGGAATATGGCTAATTCCTCTCGCTTTAGTTAGACTGTGCCAAACCAGGATCTGAAATTTTAGTTTGGCTTATTAACCACAGTTAGTCTTAACCATGGTTTTACTAACAAACAAACATCTCTAGCTTGTTCCCTCAGTCTGTCCACTCTGCCAGTTGACACAGCAACTGGATCTCTGTGGAAGGGGGAGAGGAAACTGAAGTTGATGAAACCCGAATTTGTCAAGGCAAAACATTATTTGAATGCTCATCTGTGAGCTGAATTCAAGTTTCACAATCTATAAAAGATAAATAAACCGGTTTATTGTGAACTGAGTCAATGCCAAACTGTGGTTTATAAATAAGGTGACCAGATTGTCCCACTTTTGGAGGGACATCTGGGGCACCTGGCAAATTGTACTTATGTTGAAATTAAAAATATATATTACAATACTATTTTTGCGTTCTATGCATTCTATGAAAATTTTTGTTGTTCCATATAGGCCAAATTTTAAATCAAGAACTGCCCCCCCCCCCGGTCAATAGTGTCCCGCTTTGCCAATGTTAAAATCTGGTCAACTTATTTATAAACCAACTTCACATTCTAGGTTCAAGTGTATAAAGTATATATATATATATCACTTTTAAATAACATATTATACCTGCCATTCTCTCTTGCCCACTTTAATCAGTGGCCAGTTCACAGTTTTGCGTCCCCTCATGCTTTTGATGCATGATGTATTATGGAAGGAAACTAAATAATATGGGGGAAATAATCAGTTTAGCAAGACAGCCAATAAATACAATGCTGTATACAGTATCTTTTACTGGTCTGACGACGGACCAGGAAGTTTCATAAAACTTGAAAGTTTGCATACTCCTACACAAACTGAAGCTTGTTTTGTAAGGATATATCTGCTTTGCATTTTCTGCACTTTGGAACCAAGAGGACAGCCACTGTCTAGTCAGCTAGTAAAAGTAAAGGACACCTTTCAAGATGACAGAATGATACGCCTGTGCTGCATTACTTTGTGCTCCATTAAAGTGCAATGGCGAGGCATTTACTTGTGAAATTAAGAGGCCAACCTCAAGACCAAATGAATTGCCTAAACATTATTCTTCCTTATATGTGGCAAAGAAGAAAAGGGATTAGTATAGGATAGCAACCACAGTGATTCAGATCCTATCTTCCCTTCCCATCCCAGTGTGTTTTCTCCCTCTTGCTGAAAGGCGATTCAAAACAAACTATACCGAAGATTTAGAATGACATATTCGATACTTCAACACGCACACACACAACTATTCAGGAGTAGCCAAAACAACGTTTAGATTTAATCTTGATCTTCTGAAATTGGGGGGGGGGGGGCTGTTAAGAAGGAGGGCGTAACCCAATTAACGATCCAGACCCTTCCCAGTGCCCCTGAAGTGGAAAGAGCACCCAATCCACATACCGACTCTCTCCAGGTACTTAGGATTCGGGGTGACTGCACGCCCTGCGGCCCTGACACCAAATGCTCTCTCCCCCACCCCTCCCATCTCGCCCCTAGGTTTTTGGTTGCGAAGCTGGGGGGGGGTGGACAATGTGACCCCCCCCCCACACACACACACACACACAGAAACCCCGGTTTCTTAGAGGTTCAACGAGGCCGTGGAGGAAAGCCCGCTGGGCTAGGGCCCCCTTCCTCCAGCAGGCCGCAGTCCCGTCCCCCGCTCTCCCCAGGCCCCGGCCGTGCCACTGCCAGCAGCAGACGGGAACAAAAGGAGGGAGCGGGAGGCTGAGCGGAGGAGGGGAGCCCGAGGCCGCGGCAGGCCGAGCGGCAGGCTTGCCCACTGGAGGCCGCCGCTGCCTCCCTCGCTCCAGGCCCGACCGCCTCCCCGCGCTCCACCAGAGCCTGGATTGCCCTCCCCTCCCCTCCCGTCGCCGGGCTTTAGGAAGGGCCCAGGCGGCTGAGACCGGTCCGGCGTCGGACTTACCGCGCGCTGCTCCTGGCCGATGGCGGTGGCGGCAGTGGCCGTGCTGGTGCGCGGTCCAGGCCGGCCGGGCTCGAGCGCCGGCTCCGCCTCTGCCAGGCTCCCTTCTCGTCGGCCGTCCTCCTCCTCCCCCGCCGCCGCCGCCTCCTGGCGTTGCAGTTTCCTCCGCCTCTTTCGTCTTCACCCCCCGCCCCGTCTTCGCAGGGGCGCGAGGGGGGCAGCGAGGCCGCTCCCGCCGCCGTCAGCCCGCAGTGGCCGCCACCGCCTGAGGACGGCCGGAGCCCAAGTCGCCGCTTTCCGCGTCGGCCTCCCCGGCTTAATCGCTGGCCGCTGACTCGCTCCCCAGCGCGGGCTGCCCGGCCGCCCTCGGCGCAGTCTCGGCCCTTCCCTGCCTCCTTTTGTGCCTCGCGGGGCTTGTCCCCCGGAGTCGGTGGCCGGGGCCGGCGCGCTGGACGCCTACTTTCACTTCCCCCTGATCCTTGGCGGGAGACGCGCACCGAATGCCTTTCCCTCATGCGCGCGGCCCATGGGCATGGGGCGCAGGGGTATTCCTTCGTCCCTCCTCGGAAAGCGGGCGCTTCGTTCCAGCTGGGGGGGGGGGCAGACTGGGCAGGAAGGGACCGATGCCTGCTGATTAACAGCAAAATCGCCTAGACTTTAGCACGCCTGGGCGCCTATGGGCACAGGAACCGCCATGCATGTCTCCGGGATCTCCTCATAGGTCCCAGCCTTACTACGGTAGGAAGTCGCTTTACTTCGGAATCAAACTTGCGTAAGGCCGGCCTGCCAATCAGGCGCGTCACAAAAGGACTCGGCGCCTAGAAGCGAAGGCGCCCGAGCGAGGAGCGAGTCCGCAGTGGGAGGATAACCTTTCTGGGTCTGCCAGCTTTCGCAGTCAACATACGATAGGAGGGAAGGAGCGCAGAAGAGCGGGGAGTAAGGAACCCGCAGCCGAGCTGAGCAGCTCCTGGCGGGGAAGACGGACCAAGGCAGGGCACGTGGGGAAGCGGTTCTGCAAAGTGGCGTGGCGTGGCGTGGCGGGGGGACTGGGCCTGTGGTGCCAGACAGTAGAGGGAGTTCGAAGTGAAGCTGGAGGAGTGGGAAGGGGAATATGTAGATACAGTGTCTTTTTGGCCGGTGTGATGATGAGTCAGAACTTTTAAAGGGCCGGACAAAGAAAAAGAGCGACATCTCTGTAATTATCGAGATAAACTTTAGCAGTCAGCATGCCGGGAGGGGGAAGGGAGGAATCATGCTCACATACCCTGAAGTCTGTGTCTATACATATGAAATAGTTTAATCTCGTAAGATTTTAAAGTTGAGGATACAATACAGACCAGAGAATCTTGGGCATGGTTGCCAAACAGTTGAAAAACAGGGTTTCCCCATCAGTCTCTAGTTTTGTGGTTTGCCATGTCTACTCCTTCATCAGTGACATTAGCTGTGGGTTGGGCAAATTCTTTCCTCCCAAGTTCCCCCCCCCCCTTTACAGCAGGCTGTAATTATCAACTGAAACTAGGAGCAGCAATTAAAGTAAGCTGTGCTGTGGAACAAGAGTTATGCTCATTTCATTACATCCTCTTAGCTAATGCAAAATCTGTGATACAAAATTGCTTTACACTTCTGCATTTTGACACAATTACATGACCCCCAATGGGCATAATGACAAAGAAGTGTTGGTTTTATACCCAGCTTGAAGTAGTGGTTAGGAGAGTGGACTTCTAATCCGGTGAGCTAGGTTTGATTCCCTGCTCCCTCACATGCAGCCAGCTGGGTGACCTTGGGTTTGCAATAACACTGATAAAGCTGTTCTGACTGAGCAGTGATATCAGGGCTCTCTCCGCTTCACCTACTTCACAGGGTATCTATTGCAGGGAGAGGAAAGGGGAGGCGATTGTAAGCCACTTTGAGACGCCTTCTGGTAGAGAAAAGTGGCATATAAGAACCAACTCTTCTTCAGTTTGGCATTTGAAGGTGATGTATTCCCATACTTCCAAGGTATAATTTAGCTTTCTGTCATGGGAGGAAAAATTGCTATATGTACATGCATCTGTTGGATCCTTGTTTTGATGGTAGTAGCCATGGTGAGCATTTGATTTTCATGCAGAAAGTCCAAGATTCAGTTTGTAGCAACTTCAGTATAATGGTGGTGGGTGATGCTAGTGACCTCTACTTCAGATCCTGACAAGGCCCTGCCAATCAGAGTAGATGACACTGATAATGGGAGATTAATGGACTCACTCAGCATTAGTGCAGTTACAGGACTGGGTTTTATATTGTTTTTGTTACCCTGCAAGACTGGATAGACTGTAGAGTGTTGTACAAAAGCTTCTTCCTTGTGGAAATTGTCAGACATTTTAATGTTAGAGGAAGGGGAATATTTATACTAGTATGGTATTCTGTTATCATGCTACTTGCTTCTAGCCATAGCCACTGGCCAAGCGAACTAAGCAGCTGCTTGGTGTACCACAATGAGATAACTGTAGAGACACACCATTAAAGCTTATTTGGTTGCTTGTCTGTGGCCATGTGGGACAAAACCTAATTACAGCAAAGGTCTGAAATGTGAAAGTGAGCACCTATACCCTTTGTGATTTTCAAAAATTTTGCTGCTGGTCCCCAGGTCCAAGGCTAGCTCTGAAGCACTTGCAGTGCTGCTTGGGTTCCCTGCCAGCAGCAGCAGTATGGGAGAAGGTCGTTATATGTCCTCCTAGATCCCAGCTGTTATCTACTGGGCCAGCCTGTACAGTTCTGCTAGCATTGCAAGACTTGACTTTCTCTTTTTATAGGAAATGTACCAGTTAGGGACAGAGAAAATTCTTGAGATTAATGCTCTGGCATCCACTGTACTTCCCTGCCATGTTTATGGAAAAGGTTCATGTAGTACTTTTGAAGTTATCAGTTTTAGCACACCACTTACTTTTTCTCATGGGAACAATTTACATGGAGTTGGATATAGCCAACATTTTCAGTGTCATCAAATTGTCCTCCTTACTACATCCTGCATCCCACACAGCTTATTGCCATGCAAGTCCCATGATCTGTACCATGGCCTTTTTGGATGGTCAAGGGGGACCCTTCATCCTCTTTTCATCAGTTGAATTAGTTAAGTGGATCCATCTCACAGTTTCAGCTGTTCTGCATTATTTCCTGCACACTTGGCTGCCTCATCATCAGTGCTCATCAAGCTTTATCTGTCTGGAAACACAGAAATCTATATCCTGCTCAATTTATCTTAGGAGTGGTCTCCCAGCTAGTTTCTTTTAATCCTCTGAGCGCACATTTTTAAATTACACACCTTTACTGTTCTCACTTTCCCCCCAACTTATAGCAACCTTGTAGAGTTTTCAAGGCAAGAGAGATATTCATGGGTGGTCTGCCATTGCTGTCTCTGCATAATAAGATGGGCATTTCTTATTGATCTCCCATTCTAATATTGTCCAGGATTGACCCAGCTTAGCTTCTAAAATCTGAAGACATCAGGCTAGCCTTTTCTCAACTAGAGTTTCATGAAACACTGGGGGTTCTTGACAACCCTCAAAGGGTTTCCTGAAATGGGTGGCAGTTGGTTAATTCTTTTAAAATGTGTTAAACACTTATCAGGTGATATGACCATATACTCCTGGCAAATATATGGGGAAGAAATGCAGGTAGTGACAGATTTCATTTTCCTGGGTTCCAAGATCACTGCAGATGGGGACTGCAGCAAAAAAATTAAAAGACGTTCCTGGGAAGGAAAGCTATGGCAAACCTAGACAGCATCCTAAAAAGCAGAGACATCACCCTGCCAACTAATGTACGTCTACTCAAGGCTATGGTCTTCCCAGTTGCAATGTATAGCTGTGAAAGTTGGACCATAAGGAAGGCCGAGCGTCAAAGAATTGAGGCTTTTGAACTCCGGTGCTGGAGAAGACTCTTGCGAGTCCCTTGGATTGCAAGGCGAACAAACCAATCAGTCCTAGAGGAGATCAGCCCAGACTGCTCTTTAGAAGGCCAGATCCTGAAGATGAAACTCAAATACTTTGGCCACTTAATGAGAAGGAAGGACTCCCTGGGGAAGAGCCGAATGCTGGGAGCGATTGAGGGCAAAAGAAGAAGGGGACAACAGAGAATGAGGTGGCTGGATGGAGTCACTGAAGCAGTTGGTGCAAACTTAAATGGACTTCAAGGAATGGTAGAGGACAGGAAGGCCTGGAGGATCATTGTCCATGGGGTCACGGTGGATCGGACACAACTTCGCACCTAACAACAAAAACAACCATATACAATGACCATATACAATCATGTTGACAAGCTCCCCCCTCCCAAAATGGCCATTGATGGTCCTGGAGTGGGTGTGGAGGGGCCCTGGGTGGGCATGTACACAGCTATGATTCTTGACAGATTGCACCACTTTTGGGGGTTCTTGAAGCCTGAAGGATGTTTCAGGGAGTTCTCAATGGTAGAAAAGCTAGCCTGATAATGCAAAACTTTATCCTTCGGTCTAGCTCAATGGATCCATTGAATTTAACAGTGCTAAACCACCCAAAGTTTACTCATCTACAAATATTTAACAAATGAGACATCTCTAGCCTTGACCTGATAGCCCAGGATAGGCCTTTTTTGTCAGATCTTGGAAGCTAAGCTGGGTAGGCCCAGGTCAATATTTGGATGGGAAAACTCCAAGGAATACCAGGGCTTTGACACGTAGGCAGGTAATGCCAAATCATCTCTAAACCTCCTGCCTTGAAATCTCCTGGGAGTTGGCACATTAGCTGTGATTTGATGACATTTTCTGTCACAAACAGCCCCTCAAAAACCCAATAGAGGGGCTCAGGTTGGGGGTCTAGAATCAGAAGAAATCCCTGCTCCACTTTTTAAAATATTTTAGTGTCCATGCTTCATAGTCTACTTCCTTTATCAACCAAAGCTGCTGCAAAAACATTACATCTGGATAGATACATTCTAAAAGGTCTCTCCACTCTAGTTTTACGCAATTGATTGGAGGAGTGAGGAGAAGGTTACAACAGCTCATTAGTATGTGTTGCTGCGCTCTCTCCCCCTGTCCCTGCGGCATTGCCATTTAGAAGAGACACACGGAGAGCCATAATGCATGTAATGCATGCTGTTCTGTTCCCTCCCCTGCTCTCAAAAAGTAGGCTGGTGTCATAGATCAGTATAATCAACGATTATTTGTTCCATATAAAATTGAGATGATGCCTATTTCTTATGTTTGGATACTGTCAGGGTTATTGTTTTGAGAAAATTGGCCAGGAAGGCTGTAGTCTTATTTCCAATGGAAGTTGATGAAAAAAGTGAATCCTACTGGCTTTAGCGAATAAGTAAACACAACCAGGTGAGTTACTGCAAGTCACCATGTTCAGTGAGAATGTTACCACTGTCGTACATGTCAAGGATACAAATTCAACACAGTCTGCATTTTTCAGCCACTTTTACTGGCATTTCAGATCTCTGATTTCCCTTATGCTACATTGATCAAATAGTAATTTCCCTCAATTTTGCATTAAATGCTCTGGATACTATGAGTGCACACTTTCCATTTTCCCTTCCCAATGATTTCTAGGCCACTGATAACAATACGTTTAGAACAACAAGAATAAAGTAATAGCTGTATCGTGATGAGAAGTGCGGGATGCCTAATGTGCCAACGAAATACGTAAGAGCAAATATAATTAAACAGTTCTTTCATTTGATTCAGTTGTATGGCATCCCTTTTCCCAGAAGGGCAACGTTAGTAGTTGGTAACACCCACTCTTTCTCAGGCAACTTCAGCTTTGAATAACTAATTCAAGAACTGATGGTGATATTAACAAACATGGAAAGAGAGCCTCATGGAGGGTATTCTTTCATAGAGAAGAAATGGGTGTAATAAACAAAATATGTATATACTGTACCTGCAAATTTGCAAAGAATTCAGTCATCTTTATTACAGCCCACATTCAGAAATAGAGTAAAACAGATTTTTACAAAGAATTGTTTGTGGATGTACACTGTCACAGAAATATATGACATTGTCAGTCAAAATTAGAAATGCAAAATGTATGAAAAATGTCCAGTCATGCAGGGAGGATCTTTTATTTTTCCTGGAAAACTGACGCTTGGATCAACCGAATATATGCAATACTTCTAAAAATATATAAATTTACTTCATGAACCACAACAAAAAAGCACAATATATGTTAATTATCACTTAAATACTCTGGTCCGTTTATGGTGTGTAGATTGAAATAATAATTACACACCTTTGCTTTTTAATTCAAATGTAATGTTATCATATTTTGTAATCAGTATACTGACTGAATAATTTTAGTACATTTATAATCCACCTTAATCCCAATGAGAAAGGCAAACTGTATGTAAGTTCAGCATTAAAGATGGAACAGGAAACTGTTGCATCGTCAGATACTTGAACATATGTTCATTTTTTGGCATATGGAAAGGGGGAAGAGTTAAAAATCAACAAAGGATTTTTTTAACGGACTTAGAAGGACCTGCTATCTATGTATTTAGTATTATCTGCCTGTTACCAGCAGTCATAGTGAGGGTAGAAGTAATATTGGTGTACCCCAAGCAGGGAAAGGATGAACATGCTTTACTGAGGTACAACTTCTACCCTGGTATGATGGCTTGCTCTACATATCAAAACCATGGTCTATGAAATTATTATTCCATAGTTATAAAATGAAAAAGGCAATCCAAGAGATCTGCCAAGCAATCGCTGACAAAACTGGAGTGCTTTATTCCTACTGGTGGAATGTCCATCATTCAGGGCCAATTGTGGCTCTTGCTCTGGGCTTCCATCACAGCAGGCTGTGATGGAAGCCCAGCAACTGATTGAAGCGAGGAATGCATTTCTCTGTCCATCTCTCTCTCTCACTTTGACCATTTCTGTAGTTATTATGTGCTGGCTCATTCTTGCTGCATTGTGCCTGATTTTGTGTCTGGCATTCTACATTTGTGGTTTTCTTTGGTACTGTCTGGTAGTCCGTTTTTGGCTTGCATTCTGCACTTCCATTGAGAGAATCAGTTTCCTAGCTCCCACCTCGCCTCCTTTCCCCTAAAAACAAACAAACAAAAAAAAAACATGTGCAACATCATCCTCCTCCTTGCTGTCCTCATACATGAGCTCATACATGTCTCTTTCTACACACCCTCCTTCTCTTAACAAAACTACCACAAGTTCCTCTTCTAGAGCCGTGTACATCTTTTCCTGCCAAGAGACAGAGAGAGATCCTCCCCACCTTTTCTAGGACGTGAGGCAGATCACCAACAAGGGGGGGGGGGATGACAAGGTGGGAGACCAGTCTCAGCTTTGGTCATATAGGTTATTTTATGGGTGGTTTTAAAGTTACTGATTTTATTGTATCTTTTAAAATTCTTTTTAAAATGAGAGCTGCCATGAGCAGGCAACCCCGGGAGTGGTGGCACAGAAGTCTAAATAAATGAATGATTCTGAGCAGCATGGGGAGACTAGGCCGCTAAGCTTATGGCTGTTAAAGGCCCCAGAGCCACCCAGGCCAGAGTTGCCAACACCAAACAGGGAGATTCCAGGTGATGTGGGAGTGAATCCTCAAAAGGGTACAATGTTCCAGAGTCCTCCCTTCAAAACAGTCATTTTCTCCAGAGGAATTGACCTCTGTTTCTTGGCGATGAGCTGTAATTCTGGGGGATTCCCAGGTCTCACATGAAGGCTGGAATTCCTACACAGTGGGGTACATTGCCACAGAGTCCCCCTTCCAAAGCAGCCATTTTTGCCTGGCAAGCTGATATTTATAGCCTGGAAACGAGTTGTAATTCTGGGAGATCACCAGGTCCCACCTGGAGATTGGCAACCGCAGGTTTGGAAATATTCCTTGAGATTTGGAGGTGGAGTCTTAAAAGGATAAAAAGCCTCAAAGTCTAACCTCTGCAGCAGTCATTTTTGCCTGGGAAGCTGATCTTTATAGTCTGGAATTGAACAGCGATGGCAGTGATGAAGGGTGGCCTGAAGGTCAAGCTGGAGTCAAAGTGGCATGGCTGTGTCCCAACTGGGCAATAGGCAACCCTTCACACCAACCACTACCTGGAGCCCACTGTATTTTGCACTGAACAGGCTTTAATGCTTGTGAAATTATAGGTACAGGATGGGCCCAGAGTAATTATGCTTGTGTCCTCCATATCAGAGGAAATCGTTCATTTTTCAAACTGCTTCCAACTCTCTGAAAAAGAATCAAGCTCTGCCTTCAGCCTATGACAGACTACCAGTAAGTCCACATACTGTAAGTCATTATATAATAACTAAGCTTACCAACCTCCAGGTGGAGCTTCAAGGTCTCCCACTATTATAATTGATCCCCCGACCACATTGTCCAGTTCCCTGGAAAAAATGGCTGCTTTGGAAGGTAACATTATATTATACCCATATATGTGGGACAAATGAGAGCAGTGAAATGAAGAATAAGTGAACATAAATCCAGAGAGGGCATTGATTTCACATTTCAAACAAAAAGGACACTTGGCAGAGGAAATTAAATATTTCATTATTGAATTGTTATAGCAACTTGGGTTCAAACATACAGATGTGAATAAACTGCTGTTACAAAATGAAGTTCAATTAATATTTGCAATAAAATCTTGGACACCATTTTGGCTTAATGCCTGTATTGACTATGCATGTTACTTATATGAATTTTTTTAGGAGTGTTCATGCTAAATGTTTCTATATTAATGGTAATTTTACTTACTGTATCAGTTAGAGTAGAAAGCTTTTATATAGCATCTTCAAAGACTGCTACAGACAGCAGAATGTGTGAGAATTAAAATTTTCTGCATTTCTGTAGTGATTTTTAAACATTTTTAGGTTGTAAGTACATGGAGGATGGAGATTTAAAATGAGTGATAGTCTTTTGTCCTTAAAAAAAATAGTTTCAGATCCTACAAAAAGCTTTAGAAATTGCTGATTTTCCCCTTAAGAACTTTTTCAACAGGTGCAGACTATCAAGGGCAATATCTAGTTTAGGTTACTTACCAGCTTCGGGCACTAATTTTTTGAAAAAAGTGTTTGAGGCTTTGTAATTTGGCAGTAAGTAATAGCTAGATGTCGTTCTGTTATATGTCACAGATCCTTAGGATACGGTAGTCAACCTGTGGTCCTCCAGATGTTCATGGACTACAATTCCCATGAGCCCCTGCCAGCATTTCATGGGAATTGTAGTCAATGAATTGTACTCCATGAACATCTGGAGGACCACAGGTTGACTACCCCTGCTTTAGGAAACTGAATTATTAGGTACTTTAATATTGTGATTGGGTAAATTCTGTTTTAATTGCAATGGTGTTTGTATGGTGATTGCATGATGTCTGTACTCATTGTGATTGATAGAATCTGAAGAAAAATGTCATCAGAAACAAGAATAATAATCAGGGTTACTTATTATTTCATAAAGAATCTGGAAATAAATAAAGAAGTAGTCACGGAGTCACGGAGCTTATTTTTGCCTCTATGGCATTGTACTGCAGTCCCTCTACTCCTCATACCCTGCCTTCCCCAATCTCCACTCCCCAAATCTCCAGGTATTTCCCCAACAGAGCTGGCAGCCATAATAAAACTGATGTAAATTCTATCATTCCTTATCTGTGGCTTCATAGTAATTTAAAATAAAATTAAAACATGAAACTAAGATGTCATTTAAGCAACAAACATTGCAACACTGAACATATTACCATTTCCAGTTTCATTCAAAAGATTAATAGCTTTCAGATTTGATCTCTATGGTATTCAGATAAAGTTCACATTGGAACACTCCTTTTTAAGGCATTTTTGTTTCTTGATTTGGTGCATATTTCCAAATACAGACCCGTTTCCCTTATATCCTATGGAGATGGAGTAAGCAAGAGGCTCTGACCAGTTTATGTCTACAGATTTCAGGTATTAAGCAATATATAATAGTGCAAATAGTCTTACTTGGTTATTAGAAAATATTTGGAGGCAAAAAGGGAAGCTGTAACTGTTTCCTCAAAAGCCATGTGATTAAATCAGCCTTTAATCTTTGCTTTTCAGTATGATTTGGTAGGGGCTAAGCAACCAGAGCACAAAATTCATTCTTGATTATGCCATATGCCATCACTTCCTTGCTTCCTGCTTGTGTTATCCAGATGTTGTTTTTCTCCCATAAAGTGTCTAGATCTGTGGCTTGCTGAGGTGTGGAGACATCAATATGTGACTTTATATCGAGTTATTCAGAAAGAATATTTAAGATACAAGCATTCATACAAATTGCACAATGAAATTAATACATTCATTGGAATATTTGCTGTTGACATGCAAGTGATTCTTACAGGCTTTCCAAAGCTCTTAAAAAAATAACCCCATTTGCATTAGGAAATTTACTATTACATTACTTGCATGTATAGGTGTGAACAGAGGCAAAATATTGAGAAATACTGTTTTGAATTGCATAGTGTGGCATAATAACAGTGTTGCATGCAAATAGTTAACCTTCACAGAACACTCAAAATATGTTTCATTTAAATCACATTAGATTGGATTTAATTCATAGAGGAACCTGAGACGTGGCAGTCTAGCATGTAACTTTGCTCCATAGCCTCTCCCAAGGCTAAGTCTGCATTGTGTTTCTCAAGGAAAAAGTGTTTGAGGCATTTTCTTACAGAAGGGAGGAAAACCATATATGACAACAGAGAAACTATTGATCATAGGCATTATTATGATATTTGACCTGTCTCCTTGTCAAAGCCCTTATGCCCATAATCAGGTAAGAATGACTAGTCTTTTGGTAAGACTATTATGACTATAGCTACCTCCAATTTAAATTGGAACTGGAAATCTTTAGCATTATAGAGATGACTCGAGTTTTGCAATAGGCCTCCAGGTGGAACATGGTATCCACCGGAATTACAGGTTATCTACAGTTTCTCTGAAGATGGCTTTGGAGTGTGGACTCTGTGTTGTTGTACCCCACTGAGGTCCCTGTCCTCCCCCAAGCTTCATCCACAAATCCCAAAGAGTTTCCCAAGCTGGATCCGGCAATCCTACTTTGCACTGATGAGCAAATGTGAATTAATTTGATTCCTTTCTGATTTAGTAACAACTCAGTTTGTAATTGATCTCCCTCTTTCTTATTTTATTCATATTTATTTCAGAGCTCTAAGGGTGTGCAATGAATCTTGGTTTCACCCATACCTTTGTGCTCAAACACTTCTACAGATAGACTTCCATAAATGCTTATGAGAAAACCTGTTTTTTCAATATTTTCATGGTGGTCTTTTTAAAGCATTTAAGAAAATTCTAGGTCCTAGCAAAGAGATTATTTAGGATAAAAGAGAGAATAACAGCAAGGTCACTTTTTATCCTTTGCATGACATATTTGGAGAGCTTTTAATAGATTTCTTAACTTAATGAATCATGGAGTTGAAAGGTACCTCCAGGGTCATATATTCCAATCCCCTGCACAATGCAGGAACTCACAACTCCCTGCCCACACACAGTGACCCCATTTTCATGCCCAAGTGATCTCCCGCACCAAACATCTGCAGAATCCAGCCTGCTCTTGAGGAAATTCACAGTGGCGGTCGGCAATTTCCCTGGGTATGCAAGGAAAGGCCATAAGAGACAAACACTGGCACATCTCTTTCTGCTCACCCACTTACAATCTGTCTAAGTTCATAAAATCAGCATTTCTGTCAGATGACTAGCCTCTGCTTAAAAACTTTCAAAGAAGAACCTACCACCTCCTGAGGAAGCCTGTTCCAATGAGAAACTGCTCTGTCAGGAACTTCTTCCGGATGTTTATCTGAAAATTATTTTGAATTAATTACAACCCATTGGTTCTGGTCTGAATCTCTGGGGCAACAGAAAACAACTCTGCTCCATCTTCTCTATAACATACCTTCAAGTATTTGAAGATGGTTATCATATCCCCTCTTAGTCATCTTCTCTCCAGGCTAAACAGACCAAGCTCCCTCAATCTTTCCTCATACAGGGAGACATGCTAAAGTTTGAAGATACTACTCACATGTTTGTAGAAATTATACATGGGCCTATTTCACACATGATTGTTGTATATTATTATTATTAGATTTATTACCCGCTGCTATCAGCAATACCATCTCGCAGCAGGTTACATAGTAATAAAATCCCACATAAAATATATTATTAAACTCCACATTAAAATTATACATCCCGGCAGCAAAAAGTCTATCCTCCCACCCCTAGATCAACTAACTCCCTTTCATGGCATCATGGGGGTAATCTATGGGCGCTGACAATCCACTACCAGGTGATGTGGAGGGGCACATCTGATCTCCCATACCTGGAAGAAGAGCTCCGTCTTGTAGGCCCTGTGGGACACAGGAAGCTAATTTTTTTCTTATATGCTTACTATAATTTACTCCATATGTTTTACATTAATCATTACTGTGTTTAATTTAAAAGCCTTGCTGTCGAAGTATTGTATTAATGTTGGATCAAAGAAATTTCTCAGTAAGTTGAAATATTTGAAGAACCATCATTCTACAGTTCATTTTATTGAGATCCACTGGAAATGTGAGAATAACTTTTGGGAGGAAGCTAAGCATCAAATTGCCAACTTCTATCTGGAAGTATGGAAATGACTAGGCAGGCATCCTCAGTCTGACAATACCATGTTTTGCTATTCATGATAGGTAGCATAGTATTTATAAAAAATGGAGCTGAAAGAAACCATCCACTGCCTCTGATGGGCTCATGATTTATTGATGTTCAAGTCAACGTATAAAAACTGATTTTCAAAGCTTAAAGGGATTTTTGAAGAAATATGACTTTAACTGGAAGTGAAAAAATGAGCAAGGCCATTGAAAGCAATCTATAAAGGCACAATGTGCTAGTTCAGTTACAGCATCAGAAGAGTCGCGTGCCACTATTCTTGTTGCTATTTTCTATATACAATTTGTATAATTCAGTGGACCATGTTATGAATGAAATAAATTCAGTGAAACATATTACATCTAACAATCTGTTCTAGTGGTTTTGGCATGCAGAAAGACTCAGATGAATATTCTAAAGTCCTGTGGTAAGGAGTTATTTGGGATTGGGGGGGGGATTGTGTGTTTTCAGGAGGGTCCCCCCCCCCGTACTTCAGAAAGAGAGTTGTCATTATCCAGTAGAGGTTTTATGATGGTTGTTAATTTAGTCTGAGGAAGAGTGCTTGCACTCAAAAGCTCACACCTTGACTAAGGTGCTACTGGGCTCTATTTTTGTTGTGCTATTTCAGACCAGCACGACTACCCACTTGAATCCATCCTTCTGAGCTTTAGTCAGAACAGAGATGAACATCAGATGTGAATATACATGTGGAGTTGTCTGCAGCAGTGAACTACTGATTACCGCTTCATTTGTTATATTTCATGTGCAAATGGGTAAATGCAACAACTGCATGAAGCTACAAGCATATCTCACACACTAATAGAGAAGGGAAATTTAAATACCTGCTGTTGTAAGTACTTAATTCAAAGAATAGTCTTTTAAAAGACAAGCAAACAAACTAGCAAGAAGCAAGCAAGCTGATAAGTAAATAGGGTGTCTAGGTACAGACAACCAGACAAGCATGAATGTGTCACTGCAGTTCTAAGCAGTTCTGAGTTCACTGAAGTCAATTTAAGTCTTCATGTGAAACAGTCCGTGGAACAGCATCCTACTGTTTTCACTTGGAAAGATGGTAGTGGAATAAAGCTAGAGGTGAACTCATAGGGGCTAACATCATGGGACATGGGGCAGCTGAATAGCTTTCAAATTTTCTATAAGGTGCCTGCAGGGCCCATTTTACCACAAACATACAGTATGCTGTAACAAAATTTTGCTAGCTTTAAAATGTTACAGGACTCCTTTTTGTTGTTGTTGTTGTTGAAACAGAATAACAAGGGTGCTGATAAACATTATTAGCTTTACCAATATCCCAGATTAGGTATGCCCAAAGGGGACAAGTGATAATGATCAGATTTCTTTCTTTTATCAGTACACCTTACTGGATATGTCCTCAGAAAACTAAAGTCAAGACCCAAGACAGAAAATATTGCTATCTTGAATAGTACCCCATTGTCCTTCACCTGTGCTCTAGCCTGTTTCTCCTTGCTGATGACCCATTGCCAGAGGCAAAGAACTGCCACCGCTTGGATTTATCACATTAAGAAACACAAAAGTAATAGATTTTGGATTTCTGATAAGATGCTAGTAGATATATTTAATAACCTTAAAAATTCTTTATACAATGTTCAAGTTTCTCTTGTAAGGCCAGAACATGTTATGCCACTTGGCAACTTTTTTCTTCTTTATTTCAGCCTTGAGGGCTGTAGAAAACTAGATATTTTGCTGTACTACTGATAATTTGTTGCCTCGCTATAATTGAGTTTTTTGGGGGAAATCCTCAAATAAACAAAGAAATAAAGTACCAAGTGTTCTTGTTTCAAGAACCATTTAAACGTAGTCTCAGTTTATGTGTAGATCTTTTGTTTCTGGTTCTGGGAATGGCATATGGGCAATTTCTCTTTCCCTTAGAGGTCAGATTCCATTATATCTGACTGCCACATTACAAATTAACAAACAATGCCACTTGTGAGCATTCATTACTCTTCATTGTTGATCATGCAAAGGATTTGCAGTAATGCTATTTCAGCTTGCTGAGATGATGGTTGTTTTAGAACAAATGTCACAAGAGTGCAAAGAAACACAACGATATAATGTATGCAACATAGGATCCCATCATACATCAAAAATGTGTATAGAGAGTACCATAAGTGTTCTAAAGATACAGTTCTTGTATTGTTTGAAAACAGAGCTGATGTGCATTAAATTACATGGACAGGAATGAGCAAGAACTGGCTCATGAATGAAAGTTTGTGACAAATTTTGGCCAGTTCATGGATCACAAAGTTGTTATTATTATTATTATTATTATTATTATTATTATTATTATTATTATTATTATTAATTATTAATTATTATTAATTTGTTTTATATCCTCACTCAGCGTCTTGGGGAGAACAACAGCAGTTAAAAATTGATGGCAAAAATCCATGAACTAGCTGTTTGTGGAGGTTTATACCAGTTAATGAACAAATACATCTCCAGACAAGCTGCTCAATCTAAATGTTTATACAACTTCAAAGCAGCCTGGGGGCAGAACTTGAAGGATACATAGAGAAACATGTGGGGTAGGTCCCCTGCAATGTTAATGTTGCTAGCTTGCACAAAATCTGTTCTATACACTACTGAACGTGCCCAGGTCAAAATTATTGCGGACATTTTGATAGGTGCAGTTTCAGAAGTGTATAGAATGGATCCTAGCTAGAGACACCAAATCCACAGAGGACCTCCCCCAAATGCTTCTCTACATGCCCTCCAAGTTTTGGGTCTCTGGCTTGCACAGAAATTATTCTATATCCTCCTAAATTTCCATCTGTAAAATAAAGACACAATAAACTTGCAAGGATCTCTGGCTGATTCTCTTCTATCTGCCCAAGTTTTAGTGAGGATTAGATTTACAGGTCCACATTACAGCTTGCCTCAAGCTCTGGATGTGTAATATCAATTCACTGTGACAGCATTTCTGTATTAAATATTTATTATTGAGATTAATGCAATTATGCCCTTACTGCTGTGCTAAGCTTAAACATTGAGCTGGAAAGGGTTTTTTGAATACAAAAGAAGTAGTGCCTGTGAATGACTTAGAATCTTATTTTTTAAAGTGCCACGATACAGAGACGAAGGAGAGAGGGGAGGGAGGCAAAAAAGTTATCCACAGAGCACAATAGTCATCTAAGTGAAATTCACAGACTGAAAAATGTATATTACCAAAAAATGAGCTTATGCCTGAATAATCCTCCTAACCTTCCTCCTACAAAAGTATGTAGAAAAAGAAGAGCTCGGGTTTTGTAGTCCTCTTTTCCCTACCTGAAATCTTACAATCTTATTCCCTTCCTTTCTTCACAACAGATACCCTGTGAGGTAGGTGTGACTGAAAAGAGCTCTGAGATAATTGTGAATGGTCCAAGGTCACCCAGCTGGCTGTACATGGAGGAGCAGGGAATCAAACCCAACTCTCCACATTACAGGCCACCACTCTCAACCACTACACCAGGCTTATATGCAGTCCTGCATTTGATCAAAATGTTCAGTTTATGTCTTAAAAACAGCCAGCGTGCAGCAGTGCATTCAAAATGTCTTAAACCTCTTTTAAATTAGTAATGGAAGTACAGCTTGTCAGCATGGTACTAGAACACACACTGTTGACCACAAATAGTTAAGGCAGCACACACTATTGTACTATCATCAGAAATATCTTTAGTCTCCCTGGTTGACATTGCCTTTTACAGCAAGGCTCAAAAAATTTAGCAACCAGGCATAACCTAAAGGTTATAAAAGAATAAAAATGCGTGCAGTTCTGTGATTATCAAAGCAAGTACTGTGGTCCCATGGCTCCTGCATTTTCTTTTGGATTTGGCTTCCTATGTTATGGGTCTGCTTGAATCATCATCTGACTGGTTGCTGACAAACACTGCATTACTTTAAGGCTGCAGAGCAGTCAGCACCATGTGACTGTAATACTCTTCATAAAGCAGCTAT
Source organism: Paroedura picta (assembly GCF_049243985.1). Taxonomy (NCBI): domain Eukaryota; kingdom Metazoa; phylum Chordata; class Lepidosauria; order Squamata; family Gekkonidae; genus Paroedura; species Paroedura picta. Next base: position 54,692,348 of record NC_135377.1, on the reverse strand, counting down.
TCACTTTAATGACAAATACCTACAAAGGTACTTTTCAAGAAGAGTGCTTCAGTTTCAGCTGAACCTTCTGGGACAAATGACTATTGCTAGCTTACTCCAGACAGTTGGCTGTGTTTTATACACCAGGCAACAATTTTTATATTAACAAATATTCAGCCTCTGCTAATTATAAGCCATGCTAAGTGCAAATGTCATAGCTCAATAGCCACAGGAATCAAACCAGTGTCCTTGGAAAGGTGGAGTGTACTCTGATCAGTATTAAAGTACTGTACTAGTTTTCATAGTAAAGTATTTATGGATAAATTCATTCAATTTTGGGGCTACAAAACTGTCGCCTACATTTTAAGATGCTTCTCTGTTCACACAAATACAGGTACCATGAGAGGAGTTAATTGCTCTCAAGCATCCTCATCACGCTGATGGCTCCCCCAAGCACCCAATTTGTAGGTTTTGGGTTTCCAAATGCTTCTAGGTAATGGGAAAACAAAGGATGCTCTCACAACCTAGGAGGAACATAACAACTTGGGGAGGACAGAGACATGTGGTACCAAGGGCTAGATACAATGTCTTCCTGGGATGGACAGGGAAAGATGGTATGATCCACTGGGAGAGAACAGAGAAAGGTAATCAGTTCCCCAGACACAATGAGAATGAGGTCTATTTGGTTTGGATAACTATTCCATAGTGGTCATTTTGGCTACTGATATCTGGATGCTTGCAGCCTGGACAATAACTAAGGGAAAGCTTTTAGAACTGTGCAACCCAGGGGTAGTCAAACTGCAGCCCTCGAGATGTCCATGGACTACAATTCCCATTAGCCCCTGCCAGTGTTTGCTGGCAGGGGCTCATGGGAATTGTTGTCCATGGACATCTGGAGGGCTGCAGTTTGACTACCCCTGGTGTAACCTCTATGCTTGAAGAACAGGCTTAGAAATAACATCTGCTAAGGTACATATAGAGCTGAAAGACAGAGGATAGCATGCTTATACCATTTCTTAGTATTACCTGCTTAATTCATTGCTGTGCAGAATGTGTGTGTGAACTTTTCTTTTTCAATAAGTCTTTTTCTATTTTAAATACTGGTAGTTGTTCTCCATATCACATAGGCTATTCAAGCGTGCTATTTAAAACAGGGGCAGAGGAAGTTTGGTTGCTACATGGCTATATCCACAGGAGTGCACAAGTGTGATAAACTTTCCCTTCTACTATTTCTCCCACATCAACAATGTGAGACTCAAAGGCCATTTAAGTCTCATGTGTTAAAATATCTCAGTATATATTTAACAGAAAGCTGCTGTATTGGAGTCTACAAAGATTGTCAAATATAAAAACTCTGATTTTTATAAGCTTGTTTATTACTACAGCGTATGCTGAAAACTGCAGAAAATCTACTCATATTTGAAAGGAACAAGAATAAAGAACATGACAAATGTGTTAGCATTTTCTCAGAAGTCTGGTCATGTGACATTATATGAAACCACAGTGTTGTTCCACAGCCGCAACCACTTCCGGTGGATCAGCAGCAGATGCTTCTAGCAAGAACCAGATGTTTCAGTTTGCTACGACCGGCAATGTGGACCTTTTAGGCCTAACTGAGCAATTTACCCAACCAATGGAATTATTTTATCTCTTCATGTGATGAAAGGATGACATAACTAGCAGATACCAACAAAGGAATTAATATCCCTTCTAGTAGTACAATGTTGACAATCACCAAACTTTAGGACTATATTTTTTAGATTCTGTGTTAAGAAGAACAGTTGGGTTTTTTGTAACCCATTTTTTTAACTTTCTGAAGTGGTTTACAATCACCTACCCTTCCTCTCCCCATGACAGACACCCTGTGAAGTAGGTGAGGCTGACAGCTCTGAGAGAACTGTTACCCAAGTCATCTAGCTGGTTGCAGGTAGAAGAACAGGGAATCAAGCCTGATTTTCCATACTAGAGACTGCTGCTCTATACCAAACTGACTTTCTTTATAAAGCGGGGGGATTAGTAATTTCATTCACATAACATGTCTGCACTGATTTATATAATCTATGGAAAGGGTTTTTTCATGCAATAATCACAAGTAGAAAAACCTCTTCTGTAAACAAAAGATAAAAATAACATTTTTATCTTTTGTTTACAGAAGAGGTTTTTCTACTTGTGATTATTGCATCCATTTTGTGAGAGGTTAGTGGAAAAGGTACATCCATTTACGTCACTTGGATTAAACTCGGGTTCTCAAAAAACTGTAGTTGTTCTATTACTTATCTGTCACACAGCTCCTTTAGCCTTGTATTGCTGAGTATCAGCTAAGCTGTTCAGCTCTTCATACAGTGATGAGGTTCTGAGTGGGCAGAATTGTTCCTTAATCTACTGACATAATCCTTAAATTCTTGTCATTTGCTGCAGAGCAATTCACTCAGGTTTTGCAGCAACTGGTTTTCAAGGACAGTGAAGCTACAGTATAAAAGGACTGAGTATATACCATGACCCAATTCAAAGGGCAGTACTGCTTAATCAGACACGCCAATGATCAATAATCAGTGATAGAATACTTCCTGCTACACAGCCACTAAGAGATGTAGCATCTACTCCAGTCTTTAATAAAAGACAGATTTTGAGAAACTGAAAAAAGTTAATTAGAAAAAAAAATTAAATCAGTGAAACACAGAACATTAGTATGCTTTTCTGACAATTACACAAGAGTTACCAGTAAACCACATACAGATATAAATGTTCTTGTGGATACTGAAGATCCAAACAGAACTGAATAACAGACGAAGCAGTGATAACCTACACATGTTTGTGCAGGAGTAATTTTCATTATAGTTTGTGGTTAGAAACGCAACTTTAGAGAAGACATTAAGAAAACCTATAAAGAATGGAAATTAGACTTTATTGCTAAGGAAACCAACACAACAGAGATTAGAAGGCAGAGCAGAAAAGAGGCTGGTGTACTGCAGTTTTATAAAGACCCTAAAAGAAAATACCAAGAGACAAGTTAATAGTACAACAAGCAGGAAAAAGCTACTAGTATCAAGAAATGCCACTATATATAATAGACAGGGAGATTAAAAACTGTGGGCAAGATCTAATTTATGCTTAAACTAGAGGCAAAGCCCACTAGGACGCAAACCTGCATTGTTACTTTCCTGGGGCTGGCTACATGGCAAAAGCTCCAGTCCACCCTTGGACTCTTGAGGCCCCGCCTTCAAACCTCAAGGAACATTCCTGACTCAGAGGTCACCAACCTCCAGCTGCGGCCTGGAAATCTGGAATTGGACTATAGAGATCAGTTCCACAGAGAAAAATGGCTGTTTTGGAGGGGGGACTCTACAATGACAACTTATCTCCAGGCTCCTGGAGAAGAAAGGGCTTGCTTAGGAGGGGGGAATTCTGTGGCAGAGAGGTTGCAGGATGGGAGAAGATGGCATCTGGGGATATGCTGGAATTTCAGGTCATTTTCAGGCAACAGAGAACAGTCCCCCTGGAGAAAATCTGTGGCTTTGGATCTCATGGAGCTGCAGAGATACCAGGTATCAAGTAGGAAACAAAGAGAAATGCTGAGTGCTATTAACTGCTAACAACAATAAACATCAAATAATTCATAAATTTGTCAGTTTCTTCCTTTAATGAAAATATTTAATTGATGGCAAAATTTGCTTAAAGAACTGAACACCTTTCAGTCAGTAAGTTCTTCAGTTCAGCTGAATATCAGAGTAAATCAAAAACAGCTGTATGTTACAATCAAACAAAAAAACACTGACTGGCAAACAACTTACAGAGGGTGTCTCAATTATTGCCTCTATGCCAGCTTTTTTCAACTTTTTTTACCATTGAGAAATTCCTGAAATATTCTTCAGGCTTCGAAAAAGTCCAGAAGTGGGATCTCCGGGTCCCAGCTGGAGGCTAGCGTCCCTGCCATTGTTCAGAGATGCCAGCCTCCAGGTGGGACCTGGAGAATCCTCAGAATGAAAGCTCCTCTCCAGACTGCAGAGATCAGTTCCACTGGAGGAAAGAGCTGCTTGGGCAGGGGCGGGTGGGCGGGCTGTGTAGCATTCCCCACTATATACTCACACAGGCCCATTATGCACATGTAGGATAATGCACTTTTAGTGCGCTCGCAGCTGGATTTTCCTGGGCAGAACAGGATAATCTACTTCTAAAGTGCACTGGAAGTGCATGATCCAGCGTGTGCAGAATGGGCCACAGAGAACACAGAAGACAAAAGCATCCCTCTCTTCTCCAATTACAAACATTAAGAAGCACACAGTCACCTCTCCATGTAAGAAATACCTAAGTCTCTCCCTCCTTCAATTGCTCTGAGAAGTCATTAGCCAGAAGGTCCATATTTAAAGGAAAAGAATCCCATAATAGTCAATGAACAAGTAAAAAAAGGCTTAAAACCATCCTCCTGCAACAGCTTCTTCTACCTGTGCTATAGCTCCATCTCATTAAGGCAATGGTAATTTCTACAGCTTGGAGTAGTGGTTAAGAGCAGCGGCTTCTAACCATTGTTTCCCTGGGTACAACATAGTTGTCAAGACTGGTTCTTGTTAGAGCAGTTATACTACTGTAGTAAACTGTAGTAAATCAGAAACACATTTCATAACTATGCTGATCATCATTATCTAAATGTGCTACCTGTAGCATTTTACTAATGCAACTGGGTCATTAAAATAACTGTAAATTTAGCTAGAAAAAAGCAGTAATGATTTAAGCAGAGATGTAGATTTCATGTTTTAAAATCTAAAAGCAATGTGTCTTTCATCTGCAATAAGAGCAAAGAACATGATAACCACTCTCTATGTATATATGTGTATACTTTAGTTACAACTTTAATACTCCATGATGAAACAGAAGACAGCAATCTCTCAATCCTTCAAAGGCTCTTTTTGACTACCACTCCTCTGCCTGCTATGTGGCACATCTGGAGCCCTGCTCATGTCAAGGTAAAGATGAAATGATCAGAGGAAAAAAGCAGAAGTTGCCAATTTGAAAGGTATACTGTCAAACTGCACCTGGCAAACCTAGCTGAGTCCTGCTACCCTTCAATCAAAAAGGCTGACTGTGTTGTATTACCTCCTAATGAAGCTGAGGTTTGTTTCTCATAGACTTTAGAATTCAAGGAGATTCATTTAAATGATAACCTTACCATAAGGGGGAAAAACATGTTTCATTGTTATGCAGTAGCAGTGCAATTATTATTAATGCTTCAAACACATTTGGTTCTAGAATAACCCAGATCATGCTTTCTCAATGTTTTGCCTCAATGGAAATTTCAAGTAAATTGGGTTATTTTTAGGGATGAGCACAGAAATATTCTTTCATTACATTTTTGTTTGGATTCTTAAGTACTGTAGGCTGCTGACTGGTGCTTTTCACAAACATAAAGAGTAAGGAGCTCATTCTAGCAACAAACAAATCCTTCCACACCACAGAAAAGCTCTTCCATCAGCAGAACAATATCACTCATGTTCTGGATTGTTATTGTCTTCAATAGGAAACACCTTACTGCCATATAGGAATGAAATTCTTAAGGATTACAACCCTCACCAATTTGGTTAAGATAAATGAAACATTGGAAAAAAATGAGAAAGGTCCCTGTTTCACAAGCCATTCTGCCTTATACAGTGGGATCTCCCATCTTTTCCCCCTATCCCATCACTGGTATCCTGATGCAGGTAGAAGTGACTTCTACAGACACACACATCTTTCTTTAGGATTAATTTCCACATGTTTCTTCTAGCCCCATTTTACAACTTCCCAAGGAGCTGGCAGCCTCACTTGGAGAAAATTAAGTGCACTACTACACTACAAAATACAGTATATGAGGGATTTGTCTGTCCTCGTACTCATTTCACAAATGTGGAAATAAGCGTGCACACTCAGGTTTGTGCACACTCGGATTTACTCTTCTCTCAGCTGTTTGCGATTCTGGGAGGATAGAAGGTTAACAGATTCCACCTTGCATACTAAGTGAACTACCAATCGGAGGACAGGATGGTATAATAATAGAATACAGTAGGGCTGCCTTCTGACTTTCTGCCTGTTCTGAGTGGTATGGCTACCCTTCCTGCTTTATGGACAACTAGTAAATAAGCCCGCTGCAGGCTTAATGCAGCCGGCGCTAGCAGGGCTGGCGAGGCGCGCTGGGGCTGGGCGGCGCGGTCCAGTGGTGCGGCCTACCTTGTCCTGGCCGAGCTGTTCCGTGGGCGGGTGGGTCGTCGGCGAGGCGCTGGGGGGTGGTGCTGGAGGGTGGGAGGCCGGGCGGGGCAGGGGCTGGGGATGCAGGCACGGCAGTGAGTGGCAGCCGGTCGCATCGCGGGGTGCTCCCTGCGGTGTGGGCGAGGGCCAGGCTTGGCAGCGGCAGTGGCAGGGCAGCGGCAGCTGGCGGCGGCAGGGTAAGGCGCGAGACAGCGTCTGTCCGGGCCGCATGGCAGCGAGGGAATGGCGTCGGGCGGTGGCAGGTAGGTGAGCTGAAAGAGGGGTGGCCTCCCGATTAGTTAGTCCGTTGGCAAGGGACTAATTGCGAGCTGTGCTGCGCACGGCTCACAATTGGTCCCTTGGCACCGGACTGACACTCGGAGGGCCTGGGGAAGGGGCCTTTGGGCACCCTTCCTCATCACGGACAGGGCCCACCCTCAGGGCCCTTAACCGATTATTTAATCCGCTCTGCTAGGAGCGGGTTAAAGATGGGGAAGGGATTGGCAAGGATCAACTGACCAACTAAAGTTGATTGCAAATTTTGGCTGGTTCACGAAATAGTATTTGTGACCTGAAAAATTTGCATTAACTTTCATGCTTTTCACAAAAAACAGCTGAGTGATGAGGAGCTCCTTGCAGCTCAACTGTTTAGTTTAAATGGCTGGAAGCCATTTAAACCATGCTTTCTGCTTCTCACAAAAAGCTGTGGGGAGCAAGAAGTGGAGGTTTAAATGGCTTCAAGCCTAGGGCTGGATACCAAAGAAAGCCCCTTTAAACAGCTGAGCTGCAGGAGCAGGTTGCCTCCATGGCTCAACTGTTTCAAGCATGAACCTCATGCATCCAGTTCAGTTTGTATACAAATTGACTGGGCTCATGGTTCGCTCTTTTGTTGTTCACACCCAATCCGAATGGACAATGCACAAAATGCTTTTCTGAGGAATATGGCAATCTTATATGACAAATTTTAACCCAAGTCTCCGGATCACAGTCCAACACTTTAAACACAACACTAAGATAGCTTCTTGGCTTGGGATTGCGTTTTGTACACAAATGCTTACTTGAAACCTGAGTTTAGGGCTGTATATGGCATAGAATTGTTTAGTAGTTGCTCCTGCTTTCATCTTTCTCCACTCTGCAGGTCTTTCTACTGCTGTGCCCACCTTTTTCTTTCTGCACCCCCCACCCCCCACAGTTCTGGTCCATCTGTATTACCATGCCACCTTCTGTTACTCCTAATTTGTCTTTTACCACTTCAAAAAGTGTTTCAATTCTCCTTGTGTTTCAATTCTCTTTTGTTTCAAGAAGCAGGGGAAAAAATCACATAAGGCTTTCAGTCCTGCAGCAAACTGTATACTACAGCTCCAGTGGAAGTGGTTGGCATTGTTGCAGAGTCCTGTTTCATCATTTTCCATTGCATACAGCCATGGCAGCAGTTAGAGGGAAGTGTACATTATTTTGAAGTCTCACTATTAAACACCTGTTCAAAACACACTCAGGGGGTCACTGACACAATTGAAGGGCACACGTTTAAGGAGATGTATTTAGTACAAAACTTATTACCAGGAAAGTGTTTTTAGAATTAGAACTAAAATTCTCCCTGTTTTTCAGAGACAGGTGTGCCAATATGGGCTTAGGAAATGCCCACAGTGATCAATCATTTGGGCATACATCTCAACTATTTATTCTGTGGTCACATTCAACATTAGTTTATTGTGGATTCTTGTTAACAGAGGGGGGGAGTTCTCATAAGGGCCGCTGAGTCTTAAATAAAACCCTCTTAAGTCTTAGACATAAACAGTGTTGTTGGAAAATACTTAGCACTGAAGTACTTACACATAAACATAAAATAGCAAATTAATTTCTCCTTCTTTGGAAGTTTTAAGCAAAGGCTTAGATAGTCATTACAGAAATTTTGATTTTATGAACTTAGGCAGATTGTGAGTGGGTGGGCAGGAAGGGATGTGCCAGTATTTGTCTCTTGTGGCCGTCTTCTATTCTCAGGGAATTGCTGATTACCACTGTGAGATGGTAGGTGAATTCCCTCCAGGCCAGGCTGGATTCTGTAGATTTTGGGTGTGTGTAGCGGGATCACTTGGGCATGAAACTGGAGTCACCGTGGGTGGCCAGGTAGTTGTGAGTTCCTGCATTGTGCAGGCAGTTGGACTAGATGACCATGGAGATAGCTTCCAACTCTATAATTCTACGAACACTATGAAGTTGCATGTGACGGCAGTATTATGTACAGCCACAGCACATCCCAGTCTAGAGATGCCAGCCTCCGCTGGAATTACAGCTCATCTCCAGGCAACACATATCAGTCCCCCTGCAAACCATGGCTCCTGAGAAGGTGGGCTGTATGGCATTACACCCCTTGACGCCCCTCCCCTCCCTCTGCAAGGCTCCACCCCCAAAGTCTCCAGGTTGTTTTCCTCCCGGAGCTGGCAACCCTAATTTTCCGCTCATCCCCCTTCTAGCCCATTCAGCTCCAAGCCCAAGAGGTTCAAACTTCCCTGGCGTCTATCACCCTCGCAAGGAAAGGACCCAACAGGCCCAGGTCCGGAGAGCCCGTGGCCAACGAACTGACCCGTTCCCGAAACGACAAGACATCGCGAGACTGCAGGCGAATCCTGTTTCGATTTCCGATTCCCAGAAGCCTGTGCGCGTCATCGGAGCGGAGCGGCGAGAAAGAACTACGTCTCCCAACGGCCCTTGTCGCTCTCGCTCTCGCGGTATTTTCTCCCGCTCTACCGTAGCGGGCTGGCGGAGGCGGAACGGCGCGGCGGTTGAACTGGGTCGGGATGCGCGGCGATGGCCACCTCCGCGCAAGTGCCGCTCTCCTTGGCGCCGCTGATCCGGAAACTCCGTGAGTATTGGAGTCGCCGCCCTTCCCTCGACCCTGACCGGGCGGCTGCTTCGGGCTGCCCAGGTCCTTTGACCGTCAGGTGTGAACGGGCTGTTCCGTGCGCTTAGGAGGCGGAGATATTGTATTCGCCCTTGCCCTTCCCTCCTTGAGCCACTTATTAACGAGTTTAGGCAGCTGTCTGATAATAAGTCACTTTTGGGGTTTCATCTTGGGGGTGGAATTGCCCAAATCTACCCTAGTCTGGGTGAGTGATGGTTCCCGGTTGGCGTTTGGCGACCTCGGTTCGTTTTCTTTTAGTCTTGGTAGTTTGGTTTCTAAAACAGCTGCTGGGTGAATGAGGGGCGTGTCCTTTCCTAAAAGCTAGTGTATGTTGCTTTGTTAGTGCTGAGTTGGTAAACGGCGCGGTGTCAGGTTTGTTGGAGCTGATAATGGAGCTGATTCCCCAAGGATTATTCCGTGCGCCACTCCTACCCAAGCAATGAAAACTACAAACTCAGTGGTGGTTTGCAGAGAGTTTTTTTTGTCTTAAAATAAAAATCTTTCACCATATTTGCAAATGTTCGAATACAGCATACAAGGCTGTCGATTCATTACCCCCATCTGATTCCTGGAGAGATGGAATCCTCAAGTACTGCTTCTAATGCAATGCATCTCTGTTTCTTTCTGTGCCATAAGTCTGAACTGCTGTTTCTTCTCTTAGTCTTATGCCTGCCCCCTCCCTTCAGGTCTTTGCATTCCGGTGGGTAAATGTGGGAACAAAAATTATTTTTATTGATGATGAATCTGCAGGTATGAGGCTACTAGCGCCCTATCTGTCCCTGTATACTTAGCCACAGTGATTCATGTTACAGTCACCTCCAGGATTGACTTCTATAACTTGCTGCACACAGGCCTGCCCTTGTTCTGGAAATTGCAGCTGATGCAGAAAGCAGCAGCTAGGGCCATTACTGGAACACCTTGGAGGGCCCATAGCCACCCGGTGCTGACACCGCTGCATTGGTTGTCAATTGCATACCAGATCAAGTTCAAGGTTTTGATATTAACCTTTAAGTCTATCCATGATCTGGGTCCCACATTTCTCGGATACCATCTATCTCCGTAGGTCCCCCCTCCCCCCAAATAGGGCATTGCACACTGCGGGTGCAAATCTGTTGGTGATCCCTGGTCCACAAGAAGTACATCTGGCCTCAACCAGGGCCAGGGCCCTCTCAGTCCTGGCCCTAGCCTGGTTAAGCTCCCAGACCCCCGAGCCTTTGGGGAGGGTGGTATATAAATATGAATAAATAATTTAAAAAAAGAGCTAAGGGCCCTGACGGAGCTTTTGCAGTTCCTCAGGACCTAGAAGACAGAGCTCTTCCAAAAGATGTTGTGTTGAGTCTGGGGTAATTAAGATCAGGGGCCTCTCCTCAACTCAGCCAGGGCAGCAGGCTAGCCCCTCCAAAGAGTATCACAACCACCACATTTAGGCTTGAATAGGTGGTAGATTAAGTACATGTGTCCCTAAGATTTTTCTTTCAGTGCTGAATGTCCTGTGTTTATGAAACTTGCATAAACTATAAAGGTCAAGATACCCCTGTGCAAGCACTGAGTCATGTCTGACCCTTGGGGTGACGTCCTCTAGCGTTTTCATGGCAGACTCAATACAGGGTGGTTTGCCATTCCCATCCCCAGTCATTACCATTTACTCCCCCCATCAAGCTGGGTATGCATAAACTATAACATTCCTTTAAAATGTCTTGCTTTTCAAACAGGACATCATCTGGCTGAGATCCGAGAACGAGCTCTGAAGAATATTTTATGTAAATTAGATCATAATTTGATTACATATGTTGATTTGGTTCAAGAAAAGCTGCTATTTCTGAGTCTTCTGGAATGGTTCAACTTTCCTATAGTACCGATGAAGGAAGAGGTACTTAACTTAGTGAGCATCTTAGTAAAGGTATGGATATCTATGGTGGTACATTTCTTTTTACAGGGATTCATTAGGTATCGTTAAAGATGGAAAACATTATATCCTCTTAGCCTCTTTAAGATATAAACATATCTATTTTTCAACATGGTTCAACATATGGGTGGTATAGAGAGAAGGAGTATTTTTCTTTAAACTTGGGGGACCTCCCCAAAATTTGCCAAAAAATTAAAACATTAAGTGGAGGGGAATTACTCCTGCAGGCAACTTTCCTTTGCTGACCCTCATGAATCTCTTCCTTCTTGCATGTGGGAGATGATGGAAAAACGGGAAGCTTTTGCTTAAGCAGATAGGCAGAACTGGTACTGCAGAAAAAGTAGGTGGGTAGAAGTCCCCCTAGTGCATCCTGTAGTGCATCCTGTAGTGCTGCACAGAGAAGAATGGGCAGGAGGAATGGCAGGTGGGGAAAAAGGTGAGCAGAGTGTTGAACAGCAGACAATCGCAGTGGGGCTAGAGTCAGGAGTGAGATTTTCTATTCTTGCAAGTGTGCTATAGGAAAACTGAGGAAGGGCCACTGTCAGTGTTCCCCTCAGAGTGCTGGAGATGAGGACAGGCAGTTGGGGAGAGTGGATAGAACAATGGAGGGGGGGTCAGGTGGATAAAGTTATGAGATGGGAGGCATGGAAAATAGCACAGAGATACTTCCTTTCCTATCATTTTGCCTCTGAGCGGTGGAATGGTAGGCCAAGCCACCTATCAGCCTGACCATGGGCTGAACTGAGGGTAATTGAGGGGGTGAGATGGGACTGTAGGTCCCATGGGTAGATATCTTATGCACAACTTTGAACTTTGGCCAATATAGCTTGGAACCCAGACAGTGACATAACTGGAAGGTCATATTGCTTTTATCTCAGGGATGGGTCCCTGTGCATTTGCAAGATACTTAGTCTTCAAGTATATGAGGATAACTCCTACTCAGTTAAAACAACAACAACAATGAAACAACTTGTGAATGGAGTAGCAAATTACATTATTTATAATGATGAAAGGTTTTTTTTGTTCTTGTTCTAAAAACCTCTGATTTTTATTCTATTCCAATTTAGTACCCGTCTGCTGTGCAGCAGTTGGTTGAGATTGGGGCAGTGGAATTTTTCTCCCAGCTTCGTCAAACTGTGGACCCAACTCTGCAGGCTGTGATTGATGGGATTCTAGATGGATTGTTCCAGCTGCCTTCTAATATCTGTTCTGATTACCAGGCCATGGAGAATCAAGATCAGCTTTTGCGTCGCATGGCTACTCCTGGTAAGTCATTTCATAGGAAACCACATAGTTTAATCAAGCTAGATAGATGTGGCACTTTTAAAAACTGTTCATATTTTTAATATCTGAACAAGCATGGCCATAAGTTTTTTGCAGCTCACATTTCCTGACAAAATCAGACTCTTTGGTTGTATATTGTTTTAATCCTCTTACTCTCAAAATATTGATGAGGCCGTTTACAATCAACAGTTAAAACAATAGCAGTGATGAAAAAAAGCAGCATCAATATAAGTTCTCAGCATGGCCAAATATATGGATATTTAAATCTGAAGACTTGGGCCAGGGACAAACAAGATATATCATTCCTCAAACCTGAAAAAAAAAACACTTTTGCAGGAAGAATGAAATGTCTGCAGCTTTTAAGAGATGAATGCCCTCAGTAGCTGTTGCTGGTCAACAATACTCCCAGCCATTAAGCCTCAGCTCTCAATAAAAGGCAGGGAGAGAGGGCAGGTTCCTTTCCAGGGCTGTTTTTGAGGAAAGACCAGACCCACTTGCAAATACTAGGAAACTTTTTACTTCCCAACTTGCATGACTTATCCATGGCCATCAGCTTTCCACTACTCAACAGGAGCCACTTCATGGAAGCTATCAATTAAAAGGTTTTTGAGAGAGTAAGATAGAGAAGAGAATAATGTTTGCTTCTTTTTTGGCTCCATTGTGGACAGAAGCGTGGTGGAAATCAGCAGTCCCCAACCTTTTTATCACCGGGGACCGGTCAATGCTTGACAATTTTACTGAGGCCCCGGGGGGGGGGGGTAGCCTTTTGCCAAGGGACGTCGCCGCCGTCACCTGAGCCTCTGCTCCATTTTCTTTCCCGCCGGTGCCCCTGACTTCCCACCACCTGCTGGGGGGTGCTGCCAACAGCAGCTGCACAGTGCCATGCCGAGGGGGAGCCCCAGCCATGGCGGCCGCTGGAGAGCACCAAAGGTGAGCCCGCGGCAGAGTGGCAGGGCAGCCCCCGAGGCAGCAGCCGGGGAGGAGGACAAGGAGGAGCTGCGGCCCGGTACCAACTGATCTACGGACCGGTCCCGGTCTCTGGACCGGGGGTTGGGGACCACTGGTGTAAATGATAACTTTAGCTCAGCCTTTCTCAACTTTTTACCATTAAGAACCCCCTGAAACATTCTTCAGCCTTTCAGAAACCCCAGAAGTAGAGTGATTGTGCAGAATATGGTTGGGAAGCATAGTGGTATACACACCCATCCAGGGCCCCTTCACTTCCCACCCCCTCCAGGCCCATCACTGGCCATTGGGGGGACAGGACAACATGACCATATATGGTCATAATACCTGATAAATGTTTAAGAAATTTTAAAAATATGTAAAAATTAATTAACTCCCACCCCTTCAGGAAACTCTTTCAGCTGTTAAGAAACCCTAGGGTTTCACAAAACCCTGGTTGAGTAATCCTAATCTAGTTTAAGGTGGAAGGTAGTGGTGACTGGCCCACATGTGCAGTGGCACATTTCTGAGCCATAGTTTAACTGGGTGGAGACTGTCAAGGGAAGGAAGGAGGTAAAATTAGAGACAAGGGACTGAATAAAGATGGGTGAATGATGAGGGGAAAGGGGAGAAAGAAACAGAAAAGGACATTTAGTGATGGGTTGGAGGAAATAGCATGTGGGGGATTGCATATTCTGTGCAAGTCCTTGCAGACCCCCCACTTGTACAATATATTTTGACAAAAAATAAGGGAATAATCAGCCACAACTAATTGATCGTGTGGGGAGAAATAAAAGCTTAAATGCTGCAGGAGAGGGAGAAGTGTGTTCTCTAGAGCAGGGGTAGTCAACCTGTGGTCCTCCAGATGTTCATGGACCACAATTCCCATGAGCCCCTGCCAGCAAATGCCAGCAAATGGGAATTGTAGTCCATGAACATCTGGAGGACCACAGGTTGACTATCCCTGCTCTAGATGTACTAGTATAGCAGTAGTCTATGTTTGGCTGTTCAGCTAGCCACTCTGTGCCAAATAAGGGTGTGATGTGCTTACTCTCTCCTTTTAATGTTTTAGTATTTTCCCAAGAACCTCATGCTGGGTATTTTCACAAAGGAGGAAGTAATTTACAAGAAACACCTCCAAAACAGTGTTCTGGTAAGTAACAGTGATAACTGTTCTGTAATGTCTCTCACAGAATTTCCATTAATATATCATATTATTGAGGAAGTTTGAGAAGTTGCACATTTATTACTCATTGAAAATCTGTCTATTAAAATCATTTAAGACATTATTATATTGTTTTCAATAAGGATGGGCAATTCAGCTTGGATAAACCTAAACGTACTCAAATCAATGCAGAGTTGAGTACTTATCCAAGCCAACACATCTCATCAGTTTAAATGAGCTTAATCAGAGAAGCCTAAAGTGATTCATGCTTGATTGAGCTGATTTGGCTGATTGAGAAAGAGCCAACCAAACAGCTGATCTTTCTCCCTTTGAAGCTGCAGAGAGCCCCTCACGCTTCCTCCTTGACCCCCATGGAGCCAGGTGGAGACTGGGATGAGCATTGTGGAGCGCACATGTCAGCCCTGCGCACATCCTCCCCAACCTTGCTGGGGCCAGCTGCAGACTGTTTGTGCAGGGGGGCATGGAACTGACATGTCAGCCTTACGCCTGCCGTCCCTGACCAGCCTAGGGCTGCCTTTGTATATCCCAAGCCTGTCTGCTGCCCTTTATGCACAGCCTATAAACCCCAAGCCTGTGCTGTGTATGAAGGGCTGACTGGAAGCATTTAAAGGGTCCCAGGTCCCTTTAAATGCCTTCCGAACTGCCAAAGAGGCTTCGTACTGGGGATCAGTTGTTTTTTTAACTGTTTTTTTAACTGCTATAGCCCCCTGCACTGCCCATCAAACAGTTGATCCCCAGAGAGGCTTCTCTCTGCAACAGGATCAGCTGTCTCGCAGCTGATTCGTCCAAATCGGTATGAGTTTCCCAAATTGACCAAACTCAAATCAATGTACCAAATGATTTATTTGGTTGATTCAAGTTTCAATTAATCAAGTAAACTGAAATGTACTGACTTTTTCTCCATCCATAGTTGGAAATCTTTATGTCTAGCTAGAAAGAGAATTCTCCTTCAGTGGGGGTAGTCATCTAAGCTGTTAAGCTTAGGGGTGAAAGATGGGTGAAGGATGGTCAACTGAGAAAGAATAAGAGATGGAAGGGTAGGTTGAACAACTTTGTTAAGTAGGGGCATGAGGAACTGTAGTCAAAAGGGGCTAATAGAAGGTGTAAGAGATGAATGCTGAACACCAACAGTATGAAAACCCTAACCAATCAAAGAGTAGTATCTGTCAAATTAATCGTTGGAAGTATTGCTAATTCATAACAGGATTTAAATTAACATTTCTGATGTTGCTCATTTGGTGTTCTGGGCCACCTACTTGCACACGACAACATTTTTATTTTTCCCTAATTAAGTTCATATGTAAGCTTACTTGGAAATCAGTGTTATCATTAGAAATGATGTTAAATAATTTCAAATGTTTATGGAAGATTGAAATCTGATCATGAGTATATCTGTTGAAGAAGTAATCTCTGTTGAAAACACTGAATATTCATTAGCTTTATGTTGTCCATAATGATGCACATCAAAAGGTATTTTTCTTTTTCCAGTGAAACATGGTGTGAAGTGTTTGAAATTTTCTACGTTTCCTTGGATACTGCTGACCACAACAGATAGGCATGTCCTGTCATCAAGTGAAAGGTGCATAAAAACAAATGATATTTTAATTACAGCTGTGTTGACAGTATTTTGCTACAATATGAGCATTTCATTCAAATATTCCCTTTAGGAGGCTAAATTTTGTTGAGGGGCTTCTTGAAAGGTACAAAGGTGCACCCAGTTTTTTGTTCTGCATCATAGCTTTTCTAACATTCAGGGTTTTCTTCAGCTAAAACTGGGCTCCCTGCACTGTTCCAGTGTCAGAGGTAAATGTATGAATCTGTTCCTATCTCAGCTGTTTTAAAACTATGTTGACGTGACCACCGTACCCCTTTTTAAATTCAATATTCCCTACTGCAGCAGCTTCTACTATTTCCCATTTCTGGCTCATGGATTTCAGCAGTTCGGTTAACAGTGTCTGGGGAGAAAGTTCCTTTTGCTGACTAGTCCATGCCTGGGAAATTACACCTGTGTGTTTAATTGATCCTATGTCATTTATTTGTAGAAGTGTTCTGTAGAAATAAATGAGAGCTGTGCTTAAGTAAACTTCCTCAGGACTAGGAGTAAGCTTAGGAGAGTGCCATTGCTGATGTAAAACCCATCTTGGATTTAAAAGCAAATATTTGAGTGGTCATGTATAATGGTGGTTAACTAGAGATCAGGGGCCGTGCAGGGTCTAAAACAATTCTGCAGGTTGAGGCCAAGAAAATAACAACTAAAATACTGGCCTTCCTATCTGCGAATCCACTCACCCCATCCAGTCCACTAAACCCCTCAACATCGGTTAGCCCTACCCTATTAGGGTATACATTGAAATAAAATAGTTGTTTTTTAAATTGTTTTTAATAATTGATCTGTTAATATTTTATTATAAAAGTATTACTAGTTATTACTAGATTGTTTGAAATTTTTTGTAAGTTCCCTGAGCCTGATAGGGAAGAATAGGTAGGTTGCAGGCAAGAAGCATAAAGTTAGATCTCGCTGTATTTAAGACATCTAGAAAATTCTGTGATTCAGATCTTTCTGGAAAGCTTACATCACTGGAAACTAGTAACTGTTTATTATTAGGACCTTTTATTTATAGTCTGCCTTGCTTCTTGAGATTCAAAGTGGTTTACATACTGTAAGGTAATAGCAGTCCATACAAATAGATACCTAATGAGCATGTAATAGCACTAAGATTATTGAAATCGAAATAAACATAGCATCTTTGGCATGATAAGAAGTCTTGAGATAATAAAAATGGTAGAAAATCACTATAAAGCAGTGAAGAGATGACAAGGTAATACACGCAGCAGACTGACTAATTCCTCATGTACACAGTGATGTAATCCACATTAGACGAGAGAAAAGTAGTGTGTCAGAGACTGAAAGTTGGTAGTGGTTTGTATCCTCTTTGTTTATGCACCATCAGACCTCTGCTGACTGTCCACTGGTCTTCTGTAAAACATATTGGCTACTTTGACACTATTCTGAAAAATGCTCTTGGACTCTCCCCATTGCATTGCCTGAACTCTGCATACAGATAAAATTAAAAGAAACATACCACTGATGAGAATCTGTGTTTTTAGTTCACTGAGAAGCAGTAACCCCAGATTAATATGGAGCACATGTGAGCTTCTTCAAGATGTTATCATGCAAGACTTTCCTGCAGAGATTTTCCTTCAGCGACCAAAGATTGTTCAGGTTAGAATTGCTTTTCCATCCATGTGGAATTTAAATGAATTTCATGCAAATGCTTTTGGCTTTGTAAAATTTTCCCCGTGGGAGCATTTTTTACAATTTTTAGTAAACAAAAATCTTTGCCTGGGTAACTACAGCTCACCCAAAAGTAATTGTTTTGGTTAACTAGGTATCATATAGCACATTTCTGTGTTTGATCATTTTCAGTTTGGTTCCTTTATTTTGCTTTTTCTGTTATAGCCTAGTGTTTCTTTAAGGAGTTGTGTACTATCCTCATCGTGGCTTGTGAGGTAGGGTAGGAGCTTTACTGGTGTTTGGGGGAGGGATTATTTAAGACAAATGCAGATCAGAGACTCTGACTGGCTATCAGTATGGCTGAGCCTGAATAAAAGCCAATTTTTCTTTAGCTTTTATTTGGGTTTATTCAGCCAGGGTGGCAGAAGCTGAGAGCTCCAAACAAGGTCTGTTTTTTGCACACCTGTAATATGAACCCATATCTCCCATCCTAGTCAATTTCATGACATGGGTTTTTTATAGTATACATTAAGGTGTCTTATGAAGAATAATGCTCTCAAGTTTTCAGGCATGCAGAACATGGGGCCAGTTTCTCCTGTATCACAGTTTTAAAAGTACTGCAGGAGAAGCCAAGCCAGTCCCAGGGTTGGACTGTTAGCTTTTTTAATGGCATTTTTCTTCTTGAGTCTATTAAATAAAATTTGGCTTTCCAAAATTTCCATATCCAGATTTTTCAGAAATACCTTTTTTTCTCCCCCAGATCCAATGGATCTGGACCCAAAAATGTTGGTTAATTTTTCCACACCTTATGGTAACTCATATTTCCCATCTAAGTCAGATATGCTATTTCATGTCATTGACTTTTTATAGTGTGTTTGAAGGTATCTTATGCAGCCTAATGCTGTATAGGTTTTATGGCCAAAACAAGATTGATCAAGAATCCTATGCAATTACAGGGGCATGACCACATGCAGCAGAACTAGCAGGTGAATCCCGTATAGTAGCGGCTTCCTGGTTTTCTATTATGCACTTGCTTCTCAGGGTAGTTAATACAGTCATGACTTGGAAGTCAAATTGGAGTTTTGACACTTATGCTTCTGCATATGTGGCTTGGTAACATGCCGTTGCTGAGTGTCAGTCAAGCTGCTTTCTAGGAAGCCCTTGCCTTGGGAGAGTAGCAGAGAAAATGGGATGACTGGATTAATTTGTAACTTTGTTATATTTATGCTGTGAAAGCAACATTTGAAACAAACGGCTACAAGATAGAGTATAATTATTATTTAAATAAACTTGCATGGCAGTTGTTCACTCACGTACTACTCTAATTTAATGTATCCTGCAATCATATCAATTAAGTACAAATGCATTTGGGCTATCTACTTTAATTAGGCTTTTAAATTTTCTTTTAGAGTCTTTTCTCTCTGCTAACACTGGCTTTTGGAAGAGATGGACAGTATTCTTTGGCCTTACAGGCGGTCTCATGTCTGCAGCAGTTGTGTGTCTTCTTAAGGAACCGACTTAACTTCCATAGAGATCCAAGTTTTGTCTCAAGTGACATTGGTTTGTATAAAAATTAAATCAAGATAAACTGACCCTTTGTAATCAACTAATTGTTTGATTTTCCTTAATGAAGAAGCAGGTTTGTGCTGAATACAGATAAACATTGGGAGTTCCAAGAACACCTTTTTTATTATATCTACTATTTTATTATATTATATCTACATGGGATTTGGATAAGGGCTGCATAGGGGTGGGCATGGGAGATTAAGCATTTCACTCCCATGTAACCTAATTTTTTAAAAAATGGGCAAAAGATCTCATCACTTTTTCCTTTAAAAGGCTAAAACCAGCCCAGGGTGGGATCGGGCTTCCTTCAGCCAAACCATGTGGGGACGGTTGGATTTGACATTAAACAGTCAGCCCACGCGAACTTTTTCTGTTAAAGCTTCTGATATATAGAGGCTAGTCCCTTTGCTTCCTAGGAATTCTTCTGTATCTGGGCAAAGACTCGAAGGTAAAAAGTCTAGTGAAGAGGCTGTACTCATTGATATTGTTTGACCTCCACAGCAAATTACTGATTCTTTTTCAATAGAGCAAGATGTGTTCATCCTACTCAGTTTTTTGGTATTCTTTCACCAAGAGAGTTCCCCAGTTACTGCTCGTATTTGACTATTCCTCTGTATAGGTTTGTGCTGGTGTACCGTAATGCCCTGCCATTTAGAGCAACCTTTGTCAAATTTTTTACCGTTGAGAAATCCCTGAAACATTCTTCAAGTTTTGAGAAACCTCAGAAACGGTGATTGGGAAGTATAGCTGTGTACATGTCCAACCGGGGCCCCTCTGCTTCTCACCCTTTTCAGGTCCATCATTGGCCATTTTGGGAAGGGGAGGCAGGTTGATCTGATCATATATGGTCAGATCACCCAATAAACGCTTACATTAAAAAAATATATATAGAAAAAATATATAGAAAATGAATTAACACTCACTTGTGAAACCCTTCCAGGGCTATCAAGAAGCCCTGGTTAAGAAAGCCTGGTCTAGAGTTTTGCAATGGAGGTTCCTTACAATGCCATACTTTCATAGAACATGTGATTGTAGTGCAGGAAATGTAGACACCTGTGTAACTTGTCCTTGAAAGCAATCATTTTTCCCAGCCTTGAAATCTTTCAGTTCTTCCTTTGCTCCAAAATATAGATTGTATGGTTAAATTACCTCTTTTATTAGAATAATAACTACCTTTTATGAGCAAAATTTTAAACATCTTGTTAGGTTTTTGCAGGTGTTCAAATGTGGTCTAGCTTTTTCTGTATTTTTGGTAATCTGCTTAAAACTACTGTTGCTTTTTGACCCAGGGTTTTTACAGCAGGTAGAATGATCTCATTGTTTTCCCAGGTGTGGTTCCATTATGCAAATCTGCTGCTGGGTTCTTTTAAGTTATTTTTTCCCTATTCTGGGAGAATAAAAGGTGGTATATAAATGAAGCATATAAATATATTATTCTGGTGTGCTTTTATCTTTGATTATCTTTGATTTTATAGATGGATGATGGGGTTTGTAACTGAGGTATTTATTTTTTTCTGAGGTAACTGCTTAGAAGGGATTATTGCTGAACATGAGCATAAAATATTTAAATTATTACCATACTAATTGTTAAATTCTTGTGACAGAAGCTTGATTGATATTATACTGTTTATGTAAGGTATGGCTTCCCAGAATTCCTCCATGTCATACTCTCAAGAAGCCAGACAGTTCTCTCAGTCTCAGAATCCATCTCCTGGAAGCAGCAGTCCTCGGCCATCAGTGATAGGGCGGACGGGTCAGCGTCCCAGAGGGGATGGTCAAGACTGGGATGCAGCATCTTCCAGGTGAGGCAGTTGATATTAAGTATTTCTTATAGGGCGGGGAATTAATTTAATTTTGATCGTCTTTGGTACGGGGCATCTCCGTAATCCAGGCACAGATAGCATGCATCATCTGAGGCCACATTGGACATTACTTGCTCTGGCCTCAACCAAAGACCTGGTGGAAGAGATTTGTTTTACAGGCTTAGAAATCCCACAGTGCTTACACAATGCCCAGTGTTAATGTATATGACTCTCATGACTTTGTTGACCCCTTCTGCTACTACCACTGCTGTATTGTTGGAACCGAAATCTGAGTGGAATGGCCACATGATCTGCAGCCTTCTGTAGGTGGTTAAAGCAATACAAAATATCAAACATTGCAGCAGATTATGTGGAGATGCCTTGACTCATATATACATCAGATTGTGGTTGACAGTGAAACAGTTAGGAAGTAGATGGAAGCACATGTATGTTTCTGGTATCTTAATACAAATACATTATTTATTCATGTATGTATATATGTACGTATTTATTTATTGTTTGAATGTATTGACCACCACTCCCAGGCCAAGTCGGCTCATGGTGGTTTACAATAAAACCTGCAGTAAAACATGAATAAAATACAGTTATAAATCCCCTGGCAGCTTAACTCCCTCCCAGTCCACCAGTCCTGCATGGGCCAGAGTATCCCGCCCACTGCACACACTGCTTTGATGGTGGGGGGGGGGGGAGGACTCCTGCCTAGCTGTTTAGGGCATCCTGAGGAGGGGCCCAGTTACTTCCACAGCCTGGCCTCAACAAAATGACTGGTGGAAGAATTCCATCTTGCAGGCCCTGCAGAACTGTGACAGCTCCAACAGGGCTCTGAGCTCTTCTGGGAGCTCATTCCACCAGGTCGGGGCCAGGACACACCTCCCATGGGCCGGGGACCAAGAAGAAATTCAAACCTGCCAAGCAAGGAGCCCTGTGAGGGGCATAAAGAGACAGGTGGTTCCTCAGATATGCAGGGCCCAGACTGCAAATGGCCTTTTTGCTCATGAGATGAAGCAGTTCTGAATGTTATTGACTCTGACTCAGTATAAAGTAGTAAAAGTCTCATCTTGCTAAAGCAGTATCAAGTAGTGCTTATGCCCCCTTAGAGATCATGATAGAAGCCCCTTTTAGCTGAAGGTGAAGCCATTATTGCTATACCTTTGCTTAATTTTATCTGACAAATGAAATCCCATATGAAAAGAAGAGTTGTGGCTTTTTGCACAATTCATTTCTTGCATAAAGCCTTCATTGTGCTGTGGGAATTTTATGCTGTGACTCATTGTCGGGGAAGGGGGTTAAGAAAGGGGTGCTATGGTGGATATCTGACAAATCCCACCCTCCTACTCCCCAAGGAATTTGTCACACCATGTTTTTCAAATCATTTGAGTCACTGATATTGATGAGCAGTGGGATGCATTTCGTATTCTAATGTTGCAGTTGTTTCCCTTTTGTAGTGGAAGCAGTGGCCATGCAAATGTCAACTCCAGAGTGTATTCACCTTTAGATGTGGGCTATATGGACCTGCCAGAACTGGAGAATGAAAACTCTTTGGAATTACAATTTGAGCAGCTTAGTCTTCCTCAGTTCTCTGTGGCCGTCTTGGCACATGCTGTACCTCTTCTAAGAACAGGTAACTGAAAGACCAGCAATATTTTACCTCGCTTGAGGTAGTCTGGAAGTTCTGTGCCATTAGGAGACTTTTTTCTTTTCAAAAATTTTTGTAAAGTGTTAAAATTATCTAGAGATGCATGGAGTAGGGATAGGCAGTATGGGCAGATTTGGCTGCATTGAATGTTGGGAAGCTACAGGTCTGTCTTAGAGCCTGCTTTGTTAAGAACCAGCTTAGTAGTTAAGAGTGGCAAACTCTAATTTGGAGAACCCATTCCTCCACATGGAGCCAGTTGGGTGACCTTGGGCCAGTTATTATTATTATTATCATTATTATTATCTTTCGATTTATTGCCCGCCACTCCCTTACGGCTTGTGGCGGGTTACAACATTTTAAAACCCTCAATAAAATCCATTAAAATCCCTCAACAACAATTACAATATAACATTATCGGTTAGCAAGCTAACCTGGCAAGATAGGCTAATCAACCTCCCCCTCCTACTACAAGCAGGTAGAGAGGGGATACTGATGGTACTAATCCCCAATCTCAATCCCAGGTCCCGGGTCCCCGGGGGGGGGGCATAGATGTTAGCCTCGGCCTCAGTTACTGTTCTCTCAGCACCACTTACCTCTTAGGGTATCTGTTCTGGGGAGAAGAAGGGTAGGTGATTTGAGACTCTTTTGAGTAGTAAAAAGCAATGTATAAAAACAGCTCTTGTAATTAGAAGAAAAGAGACTGTCTGGAAATCCATTAACAACAACCCTGAAGGACGGGCAACAAAGAGCCAAGGTTACCTGGGTGTACGATTTATATACAATACATTGGAAATAAACAGCTGCCCCTCCTGTGAATTTTTGGCAGCAAACTTGTTGAATAGCCACAGACTTATGCAGCCACTGCTTTGAGCTGCCATCTTAAAGAGAATAGTTCTACTAGCTGCTATTGGTTTTTAATCTCGTAACAGATTCAAATGCCTTTTTTTTCAGTTAGCTGCCATGGCTAATAGGAGACATTTCCATTGTCAAGTCAAAATGGGGAGATAAGAGGCTTTTGATGGGTGGAGCCAAAGAAAGGTGCAGTTGCATAGAAAGATGCATGGATTATAATCAGCCTATGCCAGCTGTCAGCATGAAATATCTCTTGGTTGACTATAATATAGTGACATTAAATAGCTGCCATGGTGCCTGGAGTACTATCAGAGAGAGTAGAAAACTGAGCTGGAGGGATCCACTTAATACTTGGAATGGCTCTGAATCTGTCAGTCCATGACTTTTCAAAGCCTTCCCTTGGTCAAGAAAAATAATGTATAGTTCAAAGGTTTTCTAGATTGCCAAGGCTAAATGGGATTAGATGCTGAGCAACTCAGATAAAACACAAGAAAGTGATGTTTAGAACTTTTGAATGCTTTGTAGCAAGGAAATTAAGTTCTCTAACCTTCACATGTGAATTCTTAGGTAACAAGAGAATGATCATGCAAGTCCTTGAGTTGCTTGCTGAAGACCTGCTGCTTATTGTGGATGCTATATCAGAAAATGTTTGGGAGGAAAGCAGTCTCTTCGGACTAGAACTTGTGAGTGTTCTAAGTTAAAGATGTATAAAAGCTTCCTATTTGTTTTTTTTAAGGAATGATCTTTTAATTTCTAGCTAATATATGATCATGACGTTAGAATGGGAAATCTTGTTATTTCAGTGCATAAAATATTTGGTTATTGGGATTGCAGTCCTGAGGGGTGAAGTGGTTGCTATTTCAAAGTTATATCAAACTGCTAGAAGCTCTGCTGATGTTCTCCATCAGGCTGCTAGAAGCCCTGATGATTCTTTCTACAGGAATTTTGAACGGAGAGTCTCGTGTCAATGAATTTATCTATTTTGATCTTTTAGCACATAATTTGGAAGCATTTTATAATTTGTTTAATGTTTCTACTGTGAATTAAATGTGAAATATTTAGGGATTCCTCCTCTTGGATGTATACATTAACATGGCAATTTTCTCATTGCCTCGATTGTAGGGGTGGGAGTGGGTTGGTTTTTCATCCGACATCTTATGAGTTTTTAGAGTCTTTTAATGGGGAGTTTTAATGGTTTTTTAAAGTGTTGTTAACTACCACGAGCCTCAGGGAAGTGGCGGGATATTAAATAAATAAATAAATAAATAAATAAATAAATTAGGGGGCTTGCATGTATTAGCAAAGCTGAGAGAAATGCTGTAAAGCAGTGGTCCCCAACCTTTTTATCACCGAGGACCACTCAACGCTGGGGACCACTCACCGGGGACCACTCAATGCCTTTTACTGAGGCCCAGTGGGGGGCGGGGTAGTTTACTCCTCTACTCTCAACCACTGCCCTAGCGCTCTCTGATCGCTATGGTAATGTTTAAACATCACTTCAAAATAAGGTACAGACACGCCACAACAATGAACATAAGGAACATTTAATTTTCATGGAAATTTTAACTCATGACAATGACAAATCAATGGGAACCCTGAGCTTGTTTCTCTGCAACGAGACAGTCCCATCTGGGAGTGATGGGAGACAATGACACCCGAAGTGTGTTGTAAAGGGCCGGGGGGGGGGATGAACAGAAGGGCCAGGGGGGGGGAGAAGGCGTCCTTCGGGGCCCACCTCCAATTAGTCGAAGGACCACATGTGGTCCGTGGCCCACAGGTTGGGGATCGCTACTGTAAAGGGTCTATATTCCTAAGAGAGTCGCTCAAGTTAGACATCTCACAGTTGAGATATCAGACTTAAGAGGCATTCACATCCTTCAGGGATCAATGGCCACGTAAGGGGAAGAGAACACCATTTCAATGAAGATGGGGGTGGCGGGATACTTGAAGGATAGCTGCTGGGCAGCAGCTGTAGTGGAAGGTGATACTGGCAGAGGATTTTTCACAAGCAACGTCAGTGCCACACCAGTTAACCCCAGTTAGTACTTCACAGAAGAAGGCAATGGTCAGCCACTTCTGACCAATTCTTGCCTCAAAAGCTCTATGATGAGACAATCGAAAACAACAACAAAACAGTGCTGGAAGATGGAGCCCTCAGGTCAGGTGGCACTCAGGGAGCTACGGAGGAGGAACTGGGGACTAGTTCTACTCTTGATGATGCAACTGAATTAAAGCCAAAAGGATGTGCAGTTGTTGATGTGAATGGATTTAAAAGGAAAATCCAAAGCTGTTTTGACACACAGTAGAAACAAGGAATGTGAGAAGTCTGAATCAAGTTAATCTTGAAATCATAAAATGAGAAGGTGGAATGGTTAAAACATTGCAATGCTGAGAATGTGAACTAGAGTAGATCGCATTAGGACATTTCAGTCAGAAAACTGCAAGGTACTCTACTCATTGAATGACAAATAGGGAAGGAAAAGGAATTAATAGTGAGGAAAGATGTAGCATAGGCAGTTGGTGGGCTATAAGGCAAGGTCTGACTGAATAATATCAATCAGACTTCATGGAAAGCCTGCCAATTTAACCATAATTCAAGTTTACGCTCCAACTAAAGATGCTGATGAAGAACAATCTGAAAGCTTTCATGCAAATGTCCAGGAAGAAATTGATCACACATTTAAGCAAGATGTGCTAATAGTCACAGGTAACTGGAAAGCAAAACCAGGAAGCAAACCAATTGTTGGAAGATTTGGGCTAGCACAATATGAAGCATGAGAGCAATTTGTAGAATTTTGCAAGGACAATAATTTGTTCATTGCAAATGTTTCAGGCAACCAAATTAATGTTTTTAATACGAGGACAGCACTGAGCAGACAGTATAAAAATCAAGTAGATTACATGATTGGAAATAGAAGATGGAGAAGCTCTATTCTTTCTGCTAAAAAAGACCAGGAACAGATTATGGTACAGACCATGAAATGTTAATATTGAAAATTAGAAAAATGCTGAAGAAGGACACCAAAACATTGATAATAATGACAAAATACAGCTTAAGGAATGATCCTGAATAGTTTAAAGACTAAAGATCCGAATTACTATGTTCAAGTGAATATGAATCTTAAGAAATATGGGTTGAAACCTGATTTTATCACAAACGAATGCACAAAGTCTATTCATGTAACCAAAAGAAAAAACTTGGATGACTGATGATAGCTAAAGAAAAGAAACAAAGGATAGCTAAAGAAAAGAAACAAATTAAAAGGTTATAGAAACAAAATCAAAAGTCTAAATGCAGAGTTCCAGCAACTCACACACAGAGACAAAGAACTGTTATAATAGTGTAAAGAAAGAAATGACAGATATTCAAGTTGGATTAAAAAAAGGAAGAGGCACTGAGATCATAGGATACTGTCTCAATTTTGTATAACCATTATTGTTCTCTGTACAAATATCAGACATAGAAGTTAAAGTAGTTTTATTTTGGAATGTCCTTTGAACGTGTAGAACAGCCCCTCTCAACCTTTTTATTGCTGAAAAATCCCTGAAATATTTTTCAGGCTTTGAGGAATCCCTGAAGTGCTGTCAGCAGGCCACACCTACCTGCCCTACCCCCGGAAGTCACATGTTACCAGTAGTGACATCACCCAGACACTTCAAAATATGTGACATCACCAGGCCAGTCTCACAGCACAGGAAGTGGCAGCACAGAAATACTTTCAGATGATGTCTGAACAGAGCCATACCTGCATTCTGGATTGGCTACCAGTTTGCTCTTATTGACCAAAGGAAACTTGCAGTGGAAGCCTGCAAAAATGGCACTTGATCACCTCCACCCCCACACACCAGAAACAGGGCTGGAACAGAAGTGATGCCCCGTTCACCCTTCCCCCCACAGTTAAGCTAAAATGAGAGCACTTACCTTTCTTTACTCTAGTCACTACCATATGTGACAAGCCTTGGCCAGCAAGGGTTTATATGGCTGGGACTCCTTCCCCCCCCCCCATGCCTGTCATTGGTCATTTTGGGGGGGGGATAGACATGATCTTATATGGTCATATCATCCAATTTTTTTTTTAATTAATAATTTCCCACACAATTGGTTAAACCCTTCTCGGGCCATTGCAAAACTCTAGGGCAGGGGTAGTCAAACTGCGGCCCTCCAGATGTCCATGGACTACAATTCCCAGGAGCCCCTGCCAGTGTTCGCTGGCGGGGCTCCTGGGAATTGTAGTCCATGGACATCTGGAGGGCCACAGTTTGACTACCCCTGCTCTAGGGCTTCATCAAACCCTGGTTGAGAATGGCTCCTGTAGCGGGTAGCCTCTCTTGGGCATGTTTATCTTTTAAGGGTGGCATAATAACTCCTGGATGTATTCTTGGCTGTCTTAATTTTTGTTAAGAACACTAACTGGTCATTTCCTTTCTATTTGCAGAAAGAAAAGCTGCTTATAGTACTAGATTCATTGGGTGATACGATTTCTTACCACCAAAGTAATGTGGAATCAGGGGTAGCAGATCCTCAGATATTGCACCACAGAATGGCGTTCATTAGTGTTTCAATTTTCACCGTTCGACTGCTGCAAATGCTTCTTCCCGTAGAAAAGGTAAGAGGCCATTTTCCCTATTCAGCCCTGTGATCAAGTCTACTGTAAAAATAAGCCAAATATAATAACAGTAATTTGAAAAATTATCCTTTTGAACTTTGGGCAGGCGGCTTTGTATTTGGGATCTGTCAAACAGAGATGCAACCTCGTAAATCTTTTGAGTGTAGTATGTAATTTTAATTCTCAGAAAATATTTTAAATGTCAAAATCTTTCATTTTTGTTTTGTGCCCTTGTAACACCTTCGGAGTATTGGGTATGTGCATTTTGAGAACTATGCATTCAGAAATAGTAGATTAAAAAAATTGAGAAGTCTGTGAATGTATGGAATTAGTACATTGTGTTTTGAGTTCAGAGTCATCCCAGAGGCAGAAGCAAGTATTCTAAGCTGCAGAAGCAAGTATACTGAGGTGGGCATCAAAGGGCCCCATTTCATACATAGCTTTGTGAAGTGCATTTTTAAAATTTAATCTCTAATATTGGTATATGATTTGAAGTGTTCCATTTTGTTCAACAAGCAGAGAACAAAAGACCAGCTGAAGAAAGGCTGCTTTCTTTGTCTCCGTTTTGTTCAACCCATTGTCTCAGATTTTCCAGCTATGACTGTCTAAATCTCTGCTGTATTTTATTTTATTCTCTGTGTCAATTATGCATTACCATGATGCAGTTTTTATAACTCGGAATTGTATAATGCTTCTGCAATTTTATAAAAGGCTGGTAAATGTAGGCTTGATACCCTTGTCTGCCATCTGGTGGTTAAAGAAAAGAGCAATGTTTGATTTATGCTTCAATTAGGCTAGTACAGATTTAGGATTATTTCACATTGTATCTCTTCTGCATAGAAATAATGGTAAAATATTATGTGAAACAGTCTGTCCCTTGAGCCATGCTGTTATCTGTGGAAATAAAGGTTTGGGGTTTTTTTATATAGATTTCTAGCTGGTGTATCTACAACATTGGGTACAGAAAAGGCCTTTTTTTGGTGTGGAAAGCTTAGTAAATGGCATAATACCAGAGTCCTGCACCTGTTCATTTTATCTTTCTGAGAGTTGGGAATTAGAGTCTTTAGATATTAATGTGTAGGAGGGAAGTGAAACGGAGAATGCTGTTCCGTAATGATCGGCCCAGAATTTATGGGGTTTATCTTGAATTGTGCTCAGAGTTCAAAGATAGCATAACAGTATGTTGGTTGTGAACTAACACCTAAATTAGATGCACTGCCACAATTTTTGAACTCATTTCCCATTCTCTGTCTTGTAAAAAATCTGAATTACATAGTACAACAATGACAACCATGACCAGTTACTAGACATCTGATTGAATCAGTTATTTGTTCTGTATCCTATACACAAGTTTTCTCAGATCTGGAAATCAGTTTTCTTTGAAGGAATTGTTTATGTTTTAAAAGGCAGGCAAATTATCAAGTTAAAAATCATTAGCTTGTGTACCTCTTCTCCATTATTTTCTGCTTTCTTCCTTTAGGCCAGCAAAATTTTACCAGAAAGTTTACTGGGTGCTTTATTTGTCCTTTCTGTGGACATGCCTTTCTCTCTGGAATATCCAAGCATTCACGACTCAGTCACAGCCTATTTGGAGCAAATGAATTCTGAGAACTACAGTACCTATAAGCAAGCTTCAGAGCTTGCCTATTCAATTGAATGCACCTGTAACTTTATGCTGGATGTTGACAAAGAGGTAGGAAACATCTAAATCTGGTAACTGAGATGGTTTAGCGAATGCTTATAGGCATAAACATTGTTGTGTTGTATACCATTAGTATTGACCAGTGTATTAGTAAGATAATTTCTGTTTAAAATATTCTCTCTAGCCCCACCACAAAAACTACCTCAGTTCATCTAACACTCATCGTCAACTTTTTTTTTTGAAAGATCAAATGTTGTAATTCAACATGGTAAAAAAGAGAACTTCTGTGAGGCAATAGTATGAAAAGCTAACATAAATAGATGTTAAATACCTGAGCACATTTTTAATGTATCAAGTGACTTTAAGGTGACAGCTGTGTATGATTAAACATTATCATAGAATCATAGAGGTGGAAGGGGCCATACAGGCCATCTATGTGGATAATATTGATATTTATCCACCATATTATTAGCAGACTTTTTATGATCAATATTTTTGTGGCTGAAACATTATTCTTAGGTTATGAACTGTAAGTTGTATTACGCCTTCTATACCATGTATCTGTACTTGCTTGTTTAGGGAGAAAAGAATCTTTTTGATTTATTGGAGCTGGCAGAACAAGCCCTTAAAAGTCTTCCTTATCATCAGTACTTTCCCCTGCTCCAGAAATTTATAAAACTTTGCTCAGACATGTAAGTATGACATTTCCCCTCATTTCAGAGAATATATTCTTTTGCTTAGAATCCTGTGCCACTGCTCAAGATGGAGAAGAGGAGTTACTTTTTGTAGTCAAGATGTTCATTATACGTTTACCCAATTAAAAGTAATGTATGTATATGTCAACACTTTGTCAGGAACAGTCATGGGTGTTTTGTTATAGTGGACATGGTTTTACATAGCCGCATAAAGAAAACTCATGCCTCTACCTCTAGGAGCCGGAAAATTAAGCTTGAACATAAGAGGACAAATTGTCCAATGTACAAATTGGCTAAAGAGGCCAGAATATTTCAGCTCAGCCTTAGAGAAAAGATTCATGAGCTTAATGATAAATGGACTTGGAATTAAAGCCATAAGCAGCCATGCTAGTTACACCTAACACAATGAAAAAAAACAGGTAGCTAAATAAGTTATGGAAACACCTGAGCACTTGCTTTCCCAAGAAAATCTCTGTTAATGATTTGATCCTGTATTGAATTATTTCTGTTTGAAGATGGAAGTCTGCTCAAACTAGCCCATTCCTGCAAAATGAGAGCCAGAAGCTTCTCCTTCATCTGTTGTCCCATCCTGTGCTGAATGTAAGAAGTAAAGCCTATAGCTTCTGTTCTGAAATGGTAAAGGTTAGTATTCAAAGTGGCCTGTGATTTGTTCAGGACACTCCCTCCCTCGCAAAACAAACAAACAAATAAAACCAATGCATTAATTCTGTGTTCACTTGTGTTTCCATTTAATAATCTTACAAAAGAACACTTTGAGAAAAGCTGCCTTAGTAGTGTTGAGCTGGTATTCCATGATTTGCCACATGAAATTAGGCTTGTTAAATGTTAACGTTTCCTATGTATTTTTTAGCTATCAGTCAAGAGAGGATGTGTTTTACTGGGTAGGGTTCTTCTCTATCTTTCTACTGAATCATCTTGATTTGTAGTACCCCTTAGTCAATACTTTTCACTCATGGTAGAAAAATAAGACCAGCATGGAGAGCTTATGTAAACTAGTTTTTGAGTCAGATGAGGGTAACTAGGATTTGCATTCCTGCTCGGGTCCTGAAGCTTACTTGATGGCCTTGGGCCTGTCCACTTTCTCTCATACTTGCATACCTTATTGAGTGGAGGACCCTTTTCACGTATGAGCTCCTTGAAAGAAGTTGTGAGGTATTTGTAAATTAACACTTGTAAGTGAAATGCTTGACCTTGTGCTCCATCTATGGAATGTGAAGGCAGTACTGGTTACAAAACTGACTTGATAACCTAACTCTCTTTTCCCCCACCTCAGGAACACTTAGGCATTCATAATACTGCTAAACTCACTTCTTCAGTCTGCCATGAAGTACATTTCTTGCTTCATCCTAAAGTTCTCCATGAAATCTGTAGCTTTGGCCTTCAAGATTCTCAACATGAGGTACATATTTTTGTACGTTATAACTGAGTGGATCTATATGTTAAAAGGAATGGTTTTCTTCAGAGAAACAATTACTATAGGCAGTATTAGGAGAAGGCTGTCAAGGAAGAATTGTTATAGCATCTTAATGGAACTACAGTTTTACCAGCAGAGGGGAGTTGTGATACTTTTTGGCCTCAAGTATCATTCAGGAGACTTAAGATGGAAGAGATCTGACAAGGAGTTCATCCATAGCTTTTCTGTAGTCACTGCATTTGAGGGGTTTGGGAAGGGCAGTGAAGATGAAAAGACCCCCGATACATTCAAAGCAATATGTTGCCTTTTACCGTATTCGAGACTGTTGGTCTTTGAAAACAGTTGGTCTTTGAACACAGTAGCATGCTGTTTTTGACACACAAGAAAGCAGATTTCTTCATCTAAGGTTGTGTAGTTGGCAGAGGCTATATGGAGACTAGAGGAATTGGCAGTAATGATGGAAGGAGACTAGAAAGTTGCTCTTAACCGCTGAACAGTCTGCCTTGAAATGTTTGCTAGCCACATAATTTTTTTGCCTAAGCTGTGGAAAGGCAGTCAGGAAAGAAATGCTCACCACCACTTAAGCACTTCTTTCACTTTTTAGCCTTCAGCAGAAGTTCCTAAAAACATTTGAAACTTATTTGCAGTTTTGACTACTAGAGATCTCAAAGCTGAGATTTCTTAGGGGGCCAACTCTGTTCTCAGCAAGAAACCTGCAGCATGAAAACACAGAAATATGGCAGTTCTGCCGAAATGTATTCCTATAATGCTCTGTTGGGCTGTGGGGAGCAAACAAAGGCAGCTTTCTATAACTGCTCCTTTCCCCTCACCTTGCACACTGTGAATGTCTTGCCTAAATCTTTTCCGTAGGGGTGAGGGGTGGGGGCTAGGTTTATCCGTCCTTGTCACTGCCGTACCATGCGCAGTTCTTACATTCTAGTTGAAGATTATTTGTTGCACGCAGGCAGGAGGCTCATTATAGTATTTCACCACAGCCATTGTTTTCTTTTAAAGCACAAGAACTATTTGATGTGCAGTCCTGAGGCACAGCCTAATTTCTGTTTCTGACACCAACAAATTGGCTTGGCTGCTCTTTATTGTCCTCTCTTATCTTCTCTCGTTAAAGCAGGTATCCTCAGCTGCCACGTTTATGCTGATGTATCTTCTTCAGGGCCGATTGATGATGACACCAATGACCTGGAACAAGTTTATTGAAGCCCTCTATCCCGTTGTTCCAATTCTTCAGGTAATCTCAGGTTTTTGAAGCACAGTTTATCTTGAAGTACACTTAATTGCTTTGCCAATAGGAGCAGCCCTGGCATTCCACAGTGGAGGAAATATATATGAGCATGACAACCAAGCAAATAAGGGGGGAGGAGAGTAATCGATGCACCTGTTTGCAGGTGTTATGGGTGAGTACTGGAGAGATACATAGTATTAGGTTTTTTAAAATAAGGGTCCGAGATGGATGTTTCCCTAAACAATCTGTCATTCCCATTCTTCCTGATCTTCTAAATTCTTGACAATGATGAATCATGTGAGGAATCATTCTTGTGCCTCTTGAAATTCCTTGACAGTTGAAACAGCTTTGGGAGTCATCATAACAAATAAAATCATGTCCATGCTTCAGACAACATCTGATTGGCCCTGTGGGGGAGGATCCTCACCCCCAGCCACTCAGAGGAACTAGTGTGCCATCTGAAAGCACTGAGGGGGCACTCTCCCTCACTGAGGTCCAATCAGAGGCTCTACCTTACCCCCCCCCCCCCCCGCTGCAGTCAGTGTGCCTCCTAGGTGCTGCCATGAGCAGTGAATGCCAGCTCTCTGCTACGTCTCTGCTACGGGGCCTTACCATTCTCGCTGGCCTCAGTCCTCTGTGTGGAGCCAGGAGTACCAGTAGCCTCCACTGCAACCATCCACCATTCTTGCTGGTCTCCCTGCCTCCCCTCAGAGCAAGGAGCGCTGCCAGGCTGCACCATGAACGCCCACCACCAGAGCTGCTGTGGGGGGCTTGTCACCGGCTCCCAGGCTGGGTCTCAGCCTTGTGCCGGCTCTCAGCCTCATGTGATGAGAACTGGTGGGGGGGGGGGGGGCTGCTGCTAGTTCCTGGCCTACTTTTAAAGCAGGCTTCACCCGTAGTTGCTTAATAGTATACACATACGTTTCCCACCTATCTTATAGCTATGAGAATATCAACAGAGAGAGCTAATGTTGGTTCTGATGTTTCTATCTGTAACACGTTACTATACACAGGATATGTTTCCTGTTCTTCCCCAGTGGGCCTTGCACAATTATAATTCTATTGATCCAAAGCTTTTGCTACACTGTGTGGGTAGCCTGTGAAGTTGCTAGCTCAGTTTGGCCAGTCAGGAATTGTTTAATCAAGTTTTGGAAAGATAAACTTTGTAGTGAAAATTGCAAAAATTCTATGTGGCACTAATTTATAGTAGTGCCATATGAATAGATTGATTTGGCCTGTGATTTACTAGCAGGTATTCACTATGGTAGAAAGTCATATACTGTTATCTAGGGCAGTGGTCCCCAATCTTTTTCAGGCTGGGGAACGGCGGCAGCAGGGAGGGCGATTGCCCAGCCACGCAATGCACATGCACAGCCAGGCCACGCATGTGCGTTTTTGGCCGCGCATGCGCATTGTTCGTGTGCGACACTGCTTCCCTCTCCCCCCCCCCCCCACAGTAAGAAGCTTGCCGGGCCGCAAGCTTGCGGCCTGGGAAGTTTCTTACCACGGGGGGGGGGGAGAGGGAGCCACGGCCCAGCACCGGGCCATGGCCCGGTGGTTGGGGACCACTAATCTAGGGAACATTAACACCTAGCATGCAACTTCATTAAATAGCATTTGTAAATGTATTAATATATAAATGTAGAGTATGTAAAGAGCCTTAGGGTGTGGCTGAATTCTGTGCTATCATTGGATAAAATAGTTGACCATGGTAGCAAGGTCTGTGTTTTTCATCTGCACCAGGTCTACCATCTTCCTCCTTATTTGTCTGGGTCAGAACTTACCACATTGATTCATGCAATGGTTGCTTCCAGTTTTGTCTGCTGCAATTTGCTCTTTGTAGGGCTACCCTTGAAAATGTTTTGGAAACTACAGGTAATCCAGAATGCAGCTACCAGATTACAGTCTTGAACTCTGTAATCTGGCAGCTAATTATGCAGCAGTTCACTGGCTACCTATTAATGTCTGGATCCAATTCAAGTTATTGTTGTTAATCTTCAAAGACTTCAGTGGTCCAGGATCCTCATACCTACAGGACCACCTCTCCTGTTACAACCCCCTGTGCTCCTTTTGGTCATCATGTAGGGTGCTTGGACCCAAGATGGCTTGGTTAGCTGCTACCATGGAAAAGGCCTTCTCAGTTGTAGCCCCTACTAAACGATGACAATGTACTCTCAGATGTCACCCATGCCCTGCCAGATTTGTTTCGTTTCCATGGGGCATACAAAGCTGAATTATTTAGGTTTGGTGGGTAACTTTGGTAGGTAACCACATATTTGAGCTATTTTAATAGTTGTGTGGTGATAGCCGCACATTTTAATATTTTAATGTTAGTATTTTATATTATTTATTTGTTTTTATATTACTGGTTTTAATGTATATCGCCATTTGACCCTTTGGGTGAGCGGCAACTAAAACTTTTAATTCATATGTTAGGGTTATGCAGACACAGAAGAACCCTTGGGTAAATGCATCCTTGCCCTGAGTGAAACAAATGATGAAAAAGAGGGGATTCTCCCAAGAACTACTCGGCTTAGGGCTGCCCTTCGTCTTCTGTTCTCAAAAAAACCTCTGTGAGTAAACATGAGATAACCTTTATTGTATAGGAAGGTTTGGTATCTTTTAAAAATGTCTTGGCCAGCATGTTGAATCAGGTTCTTAATATAAAGTATTTTGTCTTCTAATAGAGGTGCTAGTTGTAGGGTAATAAAACACACCCCATAAGGATTTACAGAATCAAGGAATACTCTCGATGTTGGGCTTATGAAATTGGGTATAGGTGACTCAAGCATTGGTTCTCAAACTTTGGATGGGATTGGGGCCCTAAAGTGAGCTTTGGCTGTCTCCCTAGTGGTTTTCAAGGCCATGACAAAAGAAGGTAAGCAGAGTAGATGAAAAGTTCTGGGAAGCATGAGTGCAAAGTTTAGGTGGCTTCTGCATAATTTGCGAAATGGCGTGGGAATAGTCTATAGTGGTTCTCAAGCTGTTTGATTACAGGTAGATCCTAAAAAAGACCATAAGCTTAGAAGTGGGTCCTGTTACAAAGTATTTTAGAAAGTCTGAGTTTGAGAAAGAGAGGTTAACTGCACATGAGAGGACTGCACATGAGAGGAGCTTAAATGATGTAGCTGGAACGATAAACTACTTAGTGCTATTTTATCGACCTGTCATATTTGTAAATATATGAGCCTCTTGTGGCGCAGAGTGGTAAGGCAGCCGTCTGAAAACTTTGCCCATGAGGCTGGGAGTTCAATCCCAGCAGCCGGCTCAAGGTTGACTCAGCCTTCCATCCTTCCGAGGTCGGTGAAATGAGTACCCAGCTTGCTGGGGGGTAAACGGTAATGACTGGGGAAGGCACTGGGAAACCACTCCGTATTGAGTCTGCCATGAAAACGCTAGAGGGCGTCACCCCAAGGCTCAGACATGACTCGGTGCTTGCACAGGGGATACCTTTACCTTTACCTTTACCTATTTGTAAATATAGACTAGGTTTTTCAGATTAGCTTGGTCAGGTGGAATTTATTCAAATAATCTTACTTTAGCTGGCTATTGTATGGTATTGATTGGTTGGTAGTTTTGGACAAGTCTTCCTTTTGACCTAGGTCCCAGTCTTTCATCAAGAACCATAATCTTGTGTAGGATGTTGGAAAGCTAAGTAGACATGGTTTTTAAAGCAGGCAGAATACTAGAAAAATATTTTACACAGAGTTTGGTTTTGTAAAGAACACTTGGCTTGGGCTGTTTGAAAACTACATTTAAAGTGCAGGCGCTTTTTTCATTATCAAGCTTATGCCTTGCTTTTTTCAGAGTTCGTTCCGTGGCACTAAAGCACCTCATGTTCCATCTAACGGTTGAAGAAGGGGCTAACTTGAAGCGCCCACTGTGGAATGGTAGTGCCCTCTTCAGTGCTCCTAATCTACTTATTGTTGAGAAACCTATTCAGCTGAAGTTGGATGAAGCTAAAGAGTCAGTGTTTAAGGTGAAGAAAACTTAATTGCATTATGGAAATAGGAATAGGGTTGATGGAGCTACAGCTTTATCTGAAGATAACTAATTAAAATATTATGCACACTTTTTCAATAACTGTAGAATAACTGTAGATCTTTCTTTTAGATACTGCATTTAAATCCAGTGCTTATGGAGTTGCATATGTAGCCTTGAAGAAATTAGTGCTGAATGACTGTAGCTGAATAAGAAACTAAGTAATCCATTTTAGGAAAACACTCAATAGCACTAAAGCTTAAAATGCCTCGTGTAGGTAAAATGTGTGAGCAAATCCTTCACAGTAGTAATGAATCCTCTAACTTGAGCATTGTCTACCACATGGACCATGAAATGCTAGGCAGACTTTCTGTTTTCCGCAGATGTCTCTTATGAAAGTAATTGATCTTTCCTCATGTAATTTTTACAACAACCTATTTAATGTACTAAATCTGTTTATATATTTGCATAGTGCTGTAGGGGTTTGTTTTGTTTTTTACTCTTACGTGACTAAATCTGTGTGCTCAGAATGTTTTTGTTCCTTTATTTCTTCTTGGCAGCACAAGTTGCTTTCTAACCATGAGAGAACTTCAAAAGCAGCCTGCACATTATTGGTGATGGTGATTTGTGTTAAGGAGAAAAGGGACAAAATTACTTCAGCTCTTTAAAAGCTCCGTGGATGCTTCAGTCATTTGATCATTCTTCAGCTTCATTTTATATACTAAAAAATGTGCATACGGTTGCACTAGGAATCAAGTAATAACAGAGCATGGATTAGGAGCCACACCCTCAAGGCATAACTGAAATTAAATTAATGCAATAATGCCGAATAATTCTGCACAGACGTTAGAGAAAAAGTTCAGCTGATTTCTCCCCCCTACTGCCACCTCTTTGGTCCAAACCAGAAGATCAGTGAGGCTGCATCCAGGTCATGGCTGGACGAAGGGATGAGCTAGTTAGTGGTTCTTTTTCGCCTGCCGCCTTAGTAATTGTAGTAGTATTTTTTTAAGAGCTATTACGGGATTTTATTGTTTTTATTCTTTTATTTGTCTGTAAACCGCCGTGAGCCTACCTGGGAACAGCGGTATATAAATCTAAATCTAAATCAATAAATATAAATAATGTTTTATGCTGACCAAGCCATTTTTGGAAAATTATAATAGATGGGCTTTAATAATAAAGGGGAAAGATATATCTATCTCTATATATTTATTTTTGATTTTTGATGAACTTTATTCTTAGGCTGAGACTATTGAAAAGATGTATGATATCTTTATCTCGGATACTATTGATTTAGCTTTGAGGAAGTCTGCTGCTGAACAGTTGGCTGTAATTATGCAAGGTAAGGTTATTTTAGAACAAATTTCAAGTTTAGTAGCATATTTACCCACAGGTCAGTGAAATAGTTTCTGTTCAGTGGCAGGCTTGAAAATAATGTCCACTTAAAGTAGTGGCCTGTATCACTTGTTTAGAGATGATCAGGATCATTTCCAAACTTGTCCATGGATGACACATTTAGATAAAGTTTTCATTTAACAAGCTGCCTGATAGATACAGAGAATTTCCTTGGAACCGATCTGTGCAGTGGGATACTATGCATATAACTCAGAAGTAAGTGCTACTGAGGTTGGTCGGATTTACTTCGAATTAAATATTGCATGGAATTTCAATAATTTGACCATCTAGTTTTATATTAACATGACATACACTGCAGTAGGGATGCAACATGGCTCTGCTCCTGCTGAGTCTATTTTCTCTGTCACATGTTATTTTTTCAATAATAGTTGTTATCACATTTTGTACACCATAAAGGTCGCTAGCAGAGTAACAAATTTGAACATATGAAAATACTTTTCTTTCACTGATAATGAGAATGGTGGATTAAGTGGAAAAGCTTTCGGATAGATAAGATTGTAAATTTGCCAGGATGTAAATTACAAAAATTCAGAAGACAAATAGATTCAATAAAGCAGAAGAATGAAGACTAGGATTGGTGAATGGCATACCAATGAAGAAATTATTAAATCAAAATGTAATGTCCAAGTCTTTAATGAAGTAAATTTGGAGTCAAGCCAGCAACCAAAATTTTTGCAGAGCATTCTTGATAGCTTTCGAAATTTTTCTGGTATATACCTTGTTTTTGGCTGTTATGTTCTGTACTGCCTGCTTAGCAAAAAAATGTGTCCTGCCCTTCCTCCAGAGGTTAGGGTGTCCTGTATCGTTCTTCCATTTTGTCCTCACAACAGTCCTGAATGGCAGATTATGCACAGAGAGACTGATTGGCCCCAGGTCACAGCAGACCTGAATTTCTCAGATTCTTGTCACATTCCAACCACTATACCACAGTGGCTCCTGCCCAAGTACTGTTTTGCTGTATAGAATTGGAACAATATTAGTTGAGTTGCAGAGCTACTGCCCTAGGTCTTATTATCCCTTCCCTTTCATGGAGTGAAATGTGGTCTAGTAACATCTGATAATTCCAAACCTGTGATGTGAATTCAATAACCTTGGAGTTCCTTGCTCAGATTGATGATGTCATATGCTTTAAATTCCTGGAGGGGAAATGCATAATTTTCATAAAATCTGGTTCCTGTCTAATTTGGCTACATAGAGGAATCTTCTGTATGTCATGTTGTAGATGAGACTTGAGAATGCTATATAGGTTGGTTTGTCTGCATGAATAAGCTTTAACTTTCGCTAATGTATCTCTTTCAGATTCAAAAATGCATGAAATCATTAAAAAGATGGGTGTGATAGACAGAATACTTGGCTATTGTACTGGATGTGTCCACCGTGATGGCAAGGTAAGCAAAGACAGTTTTTATCATTATATTCTGGTTCACGGTTCATGATGTGCCTGATTTGAGAGCCACGAATCATCATGAGCTTTTAGGCCCAAATGAACCATTTTGACTCATGACATTTGTGACATGGTAGAATGCCCCCGCCCAGCATGCTAGAGTCACCAAACTCACAAGGGATATCCAGTTGACTTTCCTCTACCTGCCCTCCAAACCCAAATCATGGTGCCCCCAGGAAAGTCCTTTCTGGGAAATGACATGTACAGGTCTAGTAGTCTTAGGAGTGTATAGACAGATCCTATACTTGCAATGTCAAGCTGATGGTACCTCCCCTGATGCTCCTCTACATGCCCTGCATGTTATGTGCAGATTGGGTTTAGGGGATCATAGTTATCCGCCCTCTCTCAAAGAGTATGTGCCCAGAAAAATATTTTTGAAAAATGTCAGATGCAGGCTCAAAAGTGCATAGAATGGACCCCCTGCAAGGTACCGTATTTGCCGGCGTATAAGACGGCTTTTTCCCTTTCAAAAACGTGCCTCCAAGTGGGAGGGCCGTCTTATACGCCGGATGCACTTCAGTCTGGATGCGGCGGAGGGTGGCTCCCCCCCCTGACACTGAGCTCGCGGCAGCGGCGGTGGCGTCAGCTCTCCCCCACTGGGCTCACAGCGGCGGCGGTAGCTCCCCCCCCCACTGGGCGAGCGGCGGCGGCAGCTCTCCCCCACTGGGCTCACAGTGGTGGCAAGCGGCGAGCGGCTCCCCCCCACTGGGCTCACGGCAGGCTGCGGGCGGCAGGCGGCGGGCAGCGCCAGCTCCCCCTCACTGGACTCACAGCGGCGGCGAGCGGCGGCAGCTCCCCTCCCCACTGGGCTCACGGAGGCGGCAAACTCCATATTTTGAGTGAAAATGTTGGGGGGTCGTCTTATACGCCCAGTCGCCTTATACGCCGGCAAATACGGTACTTACATTAGATGCACAGGGAACCTCAATCTCTACAATATCTCCAGGTTGGAGGTGGATTACATTTTTGGGTCCCAATTATGAAACCCCCAAAAGGTCTCCCCAGTGCTTTCTCTGGATAAAAAAGCTGCCGTAACAGGAGTCCATGGACCAGCTCAGGAACAAGCCAGTCACATCAAACTCACAGGGAAATTTCACCTGGGCAGACTGCCCCCTCCACTGGGAGCAAGACAAGCATCTTCTCCTGTGCAAGTAGCACCCCTAAGACTCCAAAGGCATTTTTGGAAGGACCAACATCCCAGAGGTTTTGACAGTGGCTCCCCAATAACCCCCACAGCAGCTTGGCAGAGACCTCCTGGCAAGCACTGGAGCCCACCAAGGTGAGCCCACAGTGCTCTTATGCCTCCTCAGGCCCAAATTCACAGACCTGCTACTGAACTCCCAGTTCACCACAACCAGTAGTGGGGCTTCTAACTGGTTGGGCTCTTTGAGAAAGAGGTGCTAGGCTGCAGCTCTTCCTCCTCCTGTTCCTTCTCCCCCAACCTCTTCTACCCAGTACTCCTTCTGGCCACATTTGTTGACCTGCAGCCTCTGCTTTTCTTTGCAGAGCTCATGCTTGTACTCCCCTTCCTTTACTTTGGGAACTGGTTTGTCCGCATTCCTACACTTGCCTTAGGCTGAACAATTCTAACATTTTTTTTCATGTGTGTATAATTGTTTTTTTTTAATTAACCCTTACTTTTGAAAAGCAGGAGATGGGGCATTTCCATTCCTGGTAACTATTCTCATTAAGCATTCACAACTGGTTGATTTGACTTGATGCTTCAAAACAGTGTGGATTTAAAGTACCCTACTGTATTTTCAGACAAGCGTAATTAGAAAACCATTTTATCTTTTGACAGATCATGGATTGTATGGTATTGCCATGTCTTACACTCTTGAGGAAGCTTGTATATGCAGATCCAGTTAAACGGCTGTCATTGGCCTATCAACCTTATGTCTTGCTCATGTTATTTCGAGGTAATTTATTGTTACTCTATTGTGCAACTTCCTGTAGTTTTTTTGGGTGGAGGAGTATAAAAAATTAAGTCTAGTGCTTGCATTTAGCACTCTGTAGTTATTTCACTGATCTTGCTTCTTTTTGGAGCACTGCTATTTCAGATATGGACAGCCTCCACAAAACACTACAGAAACTCTCTAATATAATGCTTATTGATACTTACATTACCACAGTCCCAGTAACCCTTTTTCTCTAATATTCCGTGTTGCAATTAAGATGAAATTAATGAGTGGGGAGGGGTGTGTGAATAAAAGGTAGCATTTTTTAAAAAGCCTTAATCTACAGCTAACTGATATTTAAGGGGTGGGCGTCATATGTATCTTGCCATGTTCTGTTGGTGTTAAGCTTTTTTTAAAAAAAATTAACAACTAAATGTGCTGACTCCAAATTGCTTGGACTTGTATCATATTGCTGGAGGTATCCAGTTTTATAGAGTAGGTTTTAGCTATTAAGTTTTGCTACGCAGAATCTACTTTTTAAGGGAAATGAAGATGCTAGTGTACATCCAACTAAATTATTTATATTTAAAGACTGCTCAGAAAATGGAGTGAGTACGATAAAATTCTTCCTTCTAAAATGGCGCAAATTCATGGCAGTTCCAGAGCACATGACAATCAATATTCCATTGCATGTCCAGCATCTCATCAGAGGTCTAGTTTTAGACAGTTGAGTAGCAGTGGATTTTAAGGGGCTTTTCGCACGCCTTCAAAATCGCACAATGGTTGCCAATTGAAAACGCTATTGATTTGCCGTTATGCACAACGTCGTTGACAATCTGCCACACACCTGAAACTGATCCGCAAAAAGCGCTTCCTTGTAGCGCTTTCAGGGAAATCCCCAAAAGTGGATTCACCCTCCGGAAAGCGATACACTCCTGCAACCAATCTGCAACACTAGCGAAAAAGACCTGTGCGTTAACCTTGTTGCGGTTTCTACAAAGTCCCTCCCCCTGGCTCTCTCCTCTGATCTTCCGGCGAAGCGATCGCCATTTTTTTTTCTCCGAGCGAGCGGGGATAAACGCACCAGCGAGCCTCTTTCTGTTTAGAGGCTTCCCCGGCTTCAGTCCCTCCCCAGAGTCACTAAGCACAAACAACACTTTGGACACAAACAACAGAGAAGCCCGTTTGCTGATGTATTTTCCCTTTATTTTTTACACGAAAATCGGGCCCGTGAGAGGGGGGGGATTTTTTTTTTTCACTCGGAGGGAGCGTGGCAACGATCAAACGACAGCTCAAACACACTGGGCAGCTGGATGGGTCTCTCCGTTGCAACGAATCAACACAGATTCATTGCAATGGGTGTGTTTAAAAAAAAAAAATTCTTAAAGGGAAGGGGGCTGTTTGGGAGCATGCTAACGGCTGCCCATTGGCTGCTTGACGGCCAGGGGCGGGATGAGCTTGGCAAGAGCGCTTCCTTTCTAGCGATTTTTGCCGAGACCGGAAGCCTGTGGGAAACGCTACAAAACGCAACTGGATTCCACTACAAAGGCAGGTATGCATAACGACGAATTCCACTATTTTAAATGGCGATTTTTCATTCAGCAACCAATTTGCTACAAAGATCCCGGTGCGGAAAGCCCCTAAGTGTTTGTTTATATGTTTATCAGAAGCAGTCAATCCATGCATTAATGCCCTAAAGGTGAATAGTACAAAGGTTTTTTTTTTTTACCAGATTCCTAAAGAATGCTAATATTGTCAAGATCAGGTTCTACAAAGACATACTTGCTCAGATTTATAGCAGATTTGCACCATTGCAAATTTTGGTCCTCACATGCATAGTCTGGGCAACAGTGCTGCAGGTTTGGTGCTTCTATCTAACCCCCCCCCCCATACCTAGATCGAGCCAGCTTGGTAGAATGGTTAAGAGTGGGGGCTTCTAATCTGGTGAGCTAGGTTTGATTCCCTGCTCCTCCACATGCAGCCAGATGGGTGACCTTGGGCTGGCCACAGCGCTGATAAAGCTGTTCTGACCAAGCAGTAATATCTGGGCTCTCTCAGCCTCACCCACCTCACAGGATGTCTGTTTTGAGAGGGAAAGAAAGGTGACTGTAAGCCACTTTGAGACACCTTTTGGGGTGAGAAAAGCAGCATACAAGAACCAACTCTTCTTTATACCTTATTATAGGATCCACTGACTATTATGGTCCCTTTAAGCTATAATGGAGCCAAAAAATCAGAATATTTGGAAATTCTGTTATTTTTCGAGTTTATATACTCTAACCCCAAAAATGGACCTTTTTTTGCACACCTCTAACTGTAACTGACAGGAATGGTAGATTCCA
The DNA here is from genome assembly GCF_049243985.1 of Paroedura picta. Lineage (NCBI taxonomy): Eukaryota > Metazoa > Chordata > Lepidosauria > Squamata > Gekkonidae > Paroedura > Paroedura picta. The sequence continues at coordinate 54,648,118 of NC_135377.1, read as the reverse complement.
AGTGCAGCTTGATAGTACAGTCCATTTTAAAAGCATACCTTAAATCGAAATAATAAATCGAAATAATAATAATAATACCTTGATTTATTCTGCAGTTTTAGCTAGCAGGCCTCTGACTTTTACTATTTAGGGTTTACACCCTCATTTTGTTTTATGTTTAGTTTCTTTAATATTCCAAGAAAATGGTGCTGTGGTGAATGAAGTAGCAGCGTTACTTTGCCTTCTACTGTTTGATGAAGCAGCAAGGAAAGAGATGTGGTAGGCTATGCTGATTTGTTAATTCTCCTGCCAATCAAGGTGTGCAGTGTTCCTGATCTCTTCCAAGATGAATTTATATTTCTAAGCAACCTAACATCTCATTTTTTTCTCCATGTTTTTTGTTACATTTATCAGACTGATTACTATGGAACCTAAGCCTTGTTGAAACCTTGTTTAGTGACCTTGTTGAAACCTTGTTTAGCGACACTATGGTACGATTAGTAGAGACCTCATTTTTGTTAAAGTCAACTTCTGAAAGTCAACTTCTGCTGATATCACAAAGTCTGTGAATAAGATAAAACCTGTTAGTGTTAAAGAGCCTCATTGGGTTAGATTTCAGAGTCTGAACCAAGGGCCACTAAGTGTTTCTAGCTCACACTAGCTCAAAGCTGCAAGATACTTTGCATATAGTAGTATTAAAAGGTTCAGTGCAACTGCTGAATTAGAGACAAAATAATTTGCAAACCTGAAATGTAATCTCCCTATGCCTTGCTCTGATTCATATGTCAATGGAATGTCTTTAATAGTATCTTGGTGCAAATTCCAGTTTATTCCCACATGACATATATGTAATATTGGCAAGGGTAATATCACTTATAAGTGGTGCTAGTATTGCAAATACTGCTGCTTTAAACTGGTAGATTTCTTGAAAAGTGGACATTTAGAATGTCTTGGATCAAGAACTTTTAAGACTGTAATCTCAAAATGATATACATTTTTCCATACCTTGTTTTTGATAATGAGAATTTTAATCTTTAAATACATTCAGTTTGTATTTGTAGTGATAGTTGCTTTGGGCCTTGAAAGAAGGAATCAAAATAAAATACAAATTGGTCCAAATTGGGTAGGGGCATGTTTGTTGCAAGCCCCTGGCTTGTTATTATTATAAATAATAAATCTCACTCAGCATCCTTACTGCAGGACATTTGCGAAGTATGACTTTAAGTATCAGCATTATAAATATGCATTGATTAACCCAATAAGAACTCCTCTTGTTATGTATATTTTCTTTATAGGGCTGATGCAGTTTCCTGTGATTCTGCTAGCACTCTCCCTTTCAGTTTACCTGTTGCAATTGTGAGACGGTAGGTGTCTCTCTCTCTCTTTCTTTTTGTTTCTGTAGCAATGAAACATCACTGGCAAATATGCTTTATCCTTTTACATTGAAGTGAGATTTTCTAATTTTCATAGAATTCATACTAGAGCTTTGATCCTGAAGAAGTGCACGTCTCCACCTTGAATTATGCAAAAAGGAAATGTCTATGGCAATCTTGAATGATGCTGGAAGATGTTGAGATTAGAAAGTCACAGGGCTTACTTTTTGTTGCTCATGCAAATATGAAGTTCTAGAGAGCTCCTCCAGTTACAGTTTTCTACTATAAGCATTTGGTGAGGAAAAGGCTGGGTGCTTCTAATGAGCTAGTTATCTTCTCATCAATGATACATAATACACATTTGATGTATAAAATAGGTATTTTATACAGAAAACATACAATTATTATTATTAATAATAAAATTATTAAAATACTGGACCATCTTCTTTTGCCTTGTTGAACACGCCAAAGTGCAGAATCTTGCAACCTTAAGGACAGTTTCATTAAAATGATCAGCAAGAAGAAAAATATATAAAAATCATTTGATCTGCCTGGATATTTGGACATAGTTAGGGTAATGCACATCCTAGTAAAATCAGCAAAATAAGAGGGCATGTTTGATTGTTTCTACCATTCCCAATTGACATGGGCATATTATGATATTGTGCATATGGGATAACGTCTTCAAGCTAAAATCTACCTACCTACCTATTCATCTAGTCACTCATCTATCCATTGATCTATGTATAGACCCACTCCCCAATCGTCCTGAATATCTGGGAGAATTCAACACCCACAGTAGACATTTTATTGTAAATAAATTTAAAATTCAATTTTATCTGTTGTAACTGTATTTTATAATTTTTGTACACCGCCCTGAGCCAGCTTGCTGGGAGGGCAGTCTAAAAATCCAATAAACTAAATCCAATCCAATAAACTAAACAACAAGGGGAGATGGAAGGACCTTAAAATGAGCCAGAGTGAAGGCTCTGTGGTATTTGGGGAGTTCTAATGTGTAAAGGTAATCTGATGGAACACAATTTTAGTTGTAGTTCCCAATTGCAACAGAGTAGCCCTATGATGAGTCGACTTGAAGGGTGGTGTATTATAGTCTCATTTGATTAATGTTCTGGCTTTTGAATATCCAAGGCTGTACAGAAGAAACCTGGGGGGATCTGAAGTATACATCATCTCCCCCTTCTCTATCGCCTTGGCAGGTGGGAGTAGATTGTGATTGGCTGCCACCATGTTATGATTTTTAATGTCTTTTAATGGGGTTTTAATTGGGATTTTAAGACAACCTGTGATTCTGCTACCACTCTCCCTTTCAGTTTATCTGTTGCAATTGTGAGATGGTAGGTGTCTCTCTTGGGAGTGCCGTGCATACGCGTTTGCAGCCATGTGCAGCTGCAAACGCGCATGTGCAGCTGGGCAATCGCCCTCCCTGCCGCCGCCGGTCCGCAGCCTCAAGGAGGTTGCAGACCACTGGCTTAACCCATATCTTCCATGCTGCAAACTCTAGCGCTATTGGTGTTCTTGGGTGATCAGGTCTCCTGAAAACTATGGGCAAGTCCAGGGAAACTTTATTTTTAAACTCAATATTCACTTTTACTACCCATCTGAATATTTTTCAGGATCAAGAATTTTGCCTCCTAATATTTCTGTTTCTCCCATAAAGATATCATCTGCCTGTCAGAATTGCTGCTCATCATGCAGTGAGTCCTAACTCTGTGGTGTTACCATTTTCTTGTGAACTGTGGTCCTTGAAGCCTGTGTCGGACATGCTTAAAATGGCTTGGAATCTGTCTTGGTTCCATAGTATTGATAACATACTACAACTAATAAATTATGATACAGGAAGCCAAAAGTAAGCTATCATATCTTTACTATATTAAAACTCCTTTTTATGTTTAGAGCTGACTTGTGCTAGAAATAAAAAAGTTTTAAAAGATAATCTAGTAGCTAGGAATGATATCAAGGTGTTCTTAGTTTGTGATACCATAATCTGTGTCTTCAGGCCTGTTTCTTCTCCTACTTGCCATAATGAACACCTTCCCTTTTTTTAAAGCCCTGGGAAGGGTTCTGATTCTGGTCCACATAAGGAGGTTTATAGTCTCCTTGTTTTAATCCCAGAAGTTCAGGTGCTATTATGATATCTTAAATAGAGCTATAACTTGAGTTTCCTCATGTGCAATGGATATTTGGATCCAAATGTTGGTGCAAGGAATCTTGTATGTATCAGAGTAAGTCTCCATCCCTGGTGGTGTGGAAGGTTTGGATCTGATCAACAATTTGAATTTTCTGTTTTTACTGACAGTTCAGTCACAACAAAGTAATGGTTGCATTCAGACATTATGATAAATCTTGGTTCACAGTGGTCTGTACAATAAATTCTGCTCTGTTCACCAAATGAAAGGATCAAATCTCAATTCATGCTTAAAGCTGAGGTCTTTTGCTGCTTGTCCTTGTCTGCATAAAGGGAAGCCTTCCTGTAGGGGTGTTTCTGGGGCAAGGCAGCCTCAAGAAACATTGCTTGCATGATTTGTGAATTCTCAACAAGTCAGAACTGAACACTGTGGCTGAAACTGCTTAAAAAGCCCTGGTGTGAAATCCTGGTTTGTTGAAGAAGGTTGAGTTTTATACCCCACTTTTCACTATAATAGCCTTCCCTTCCTCTCCCCACAACAGACACCGTGTGAGGTAGGTGGGGCTGAGAGAGATCTGCCAGGACTGCTCTCTGAGAATAGTTCTGACAGGACTGTGATTAGCCTGAGTCACCCAGCTGGCTGCGTATGGAGTAGCGGGGAAGCAAATCCGACTTTCCAGATTAGAGGGTGCCGCTCTTAACCACTACACCATGCTGGACTATTTGCTTTCAGGTATTGTGAGTAACTGGGGCTTAATCAAGCTACAATTTACAAGGCATTGTGGTGATTTCATAATATAGCCTGTGTCTTGATTTTTCTGGAAAGGAAGTAGAAGCCAGCTATCTTAGAAGTTTGTATCGCAGAGCACAGTAAATCCTATTTAGTAGCACTCGGGATGAGTAGTGTGTGTAGCTTTACTGATACTTGCATTCCCCCTTTTCATTTTCCGACTTTTTATTTACTTATTTTCAGGAGGCTCATTTCCTGCTGTGAGAACCATAGTAAACAGATCAATTCAATTTTTTGAAGCCAGCGTTCTCTTATGGCCCTCATAGGAACAACAGTAGTCAAAAGCCAGACTTTTAGAAGTCTCATGCTATCCAAAATTTTAAATAGAGTTAAGATTCATGTGGTAGACAGTAATAAAAACACTAATTGCTTTATGGCTTTAGTCTTTGTCTCTTTAGTCTTAGTCTTTGTTTTTTAATCCCCATGTAAACTTGCATTTTCTCTTTCATTTCAGATTTCTAGACACATTAAAACTGTCTTCAGCAGATATTCTGACCCTGAAGATAACACACACAAGCAGTGGACTGCAAGACTGTCTTAATTCAGTCATTCAAGCAGCGTCCCACAGGGAAGTTAGGGCTGCTGTCACGAAGATGAATTTTTATGTTCTAAATGACAGGCTGGCATTAATGTGCAGCAGTGGTCCTTGTGGGGCCACTTTGAAGTCTTCAGCTTGGCAAACAGCATTAAGCAGGTCAGTGTGTAAGTGCAAGGTATGTGACTAGCTACAAAGCTGCTTGTCACAGTAGATTTGGCTTTGAAACTTTCAAAGATATCTGGCCTCTTTGGAGTCTTTCCAGGCACTTGCCACAGGAGTAAACATCTTTAAAGTAGCAAACACTTTTGTGTTCCATACCGATGGGAGAAAGGGAAAATTTTCAAATTCATAAACTAGATGACTGAGTTCTTGTTTGCTCTCTTCACCCTCCCCCAAATCTACCCAACATGGCATGATCTAACAAACTTTTCCTACCCACTCTACATCAGCTGGGTTTTCTGAAAATGCAATCCTGACAAGGGTTACTCCAGTGAAATATGAGGGCTAGATTGATGTAACTCAGCATAGGATGGCACTGAGATTGTGGTGTTTTATACTGATCAGAAGGGAGTAACCTCTCCTCTGCTTTGTTCTCCATCTCCTTTGAGTTAGGGAATCCTTCATCACCCTAGGAGGTTTTTAGGCTAATCAGACTTTCCAGAAGCCTTCTGTGAATATGCAGGAGGTACTTCACAGAGTGACCAAGCAAACTATGTAAATTCTACTCATTGCTAATTTTTGTGCATCTCCCTTCTGCTGGTGGTGTTACATTGATCTCTGAAATGTCATAGCTTTGAGTCATCCGGGAGTGGCCAAACTATGGCTCTCCAGATGTCCATGGACTACTATTCCAGGATGGTGCTGGCAAGGGCTCATGGGAATTGTAATCCATGGACATCTGGAGAGACACAGTATGACCACCCCTGTTCTAGCTCATATCTGTTACCATTCTTTATATTGTTAAAATAAATCATTACATATTATTCAATTTATTGACTGCACCCTTGGGGTGGGCTTGAGGTGGTCCACAACATTTAAAACTAACATGCGGTACATCCAAAAATACAATAAAAGTTATTAAAAATTTTTATGTTAAAATGTTCCGCCATCTGCTATACCACCATTTTGTTCAGTTGCCATTGTCTTGCTGGAGATCCCCCCCCCATTTCCCAGCTATATTGATGGTTTTGTGAGGTGGGGGGCCTATGGTGGGTGGGGGGAAGGATGGACTAGGGGAAGAGAGAAAGGAGGGATGCCCAGTGTGATAATTATTTAAATCACCCTGGCCTCAACCATATTTTATATTCAAGCCTGCAGATATTTAATATTAACTTTATATCCAAGGTTTCTTCAGGTACTTCCATCTTCTCCAGAAGATGAAAAACTCCTGGCTGATGTCTTATGTTTTCTAAACAAGTTACTAAAGGAGCAACGAAGCACTTTGGCTATAGAGCACCTAAAGTGGATTCTGGATGTAACACTGAAGCATGTAAGATTCCAGTTGGCAACTTGTTTTTATATTAGCCTTCCCTTCAGTCTGCTGATTGACCTCTAAATAAATAGAAATATGATGAGGGGTGATGTGACTCCTAATTATGACAGGCTTTAGTTAATACCTTCAGACATTTTATGTTATGTACCATTCCCCTCTGTTATGGCTTATGTGCAAGAATGAGCTTTCGTACAGAGGATCAAAGCATTGGTCTGTCTCACTCTTGTACAGTATGTTTTGATGGGAAGTGACTAAAGTCTTAGGCAAAGGTCTTCCCAAGCCCTGAGGTTTGAAAGAATTTTAAACATGCCAAGGACTGAGCTTGGGGTTGCCTGCTTGTTCCTATAGGGCTTTCTGGCATATTCCTCGGTTGAAGAGGATCAACAAAATTTTTGTATGGGTTCTAGCTTGGTAGAATGTGTCTGAGCTGTATAACCAGAGAGGGAGTGGGTGGAGTAGTGTATGCTGGCAGCTGAACTGGCTTTCTGTTTCTGTAACCCTAGAGAAAGTTATTTCTGAGAAGCTGATTCTTGACCTGTGGTAGTAGAATTTTAATTCTATTTAATGTGGCTGTGAAACTAGTATCAGGCTATCAAGTGCATAAATTCCACAGGGTGGGGAGGGGAGTAGTTTAGGGAAGACTGTCGAGTGGAAAGTGTGGGCTGCAGCAAGGAAAGAAGTCTTTTTTCTCACTTTGGCCCAACAAGTTCCTCAAATGGGGCAAATGTCCACATGAGAGAATAGCAGGGAAACCCTTTCCTTCTTGCTTTTGGTCCCCTGTGAAATAGTCCATATTCACAAGAATCTCGTCTTTAGGGCAAGGTCATAAGGTTCCCATCTGTAAATGCACTGTTTTGATGAAAAGGGTTGGAATGGATTCTATATACTTTGTAAAGGAGAAAAAGTCATTGGAAGGAAGTATTTGGTTTGCAAAGCAGTGTTCTGTTAAGCTCCTTTAGATGGACTATCATTCCAGTCATGGAGAACCAGCTATTAAGGCCTCAGTCCTTCTGTTGTGAAAATATCTCACCGCTTTTTTCCTACAGAATCCAGAGTCTCTACTAGATCTGGTTGTGCAACCAGAATCCCAGACACAAGCTGAAATAGATGATGCAAAGACTGCTGTCAGACGACAACTGCAGAAAGAATTGATTACTTTCTTTAATACACTTCTGCTCAGCTTCATGTCAGTTACTGACAGGTATAGCATGAAAATGATGTCCATAAAAATCAGCTTACAGCAATATTATTATTTTTTTTTTATTATTATTATTTAATTTTTAGACCGCCCTTCTCCCAATAGGTCTCAGGGCGGTTTACAACATAAATAGTTAAAACACAATAAAATCCCCATAAAAACCCCAATTAAAAGTTACATATAACATATCACATAACATATAGCGGCGGTGGTCACAATTCTGATCTTAGTTCAGCCTGGTGGAGAGAATAATGTTCAGAAGAGGGTGGCACCAATACAATACATCTAACCATGATCTCGGTGTTAGAGATCTCAATATTGGAGGGGATCCTCTGATGGATTAGTGGGAGAGCTGCCCTGGCCTCAACCATGTGCCTGGCGGAAGAGCTCCGTCTTACAGGCCCTGCGGAAAGCTGGTAGATCCTGCAGGGCCCTTAGCTCTTCTGGGAGCTCGTTCCACCAGGTTGGGGCCAGGACTGAAAAGGCCCTGGCCCGGGTCGAGGCCAGGCGAGCATCCCATGGGCCCGGGACAACCAGTAAATTCATACCCGCAGAGCGGAGTGCCCTGCGGGGGACATAAGCAACCAAGCGGTCCCGCAGGTAGACGGGACCCAGGCCGCGTATAGCCTTAAAGGTCAATACCAATACCTTGAATCTGATTCGGAAACAAACTGGTAACCAGTGCAGATGACGAAGCACCGGCTGAATGTGGGCCCTCGGCTGAATATGATTCTTTCAATGTTGTTGCCAAATTATATAGATGGTTTAAGTTTACCTCATGGAGTATGAGTTCAGGCACATTCTTGGTTTTTCCAGAATTTTGTCAATCTCTGCTTTTGTTCTACTGACTGGAAAGTGACTAGCCTGGGTTGTGAAAAACAATTTTTGCCAAGTGGGCAACATCTGTGAAGGTTCCAAATTTGGGAGGGGACTACATGAGATGGCAAATTTACGAAGCATCACTCTTTGGGTTTTTTTTTTCTTGTACATCATACTCATCCAAGGAATGTTACCCTTTGTTCAAGTTTAAACCAGGAATTGAGGACATTTTTGCACGTTGACTCACTCATCATTACCAAGGAATGCCTGGATATCTTACACAGGATCTCAGTTTAGAACTTGGTTCACATGAGGCACTAGGTGGATCACTGTTGCCCTGAAATGAATATGCCTGGAAGCAAACTGCACTCCCCAGCAGTGGGGCAATTGTCCTTTTGTCAGCTATTAATGATTCCCCCCCAATAAAGTATTGCTTAGAGCAGGGGTAGTCAACCTGTGGTCCTCCAGATGTCCATGGACTATAATTCCCATGAGCCCCTACCAGAGTTTGCTGACAGGGGCTCATGGGAATAGTAGTCCATGAACATCTGGAGGACCACAAGTTCACCTGGCTTAGAGGACCTCTGAAGTTTCCTGGTAAACTTTTCAAAACTATTGATCTGAATGGATTTTGCAATGGCAAGGACTGTCCAACAGTGAATAATGGATTCTGTTAAATCAGCATGGCTGTAGTCCATTGTGTAACTTATTTCATCATTGTGGTTTCTGTGCAGTTCCACATTGGGACTCCATGTATGTAGGCCAGCCACAGAAAATATCTCCTAAGCTTTCTAGCGGACTACTCTCCCTTTGGCACTTTTTGCCAAAACAATCACATGACCAGGAGGAGGGGCACTACTCCCTCAGTACTCTCCATTTCACCTCTGGAGACCCCAAGGTTCCAGATAGTTCAGAGCATGGCAGGAGGGAAGGATGTGTGTCTGCACAGAAGACCACTCAATGAACAACAGTTACAGTTAAATACCTAAGACAATATACCATCCTGGTTGGACTAAAGATTGAGCATTAGGGTCCATTTTCACCAGTGTTTGAAGGCAGCAGCACTCTATCAGTGTGTACATCTTTTTAAGTGTCTGAGTATCTTTCATGTCTTAAGTCCATCCTTTTCCTACAGACTCATCTCACTTGCTATGCAGCTTGTAACTTGTAAAGAGCCCAATCGGTATCTCATTTCTTTCTCACCCACTGCTCCCTAGTTTTTTAAGTGCTGTCTTAAAATGGGAATTGTTATCCACAAATTGATATGCTGATTATTACTCCGCTACTTTAGGTGTGATGATATTGCAGAGAAGAGCAGTCTGCCTCCATCCCCTTTTTACTCATCATTTTCTCCTCAAATTGTCTTTTAGTATGATGTCTGCATCTGAATATGTACCAATGTTTGCAGCAAAATTGTATAGCTGCCAGTATACTGTAACCTCTAATATATTTATTGTTCCACTTTCCTTCTTGTGCATCAAGTTTGAATGACTGTGATATTTTTAGAAAAATGTATCTGCAATACCAGTTTTGTGTTTGCTTTAGGAAAGATCTAGAACTTGCTGGCTATTTCAGAACAGAACTGGCTTTGAAACTTATGCAGTATTTACGGGTGACAGATGCCCCTCACTTCTATGGATTGCCCTCTTTGGAAAGGACTTTAAGAGGAATGGTTCATGTCACTGCTGTGCCAGGTTGGAGTTCCTACTCAGTTACAATGGAGCCATTTACAATTTGTAAGAAATACTTAGCAGGGCTTCTTGAGGTATGTAGAGTATGAATCTTGGTTTTAATGGGACTAGCAAGCAAAATACTATGCAAAATACTTCAATGGTTTTACTCTTTAAAGCATATTTCACACTTACAGTGATTTTTGAAGTATCAGCCAATGAATATCTTGATCATTAAACTTTGTTTTCTGAAATGCTACTTCTGAGTACTGAAATGCATATCTTTGATATGAGGGAGGGGGCACAGTTTGCAGGATAGTGAATCAGCACAAATGATGGAAACTGTAAGAAAATGTAAGCCATTGCTGCCAGCCAACGGAACTGAAGGGGAAAGCCTGTATGTCAGGGGTGGCCAAACTCTTCAAATGTCCATGGACTATTTTATTTATGATTACAATTTGTATACCGTACTCTCCTAAGACTCACTGTAGTTCTTATAGAATGTAACTATGTTGGATTGTGAAACCAGAATTTGCAAGCTATCTCTGAAAACCTGGTGTACGTCAGGAAATCCTGCTTTCATTTCCTTTGGTTTTCCCAGGTTTCTCTGCAGTATGAAACATGTAGAAGGGCAGCACTGGGAAACAAAACATGGTTAAGTTAGAATGTCTGTATTTTTATATCACGTGAAACCATGACTAAGACTAACTGTAATGAATAAGCCCCAGAATCTGTTTCAATTAACGGTAGTTAGTAGGTTAGTGGAGTAGGTCGCATTCAGACAATCGCAGTACCCCTTGTTTAATTGAGCCCTAATTTTGTTTTGTGAACCACAATGTAAGTTTGAGCTGTGTGATGCAAGAGCAAAATTTAGATCTGACATCTGAAATAGCCTGTAAAAGTTATTTGGGAAAGAACATAGTGAAATGAAGAATTTTACACCCTTTGTGGAAGTAGCCTGATTGTATGTGTACTTCTTGCCTCTCAGGTAATCTCCTCCTTTTATGTTGAATGGCGAGGAAATGCCATGTCATTCATGGGAAAAGGTGTCACTAAGTGCGCTATTATATGTTTACTTCACTTGACTCACGAAATGATGTGTCAGGCATCAAATGTGGTAAGTACTTTAAATGTAGCCACTTTGATCAGGCTTGCTAAACCTATGAGGCACATGATTGCTGACAATTTTTATAGGCCATTCAGGAAAACCTTGCCTGAAACAAGCCAGGCCAGCAAAGAGTAAGCACTTTAGTTTATAAGACTGACATTTGGTTGAGGATCTAATTTCTTACAAATATATAAATATATATATTGCAGGACTGGATATCTCTCTGGTTTTTGCCATGTGACAACAGTGAAGAACAACTTACTTCTCCGAAAGGCCTAGCTTGGCTGATTCCTTTATGGGTAGACAGAGATCCAGAGGTCAGTAAAATCTTCCCTCTAGAATTGTTTGCTTGTATTTACACTGTTCAGGCTTACAGAGTTTCAACAGTGAAATAGGTTCCCATAGTAATTGTATATTGATGTTTTTTGTTCTTTCATACTTGTGAGTTACGGAACATTTTAGTTTTAAAGAGCCCAAATTAATAATATGTGTATGCTAAATTGTCTTGCATAGTCATGTCTTTTTGAATACTTAGTTCAAAACTCTGTAATTACATTTATAATACCTGCCAGGATGGGGAACATGGATGACACAGGATCCTTTCATCAACCTCTTTGTCCACTACTTTTTTCTGTCTTGCTTCAGTTTAAACTGATCAGATTTATCAATTTGTATTTGCTCAAAACTTCTGAATAAGGGAGCATTTGTGATTAATAGGCTTGAACAGGGCATGAGCATCAGCAGATGCAGGTAGAAATAGGTGTCTACAAAATTGGTCACTGATGTGAATCATCTTTTTTCCTGATTACTGCTGTACCTAAATGCCAACCATAAAGAGAGACACCATACCCTTACAAGTTTTTCTACTCGTTGTTGGAGGCATAATTTTGGAGATGATCAGACATGGCAAGAGGGTGATCCTGCCATCCCATCAGCCTTCCTATAGAGAGAAGCATACTTCTGGTATTGACCTTCAGTAATGGCTGAAACCAAGAACAGACTAAGATTGAAAAACTTATAAAGTCTACTTTCTGCTTCAGGACATTTGTTTTTAGGAGTATTGATGTATTCATTCCTGAAAGTAGGCTAAATGCTATATAGATGTACAAAGTCTCACTCTTTTAATCTACATTAGTATTCAGCGAGGCTGTTTAAGTGATCGTATGTCATGTTCCTGTCATGTATTATTTCCTTCATTGCACAGTTTACTTGTAGGGTGCAAATCTGTATTTAGCCAGGGCTGGCTTGTGGTATTTTGTTACATCAGGCAGCATACAGATTGGCTGTCCTCTGCCTTTACTTTCTAAACAGTGCAATATGGGTTCATGGAAAATAACCGTTAGTTTGAAAAGAAACCTTTGGTGGACACGTCCAGAGGCAAAAAAAATGTTGGGTACAGATCCATCAAATAACAAAACTTGACTTGAAACTTAAACCAGAATTATATTTATTAAATATTTTGGATCCTGAAATAATAAAAGCAAGGAGAATACTCTTACTTTACATGATTTCAGCAGCAAGAATAATTTATGCTCAATACTGGAAAAATGAAAAAATACCAAGTGTAAATGAATGGTTGGATAAGGCTAAGGAGTATGCAGAATTAGATATGTTAACAATATTAATGAGAGACAAAATGCTAGATAGTTTTCTAACAAATTGGGAGACATTTGTAAATTATCTTAAAAGTAATAAGGTATATGAGAATATTATTATTGGTTATGTTGAATAAATTAGTTACGACAAGGATGAAGTGTATTCTAAAGTAAATATTTATTAGTTGTAAATATGTATTTCATCATATTATTTTTAACTAAGGATATATATATGTATGTGTATATATATATATATATATATATATATATATATATATATATATATATATATATATATATATATATATATATATATATATATATATATATATATATAATTATGAATGGTTAATGAATGATTTAATTGTGAAATTTTGATTTCCAATAATATTTTTTGTGCATGTGGTATTTGAAAACTAAAGAACCTGATTTGTAGATGGTCGGAGGTCTTTTATAAATGTTTTTTGTTGTTGTTATTGTATGTTTTTGGTTTTGGGGGGAGGTGTCTTTATTATTATTTGTTATCGGGGGTTGTGTTGGTGGTAATGTTTTATACGTTTTGTGTCTTTTTTATGGCTGTGTAAAACTTTCAATAAAAAAAAAGAAAGAAAATAACCGTTAGTTTGAGGGATATAACTTTCTTTCCTTTTTAATCTATGTAATATTAATTTCACTGCAAAGGATCGTGACATTTTAATAAGTGTTACAGTTGCTTTCCTTCTTTCCTTACAAATAAACAAATCAAAGTTTGAGTCCAGTGGCACATAGACTCCTTCTGTGGTGAACCGAGAGGGGGTTAGTTGTCGTGGTGGGAGGATAGGTTTCTTTCGCCGCCAGGGTTTATATTTTAAAGGGGTTATAATGATTGTTTTATATGGGGTTTTATTCTGTAACCTGCCGTGAGACAGTTCGCTGATAGCAGCGGGTAACAAATATAATGATGATGTTAATGATAATAATAATGAAATGCCGCTCCATTCAAACTTTGTTCTGTTGCTTTAGATACACACAGCAACATACTTGAAAGAAACAAAAATGAGGTTTTTTTTAGTCCTCAAAAACTAGCAGACTTTCTGCAACATAAATAATTGTTAAATTAGAATTTATCAGTAAATGCAATTGTCCTAACCAGAGCTTACACAAAGTGTAACTGTACCAGATTACTATGTATGTTTGAGCCTAGCATAGAAATATTGCAAACTGTACTACTTCCATTGCAGTGTTTTGTTTTCTCCTTGCCTATCTGTATATTTATGTCTACCACTTCTGCTGAAATGGTCTCAATGAATGCTTGTGCTACATTAAAGCTAGTCTTTAAGGAGGTGCAAGTTCAAGCCTGAACTATTAGCAAATATAATAAGACTAGGAAAAGTTGAAGGCAGCAGAAAAAGAGGAAGACCCAACGTGAGATGGATTGACTCAGTCAAGGAAGCCACAGCCCTTTGTTTGTAAGACCTGAGCAAGACTCTTAACAGGACGTTTTGGAGGTCAATAATTGATATGGTCATCATAAGTCACAACACACACAAACGACAATTGGTTTCCTCGTCGATTTCCTGTCTGAGTTGGGCTTAAGTTGGAAGTGACAAGTATAAATGTTCCTAATGTCTGTTTAACACTTTAGCCTATTCGAAGATGGTGATGGGAAAATCTGGGAATGCATATGAAAATATTTATGTCTCTAATGTGACCAACAATTTATGGGGAGGAGATCTTGCCAGTATAATCTTGAAGACATTAAAGTCATGTGTATTACACATACTGCTTGGAAAGTATAGTTGTCAGGCTATTGGAAGAGGTAAGAGCAACAATCAGAAGGCCTGCTCTGCCTGCTTAGAGTAGCATTCCTGTTGAGTAGACTGACCCTGCATTTAGCTTCCACCCTAGTGGCAAATGAAAGACAGCTGAGTAGCTGGTCCTGAAAGGAGCAAGGAAGAAGAATGAAAGGTGATAATAGGACTTTTGTGAATAAGCTGATCACAGAGAAAGATGCTGTTGAAAGACTGATCTAAATCTAGACAAGATAGTTCCATTCATTCCCATGCTCTGCTAAATGTTTCTTCTGCTAGAGTACAACAGTGCTGTGTGTTTCCTGCCTTGCCTGATGTTAAAACTCTGTGTATGGGGCCATGTCAAGTAGGTGAAATCAGTTTGCTGCAGGAAGAAGGCACTAAAACTTCACAGTCAGGATATGTATTAGGTCTAAGCTCATTTTAATGGTGCCAAAGGGAACTGGAGGAATAAGTATCTTGATGAATGTGAACTGGATGTCCACCAGCTGCAGTTTGACATCTGTGGATGTTCATGAGTGATGTGCGCATTTTGTTAATTGTGTGCAACTGTTGGTTAAATTACAAATTTGCTATAGCCCTCTGGTTCATTATAGGTTTTCATCAGGCTCTTGATACTGAACAAATTGCTCACCTCTGGAGAATCACAACTTTGGGTAACAGAGGCTAAAAACTGTGCCTTTTGAGTTGTGAAAACGGCTGTCCTCTAGAAGAAGAATAGCACGGGTATGAGAGAGAGCAGCAGCAGTAGAAGAAATAGCTATCATCCCTGCATAAGTAATTCTCTTTTTGTGAGGAGGCGGTAAAGGGGGAGGGGGAGGGTTGTAACTGCACCTTGCCTCCTCATAAGCTGAAATGACAGTCGGAAGAACAGCTGCTGTCACAGCCTCTTCCTCTCAACACAGATCAATATGAGAAACATGACCTTCAGAACAAAAGCCTGGTTCACCTTTTATTGCAGTGCTTCCATTAGATGTTCTTGGAAATGTAATCATGCATATTTTGTGATGGCATAAGCCAGCCCTTCATCGTAGATGTTAGGATCATTGTTCACTTAATGATACTTGTTCATTCTTTCAAAAGAAGGAACCATCCCCATATGTGGGGAATAAAAAGTACTTCCAAAAAGAAGCCAGTTCTTATGTGTTTTTTTTCTTTGCGGATAAAGTGGTTTCCCTTTTCAGGTTGAGTGTGTGTGTGTGTTTGTGATTGAATGCTCAAATGGCACATTTTTTAAAATGGTAAACCATCTGAGAAGTTTTTTGGAAAGTTCTGTTTCTAGTATTAGACATATATGCGAATTTTCAGAATAGGGCTTAGTGAGTGGCTTTGTGAAATAGCATGTTCTAATAAGACTAAATGTATTTGTTTATACTAGGTGAAGTTCACCTCACTTGCAATAGGATCAGCACTCACATCCCTTGAAGCTGGATGCCTTGCCCTGGCTGAAAGCTGCCAGAATATTTCTGGAGGATTATGGGGAACTGTACTAAACATCCTTCTGGACCAGTCTGAGTGTAGCATGGTCCGAAGAGAGGTATGAAAATCACTCTGCAGTCTGTATAAATGTTGCCTTTTGACCGTGCTCTCAAAAAGACCAACAGAAATTAGATGTTTCCCTTATCTCAAGTGTTTTCTGAATTACTCTATAAAATGACTTTTTATAATGATGATATTGGAGCATTTTCAAAGGAGGATTAATGTTTTTATAAATTGCATAGAATCTATGAATTATCATTCCCTAATTTATTTCAGTTTCAGCATTTGCATTCAAAAGACTGGACACTTTTACAGAAAGATGGCTAATAATATTTTTTTAAGTTTAGGTGAAATTTGGGATAACAATGCAATAAAAGTTTTGCTATCAAGTTCTTAATTATCCAGAACTCTGTCAAGCTTCTCCATCTCATCCGCCATATCCTTGGGTCTTGAGACATGGACAGCTAATGATATCCTCTGGTTCCTCCTTCTGTCTCAACAAAACATGAACAGTATCCGGGAGGAGTCCCAGGCAGCTGGCCTAGTTGCTGAGTTGGATGGAGAATCCATATCAGACCTGGGGTCTGTCACTATAGTCTTCCCAATGTAATTAGTCAGCATTCCCTTTAATCACGATTGCTGGATTACAAAGGTTGAAGTACATAATTAATATGATGAATTTGAAAGTAACACCAATATGATGTTTAGTTAAATATAAGATCGAGCCTTTATTGGAGCATCTTCAAGGAAGGAGGATTAATGTTAAAATTGGTAAAAATATGGTAAAATCCAGAGGCAGTTCCTCTTAGTCCTGAACACTCCAAAGCAGCCATTTTTCCCAGGGAAAAATGCCTGGAATTCAGTTTGAATTCTGCGAAATCTCCCAGGTCCCACCTGGGCCTGGTGGCAACCACTGGGTGACTTGATACCACCTGGCTTCAAATAGGCCTGACTGCTTGCTACTGTGCAACAGCAGCTACCCCAAGCCAGTGTAATACAGTGGCTAGAGCTTCAGAGTCGAGTCTGAGACAGTGTTTGAATTCCCATCTTGCTGTGGGAGCTCATTAGATGATTTTTAGACCAGTCACATACTTGAAGCCTAAACCTACCTTACAGGGTCGTTGTGCAGATAAAAAGGAGAAGAGGAGAATAACTGCTTCTGTGCTTTGTAAATAAAAAGGTGAGGCATGAGCTGGCATGCGGGGAGGGCAAGAGTATAAATAGAAAAATAAATAAATAAAATGACACAAAGGGAAGTAGTGTATAGCAAGACGGCTATTTAGAGCTGCCTGAAGTATCAATAGCAGAAAAAATACAGCTATGAGGAAGCTTAATTCATACACTTGTTTATTTTCAGCACAATGGATTTTAGCTGCTATTTTTTTTCTCCCTTGAGTGGAAATTTCTTCTCTAAATAAAATGGTTATTTTTTTAAGTATTATACTACTTTCAGATCTCAGCATTAAAAAGAATAGTCTGCTGAACAATCGCAGTGCAGATACTATCTGGGTTTTGAAAGCTGAAGAGTGATTGTGGCTTTATTTTATTGTTAATGCTTTAGTGTTTATTTGAAGCTGATTTGTGTTGCTTTGGTCAGCTGCAGCCAGATGGCACTGTTGATGTTTGCTTTGTCCTTGTAGGCTGCATTTATTCTTCAGAATCTGTTGGTGATGCCACTACCCACTGAGGAGGTTAAAGACTCCATTTGGCAGGTGACAATCCGTGTATTCACATATTGCTCTCTGTAAACATATAATGACATATCATAGGATCATAGAGTTGGAAGGAACCTCCAGCGTCATCTAGTCCAACGCCCTGCACAATGCAGGAATAGCATGAAAATAATATAAAAAGAATAAGGTAAATATATCAGACACCACTGGAGAATGATCCAGTTGGCCAACTATTATATAATATCCCTTCTAGGCCGCCATTATTAACCAATCTGATTATGTCCAGCATTTTCAAAAGAAGAATGGACACAGCCACTTTCTACTGTGCAAACAAATCTGCATATTTTCAATAAAATTCCCAGCAGGAAAATAAGTTTTTAATGCATTGTAGCTAAATATACTAAACCAAACCACACACAGTTCTTTAGTTACTATGTTTAGAAGGTGAACTTTCAAATACCAAGCATATCATTAGACATTTGGGATCCTAATTTTAGTGTGTGAGAGTGTGTAGATAGATCTCTAACCTTTCTTGCTGTCATTAAACTTGAAGTGCTTAGTACTTGTCATCTACAGGAACTCAGTATTCTAAAGGGATGTTATATGTGCACTGATAAACTGCAAAGCATCCAAAGAACTGGGATTCATATTACAAGGATAACTTAGAACTTAGTGGTTTTTGAATTGATACCTTATCGCTTGTGAAAATGTTCTATAGTCAGTTAAATATTTTTGGAAGGTCCAACAGTGATCTTAACCATTAAAACAAACAATAGGTTATATCCAGAGATTTCTGAATTGATTCCATGGATCTGCTCCAATGAGTAGCACTTTAGCCGTTTTTACAGGAGGATTTAAACAAAGCACAGTATTTTAGTTGCGCTAGCAGATAACACAGATACCATTCCTGTGCTATAATAATTACTGTAGTGGACAGTATTTTACGATCCACTTGTAGAAGGCATACTGCTACCCAAATTGCATATGTATCAGACTTTGCAACAGGCCCAGTATTCTGTGCGCGTGCAAGGTCAGACCATGTTACTTTTGTAATTATTTTTGAAACCTAACAATCTAGTGAATAGCTCGATTCTGATCTGGCAAAGCACTCCAATTAAGAAACGAAGAACGAGACAGAAAAAGAGAATCTCAGATGAAACCATCTTGTTCCACTCAGAAGGATATCTCTAGAAAGGTGAAATGCCAAGGGAAGGAGATACATAAACAGTATCGTAATGCAGTACTATAATACCACTGTAGCTCTTGGTTGTTACCTAATTAGGGTTAAATGAGGTATCTTAAGAGGAAATAAAAGTTGAAAGCAAAAACATTTATTGTGTTATGCTGAAGAGATGAGGCAGTTGTGCTGAAGACCAGGGCGTGGGGGAGGGGGAAGCTGGTGTGGGCCAGGTAATTGCCAACCTGAATGAAAAAATCAAAACCAGCTGTGAAGTCGGGGATTCAAACAAGGGGTAAAAATCCAGACTCCAAAGGAAGGCATTCAGTGTTTCAGCAAAGCAGGTGAAGGTCCAGGAAAGATGCTGGCTGTGAAGTTGGGAAAGTCTCAGGTACTGAGCCAGCTACAAAGTGGAAGGGCCTTGATGACCTGTTCATGGTAGGATAGTTTCAATAGAGTGGTAGAGCTTGAGCTGGTCCAACAGAGGTTGAAAAGCAGCTTGATTACATTTCCCTGGATTTCAACTTGAGTTCCTGAGGTAGTCTGTATAATGAAGGGTTCAGTAACCTCAGGTTTTTGTCCAATGAACTTGAATCAGTTACTCATGGGCATGAAAGAGCTTTTGGAGACTGAGGATAAAAAAGTCTCCTTGGATCATCCGAGCAGATGGACTATTCCTGTGTAGAAGTATCTCAAGGAAATTCCTGCTAGGTCAGGGGTCCCTACCTTGATATCAAACCTTGATATCAAATCTTATCCAGGCCTCTGGTAGCTAAGGCGGTGGGGGATTGGGATCCTATGGAGGGTCTGTCTCATTTGAAGCTACCCAGTTTTCTTACATTCTCCTCCATTGCTGCAGTACCCTCTGTCCCCCAGAAAAATCATTATCTGGGGTGCATGGTCTGAATAGCTGTGCTATTCAGGATGGCTGTGGCAGGGTGGCTAAAATTGTACCCTTTCATTAGCATACTTGTGATTTCAACTCCTTGTCCCCTTCACATGACCCTCCCCAGACCATGTACTTTCCTCCACATGGATCACGTTGGTCTATAGCATGGACTGGAACTTCATCAACCTA
The DNA here is from genome assembly GCF_049243985.1 of Paroedura picta. NCBI lineage: Eukaryota > Metazoa > Chordata > Lepidosauria > Squamata > Gekkonidae > Paroedura > Paroedura picta. The sequence goes on along the minus strand of NC_135377.1, from coordinate 54,628,213 downwards.
TATTGACTATAGCAGGCCTAAGAATTTTAGGCTGGCATTAGAAGTGCAGAATATCATAACTTGGGCCCTTTATAATCTCTGTTGAATTCCCAGAGCAGGCTGTTATGTTTGATTAAGTGAATACACATTGCTGACTTTTCGGCACATAGATTATTTTAACTACCTGAAGGGGGGGGGAATATGCTGTAAACTGCCCTAAGCCCATCTAGAGAAGGGGCAGTATAGACACCTAATAAATAAAAATACTCCCCCCCCCCGAAAATGGTTAACCATGTCCATATTTGTTTTTTGAACTAGTGCATATTTGCTGTGCTTCAGTTCTAAAAAAAGTAAAAATAATTACCTGCAGTGGAAAAATCTTGATGGTACTTAATATAAGATGATACTGTATATAAGACCACCCTCTCTTGTCATGGATAACCTCAAACTGTACATTTAGAACAAGAGTTGTCTTTTATATGCCGCTTTTCTCTGCCAGAAGGAGTCTCAGAGCTGTTTACAATTGCCTTCCCTTTTGTCTCCCCACAACAGATACCCTGTGAGGTTGGTGAGGCTGAGAGAGCCCTGAGATTACTGCTCAGTGAAAATAGCTTTATCAGTACTGTGGTGAGCCCAAGGTCACCCAGCTAGCTGCATGTGGAGTGGGGACTCAAATCCAGCTCGCCAGATTAGAAGCCATTGATCTTAACCACTTCACAAAGCTGATTTCACTATTTAGTACTTCAGTCTATAAAATTCTGATTGATAGAAAAGATAAATCCTATACATTATATGCTAAGAGTTACCTAATGTATTGTGTATTATTTATTGGCTTTGCTGCAATCTTGATTTTGCTCTGTATTGGTTCTCAAAATAATGTATGTAGGTTCCAAGGAGGTCTCCAATCGAGGCATCAATAAGGCCCATGCCAATATAACTTGAGCACGGCTGCTAGGTTGTGTGCCTTTTTTGTACTCTTAACCAGCTGTCTCCAACTCCCAGTCCGGAGACCGGTACCGGTCTGTGGATCAGTCAGTAACAGGCCACGGCTCCTCCTCGTCCTCGTTCCTGTCTGCTGCCTCGGGGGCTGCCCTGCCACTCTGCAGCCGGCTCACCTTTGGTGCTCTCCAGCGGCCACCGTGGCTGGGGCTCCCCCTCGGTGTGGTACTGCGCAGCTGCTGCTGGCAGCGCCCCCCAGCAGACGGCTGGAAGTCAGGGCTGCCGGTGGGAAAGCAAGTGGAGCAGGGGCTCAGGCGGCGGCAACGTCCCTCAGCAAAAGACTACCCCCCCCCAGGCGTCAGTAAAATTGTCAAGCATTGACCTGTCCCTGGTGATAAAAAGGTTGGGGACCACTGCTGTAAACGTTGCTCTTTTGCATATTTTTTTAGCTTCAGTTTTTAAATGAAGGAAATGAGATCTATAGAGCTCTGTAACTCTGTCTCTGACCGCCAGAAATCTTATTTAGAAACATTCTCAAGTTTCATGTGCCTATTTTATGGTGGCCATAAGGGCTAAAAAGCTTTTTTTTTTTTTTTTAATGAAAGCTGAAAAACTTGGGAAGCTGAATTCTGCAGACAATAGCGTGGTCTGTCCTATTTCTCCTTTTTGAGCAATTCATGATATCCATTGCTCATAGAAACTCTGCTGGACTCTAAATAGAGAATAAGTGTTATAAAAGAAAGATTTTTGATAGCTTTTGCCACCTTCCCCAGGGGCCTTGTGTGCACGATGAAGAATCTGGCTTATCTCTGACTGGAAAACCTGCCCTGCAGGCCCTGTTATATCATTACCACTTTTATGAACATTTGAATGAGATGGTGAGACAGTGCTACCTGGGCCGATACACATTTGACCTGAACTGTTCCTTGGGAGACCACCTGGCAGCAGAAAAAAATAGTATAAATGGTAAGTAGCATCTTTTCAACCTTGAATTTCAGTAGTTCTTCCCAGTTTCCCCTATATATATCCTACTTTTATAACTGCTGTTTTCAATGTGTCCCTTAAACACAGACGTAATGCATTTTTAACATGGAAGCTCCCATGAATAAAAACAGCACTGCATTTGGTTTACTTTCCAAGAAACAATTATGAAGCTTTTATGAAGCGTTTGTGGTTGGAGGTGGAAGTGTGTTAGAAAGCTTGTTCCTTTGCTCAAGGATGATAATGGATTGAAAAGAAGATTAATTAGAATTTCCAAACAGATGGATTTGTAGTACAAATGAAAGACCAAAAGCAGGGTAGTATGTGGACTGATTATGTAAGGACTTTCATTTCTCTGTTCTGTGGGTTTGTCTTAGTAATATGCTGCAAGGAATTCCACACAAGAAGTACAAGCTGTTGTTTCTTAAGCATATCTTAAGGACCAGCAGCACCTCACAGACCACGAGTGCTACCCATCGCTTTTTAAAAAACGTACACCTAAAAATGTAAATTATGAATGCAACTAGTTGGTCTAAGAATCCATGCTTCTCTGGGGCATACTCAGAATTGGCACTGACTGATGGCAGACCTCTTAGTTGACCATGACTGCCTTATGGCTTTGCTTGTTCTACCAAGTTTTCCCTGCAGCTTCAAAAACCATACTGCATCTTTGAAGCCTGCAAAGAAATAGTAAATGCTGTGGAAGTTCTGAACTGGTAGGTGGGTGCAAGGATGGCATGGATGGAGACAAACAAGCTGCAGCTTGATCTAGACAAGATGGACGGACATGGTACTGGAAACTGGACTGATCTTCAGGTGGCTTCTTCATTTCAGGGTTTCACTAGAAAACCTGTGTCTGCAGTTTGGGGGCCATCCCAGATCTATTGTTTCTTCTGGAAAATCAGTTGGCAACTAAGAACACTCTTAAACACTTCTAGCTGTTTTCCAGGGAAAGTAGGATGCAGTTATTCATGCCATAGTATCACTGAAGTTGGATTACTAGAACAGACTCTGCATGGGGCCATCTTTGAAGTTGCTTGGAAACTGCAACAAATTCAGAATACTGCAGTCTGGAAGTTGGAAGGAGCCAATTGCTCGATATAAATGTTAATTATACTAGTCACAGTTTTGTTTCCAAACCTAACTTAAAGGAACTTCAAAACTTTCAACAGCAGGGGGCCATAGTATCTCAAGGATAGTCATCTTTCAAATAGACTTGCCAAGGCAACTGTGGTTCCCTATCACCAAAAGCATGGTGGGATGATCACAAGGTATGGGATCTTGTTAGTAGTGTCTCCAAAGGGAGGTTCATATTGCACAATCCATTCTTATTGGATAGGCTCTCTTGGCAATAGCAAACTAAACTATAAAGCATTCTCTGGCCTGTGTTGTTGCCAAATTTTTTACATGATGGCATCTGCTGGTTTTGATTCTGATGCTATTTTAATTGACATTAGGCAATTGATCGTTGACTGCTGCTATTTTAATTTGGATGTAACCCATCTTGGGGATTGAACAGGATGGAAAGGCCAAGGTATAATCTTTAAAAAAAAATTGTATCACCAGCAGAGTCTGATCATAAAGAGTGGTGTCAGTGATAACAGCACTGAAATATCTTTTAGGGTGAAATGTTAGGATTTGTTATCTGTACTGCAATAAGTGTTCAAGATTTTCAAAAAGCAGGGAGAAGATGGTAGATCAGGCCAAACCAGAGCACACTTACCTTCTTGCATGATTTGCATGAGTATAAGGAAGAATCTTCCCCAACAGAATATCCTTGCAGTGTCAACAATTGCTTATTTGTTTTTAAGGCTGAAGTAACTTAATAAAAGTCTAGTCCTTCTGGCTACAAAAAAAGAGTCTCACAAAAATGTAATAATGGCTTTAGGCCCCTTCTGAAACAAAACAAAATAACACGGGAATGAATTTGCAGTTCCAATCTTGGATTAATTAAATTTCACGATGATGTAAGTAATCATTCAAAAGGATCATTGGAAGTTTTCAGAATCTTCTGTCCACTAATTTTCTATATAATCTGTCATGTATTCTTATTCTTTATTCTTATTCTTATTCACCTTAAGTGTAAAGTAGTGGGTTTTTTTGTAAAATGAATTGTCGTTTATTAAAAGGGAGCTCCTCCATCAGGCATTTGGTTGAGGTCGACCTGTCTATCGCTTCCAATTGACCCCCAAGCCCTCCCCTCCTACCATGACTGTGAACAAATCCACCCAACCTCTGGGTCTCAGTACTAGTTGAGCTAAGACTCTTGTAGTTTGATCTTTCTTTAGTGTTATTGTTGTTATTGTTATTATATAAATGTTATTGTTACTGTTACACCTTACTGTTACTTGAATGATATTACCTGTACTATTTTGTTGTTTTCTGTAAACCACCCTGAGCCTTTGGAGAGGGGGGGTATAGAAATACAATAAATGAATAAATAAAAGTAAATAAATAAATAAAAATACAAGGTTGTTGCATACCTATTACGATGGGGGTAAAATGCTGCTTAAAATTTAATTGCTGTAAATGCTGCCCTGTGACATCTCTATTCAGTTTTATTTTCTGTATGTCTTACTTTCCATTAGAATGAAACTGTAAACTCAGTGACTTTAATCAAAAGATTCCACTGCCTGACTTAACATATACCTTTAGAGAAGTACTGCCAGGGTTTTTCCTTTTGGTTTTTGCTTGTCTGCTGCTCTTTCATCTGGAACCAAATTCCAGAGGGCTGCATTGTGGGGAGCATCCCTTCTGCAACAGGATCGGAGGATGCAAGAAACAGATGTTCTTAGATGTTCAGTAGGGAAAAAAACAACAGGCCATCACTATTTGGAGATCTGAAGGTGTAGACCTAATTTAGAATCCAAAAATGTGAGAGCCTGAGAAAATCTCTGCTTCTGTAAGACCTATTTATCATCCTCATAATAAATTGTAATGCTATGTTTTAATGAGTGTATAACTGTTCAGGATGGCTTTGAAAAATCCAGAATGGCGATTGTGTAGAATGTAGTGGTTCAAAGAGTTGGACTAGGACATGGGAAGCCAAGTTTCGAATCTCTGCTTGTACTATGAAAGCTCTCTGTGAGACTTGGGCCAGTCACACTCTCAGCCTAACTCACTGGGTTGTTTTGAGGGTAAAATGCAGGAGAGAACGGTTTAAGCTGCTTTGGATCCTCTTAGTGGAGAAAGTCAGGCTATTAATTAATTACATTTAGAAAATAAATTTCCTTTCCGTATGGCCTCGGTTTGCTTCATTCTGGTACAAACTGGCATATATCATCTTCATTTCCATAGCCTTCATACAATTATTTAACAATTATTTTCCCATATCACTAAAGATGTGCACAAATGGAGGGGGGGGGGAATCCAGTGGCAGGGTAGGCATATGACTGTTAAAGCGAAAGAAGAGTCCTGTGTCATCTTAAAATCCAGGAGACTTATGGAAGCATTTGGAATAAAGCATGCTGTACCATCATCATCTTTATTCTTTTATCTCACCCTTCCTAGTCGCTCAGGGTGAGTGACAACATTAGATAGTTTAAAAACCAATAATTCATTAAAAACTATATATACATTCTATCTACCCCATTAGTAAAACCTGAGGGAGGAGAATTCCAGATCTTGGAGGGGCAAGCTTCCTTCTGCTTCAGCAGTGAAATCAGGACTTTGTTGTTCCATTTGGCCTCAAACATATGCCTGAGGGAACAGCAGTGTCTTACAGCTGGCTAAGGTCCTGCAGAGTCCTGATGTCTTTCAACAGAGTGTTTCACCAGGCCAGAGCCAAGGTCAGTAAAGACCTTGGGACCTGGTTGAGGCCAAACTCACCTCTTGGGCCAGGGATCCTCAGAAAGTTTTGGTCTGATAACCTCAATGCTCTTTTTGGGAGTTGTAGCAGAAAAGGTGGGTCTGCAGAAATACCAGTCCCAGACTGTTTAGGGATTTCAATGTTAATACCAAAACCTTGAACTTGATCTCAATCTTCTCAATCTGAATTATTTATTTATTTTGTTGTTTGATATTTTCACTTTTGTTGCCTACTTTCAGCCTGGAGGTTTGGGGGGGGGGGGGAGAAGAAGCCCATACGTCCGCTGTTATTTTACCATTTTCCTTGTTTCAAAGGTGGAATGGGGCAGGGAAGACTGGTAATAATAAGCAACTTGGGTTCTTGAATATACTAAAATTTCCTCTCTTCCAGATTTTGATGACTCCATGAACTCTTGGAGACCCCTGTCATGTCAAAGCCAATCTCCAAGTTCTCAGTCAACATCTGAGACTATGGTGAGTGCAAAGGTAGTGGCGGTAGTTGAAAGTGTTTAGTCAAAGCTGACTTACGGTGACTCTGTATGGTTTTCAAGGCAAGAGATGAACAGAGATGATTTGACACTGCTTGTCCCCATCATGACTGGACTTTTCTTGGTGGCTTCCCATCCAAATGCTCATAAGGGCTGACCCTGTTTAGCTTCTGAAATTTGACACATAGTCAAAGGAGTGCAAATTATTTAATTGGGTGTTCCAAGGAACTGGATTGACTGTTTTGTTCTACCTGGTGAACGGTCACTTGCTCCCTGTATTTCCTTGAGGTTCAGAATTTTTTTTAAATTGAAAAGCTAGAGAAATTTTGATTTTTATCCAGTTAGCATTACAGATATATTTTCATTCATTTATTATTGGATTTTTATACCACCACTCCTGGCCCAGCCGGCTCATGCCAGTTCTCAGCATAATGATAAAAACATTAACCCCTTAAGATGGCAAGCTATGCCTTTTGCTTGACAGTATAAAGACTAAATATAAATAGAAAATAAAACAACAATAAAACAACAAGGTGGCAACACTACTACACTTATTGGCATTAATTCCTCATATCATCCATTCCCAGTTGCAACTAAGAAGCTGTAAATCCAGGGTTGATGGTTGGTCCTGGGAAAGGTCTAGATTACACAAGGATGGGGAAGGACCCATATTCATAGCCCAATATTTAGCCCAGGCTTAACCAAAAGCCTGGAGGAATAGCTCTGTCTTGCAGGTCCTGCAGAACCCAGAGAGCTCCAACGGGGCCCTTAGCTCATTTGGGAGTTCATTTCACCAGGTAGGAGCCAAGACCAAAAAAGCCCTGGCCCTGTTTGAGGCCAGACATGCTTCTCGAGGGGGCCCCCGGACCATCAACAAATTCATACCCACAGAGTGCCCTGTGGAGGCATAAGGAGATAAGCAGTCCCGCAGATAGGTTAGACCCAGGCCGTGTATAGCCTTAAAGGTCAAAACCCATACCTTGAATTTGATCTAGAAATAAATTGGCAGCTAATGCAGCTGTCTCAGCAATGGCTGGACATGGGCCCTCCAAGATGACCTAGTGAGGACCCGTGCCGCAGCATTCTGTAGCAGTTGCAGTTTTCAGGTCAAGGACAAGGGTAGGCCTGTATAGTTACAGTTACAGAAGTCTAGCTTGGAAGTGACTGTTGCATGGACTGCTGTGGCCAAGTGTTCTGTGGACAGGTAGGGTGCTAGTAGCCGTGCTTGGCGCAGGTGGAAAAATGCCATCTGGGCTACCTTTATGACCTGAGCCTCCATAGTTAAAAAGGCATCAAAAATCACCCCCAAATTCCTGGCCATTGGTGCAGGTATGTAATGTAATACTTAATAAAAAGCCTTTCTGGTCAAACATCCAACTGGTTTATTTTGATTTTCTGTGAGGGAACAATCCCCGTAAACCTTTGTGCAGATCCTAGTTACTCCCTCTCAAAACATCTCCTTTAAGCTAATTTCCTCAAACCAATCAGGAGACCTTCTCTTTGGGTAACAGGGGGACTTCTGATTACCACCAATAATTCTTGAACAGCTAAATTCTATATGCTACAATGAACATTTTTCTTGCTTTACTAGGCCTAATTACTGTGACCTTGTTAATGAGTTGTATGCATTCTGTTCTAGAATATGTCCTCCAGCTATACTGATTTGTCTAACTGTTTCCCCACTTGTCTGAGCAATGTCAAGGCTTATGTAAAGGGTATGGTTCCTACTTGGAGTTGCCCGTTAACTTCACCCATGTGGCTTTGTGGCTTTGTATTGTGTGTATTCATCATGGTATTCTCTAATCCATATGTCCTTCCTTCCCCAAAAAGCTGCTACTGCTAGCCAGGAATTAGTTATGAAGATGTAACTGAAAGGGATTAATCGAGGATGCATTCCATATGTACATTCACAAGTATTTTCTGCCCACACAAAAATTTCTTTGTTAGCAGCCAATGGAAATACCTGATAAAGACATAATATGTCAATAGAGGATATTGAATTACTTTTCTTGGTTCTCATTCCTAGATCATTTCACCAGCACTGTCTCTGGAGAATGCTGTGGAATTACACACATCCACCTCTCCTCCTGCCAGTGTTATCCATGAAGTGCCTGTTAATCGGCTCATGGCTCAAGGTGAGCCGATCTTGAGAGCATTTATAAACCTATTAATTTGGAAGAGATTGTTTGTGGCTGTGCTCCAAAAATCATCTTGCACAGGTTTCAGGGTTTCTACAATGAAGTTTGCCTGCTGCTCTCATTCATTCCTAACAGAAACCCCATGCTTTGAAAACAATGTTCTTACATTGCACCAGTAGGTAGATGCTGGGCAGATAGGGATGACAGATACCATGTTCCATGACCTAGCCCCATTTCCTCACTCAGATGCAGATTTTCCCTTTGTTTTGTCTTTCTTTCTGACTGAGCAGCCCCTTTATCTTTTTTTTTTTCTTATCTGAAATTATATGGCCATCCCACCCTGTCACTTAATTGTATTTTGCTGCTGGCTTAGTACAAGAAGAGGGAAGAGACAAGGTCACCTCTTTAACTTAAACATCTGAAAATGGCACACGAGATGCTTTATAACACTCAAAAATTAACAAAATATTTTATTGAGTGTGGAGGGAAAAAGGTCAAATGAAATCAGGGGTAAAATGCTCTGAGATTACAATTATTATTATTTCAATTTTCACAATATTTTCACAAACTACAAACAATTGTTTCACAAACAATATTTTTCCAGCAATTGAGCATCCATACAGTCTTAGAAAGATCTTTGAGATGAGAGGATTTTGTTTCAGTGTTTCACAAACACTCCAGTCTACTTTATTGAGTTTGACTGAGTAGACATTTTTCCTTGCATTTTTACATGGGTCATGCAATGGTGGTTTCTGGAAAATTTAAAAATGCGTTGTAACAGAACAGCATCCATGATGGATTATTTGAACCAATTCATACTGGGAATACCTTTAGTCTTTCATGTTTCATAGTGGTAGTGGTATATCTGGAGTCTCTTACTTTGTATTGAAGAAAGCACCTTTTCAGCTTAAGGCATCTGCAAAGTTATTTGAATTGCGTCCAAATTGCAGCCATGTTTCCTTCTCAGTGGGCTTAATGAACATCCGTGCATGCCCCCTACTCATGGCAGCCTGCAAATGATTCTCCAAGATCTATAAAAGATTAGCCACTACAATTCCATACAGACAGGAGATCTTGACATCATGGTTCCCACTTAGAGGAGACATTGTCAGATGTGAGAAGTAAGTAGCTTGCTAGTATCCCATGTGGGACTGCACAGAAGACCAAAGATAAAAAACAGTGTTGCGTTTACCGGGAACTGATGTTTATAGAGTCTCTTCTATGTAGGCAAAAATTTCCTTTCCTTCTGCCCTTTTATGAACTTGTTTGTTGGTTCTTGAAGTGGCTCAGGGGGAACTGAGGAAAGGAGGCGTGGCACTGCTGCAGCTCGTGACCATTCAGGCAGGAATGGCTCTCAACTGCAGCACTCAGATTTAATGGTTTTACGACAGGAGTTCCAATCTGGCAACACGCCTACATAGGTGCAGTCCCATGTGTGCCTGCACAGGAGATGCTCGATGAACGTCCATTACAGTTAAGAGCAGCCCTGTTCTCTCTGTCCCAAAGGAAAATCATTCCACTCCGGTAACAGCAACTGACAGTTTTTGTGAAAGTATAATGTACACTAGCTCTTGGAAAGTTTCATGTAGCAAGATAAACTGATATACTTCTCCTTTAGTTATGTCCAGGTTGGGAATGTACTCCATTGCTTTATGTAACTTGTACTTTTACCTCAAAATAACCACACTTTGGAAATGCTTGTCCTGTGTGTTCTAGGACAGAGTGACACCACCACCACACCTGTCTCAAGTCCATATGATTCCACGCGATCCACCGTCAGACGTAATCCATGTGCTGTGGTCACACCTGCTCTTCTTTCAGCTGTGTGTGGCTTACTGGATAACCTGCTGATTGTCACTCCCAAAGACACTGGGCTTATTCTTCAGCAAGCACATATACTAACCGCTCTCAGTGGGTAAGAGATTGATAACTACTGAGGTTATAAGCAGACAGCAGCCTGAAAAGGACAAGCCAATCAGGGTTCAGCCAGCATTGATATCTGTACCCTGATTGGCCCTATTCCAACTCGGACAGCCAGGCACATCCCACCCCCCAAGCTGTTTCACAAATATATAGAGGAACCATGGGAGTTTGATCCCAGCAGCCAGCTCAAGGTTAACCTTCCATCCTTCCTAGGTCGGTAAAATGAGTACCCAGCTTGCTGGGGGGTAAACAGTAATGACTGGGGAAGGCACTGGCAAACCACCCGTATTGAGTCTGCCAAGAAAACGCTGAAAGGCATCACCCCAAGGGTCAGACATGACTCGGTGGAGGGCTTCTACTAAGTGACAAGTAGCCAGTTTCTTAGATAATGAGCTGGTCAAGCTGACATATGTCAGTATTCTGAATGCAGTGCGTGTAAATGGAAAGGAAATGTATTTATGGAACAGTCCCACAACACATCAATGTTTAAGATGTGTTGGACTAGTGGGAACACTAAAAACATCTCTCTTAAAAAGTGACATTTTGCATAAGTTGGCAGTTAACCTTCATGCAAGCCTTTACGGTCTGTGTGTTTCTATGTATGTAGTGGGGGAAAGAAGGGATGTGTTGATGTTCTATTATTCTCCAAATACAAGAGGGAGAATTTTTACTAGATTAGAAGATTCTGTCCACTAACGCAATAGCCATGTATACTACTTGAACTATTGTAGTATATCAATATAGTAGAAACTGTAAAGTTCCTCCTAGGCAGAGGCAGAACTGAATCCAAGAAGAAAGAATCCAGGAAAGAGCTGCTGGGAAGATCAGTGTTTTGTCTTCTTTCCTAAACTGCTAGACTACTGAGGAGCATTTATTGGGGTTGCTTTGTGAGAGGGTGAATAGTAGGGAATAGTGTTTCTATCTGGGTATATTTTGGTCTTTTATCTGGTCTGCTACTCGTTGATTTGCTTGCCTTGGTCTGATTGCACGCCCCACCCTCTGCTGTTGCTGCTGGCAGGCAGGGGCTGTCGGCCTCAGATCTGCAAGACCACTTCTAGACAGAGGTGCAAGCCCTTGGTGCAAGCAGAAGGGAAAGAGTCAGAGGGCTCTTGGCTTATGTCTCGAAGCCTAGGGATCAGGCCTGAGGATACTGCATCATTCTAAATATCTTTAAATCTATGAAGGTAGATAGCCAGCAAGAGATCAGGAACTATCCAGTGGTTTGCAGAGAGTGGCACATGTATGAGTATCTACCCAGATGGAAACGGTGGGTGCTTGCTCATTGCATGGAGACTTGGCTTCTTCCAGTTGCCTTCTTCCAGTAGAGCATAAAGACATTTTGTTTTGTTTGGATTCCCTGAATCATCTATTGCCCATTGTTTTAATTTCTTTTGTATGGTTTTATGTGTATTTTAGCTCTGGGTTTAATTGTTTTAAATTTTTTAAAATGTGGTCTTATCAAGTATGTTTTAATTTCTTAGCTGCCTTGTTGGCCTTTATGAAGGTTGCGTATGAGTTTTGTAAACTTATGAAATATACTGAAATGAAAGGAGACTGACAATTTGTTTAAAGCAGCTGTAGAAGGGGCATGGGACTATTTCTCCTTGCACTGTTTTCTGGTCAGAATTCCCTTTCTACCAACAGTTACTTCAGATGCTTCACTCCAGTCTTTATGCTACTTGTGACCTTGGTCTGGTAGAAGAGCACTGTGCCCTTTTACCTACCTGTATTAATTAGGAGACTGTATTTTATGGTTCCCTCTCCCTTTTGCTGGGAGGGAAATAAATTGCACATAAATGCATTGTCCCATATGGTCAGGCATGTATACTGATACAAAAGACCAATCTGATACATCATGTTTATTCAGTGATGAAAAGCAGATGGTTGCATCTGTCCTTCAGCAATTAAGGACAAAGTTTTTGAGTTTGAAATGCTGGTTTTCTGGAATAACATTGCTTTCTGTTTGTAGGACTTTTGTCTTAACATTCAACTAGCCTAGGGTCCATTATGATATGTTTGTGTGCAAGTAAATATCTATGTCTGATCTAACAGTCTTTTTTTGGGGTGGGATTTGTATTAGCCTTATAAATTCAAGTTTGATAGAAAGATGTATCTTGGAAATGAAATCGCCTCTTCCTTGGTCATCTCATATGGAGTATACAAAAATTCAGGTTAGTGATCGAAGAATGCTTGTTTTACATTTGTGTTTTTGTTATTCTTTTGTAGAAGAATAACATGATCTGCATAAAGTAATATCAGAATCTGACAGGTAGTTAGAACAGAGGCATGAGAATTTTCCTCTGATAGTACCCCCAAATGGTCACAAATATTTGAATTGAACTGAACAAGAGGGGAAGTCAGCAATCAACCAGGACTAAAATATCTTGCCATAATCTTTTTTTAAAATTGAGATTGTAAGAAGCATTGGAAATGGAGAACTGTTGGCTTATGCTGTGTGTGGTGGTTCTTTTTGAAGGAAAGGCATAATACATGAAACATAAAAGAGAAACTAAATGGTTGCTTTAGAAAATGGGAAAGTGAGCCATCTTTAAGACATTTTTCTTTTAAAATTAAATCTGGCATGGAGGAATAGGAGCTGGAACACCTGCATATGTCAGTATGCATTAAACCTTGGTTCCATCAATAATTTGGAGGATAATTTTACTCTGCAAACTTTAGAGCCTTAGGTGGCTGTTATATAATTTAGTTATGCAGTACAACTGAATATAAAGCAGTGGTATCAAAGGTCCTTTGATCTTGTGTTCCAGTATAAATTGTTTTGTGAATGAGAGTGTGGGCTAGATAAATAATGTATGATACTTATTTCTATGTGCTATTGTAAGAAGGAGAGTGTCTTTTAAAAAAGTTTTTAACATGACATGTTGAATATTGTGTCAATTAAAACTGAGAACTTTGGATCCATATATCTAGTAAGTGTTAAGTCTCATGGAAAAACATGTATCAATAGTACAAACTGAAGCTTTTAAAAAGTACACTCCAATTTTTAGGCTGATGAGGAAGAAACATTTCCCATTGTCACAGCAAATTTGAAGGTACTTAACTATACAACAGTATTAAATTCATGGTATGATCCCTGATTGGTTGGAATCACATGAAGGACGAAAAAGTTCTAGTACATTAAGGTTGCAAATAGGCATGCCAGAAGATTAATAGACCTCTTCAAAGCCCCTTTTTCTTTATTCAAAATCAAATTAATGAAAATTCAGCACATTTCCTTGGAATTCAATGCACCAGAATTCCAAGTACTTATATATAAGATTGCAGCCCAAAAGTGTCCAACAGTGATTTATTGCTGTAGATTTCAAATTTCCATCAGTAAGAATTTTTGCGTAGGTCAATGATCAGGTTCATTTTTAAAATTCCTCTTAAGAGTGACAGATCTTTTAACTTTATGCATGACTAAAATAGTTTAATTTATTGCAGAAATGTACTGCAATAATTGTCTAAACCAACTTATTTTGTCTTTTCAACAGGTTTTATTTTCACTGCAGTTTATCTCCTCATTGTCCCAACTCTTGCAGTCATGCTTGTTGGCAGACAGTCAGCTTGTGATGCAGGATAAATTATTGACACCTCTCTTAACAAATACCTTCATGGTCCTTTCTATTCGCTCAAAGGATGGCTTAGGTAACTTTATTATGGTAAAGGGGGAAGATAGATTGCTGCAAGTCATGGGGAATGGAATCTGTCAGTTGACTGAGTCCACAATTTTTCTTCTGCCCATCCAAATAATTTAGATCTATAATCTTGTTTGCAGATCTTCTGTCAGAGTTGATCAAGCTCCTTCAAGGCTTCCACATCCTAGCAATAGTGACATTTGACAGGGCCTAAAAAACTGAGACGTACTGCAGCCCCTCAGTATGCGTGTGGGGGGGGGCGCTCTTGATGCCCCTGTCCACTTCAAGCTACTTAATAAAATGAGACGACACGTGCATAGACTGGTGCTGCTACAGGTCTGAGAACCCAGTTGTGGGTGTGGCTTCCAGGTTCTTTGAATGCAAAGTTTGTAAAAGGCTCTAAACACATAAAGTTGCCACATCCTGAGTCATTCAATTGATCTAGTATTGACTGTTCTGACTGGGAGTCACCCTTTAATGTCTCAGAGTTCTTTCATATTGCCTGCTCCTTTGAAATTGAGGTTCTGGGAGTTAAACCTGGGATCACCTGCATGCAAAGCAAATGTTATACTCCTGGGCCCAAGCTGCTCCCTTATTGAGCTCCTGCTTTTCTTCTAGTTAGTCTGTTCCTGCTATTTCTCCAGTGTATCTCTTAAGATCTTGTGTCTTTGCAGTAGTGCCAACATGTATAATTTCTTTACACTTCTTTGATTTCTGCTTCTCCTGATACTCTTCATGCTTCTTTGTTACATGGCCATCATCATGAAATATTAAGTTCCACTACAAACAAACAAAAAAAGATTTGGGTAAAAGGGAGTTAATGTATGTTCTTCCATTCTGATGTATGGTTGAATTTAAAATGCTTGTTTATCTTATTTGTTGTTTGTCTTTGTCTTAAATCAGGCTTGTTAGTTATAAATCTAGAAACACTTTGCTGTATGGACACATTCTCATTTAGTTGCGGGTAATTTGATTTCCCTTAATTGTAAGTTATGACGATGCTTCCACTTTGAGATCTGTGTACTTCCTTCTTTGTGTGTTTAATTGGCAGAGCCTGAATTATCTGCTGCTATTCACCAAGCCTGGGAAGACTTATTCAACCTTCTGGCTACACTGTTAAGAAAATGTGGACATACTTCCCTCCCATCTGTGACTGTAGCACTCGCAAAGCACTGGACTGCAGTGATTGGTAACACCTCCTCCCTTCAATGCCTTAGTAGTTTCAAGGCCTAAAGAAGCAAGAATGAGTTCTAATCACTTATTAGTAAATGCTCAAAGGAATGTAGCAACTGTAGAATTGATAAGTGATGCTTGAATGATTTGAGGCTTTTTTGTTTGCTTTGACACCTTTTGTCATGGTTCAGTTACATTCTTTCCTATTTGTTTTTTTTTTTAAATAATCTGTTCTCAGCTGTTTTAACAAGATTGTTATTATTAGCATTTTTAATAGACTGGTCCTGCCTGAATTTTTCCTTTTCACTGGATGACCACATATCAATAAGGCCAGGGCTCCTGTATCCTTTTAAAAGTCACACAACTGTTTGAAGGCACAGGAGTTCCTTCATTGTTGGCATCTGTTCAGCCTATAAGGCAGCACATTAGACAATGCGAAGGTGAGCTATACACAGGGTTCTTTTTCTTACCAGACCATATTTTGTGACAGATGCAAGAGCCACACTTGAGTTACATGCAGGCAAATTTATTTTCCTACAAATATTGTGCTACTGTTTTTGGAAGTTTTGCATCTTTACTTCGGCTCTGCATAAAAAACGTATAATGATCTTATTGTGTCATTGAAAGCAGTCATAAGGTTTCAGTAGGTTAGTCCTTGCTATGTCGTAGCATTTGGTGAGAGCCCCGCCTCCTTCTATCAATATAGGAAGTTTATTTTTTTTTTAAAGGCAATTCACCTCCCCTGTCTCATAATTCTTGTGGTATATTCATGGAACAACAGGCTACCAACTCAACACCCCAAGTGCATGTGATAACTTATAAATGAACAAATATGTCAAACAAGAACAGAAATCCGGTGTAATGACTGTATTATCTAGATTAGATATCATGCTTCGTTAGACTGAAAAACTGTTTCAGGACTTTACTAAAATGAAGTGGCAAATTTAAAGTTAACCATAGTTTCAGTCACCATTTAATACTCACTATTGGTGGATTTTGCTTACCTGGGGTCAGTGACGAAAGTTCCAGTTGATTAATCAAGAAACTTTCTGTGATAAAGTTGCTTAAACCTATTGAGTGGTGAGATGTGATAGAAAACTGCTCATGGGTCAAAGTTAACCTAGACTAACAAACAAACATGTTTCCTTAGAACATTTATTCACAGAAATGCAATCCTTTGTCATTCTGTCCCATAAATTAAGGATCAGGAATTTATGGTTATAGCTGAAACCAATGTGATAATCCTTTCTCTCAAAATTTTGCCAGCACTTGGAGACATGGTACTAGTACTAGTCTTGTAGTCATAAATAGTTAATATTTATTTACTACCTTTTTACCCTGTACTACCTCCAAGAGGTTTAGGGAAAAATATATAATTCTCCGTTCCATTGTATCTTCAACTGGGAAAAGTTCCAGATACACTAGCATAGTGTTCTATTGTACCTCCTTTCTAGATGAATCTGCAATGACCAAGCCCCAACCCTTTGTGGAGGTCCTCCTATTCCTGAGCTTCTCAGAGCCATTCTGCTCAACAGAAGAGCAGGCCAAAGAGCAGGCCAAAATGCAAATTAAACCTGGCTAATGGTAGCTTTTCAAAATCATGGCCTTACTCAATATATTAAAGCCCTAAATTCTATATTCTCAAATCTGTAGCTATATTATATTTTTCTGTGCAACACTGCAGCATAAAAATCTCTGTTCTGGTCTTTCTAGATACAGTATGTGAATGTGTGCATCATTCTGTTAGTCACCCTGGTTTACATGTGGCCTGTTTGCACTTCCTGGCCATTCTCTTTTCCGAGGAAGGGAAGAGAGTGCTTCACAACAAAGACAGCGCTTGCTACCACCCAACTGTGGTTTTCCTTCTAGACGAAGATGAAGGGAGTCGAACATCTGTAGCCCAACTTTGTGACACAATGATTCAGGTAAAAACGTTTTAGAATATTGATTGTAGTTTATCGTTCTTTGTTTGTGCTCAGTGGGGCTTGTTTCTTTACAAGTGTGCATAGGATAGTAACCTTAATTTGAAATACCTAAGCAGTACAGATATGATAATGATTCATTCTCCTTGTTCCATCTCTTCTTATAGGAAGAAGCAATATACTTGGAGAGGCAATGTTATGGCAGGGGGGATAAAATAGTCTGATAGGAGTGGTATGAGAAACTGGAGGGAAGTGATTTGAGATATTAAAGCTGTGTTGTGGAATACTCTTGAGGGGAAGGTGTAGGAGGAGAGAGAGGCTTAATGGCAATGGGGAAGGATTATTGGGTGAAGATAGAATAGCATAGATGGGAACTGTATTGTGTCCTCTAAAATCAGAAGACTGCCTTAGATATCTTCCAGTGATGAACACAGAGTCTTTCTAAATCTTCTAGTTAAATTCAGAAATACCAAACTCCTATGTTTATACAGTGCCCTGTAGTATTCTTGAACCCTGAAATGTATGAGGAAGAGGTGGTCAACATAGGATACCTTTTCCCATCATGTCCTTTCTCATGCAGTTAGCCACTGTCAGTGTATGGCTTTTGAGACCCATTAAATTTAATGACTCAATCAAGCTTTCATAAAATACCTTGTGCTGCTTTGAAAGGAGGGTAGGATGAAGAGTAAGCTAGCTGACCGGGAGTGGCAGCATATAAGTGCAATAATAAATAAAAAATAAATTGCTTCTCTGGGTTCCCAAGGGCGTTGATCCCCCTGCCCCTTTGAAATGGAAAGCTTTCCCTGCAATCCGTCCTTTTTTCCTTCCTATTTGTCTGTCTTAAAATAAAATACTAGGGTGATTTTCGTTAGCTTTACTTCTGTTTCTCTGTAATATGTAGGTAGCTGAAAATTCTGAAACTCATAAATCGATTTGGACTTTGTAGGAAGGTGCCTTGTCTAAACTATCAAAAGCCTTGCCATCATTACTGCAAGTTACCCATAGTGCAATTTGTGCTGTTAACAATATTACAGCTGTTCATGTACCGGTCTTTCTCAAGATCTTGTTAAGAGATCCTCCATGCCATCTTACTCACTGCTGATCAATGTCTTTGAAGACGCTTAGTTCCTTGGTGGCTCTCCCTTTCCAACCTTTTTCTTGTAAAAAATGTTTTTATTTGATCTTCTGCCATCTAAATCTTTATCTCGAGTCTTGGACTAGCAATAAAAACTCTTCATGCCTTGGTGTTTTAATCTCTTTTTACCAGGTCAATTGTACACAGTCCTGTGGGTTTTCTCTCTGCGCCCAAATATATTGTGCTTCTGCTAATCTCTTTTGAGCCTTTTGCGCTTGCTTTGAGTTCTTCTGTAGACGACTGGGGAAAGTATTACTTTTGCTGCAGAACTACAAGGTTGAAAAATATGCTAGATTGCAACTGACTGGGTCCAGATTATAAAACAAGAAATATGTGAACCTCCTTTCAGCTGCCACATTAACCAGTTAGCTAGAGCCCCAAGCCCATTCCTCTTCAAATTTCTCTCCTTTAAAATGAACACTGACAGGAAGGGTATTAGTCTTGGGTGCGGGGCTTGTGTTACTTATTGTCTGTTCGTTGTGTATTATTTAATTGTATTAGTATGTCCTTTTAATGGGGGTTTTAATGGGATTTTGTGACCCGCCACAAGCCATTGTATGGGAGTGGCAGGATATAAATCTATTCATTATTACTGTCTTGAAACATGCTGGCAGTACATTCTTAAATCTTTAAAAAATGAATTTGTATGCAATGCCACTTGTTGAGAGTGTACATAAAAAACCATTTACTTGATTTTATGTCAGCTTCTGTGCTGCCATTAAAACTTGGATGAACCATACCTCATAACTTGAAAAAGTGAAGGCAAAATGGTGTCAAGTGATTGAATAATACCATGGTTATATGATTTCCTGAGGTGTTGTGCACTTCCACATTCGTTGGAAAAGCTGAAAGCAAGAAAACCAAAGCAGTCCAGTCAAGATAAGGAAGAAAAAGTGTGGGTAGAGATGGTAAATCATAGTGACATGAATATAGACAACATAAATGAATAGCATTACATTCAGGGGGGGGGGAGAGGAGGAGGAAGCCAACTCAGGCAGTGACTCAGAAGAGCTGCATAGGATAACATTAGAATGGCGTGAGTCATGGCACTGGAAGAAGAAATCCAAGTTTGAGCTAGCACTAAAGGCATGAGCTTTTTGGAGTACAACAGATCATAAATAACTGTCTATTTCATGCAGCAGGATTATTTAAAAAGAGAGGAAATGTGAAACTGAGCAAGTGTCAAGAGACCAAAATATAGCATTTATTATTTTTATGTGTTTGCTGTATTGTTAGTCTTTCTCACTGAGTCCTGGGCTCATACAACTAGAAGAGGGGAAAGCCCGGTTCAGACCCCTGGTTCATTGTGTCTGTGTAAACTTCTATGTGAACATCAGATGGGAAGAAGATAGCACAATCTGGCTCTCCAAGCCCCACCACATCCCTTGAATTGAAGGTGATTTAGAATTAATGACCTAAATTATTTCAAATGTGCATCCCTGACAGTAGATAGCAAATTTAAAGCTGGTCAAAAGAAACATTGTTGGTCACAAAATAGATGAATAAAGCAAATGGGGACGAGCTAAAAGTGAAAGAAAAAGAGGCAAGAATGCACACAGGTGGGAATGTTCAAAAATCAATCTTGGTATGTCCTTGGCTTTATCAAAGGTTTGCTAACCTTTGATATTTCCCTATGGGAACCTGTTGGTCATAAGTAGATGCTTATTTCTAAATGCCTTAGAAATGTGTGATGTGATGTCATATATTTTCTATCATATGATACCTGGCCCAAGTCCCAGTTCTTCTTCATCTTTTTACCAAAAATGGACCTTGCGTTATGACAGGAATGCGAGATGCCCCTGTTAATACACATACAGAGAACCTACTTTACAACCTCAGTATGAACTAGGCAATGAAAGGAAAGAAAGCACCCCCTTACAGTGATCGATGGAGGGCCTATTTGCCGAGCTGCCAGGAAGAGGCAAGATAGATTGCTTTTAATATCCTGACCAGCCCCCCCCCCTGAAAAGCCAGAGGATCACAGTGAATCTCATTGTTTAGAGGCCAGCTGGCAGGAAATGAGGGATTAACTCCCGTCCCCCCATTTCAGGATAGGTCAAACATAATCCCTCCCAATTGGGGAAGAGTGTGATTCAGCTCACTCCATGAAATCTGTGCAAGACAAAAGGAGCCAGGAACAGCCATCTTCTGGTTTACAAATTCAAGCCATCCTATGCCCCTTTCTCATGGAGGAAAAAAAGGTGAAATAATTGGCCAGAGAAAGTGCTTTGTTTTTTGTTCATTTCTTGTTTGTAGACATGAATCCCAGACTGTAATATAGAGAACAGAGGACACAAAAGAAAAGCTAAGATCTGGAGGCAAAAGTAGTTTGAAAGCATGACAAAAAAGTCACCAGTCAGGGAGGAAAAACTGAGTTATCAATGGGAATAAAAAAGACAGCCAATTAGTATGAAAGGAATCTGTTTTCCATCCTCTCTTTGCGCAAATTATAGCTTTAATTGCAGATATAATAGGAGCAGGAAAGATGTGACAGCTGTGTTGGATTTTATTTATTTACCAAATTTTACTTTTCCTTTCAAGGGAAATGCAACTACATCTATAACAAGTGACCTCTTAAATTGCAAGTCAAATTTTCCACCTTAAATTCCACATCAACCCTTCCACCAATGGCACTTTTTCCAGTTGAGATTAAGCTTCAGTTTATTAGTGCACATCCATTACAAAACTGTCTCCAGGCCTTATTCTGGAATTCTGCAGCTTCCCTGGGATTGGCTAGAAGTACAAACTAGAGCTGAGGATCATAGTAGTGATAACTCAGTCCAAATCTCCAGATGACCTCACTTAGCAATTTCATGTAGCTGTTGAAGAGGATAGGGAACAAGAAGGAGCCTTGTAGGACCCTACAGACATCACCTTTACCATCTTGCAAACTTTATTAACGTGGTACACCACAAAATGGTGCCCCTTAGTCTCATTTTAGAAAGGTAATCCAGAAGGATATGATTGATGACATTTTATTATTTTCTTTATTGAAAACATTTATTAGCTGCCTTTCCAGTTTACACAAACTCAGTGTGGCTTACAATGCATAAAATACATAAAATGACAAGATAAATAAAACTGCCAGTAGGCAGAAAATCTAATCAAAGCTATCATGAATAAACTTGTCTTCTAAATATTGAAAGTGAGGGGGCCGGGCACAACAGCCTAAAGCTGTGGAGCTGCCACTGAAAAGACCCTCTCTTGTGTGACCACCAGACAGGCTTCTTTATTTGATGGGGACTTCTCCATGTGGTCTTAATTCCCAAGGCAGATGCCCTGATCCCAAGCCCATGTAACATTTCAGAGATCCAAGCTGACACCTTGAATTGGACTTGGGAAAGCTCCTCAAGAGTAGCTCCAAAGAGCAGTCCAGTCTAGGTGTAACTAAGGGTAGATCAGACTGTGTCTGGAATGGGCACAAGTGGCACACCAGCTAAAGCTGGGCAAAAGCACTTAGGCAGCCAGCTGATTTTCTATGAAATTTCCAAGCTGCAAACCAGGCTTTTCAATGAGAGTGTAAAGGTAAAGGTATCCCCTATGCAAGCACCGAGTCATGTCTGACCCTTGGGGTGACACCCTCTAGAGTTTTCATGGCAGACTCAATATGGGGTGGTTTGCCAGTGCCTTCCCCAGTCATTACCGTTTACCCCCCAGCAAGCTGGGTACTCATTTTACTGACCTCGGAAGGATGGAAGGCTGAGTCAACCACGTATTTCAGACAACACAGTCCAAATCTCCTGATGACATTTTCTAGAAGCTTCATGTAGATATGAACAAGCATGGGGAACAAGATCAAACAATGTATAATATATAGAGCAATGTCCACAGGACAGAGTAGGAATCTGGAATTGGCCTCCCAGATAGAACTCAGTGCTCCTTAGTCCCAGAGCTGAAAGGCTCCCCAGCAGGATACCATGATCAATGATGATGAAGGCTGCTGAGAGATCCAGAAGAACTAGCAGTGTCACACTTCCTCTGTCTGGTTCTCAATAAAGGTCATTAACCAAGGAAATCAAAGCAGTCTCTGTTCTAAAGCAGTCTCCTGATCTAAAGCTTGTTTGAAATGGGTTCAGAAAATCAGTCTCCTCCAACAATCAGTCTCCTCCAACATCCCCTGGAGATAAGAAGCAGCCACTCTTTCTAGGACCTTGTCCAAGAAGGAAGGTTGGAGACTGATATTGAAAGCCTCTGAGAGATCCAGGAGAATCAAAGTTGCACTCCCTCTATTCATCTCCCAATGCAGGTCATCCAGCAGTGACCAAGCCTGTTTGTCATGCTGAATTAATTCCTCTAAATGGGGGGGGGGGGAGAGTTGAAGCGAGGTAGAATCCTGCTCACCATGCTTTCTCTTCCTTTGCTTCCCTTTAAGTTGATTTTTTCCTCGGGGGGGGGGGGGTGATGAACTTAGAAGAAATCCTTGCTCATTGAAAAGCAGCTGTGGAAAAGCTATGCAAGCATGGGGATGTCAACAATTTTGCCTGCCTACCTTGATATATCTTTAAGGCACCCATGTGTGTCTCACACGTTATAAGCATTTAGTATTATCTGTATTATATTACGTGAGTCATTGCTCTGTGATACCAGGTTGTCCCTGAATCTCCCAGCTTAATAGGGATAAAACCAGACTTGTATATTATTGGAATCAGAACTGGTAACAATAAATGTGAAAACTGGACCCATTTAATGCTGCGATGTCTCCAGTGTTTTGATTTTCCTTTGTGGTGTGACCAATGCCGTATTCATTTGCAGAACTATGAAGGAAAATCTTCAAAAGATGTTTTGAAATGCGTCGCTGCAAGTGCCTTACTTCCCCTTTTGGCCATCAGTAGAAGTGCTCAGAAGTGTGCTTTGGAAGGTGAGCTATGGCCGTGTTATATTTTCAATGTTTCTTAAATATGTAACGGGGAAAAAAGGTTAGTTTTTCAGCACTACGGTCAAACAAGACCTGCTTGACAAGTTCTGCAATTCGGCTCTCCTAAAGTATCTTAAAAGGCCAAAAGCCATTTGAGAAGTCAGTGAATTGGCGGTTACATGCAGGAAGGAGGTTAAACTGCTTCCCTAGTTCTATAAGTCTGTTCAGTTGGAACTGTCCTCTCCTTTTTCTCCCATTTCTGCTTCTGTCCTTTGGTCCTGGATCTCTCCAATCTCAGCTACTTAAGCCCTTATACTTTTTGTAGTATGTAAACCTCATAAACACAGAACAAACTAATGTCAAGTTGTAGATTGATGGGTATATACTGTGCTAGAGCAATTGGGTTCAATTAAAACAGATGACCACAATCTTGCCATCTATATATATTCTATATAAGTTCTATAATATTAGCCTAAATTAACCAATACTGCTCTGAGGGAATATGAGAGTCATGTATAACAAGTTGGTTTCTCTCCCCCTCCCTGTTTTTTATGAACAATCTTGTCTAAAATGTATCATCATATGCGGTGTACATTTATGTTCTCTTGCCTGTCTCTCTTGACTCGCTATTAGGGATGGGCTTTTTGGGCTTATCCAAGTCTAGTTGCACTTCCCATCAGTTTAAACGGGCCGATCAGAGGTGCTCAAATTTGGCTGAGAAAGACTTCACTAAAGAGCTGATCCTCAGCTGTTTTTTGAGCTCTGTGCTGTAAGGGGAAGCATTTAAATACACTCCAGCATGCCCCCCCCCTTAGTACAGAGCTTGAAAACAGTTGATCTTCAGCTGTTTGATGAGCTCTGCACTGGAACGCAAGTAAATGCCTCCCAGCCCAGCATGCCTAATCTCCTTAGCACAGAGCCCAACAAATAGCTGAGGACCAGCTGTTTGTCCAGCTCTGTGCTCAAAGGGGAGACGTTTAAACAGACCTAGGACCATTTAAATGCTGTTACTTCAGCATGCCTCCCCCCCAAACAGACCTAGGACCATTTAAATGCTGTTCTTTCAGCATATCTCCCCCCAGTCAAAGCCTGCCAAACAGCTGATCTGCAGCTTTGGATATGTCTATCGGGAAAACATTTAGACACCTCCAAATGACTGTTGGAGTTGGCTGCAGTTTGGGAACAGGTGGCCTGGCTTCCCAAACCCCTCTGCAGCCAGTGTAGTCTAGCATTGGGCATGGGAGGTGGAGCTGTCAGCCATGTGTCCACCTTTCTCAACCCAGTGGGGCTGGCTGCAAACCAGGATTGGATGGGTGGGTGGAGATGACAGGTCAGCCATGCGTCCTGCCTCCCTAACCCTCCTGGAGCCAGCTGCAGGCTGGCATGGAGGGAGTAGGCACGTGGCTGACCTGTTGGCTCTGCAGCTGGGATCGAAAACCATGACCGCCTGCTACCCTTCGCATACAACACAGGCATTGTAGGAAGTACTGGTTGGAGGCATTTAAATGCCTCCTTTCCACCAAACAGCTGATCCCCAGAGAGGCTTCTCTCTGCAGCATGATCAGCTGTCTGGCAGTTTATTTGATGAATCAATCCAGGTTTTCTGAATAATCCAAACTGGAATCTATGTACCAAATCAGAGATTTAGTACCAAATCAGTTATTTGGTTGATTCAATTTTCACCGAATCAGAAAAATCCTATCTTCTACAAAGTACAAAATTTATTCCTGGTGCACATCCCTACCCATTATAGTTACTAGGGTGCTGATTTAGGCAAAGCAGTAACTTTTAGAATGCCATGATTTTATGATACTTAAAATACAGTTCTTGAGGAGAATTTTGCAAATCAAATAGTGTTGTATTCAGATATTAATGTGATACAAAATATGTTGGCATGTCTTGTAGAACTTGGCTTACTTTAGACATTTAAATTTTTTAAATATTTCTATGCTACTAATTTTAAGATTTATGCAAGATGTCTAATGATGTTTGAATAAAAGTGTCAGTGTGAGTTTCTAATGAAACTTTGGAACTTCTTATTGACTGTTTTGGGAGACACTTGCCCAAAAAGTGAGATATAAATATAACAAATAATGAATTAACACTGTCTTTTAAAAACTGACAATGGAAATTGTGTTTAAATTTAATAATGTAATATATTTGATTAATTGAAGTTTAACTCCCAGGAGAACTTAGGGTGCTGATGCTGGCAAAGTTCTGCAGGCCCTGTAAAGTGGAGCTCTTCTGCCAGGCCTATGGTTGAGGCCAGATCAGCAAGATCAATGGACCCCCCCTCAAGCCTCGTTGTAATATCTAGAGCACCCTTGTTAGACAACTGTAGGTGGTAGGAGGGATTTTGCCGTCTTAGTATTTTTGACTATGCTGTTTTTAGGATTGGGTTTTGTGGGGATATTTTCATATGTAACTTGCCTTGAGTCTTCGGAAGAAGGCGGGCTATAAATGTAATAAATAAAAAGATAGTTATGTGAACTCCATAAAGGTGATCTGTAGATTAGAAATAGATTTATCTGATGCAGTCACATGCATTGTGTAGGTATTTTTTAATGGAGTAGATTTTTCATTACAGCCAGCCTTGTGGAGAGCTGCTTGGAGCAGATGAAGCATGTTCATGTACAACTGAACCTAGATTCTTTGAGACCTGGAAAAACTGTCCAGAAAAAAAAGGTGACAACTAAACTGGGGGCTCTACTAAACAGTTTTGCTTCAGTTATTTTTTTTCAATGTACCTGTCTTAGGAATTATCGCCATAGATTGTGGGATGGGGGGAGGGAGACTGTTCGTTCAATAACTCTTGGCCATTCACCAATTTAATTTTTATAGCTATTCCCTGTAATGGTTCTGTTCAGGTGAGATTCTCTCTTGTTATTCTTTCTCCCTATGCCTTGGGAACGAAATTTAGCTGAGCTAGTGATAAATTGCAGCTCTAGATACTATTCCCCCCGCCGTCAAGTTGCAGCCAACTTTTGACAGCCTCATAGAGTT
The DNA here is from genome assembly GCF_049243985.1 of Paroedura picta. NCBI lineage: Eukaryota > Metazoa > Chordata > Lepidosauria > Squamata > Gekkonidae > Paroedura > Paroedura picta. The sequence continues at coordinate 54,602,232 of NC_135377.1, read as the reverse complement.
TTCAAAGCAAGAGACATTCAAAGGTGGTTTGTCATCATCTGCCTCTGTGTAGCAGCCATAGTCTTACAGCCAAGTACTAAACAGGGCTGCCCTTGCTTAGCTTTTGAGATCTGACAGGATAAGGCTAGGCTGGGCAAATGGATAAATTTCTTTTGATAAATGCTGATAAAACGGGCTTTGACTCTCAAAAGCTTATACCTGGATAATTGAGTTGGTGCTCCTGGACTCACACCTACCTCTTCAGTCAAAGTCTATAAAATAACATATGTCCAAATTTAAAATATTCTTGTATATCTGTAAAGTTTTTATAATATAGGGCATTGTTTCTCTACTGTTTAACCGTTGAGAAACTGCTAGAACATTCTTCAGGCTTTGAGAACCCCCAGAAATTGTGTGATTGCGCTGAATATGATTGGGAAGCATAGCTGTGTACATGCCCACCTGGGACCCTTCCCAACCTCTCCAGGCCCCTCAGAGGGGCAGGGGGGGGGCAGGCAGGTTGACATGACCATATAAAGTCATATCACCTGGTAAAATTTATCAAATTAAATATATATATATAAAATTAACTCCCACCTATTCAGGAAACCTTTCCAGGGCCATCAAGGAATCTCAGGGCTTCACAAAACCCTGGTTGAGAAATCCTGATATAGGCTGATGTAGGCTTACAGTAATATTATCCAGACCTACTTCTGGCTGTTGACTTCCTTCTATGGAGCCAGTAGAACTAATCTGTTCATTAGGTCATGCTCTGATCTGTCAGTCCACACTTTTCTGTTCTGCTTCCTGTTGCATTACGTTCCTGCTGTTTAATTGATACACTTTTGAATTTGTGCTTTAATCCCCTGCTTAACCATTTTCGTACCTAAATGTAATTTGTTAGTTTTCAGTGGCGCTTGCAACATATTTTTGCCTCTTTGCAAAATCTCATTGTGAAGTATGGATACTAGATGTTTGCCCTGGTGACAGATACTGTTTCTCTCTGTGTCTTTAGGCTCCAGCTTTCATGGGTGCTGAACAGAGAGAACCATAGGGGAGATACAGGGATTTTCGACATAGGGTCGAAACCTCATGTTTATAATTCCATTACTTCGACATTGAGGATATTTGTTGGAGAGAATAGGTGGGATGGAATTTAATCTTTTCCTAACCTCAGTTTCATCACTACAAATGCACAGTCAGACAATTATTTGTTTGTTTGTTTATTTATATTTATATACCGCCTTCCCCGGGGGCTCAGGGCGGTTTACATAAGAACAAACAACAATACATAAAACAATCTATAAACATGTGAATAACTTTACAATAATAACTAATAGTTGTAACTGTATAACAATGTAACAGTATAAATAATATAGACAAAACTATGGAGCAACCTGGATCTGATAAATGAAAGGATCAAAGTCATGTTTGTGTTGGGGGAGGGGGAATCCCATCAAACAGATTAAGCATTCTTTCCACGAACTCAAATACTGAGGGGATGGAACAATCAGGAAGTTTTCATTTTGCAGAGCTAAAGTCTAGCCCTTAAAATAAAATAAAAATACTAAAGTGTTCTACCTAAAAACTCATACATGCACAATTCTACAGGTTTATATATTTGCATGCTCAATATTCAAGACACATTATATTTAATTCATTTCATATCTCTAGATACAGAGCAGTGAAATCCAGTTGTATGAGTCTACAAATGCTTTCTGGGAAGCAGTTCAGATTGTAGAACTCCTTTTTTAAAGACAGAAGTTAACATTTAAATGTAGGGGACTTTTACGCCTATGGATGGTTTCAGGTCTGTACTAAAAACAAGGGTGTACTGTTCTTTTTCTTCTTATTGTTATTAAACCTCTGGCAAAGATGATGTTTGTTTTCCTTTCCTGATTTTATCCCCATGCCCCTGCCTGTCTCATAGCTCTTTGGAGACCAAAGCCTTTTATTGTCAGCTGGTGCATTTGCTGTGATTGAAAACCTAGCATCCCATTTGGATCCTATATTGTATCTCTGTTCCTTTGTGTCTAACAGAACTGAAATACTTCTCTGTGTTGGATGGACTTATTGAAATTCAATAATCTTTTTCAGAGACAGTCAGAATGTCAGCATCTTGAAAGGCAGGGTAGTCAAGCACAATCGGAGTGCCTCTGCGGTAAAATAAGTCCAGAAGCAAAGAAGTGCTGTATATGTCATATAAACTAGATTCCGCTTCGATATTGACAGTAAATCACTTTTTGTTCCACTAGGATGATCACCTCGGCAAAGAATTAAAGCTTGTCATGCAGCTCCTAAGAAACTGTTTCTTTCGAAATGAAGGCTGCAAAGTAAGAACCCGGGTGTGGGGGAGTCATGCAACATTTGACAGGGATGGGGAAGGCAATTTCAAAAGAGCCATGTTAGTTGTTACTTTGAGATTCTTTGGCAGTGATCCAGTTTTCTCATTCTGGTGGCTCTCCACTCTGTCCATATCAGCCATCTGAGTGGGATGTGTTGGGTGGGGGAATGTGAATGCCAGTTCGAATTTTGGTTTGTTTTGTTGACTGATCTAGACGGACTTCGATTTCTGTCTTTGGAGCTTGGCAAGTGTCTCAAAATGGCTGGATCAAAAACAGGATACATTTTATAAATCCCATAGTTTAAGTTCTGCTTCTTAAGGTTGGGAAATATCCCCCCCCCCCCATTAGCATATCCTACCGCTGGTTCTTAGCTATCATTCTATAAAGTTTTACTTGTAATATCACTTCTGAAACTTGAATTATTCAGCATTGTTATGTCTTGTCCTTTCCTCTGGTTGGCAGGCAGCAGCCCTCGGAACTCACCTGATCTCTGTTTTGCACTCGATGTGGCCGTGGCTTTTGATGGATGATTCTCTTATGCAAACAACCCTGCATTTACTTTGTGTCTACACTGCAAACTATCCTGCAGGTGAAAAAGGTTCAGTCAGTGGAAATACTATGAGAAAAGAAAACTTATATGAGTGAAAATATCTAGATTTGTTTTATATTCTCTATCCCCGCTTCTGAAATATCCTCTGCACTAGTAATTCAGCCCGCTGCAGCTTAAATGCAGCGGGCGCTAGGGTGGCATTGGATTTGGGGGGGTGGCAGTGCGTTGTGGGCGGACCGTAGGCCGTGGAGGGGAGGGCGAGACGGTCCCACGTCGTCCGGGGGCTCCTGTGGGCGTTTTGCTGGTGCGGGCTGTACCTGCAGCATGCGAGGCAGTGGAGCATGGTCGTTGTCCTCAGATCATCGAAGGGGCGGTGTGCTTGGTGCGGCGTGTGAGGCGAAGCGGCCGCGGCCTGTCCCGGGGGGAGCAGCTGGCAGGGGAGGCGGTGGCTGGGCCGTCGGGGCAGTCGGCGCCATTGGGGGCGGGCGCGACGTTGGAGGAGCGGTGGCGGGTGGGAGCAGCAGCTGGAGGTGTCCCGGGGTGGCGGCGAGCTGTGAGCGGTGGGCGAAGGCTGGCGCGGCTGCCGGAGGGGCCAGTGGCGCCAGTGGCGCGGGGGAAGGCGGGCCTGGGTCGGGCGTTGTCGGGGCGGTGTTAAGAGGGTGAGCCGCGGCTGCAGGCAGTAGGGAGGCACATGGGGCGTTGGGGAGGCGAGGCGTGCGCGTTTTGGGCAGCAGCGGCTCCTGGCGTGCAGGCAGGAAGGGAGCTTTGCGGGCTGAGAGGCAGGCAGAAAATGGCGCCGGTCGTTCGGATACGGGCGAGTTGGGCGGGGCGGGTCGGGAGGTGCTTTGCGCCTCCCAACTGGTCACTCCGGTGGGAAGGGACCAATTGCGAGCCGCGCTGTGGTCCCTTGCCACCAGACTGACAATCGCTTTGCACCTGCCAATTGGCCCGTCCAATTGTCAGTAATGAGGAAGGGGCCTATTGCCACCCTTCCTCATCACGGACAGGGCCCTCCTTAGGTGCCCTTACCCGATTATTTAATCCGCTCCGCAGGAGCGGTTTAAAGATGAGTAGATAACTGATACAGTAGCTTACATAAACACTATGTACAAAGTTATTTATCACATATTCATGGACAGTAAGTGCCCCAAGATTTGCACATACTCAACTTTTCCCAGCAGTTCAAGGCATAAGTTCCAAATGATAATATCAGTATAATGGTGTTGTTTTGTACCTACCGTCATCCACTATCAATGAGTCGAAGTGTTTGTTTCAGCAATAAGATTTCATAGGAAGGCACAGTTGACTGCACCTGAATGGAGAACCAGATAACTGATGTTAACAGAGGTTCTTTATGTGTCAGCACCTGTCAACATCAAGCCTTGAATTGCTGAGTGCCAGTCAAAACATTCTGCATTGTTCCAGCAAAGAAAGTGATAGGAAACTTTCAAACATCTGAGAATATAGATAAAGGAAGTGATCTCTCCCTGTGCAGCAGTGTTTGCCATTGTTCTTTCTCATGTGGCTGGCTTGTGAGCTCACTCAGTTTGCAGTACACAAATTCAGTGACTTTTATTTCCATCCTGCAGGTAAAAAACGGGTAATGTTAACCTATAATTAGTATCTAAGAGGTTGATGGTTTTATTTCTATTTATAACATTTGTGAAGGTGTATCTATAATGAGAGCTTCACGGGAAGAGTGAAGAATGTAGAATCTCAACATCGCTAGTTGTCATGGGATCTAAATGAGTATTTATTTTTTTAAAAGCAGAGCAAAAAAGTGTGTGGGCTTTTTCTCATGTGAACAACTTCTGAGTTGTCTTACATGTTACTACAGTTAACGTTATAAAACATATTCAATCTATACATATTGATCCAATGGTGAAATTCTACATGTGGATCTGGGGTGTGTCAAACAGCAAAACAACTACGTTTCACGTGCCAAATATCCTTCAAAAGTAATTTAGGATGATACACAGTGTATGTTTGGGGTGGGAAGTGTCTGCTCATTATTTAAAGGGGAAAAATCCCTTTCTGGTGCGTATGATAGCTGTTTGAATCTAGCCATGTCTGTTACCCTAACTTGCAAACCGTTCTAGTGTGGCCTTTCTTAACTTTTTTACCATTGAGAAATCCCAGAAGTGGCACACTCATGCAGAATATGGTTGGGGAGCATAGCTATGTATGCATCCACTTGGGGCCCCTCCCCTTTCCACCCCCTCCAGGCCCATCATTGGCCATTTTAGTGGGGGGGTGGTCATGTCACCCGTATATGGTCATGACACCCAATAAATGTTTAACAAATTTTAAAAATATATTAAAAATTAACTAACTCCCACCCATTTGGGAAACCCTTCCATTGTTATCAAGAATCCCTAGGGTTTCATGACACCCTGGTTGAGAAAGTCTGGTCTAGAGTTACAAGAAATTAACTTCCGCAAAGCTCCTGGACCTTTCTTTGCAAAGCTCATTGGGGGAAAAATAATCCTTTCAGGCCACAAAAAGCAAGCATAATATCTAATTTTAAAAGAACATTAAAAAGAGCATCCGGGGGAGGTCCCCTTTGAATTTGACGCTTCTAGCGTGCACTTTCCTGGGAGCAACTTTTTTGGAAGGCTGTTATTAGGACATCATAAATCCAGTCCTCACCAAATCCAGTCCTCACTTGGAGGGCAGCTAGAAGAGAACCAAACAGAAACCCTCTGCAAGTTTGGTGTCTAGCACATGGGGGGGGGGGGTTAGTTCCACTGTGTCATGAATCAAACTCATTTGGTGGCTAAAAGGAAATCAGATCTTGCTGGCTTTACATAACTATATCTCCTACACTTGTTGACTGATTTTAATGCTTTATAACTTATGTCAAACGTTTTAGCAGACTTAAATAATTACCTTTAATCCTTTTTCATTGAAAAAGTAATACATGCATTATCTGAAATGTTTATTAGAATTGGGCTAGATTGGACCACTTCTACAAATTCTTTGTGCTGGTGCTTCATAGAATCTAACCTACTGCCCTTGAACATGGGAAATTTTCTTTAAGTATCATGAGTGGGTCTGTGCTTCTCTGATATCTTAATTCCAGCTCATTTCTTGCAAATAAACATTGAACGAAGGAGTAGCTTAGCTTGTTCTTTTTTAAAGTTATGATTTTTAAAAAATGAAATTTGGAAAAAAAATAGCAACAATGATAAGGTTATTTTAAGATATTTTCTGAGGGTTTTTCTTTTGGTTGAAATGTTGTTAGTCTTTTCTTTCATGGAATGTGTTGATTCTTAAATAGAGCATTAAGGAAAGTAAATACGATAATTCTTCTATACATACATCTCAAATCTTTCTGGAAAGCTGAACCTGATATTAATGTGCATTTCATATGCTTGAAACAGATAGGATTTCTTTCTTAAATTTGATAATTTCAATAAAGAACAGATAAATCTATTTTCTGCGATTTTAAGGGGATCTTGTTCATGGACTTACAACTTCTTGCAGGCATGTGTTATAAATAAAAACAAAATTGATAGTTACTATATAAAATGGCTCCCCTCCCCAGATGAAACAATGTCTGATGTATTTTAATGCAATTCTGTTTCATTCTTTAAGGCTGTAGTCTCCTGTGCATGGCAAGTGGTGGATTATCTCCTCATCAGACAGCCCAGAGAACTGCAGCTGGAAATTCACTAATGCACAGCATTGTGAAGTTAGCATCCCAAAACTCAGCTGAGAACAGCATAATTCAACAGATGACCTTTAATCTTCTGGCTAACCTTATTGTAGCTCATGACTGCAAGTGCATACTTCAGAAGGTAGGCACATGGATCTTTCTGAACTTGAGAACAAAATTCTAGACTAACTTTTACACAAAACAAGTCTTTAAGACACCCAAGTTCCTTAATCTGGGCTAGGCTGATGAAAGTATTAAATTCTAGAATCAAAATGTTAGATGATACAGTCACTGTTGAAAAGAGGAAAAAGCTTAAGCTCAAATTCGGTCAAACTCAGTTAGCATGCTTACCAAGCTTAATCCCATGGATCCATTCAGTTTATGGTGGAATTTTCTTCCAGCGCAAGGATTCTTTTAGAGACAAATAAGGTTGTTCTAATGAGGTCAGTTGAAGACTCCTTGCACTGTCATTAGTGAAACACTATCCAGCCTGCCATGTTTTAGTGTGTTTGAGTGCCAAAGAAATGCCTTATTAACAAACTTTAATTTAGGTATTTATTCTCTGAAATATCTACAGTGACTTATAAATTATTAACAAGGATACATGCCTAACATTGGCCTAATTTCAGAGAAGTTTCCAGGTACTGTAGTTGTGCATGTGCACTTCATCACTGCAAGGATGGGTCAGGAAAGGTAAGAACCAATTTTCCCCTTCTAGTATTGGTGGAACTGAGAGAAGCATGTAGATATTTGGATAGAATATTGGGCTCTGGTTTTTGGTGGAAGAGAGCTCTCCAAGAGCTCGCTTCTGCAGTGCCTGTCACTTCACGGTCCCAAAGCTATTGTCATCTGGAAGAATCTGGATGGAATAGGTCCCAGGCTATTCCTTAGTCATCCCAGAGACCATTTCATCCTCTTCCAACAGCAAAGTGAGCCCAAGCCAAGAAGAGTCTTCTTCCAGCCAGCCTTTCCCTAGCAGATTTGACTAAGAACCATTTTCATAATGACCTTTTGTAATAACAGTGTGACCCTGCTTCATTCTCAATGGTTATTATCCATTGAAAAGGAAATGGTATGGTAAGACACACTTTCAACCACTGGATGAAGAGAAATGAAAGGCATGACAACCACAGTAGTAATGAAAATACAGTGATAGATATGTGATATGAGAGAAAGCTTGTGTTTTACTGCTATGAATTTTTAAACTATATTATTTACAGTTTTACAGTTCTTTCTGCACTCTCTTTCCCATTAATAATTGCATGGGAATTGGGTTATACTTAAACAATAGAGTTTGGTGTTAATGTATACAGAAAGAAAATATACAAGGTGGACCTTTTTATGAGGATGGGAATCAATTTCTATTGGTCAGATATTAAAAGCTATCGAGGGACTTTAAAACAGTTTTTAGAAGAGTTCCATTTTCATATATGTGGTCGGATTATTTCTATGTAATGAAATGGTTAGCAGTCAGTCTCCTCCTTTCATTGAAGGGCAGTCTACAGCTAGAAAAAACATGGGCACCCCTCATACAATATCAGGTCAAATATAAAGTAGCACACTGCCTGGCCCAAAGTAACAGAAACTGGATGTCAGCCAATGACAAGTCTGGACAATGTAGTTTAAAAGGTGTGAGAAGGAATGGCCGGTGCACTGACAACCTCTTTCCCAGCCTAGGGAGATACATAACTTAGGACAACAGAATCCCATTAGGCTCCATCCTCATTTCCCCACTTCCATTTATCCTAATTAGTCAGTAGTTATAAAACTATCCTGGTAGCTTTCCCATCCAGTAATTAAAGAGCCATTTACACCTATAGATCAACTCCTAGTAAACCCATCATGCTTCTCCTAGTTCATTGTTCAACCCCAGAAAGCCCATTAAGGGATTGTTTTGAGGGGCTAGCACATTAGACTACCCCGGGCAGCATTTTGCCGTATATCAAGGGGCATCCTGCTCCATAATATGTGTGTGTGTGTGTTTGAACCATACATCCACCCCAATATGGGCCTCTTCTCCCCTTAAGTGAATTTCCCCCCAACTACTTAGGAGACTACCTCTTTGCATAGCAAAATTGGATATTATAATGAGAAACAAAGCTATTTATACTCTTCAGTCATTCTGTTTTGAGATGAGTTATATCCTCTCTGTCATCTTATAAATCACCCATCCTACTGTCTTACTCTGCATAGCTGTCTTCGGAAAAATGTGCACTGTAGAAGACTGTGGTACTTGATTGCAAATGGGTTTTAGTGGGTGTCAATCTTTTAGAAGAGCAGAGATACAAGCACAAATGTTTTTTTTAATTTATATTTTTTAATTTTTTATATAGAAAAGAACAAGGGGAAATATCTTTGATTACAATATTACAATATCATCCCTCCCTCTACCCCCAAAGTACCCATTTGCTTGAAGTTTCATATTGCTGAATACTCTAGAAGTCTGTTGCCTGCAAATATAAAAACAAAGCCACAAGAAAAAAATCCCACTTTAACATAACATTTCCAGCACTTACAGGCAACGGGTGTTATAAAAATTACCCTTAGACTTGGACCAAGGCATATCCTTAAGCTAGGAAATCAGCTGGTTTCTGCACTTGTTCACAAAAACATATTTTGAGTACTTAACATTAAGCATTTCTTATAAATCAATATGAACTTTAACTCAGTATTTATAAAAAGAAATTAAAAAAGGAAAAAAACCCTTTATCGTGACATTTACAGCTACTTTAGCCCAGTATTTCTTTTAAGGGGGAAAAAAAAGAGAAGCCCACTTTACCATAACATTTGCAGTTCTTAAATTCTTCAATTCAAATTGTTTTAAAATCTTTGCAGTTACCTTAAGTATTAATGCCATCCATATAAAAGTATACAGAAACAGAAACAGAATATAGAAAGAATGTCAACCCCCCCCCCCCCGCCCCTTGCCTCCTCCCAATCTTCTTAAGGAGGTCTCAATTCAAGGCTACAAGCACAAATGTTGATAGTAAAGACAGGCATGTTTTGGTTACCTGATTCATTGTCTATTCATTCAGGATAACAATGAAGAGCTCAGTTTTCTGAGCTGCTTCTTCTGTTTCTGTGCTACATCACCTGTTCTCACTTTTTCTGGGCTTTAAAGTAAAATAATTCATATAATTTACATATATAGCTCTCATAAATTTAGACATTTAATGATATGCACCATTGGTATACTTTGTCTTGGTGCTGCTTTTGCAGAAGGTGGGTTGCAGCGCTTGCCATGGTGCTGATAAAGCTGTTCTGACCGAGCAGTGATATCAGGGCTCTCTCAGCCTCACCCACCTCACAGGGTGTCTGTTGTGGGGAGAGGAATGGGAAGGCGACTGTAAGCCGCTTTGAGCCTCCTTCAGGTAGAGAAAAGTGGCATATAAAAACCAACTCTTCTTCTAATATTCACCCCTCACCCCCTAATCGGTGAAACATATGGGATGTGCTTTTCTTCAGCTATGACAGGTTTGTTTAGATGCAATAATTCTTCTTTGAATAGCACAGGAACTTCCTATGTATACCTAGTGAATGCTGTCAGAAAGTTTCTCAAAGCCATTCCTCATTAGGACAATTCCTTGTGTCCCCTCTGAGCTCATGATCATTCCAAAGGCAATGGGTGATACAAGGCAGACTCTTTCTTTTAGCCATCAATCAGGAATAAAGATGGTTTCTTCTACTTTTTTTCTTGGTAACTTTGTGTTGGCATTGTACATCTTTCTGTGGCGATAACTACTTGTATTAGTCAGTATCAACTGTCATTGAACATTTTAAGTCTTGAAAATTTAACAGTGTTAATCCCGTCTGTGCCTTGACAACTCTTTCATCCTGCCAAACTCTTAAGTAGTTTCCTAGACATAAAGGATCATAAAGAAAATCAGAACTGGAACATTAAACCTCGAGTGTACTGTGAAATAGTAAATAAATAAATTGGGAAAACATCAGTATATGCCTGACAGCTATGTAAACTAGAGAAATATAAAAATTATGCTCAATTCTTCTGAACTGCATGTACTGGGTTTTAATTGGATGCAAATAATTTCTTTCTAGTTCTCAGGTGAAGGAAAACAGGTTGATTTATATATTGCCTTTCCTGACATGATTTTTGTGAAAAAAGTTACTTCAGGTAACTTGTAAATAAGGGCTTGTATTTGTCTTGCTTTAGCTGAAAAAAATACCTCACCAGTATTTCTTTTTTTCTAACAAATGCAGAATAGAGAATCTATTTTGGCTACTGGTATAGCTGACCCAAATAAAAGCCCCCCCTTTTTTGGCTTTTATTCTTAGATATCCAGCTGTATAGATAAGCTGGGGTGGAGGGAGCTCTCAGCTCCTGTGGCCCCAGCTGATCCTCTCAGGTCTGCAAGTGGCTGCAAGAGATCTCTCCCAGCCTCAGGCAGAGCCTGGAGACAGCTGGTTCTGCAGAAGGTTTAAATTGCTGGCCAGCATAAACCTTTGCAGCTGGGTCTGCATAGGGTGGGTAGATATGTCTGTCAGCCCCTCACAGAGTCTGCAGACAACTTCTGCTGGTGGGCGGTTTAAACCACGAGCCATTAGCTTTCCCAGTCAGGCCTGCAAGGGATAGGGAAATCCTTCCTAGCCCCACTCAGAGCCTGTACACAGCTTCTGTTTGAGGGGGGTTTAAAGCTAAACCCCATTAGACCAGTCAAAGTTCACAAGTGTTGTACAGCTTTATGCAATATCTAAATGCACATCAAGGAAATATGGCAAGAACAAAAAACTTTGTAAATGTCTTTTTATTATATCTTTTTATTCTAATCCACCAGAATATCACCAAGCAGTATGCCCAGACATTCGAGTTACCCATAAGTCTTCCTTGCCCAAAAGAGATGCTTCAGAGCTCGATGAAAGTCCCACTTTCTATACCTTTTAGAATCTTAAAATGGAGGGCAGAATATACTGCAGACTTAATGGAATAACTTGGATACAAAACAAAAGGAGAAAATATCCATACTTCCCTTGAGGGGATATCTGCAGTTAAATTGCTCACTTTTATATTCTTAAAGAGACTGGTGTTTTTGTTCCAGTTGCTATTAGCATATCTTGAAACCTGTTTATTATTCATGTAATCCAGTTACAACAAATCCTATACTCCATTTTAAGGTTCTGCATACTGAAGACAGTGGGTAGTTCCATCATGCACTGAAATGCCTTTTCCTCCCTTCATCTGTCCTCTTTTTGATGTCAGGGTGTATGGGTGGGTTGTTTTTTTCTTTATCAGCCTGATGAAGAGTTCTGTGTGATGTGAAAGCTTGCATGCTTTGTAGTGAAATTTTGGTTGCCCCTGATAAACATGTGTACGAGTGATGCTGCTGGAATTTAAGTTTTGGTGTTAATTTTTTATCATTTTTTTTAAACGTTTAGCAAACACGTTTAGCTGTTTTTAGCAAAAAACGTTTAGCTGTTTCTGTAAGGCAGGGGTATCAGCTGAGCTCAGACTGAAACAATTTGTTAAAATAAAGAATAGTTACTGTGTTTGGACATATCACATAGGAGCAAAAAAAGATTATAAAAAAACACTTCAGTACAATAGTTAGCCTAATGTTTTGTTTAATCAAGTTAGTTTGTATCAGGAAATGTGTTTCATGGAAGGATTATGAAAAGGTGTTGCTTAGTAACATGTTGTACTTCCTCCTCTCATCTTCCAGAATAACTTTCTGCAGAATTTCTTGCTATTGCCATTGCCAAAGGGAGGAAATAAATGCCTTGGTATTCAAGCTGTTGCTTGGTTGAAACTCTTGTTGAACTTATCGTTTGGAGAGGATGGACAGCAAATAATTGTGAAGATGAATGGGAGCTTAGATCAACTTGCAGAGATGACCAAGTACAAATACAAGAGTAATCCATATTTTGTTCTCCTGATTTTGCACAACCTTTGCTTTAGCTCAGCCAACAAAGCCAAGATACTAGCTAATGGTAGGTATTGACTGCTTTGTCAGATTGGCTGTTATGGTCCCAACACCCTATTCGTACATTGTGGATTGTATATTCCTTTTACTTTTCTATTATAACCTATGAAAATTAATAGAAACTATTATTTAAAAAGAGAGAGACTAAACACAATGCATCCTAGAGGAACCTTTTGGAAACCAAGGTGAAAAAGATGAATGAAAAAACAATGGACTATTCTGTACCTTTTGTGCTTATGGAGGATCATATTACATGTAGAATGGCCAATATTCTAGCCATCTCTGTAAGTTTTGTGTCTCATCGGTAGCTTACAGTTATTAATGAGGTATATATTGTCTATAAAAGTAAGATGCCTAACATTTCTGTACTGTCATAATATTTATATGATGTGGGGTGGGTGGGTGGAAGATAAATTACCCACAAGAGTGCATTCAAGAAGAAGAGCTTCTGAGATCATGGCCTTTGTTAGGTATACATGTGGCCTTTTGTTTTTCCTCCTTAGATAAAGTCATCACAGTGCTATCTGCTTGCCTGGAAAGTGATAGCCCTATGGCTCAAAGAATAGGAGCATCCGCACTCTGGGCTTTGCTTCACAATTACCAGAAGGTTAGTGAATCACAGAAATACTTTTAAAGATCTGTTCTACCACTTTTGTAGAGAAGCTCTGACAATTTGCTCCTTTATCGTGCATCCATTTCCTTCCTCCGTTCACATTATTCAAACACCACTGTGTTAACTACAGATTTGGAGCCAAATATCTAGCAATTAGTTCTAGTCAATATATATCATTCAGTTCCCCATACTACTGGCTCTTGATTTTTACTGCTCCAAATCCTAATACTGCAGTTGAATTCTCGGCAACTTTGAGCTAACAGTTCTATATTTCCTTGCTCACGTAACACATAGTTCCCAAACTTTAAATAAGACTCCTCTTTGATCATCTTCTGTGCAGTCCCCCATTGAGCCAGCCATTGGAGACTCTCTACAGCTATTATGTTTTATTATTAACACTCTAAGGGAATCTCCTCTCCTGCAGTGCTCTTTAGAGGTCATTCTCCCACCTAATGGCCGTGTGCTGTGTAGGAAGGAGCCCCTCTCTCCTTCAGTCCTTTCTTTGCTGCTGCATTGTGAAGATGTGTTCCATGCAGCTAAGGGTATCGTAAGGTTTTCTTCATCGCTTCTTAGTTTTTTATGTTGCAGAACAGTGGTCCCCAACCTTTTTTAGGCTGGGGACCGGCAGGGCATCGGGCCGCGGCCGCAGGGACCGCCCCCGCGCGGGCCGCGCCCACGCTTCGGGCCACGCCCGCGGGCCGCACCCGCGAGCCGCGCCGAGCCGCGCCCGGCCGCGCCCGCCGGCCGCACCCGCGAGCCGCGCCCCCGGCCGCGCCCACCGGCCGCACCCGCAGATCACGCCGCACCCGCGGGCCGCGCGGGCGCGGCCCGGCCCTGATTCCCTCTCCCCGCCCTCCCGCAGTAAGTAGCTTCCCGGGCCACAAGCTTGCGGCCGGGGAATTTTTTTACTGCGGGGGGGGCGGGGAGAGGGAGCCGCGGCCCGGCGCCGGGCCGCGGCCCGCAGGTTGGGGACCACTGTTGCAGAAGACTGTTTTTTGAAAAAATGAACCTAGGGCAGTACAAAAATAACTGGCCTCTTCACCTGGGTGAGGCCCATAATACAGGCACATGTAAGATTTGCCTTCAGTTTGCTCCCAAAGCCTACTCAGATCTAGCAGTGCATTTGAAGGTCAGCTTATGGGGAAAAGCACTCTTGCTCCAGTAGCCCAACAGCAAAGCTCAGTCAATCACTACCTTTGGAATTTCCAGCTAGAACCAGCCACCTTATGAGCTCGCCATCAAATGTCTTGGTGCTCAGCTGAGGATTGTGCTTTGGAGACCTTGCTGAAGAAAGCAGTCTTCAAGTCAAAGCTAAGCAGTGCCCTATTTCCAAGCCAATCCTGGAACTGTTTCATCAGTTCCAACTTAGTTGTCCGTTCTGACAGAACAGAAGAGAGTCTTGCCACCATGGACTCCCTCTCCACATGTGTCCCCAGCACAATCGTTCTCAAAGCACTACCTTAGCTACTCTTTCAGATGTCGAGAAAGAACAAAGGGCTGATTCACCTACCCATCAAGGCTCAGATCCACTTTCAGAACCATCTCTTGGCAACACAATAGGAGATCCTGACCCAGTGTCACTTAAGATTTGAAGCTCTACTGAGCAGGTGATGAGGATGGCTAAATCATTGGAATTAGGAGATTTTTAGCAATCCCAGTCCTTGTGAGAAGACCTTGAGTAGACTTTATGCTTATTCTCCTGGCATAATCATTTTTCCAGTTCTAGAAGGCATTGGAAAAAAATCTCTAATGCCTTATGGCAAAAACTGGCTAGTGTGGCTGTAACCTCCAGGAGGGTCAAAAATTTGTTTAGAGTGTAGCCATCGCCTAGCTTAGTCCCTCATAGCCGAAGAGATGCAGACTAAACAACGTACAGGTACATACTTACTGCCAGTCTATTAAGAGGGACAAAAATTGATATGCTTAGTAGAAAAATCCACCATTCTGCTATGCTCAACCGGTGCATTGTTGACTAGAATAGCCGTAGAGAGCCTCTGATGGCTGGCCTGCTCAAACATAGTGCCCAATATGTTCCTGCGCAGAAGATATCTTGATAGACAGCAGTTACAGGTAAGTGCAACTCTGTTTTCCATGTACCCTTTCCACCTTTTCCTATATCTCATGCCATTGCCTTCCGTATCCCTTTTCTTTGGCCACTATGACTCTTAGCTATCTACTCCTTAGGTCCCTTGCTTTCCGAAGTCTATTGCCAGTTTGTTTCTGATCCTTAATCCT
Organism: Paroedura picta; assembly: GCF_049243985.1. Lineage (NCBI taxonomy): Eukaryota > Metazoa > Chordata > Lepidosauria > Squamata > Gekkonidae > Paroedura > Paroedura picta. The sequence continues at coordinate 54,586,916 of NC_135377.1, read as the reverse complement.
ACCCATACATCACCCTCTTCCATATGGCCTCCGTATTAATTTAATCTGAGCCAAAATGACAGCTGCAGCTTTCTCCCAGAAACATTTTGAACATGAACAATTTGTTGCTGGCAGCTTTTTCTCCTGAGATGTTAGAATGTTTGTGGCATTGCTTAAATAATAGGCAGATTCCCTGCTGTAAGTACAAGATGGATAAGATCCAGGTTAACAATCTCATAGGAAACATCTGTTACAGTCATGTATAACACTAGCCACCATTTCAGGCCAATTAAAACCTTCTTGGCTCAGATGCTTGAGCAAGGATGAAGCATTCCACTATCCTTGCTATCCCATGCCCATCCACCCCCACCAAAATGTTTTTTGACCTATCAGCTATCGCAGAGATGATTGACAACGACACCAAGGTTCTGTTTCCTCTTTATACTTGGGTGTGAAGGAATTATGGCAACTTTTTTTTCTTTGATACTCCCTCATGACCAGATTTCTGGTCGGAATTCAGTAGCAGTTAACGCGGTTCTTCGTATTAATCAAAATAAGGGTAGGTTGCTGTTGTGTTGGGAGGGGAACTACCCTTATTCTTCTACTGCCTACTTGTTGGGGAGTTACTTGGGAGACTAATCATCAAGTGAATGATGGCAGTATAATATATTATAAATTATAATATAGTAAAATAAATTGAATTATCCTGCACTGTGTTTTAAAGCAAATGATTATTGCCTGATAACCAGCTGGCTATACTTTTTAAGGAGTGTGTATTCAGAGAAAGATTATGCAAGAGTCTGTCTCATACAACCTCTTAATATTCAAAAGAGTGCTTTCTATTATACTGAGTTCTGGGAGATTGTGCCTCTTTATTGCTTTATTTCATTGATCTTTTTCTCCCTTCCAGTGTCTGTACTACTCACAGTGGTATCATCACATGTTGCATTCTTAAGTTTCTGATTGTCATAGGCTTGTGGCTTGCTGCCAATATGTAACTGCAGGATGGAATGATTTAAAGAGAATCAGCGCATGGGAATTAATACAGTCATTGGGTTATTCTTTATTTGTGCTACAGGCAAAAGTGACTTTGAAGAATCCATCAATAAAGAGAAGAATAGATGAATCTTATGCTTCAGTTCAGAAAAGTACGTTTTTATGGAAAAGTTTAGTTTCTGTCTCTAAGGACTAGAACCTAACCGTCTAATTGTTTTTTTGACGCTGGCATTAAACATAGAACTTCATAAGCACTGGAGTATATTTTGAAATACAAATATGCTTTGGAAGAAATAAATTGTCTAAGGGAAAATCTTAATTTGTAAATGTTGAGTGCTGATTAGGAGCGTTAGGCCATTTGGTTTCTACCATCTGCAATCTACATTGCTTATTTTTTAAGAGAAAGACATAGGGTTGGGTCTAAATCATCTCCTACTAGCACCCCCGCGTAGCTCTTGTTCATTAAGGTCCCATAATCCTCAGCATAGCCATTTTGGGATTCAAAGGAGACTCCCTCCTCTATTTTTTCATCAATATAAATAGCTGTTTGGATCCCCCCCCCCCCAATTATTGTTGATCAGTCACAACCATGTCAAGATTTAGGCTGACAATCAAAATTCATTTATTATATTTATAGTATTCGTTAATCTAGAAGTAGCCTGTGCCAGTATTTATAAACCATGTCACTTGAGGTTCTGAACTGCTGTTTATTTCTCATTCTGATGTCTTCCTCACTGCATATTTATAAAATGCAGATTCTACTTCTCCTAAAAGCCCAAGACTGTCAAGGGGAAAAGTTCAGTATTTCCAAAATATTCCAGATCTCAATACCAGTATGGTAAATCATACCTAGGATTTTGCAAAAATCCAGAATTGGTGTCTTTTGTTTATCATCTTTCCTCTTTGTTAAGAGCTAATGGACTTCCTTCTGTTTTAGCTGTTCTAAAGAATCAAGAAAGCCAAGAGGATGTCTATCACTTAAAGTGCCTGAAGAACCTAGTACAGCTTCTCAGTAGTTGACGAAAAGTGTATGATGTTGCCTGTTGAAGCAGTACTGACTTTGCTGGAGGATGCCAGGCCCCCAAATGAAATTTTTAATCCATTTTATAGAGGATATTTGACACTGAGGAGAAATTCTAATTCTCTGGGATATAAGAGCTGAGGATTCTCTGGAAAAAGAACCTACACTGTGTATGGTGTTCCACTAGAGACCAAATTCCAATATCATGATGCTGTATAAAATAAATCGTTTTGTAATATATAATGTAAATTGTTTTGTTTTTAATGATTGAAACTGTATCAATAAACATGATGCACAATGGTGGTGGTCGTCATTTGTAAAAGAAAATGAAGGCTTTTCTCACTCCAGGTTCCTTTTCAGTGCTGCCTTACAGACCCCTAATTCACATATGAAGGAGGAAGTCCAAGGTCTGTGCCAGACTGCATGGCTTCACTGAATTTTTACCAAATGAAGCCTGGAAACTGCACTGCTGTGATCAGAATATAGTTTGAGGGAGCAATGCCCTAGCATGGAAAGTCCAGGGGAACAGTGCAATAGACTCTGTGTCTGTGTGTGTGTGTGAGAGAGAGAAAGAAAGAGAAATACCATCAAGTCACTTCCAACTTTTAGTGATCTGATGATGTACCATCATTAGCAGCCATTCTCAGGTCTTGCAAACTGAGCCTGGGCTTCCTTGATGGAACCAATTCATCTTATATTGGGTCTTCCTTTTTTCCTGCAGTCTTCAATTTTCTCTAGCATTATAAGTAGACTAGCATGAGTCTTATTTTGCCTTTAAAGAATGTTGCTCTGCTCTGGGCAAGCTGTAATGTCCTCTTCTTCCTCTTCCTTGAGCTGCCTCTTTATTCGTGATTCCAAAGAGCAACGTAACTGAAGCCTCTTACCCTTTGGAAGATGAGCAGGAATAAGGAGAGGATCCATAGAACAATCTATGCGAGTGTTCAAAAGAAAAACTCAGTGCTCTTTCCTCCCTTTTCTGCCCAGAAGAGTATCAAAGTAAGACTGAGTGCTTTTATTAGCATTGCATTTTGTGTGCATTAAGGGCTGGTCCTGTTTTGAAGTATTCATGTTCATGGCAACCAAGTACCAAGATGTTTTGCCAGCCTTTGATCTTCCCATAGGCACCAGCATCTGATATCTTCTGTGATCAGATTCTTACAAAATAGGCATCAATTGCATAACATGTACTATTTTATGTCTTTGTTTTTATTTTTATAATAGTTGCATGTGTTAGAGACATGCTCATAAAATAATATGTATAAGTAGACATTACTTTTTGGATTTGTGCACACATGTACACATTCTCAATTCTTCCTGTTGCTTTACTCTGTCCTTCATAGCACAGTGGAATGAATGGAAGTTACTACAACTGTGGTTGAGTGACAAATGGAGACCAGCGAACTGCAGTTATTATATTGCTTCCATGAGTAACTCAGAACTAAATTGCAACTTCACTATCCAAAATCTAGTTTTTGTCGTTCAGGAGTTGTTAAGATACAAAAATTGTAAGCAATTGGGGGAATGTCTGAGATTACTATGAAAGTAGTTGAAAAAAAGAGTTCATAATATTTGACTCTTTAAACGGTAAAAAACCTATTGCCTGCATTCTTAGAAACAGATTGATTTTTTTTTTAGAGACACCAGTGACCTGTTAACCGATTAATTCATTGAAAAGACATCAATCATTTATACCTACCATATTACCCAAATCAATCTTCTTGCTCCATTTTGATTTTTCTTCCCCCTCTAAACATATTTTTAATATTCGTACAATGGATGGGAATGGCTGAACAGGTAGATCAACATTCTCAACATATCATATTTAGTTGAGTTTCAGTTCTGTTAAAACTTTATTTTCTGAACAGAACACTTGATTTTAACAGTTGTCAGCTGAAAGTTTGATGGATGAAAAAAATGTATTGTTGGCAAAGTGGACATCTTGTTTCTTCAGAAAAAACACCTTTTTTCCATTTCCCATTTTAAGCCAGGTACTCATATAGTCAATAGGGTAGCTTAGCTTTGCATTTTAGATTTTGGTTTCACAGAATGTGCCTTGTGTTTTAAAGCCAAAGGCCTTACCAAGCGGTTTAATTAATGTAACCCTTTATTTGCCAGATTAAGCAGTTTATAGTGAGTTTCTCAATATCACATCTGCTCAGCTGTAACTGCTACACATAGATTGCAGGCTCAGATAATGTTTTCTTGCCTGCTTTGAGTATAGAAAGCTGACATGAATAATGAACCCTATACACACTAGTGTGAAAGATTGCTTTTGGCTATAAGGGGTTTCATCAGAGCTGTTTGTTCAGTAGTGTTTTTGTTCTGCTGCGCAAATGAAGGAGAAGAAATAAAATGAATAGCAGATAACACCAGGCCTTGTTTGGTGCAGGGAAGGTAGTGGGAGTTCAAGCAAGATAAACAAGTGCATTGTTTATCAGCTATAGGCCAACAAACAATTCTTTCCAGGATGGCTTTGGACTACGGGTTGAAGGATCCAACTAGATGAGAAAATCCAGACATCTGTTAGAATATTTTATACTGTCATTGTTAAGATTCCTAATTTACAAAAGAAAACAAGTGCTGCTACTGTTTGGGAAATAAAGCTGCATTCTACATGTCCTTTGAGAAATGCTCATTGGTTATGAAAATAAGTAAGCTCTCTTTGGTGCTGACTGGAAGCACAGCCCAGAAAGGTAGCATGCCAGTTACAACTGCTTTGTAATAATTACTGAAGTGCAATGGTGATATATTCATGTTATCCTATTTTATTGTGTTCCTACTATCCAGGTTGTACTGTGCACTGTGTAGTCAATGCAGATAAAGCACTAGATCGGAAACCCTAGGCTGCCCGAGCATGCTAACTTGGTATTGTTTGTAATGGTGCTGAAGAGGCATCGACTTTTACTCTAGATCTGTCTAGACACATCTGACAAGGATCTGTCTTATCCAAGCTTATTCAGTTTGTTATCCTTGTAATTCTCTATATGCAAGTTAGTTTTTCAGTATGCTATGGTTTTGTGCAGTGGAGCCTCTTTGCTCTTTGTCTGGAATATGATGTTGATCAGAGGTATCTATCATTTTAGGCCTTAAGAGGAATGATTCAGTTAATGCAGTGTTGGAGGACTGTTGGAAGTGCAGGTGTTGGTTGGGAAGCAATTAGGGATGTGTATTACAATTTTTTTTTAGACAAACATATACCTGAAAATCACTGGTTCAAGTTGTTATAGTGATTTACTAGAATGGGAATAGAAATCTGGCATTCTTGGGGGATTTGGGAACAGTCTGTTCCTTCCACTCAAGTTTAGATACTCACCAGAAATGTAGCATTTTTCTTTAATCCTACTGATTTTCCAAACAGTCCCAATCAGATGTTTACAAGAGAGAAGCACAGAGCATTCCCAAACAATCAACTTTTGAGACAAGTTGTGGAGAGTTTCTGTTCTCCTTCATCACTTCTTTATATGTATTTGTCCAATGTATTTGAAACATGAGGGTTCTTTTAGTAGACAAGCAGTACTAGATCCATGGCAATTCTGGTAATGTAACAGACATTAATGTAACAGACATCATTAATGTAACAGACCAGAGCTTTCAATGAAAAGATTAAAAGAAAAAAGGCACTGTGTAAAGGAGATTAAATGAATACAAAAAAAATGTTGCCATTTTTTCCTTATAGGAATCAGTAGAGTACTGTGCCTGCTCCAAAAAGGACTGACTTTGTGGATCTATAAAACCAAACCCATTAATCCAATTCACTTGAAACTTGAGGATATAGATTAGTGGAATGCCTACATTATGCCATTAACAGTTACTCCAGATGATTCAATAGATCACTCATTGAAAGTAATGGTCTTGAAGCACCTTAACACCCTGCAACGCAACACAAATTGAATCACGAACAGACAATGGTCTACACAAACATATTAAAAGGTACAGAAAAATATCTATACACACCCCAAACCCTGACTGGAAATTACAGTTAATTTTTCTTGGGGTCAGTTTTTTCAATTCAGTATCAAAATACTCCACCTTATAATGCATTTGTAGGTACATTATAATCATTACATCTTTTCTAACTTACCACTAGTGAAAATGTAGGGCAAATAGTAGATTTTTTATGAAAAAAAATCAAATATGTTGCACATTATCACCAAACCTAGCAATGTCCACCTAATTTAACTCTGGAGGAATTTGTTGAAGTCCTTTGTTTAAAACAGCCTTTTACCATAGTCTCCTCTCTGAGAATGAAAGTTTCAGAAGTAAATCTCAACCAGCAAATAAGCTCTCCTCTCTTCAGCGTTTTTGCATCCTCCAGTGAGGATCATTGCCAGCTTTAATCAGAACTTTTAGAAATTAAAAGCAAGAGTAGCCATCTGAGTTAAGCACTATAAAATATAAATTAGTGGGTGAGGGGGTGAAATGTCGTGTTGTTCAGAATGCATTATAAGTTAACAACCAACTCCTCCTGCTGCTTCTGCCTCTGGCTCACTCTGTGCTGAGTTTTGTTCATCTCTTTAAATCAAAATAACTACATACCTCTTGTTCTACATTGCTAGGTTTAATTGGTGTTTGCAAAGTGCTATGGAGCACTTGTGTAATAGAACCAATGTAATATAAAGAGTGTTGTTATTGTTTCATGTAAATGCATTCCTGTTGCTTCCATGTCCAGAAAATGTGGCCACAGAGGCAAAGAGAAACACGTGACACACAGCACAGATGCAATTGGAAATGGCATTTACGATAAACACACCATTCTAGTAATATTGTAGTTTTGTTAATAAGTTGATTTTATCTCGGCTGGAGCAGTAGTAATAATTTTATTTTTGTAGCCTATCCTTTCTTAGTTGGGTCAGGGTGGGTAACACTAAAATTAAAAACACAACTTCAATAATGACAAGACAATTATTAGTATTAGGTTGTAAAATTAAGTTACTTTAAGTTAAAATCTCTAAGAAGTGTCAAAAATAATGGACAGAGGTTCAGATATTACACCTGCAAGTCCTTTTAGTACCCTTGGATGTAGTTCATCCGGCCCAGATGCTGCCCCTACTAGGCTCCCAAACATTTGTTTGGAAGCAGTGATAGTCTGGCTAAGTGGCCAGAAGCCCAAGCTCTCCAAGATGGAGGTCATGTGGATAGGTGATTGCTCTGCCTGTATGGGGTGCATATGATGTCTGTACAATCAGCCAAGAACCTGGATGTTCTTGATGCCTCTCTAATGATGGAGGTGTAGGTTTTGAAGGTAACTCAACTGGCATTTCCCCACCTTTGTCAGGCAAAGCTTCTAGTGCCCTAGCTGTCCCTAGTGTGATCCATGTGATGGTCATCTCCAGATTAGACTTCTGTAACTCACTCTACATGGGCCTACCCTTCACTCTGATCCAGAAATTACAATTGGTCCAGAATATGGGTCCTTGTGAGAACACCTTGGATGGCCCATATTTGGCCAGTCCTGAAGCAACTGTACTGGCTTCTTATTGAGTTCCAGATCCAGTTCAAGGTGATGGTATTAACCTTCAAGGCCATTCATGGTCTGGGCCCGGTGCATCTGAGGGACTATCTGAATTGACTTTACTCCATGAAGGGTGATACGTTTTGCCAATTCTAACTGGCTGGTGATTCCTGGCCCAAGAAAGGTACATTTGGCCCTGGCCCCTGCCTAGTGGAATGAGCTCCCAAAAGAGCTAAAGGCCCTGTTAGAGCTGACTCAGTTCTGCAGGGCCTGCAAGGAGGAGTTATTCTGCCAAGCATTTGGTTGGGGCCAATGAATTCCAGCAATGACATTGCTTGGGTACCCATCTGGAAACTGGACTATAAGAACTACTAACAGCACAGCACTAAAATTAGCCAGCAACTAGTCAATTTTAATATTTTAAACAGGTTTTAATAGTTACTACTTGTAAATTAATTGATAAATTGATATTTGTTTTTATGAATTATTGTATGGTTTTATTGAAACTGTTTGAGACTGTCTTGTCAGCTCTGTCAAGAGGGGCAGTCAAGATTTTTTTTAAAAAATCAATAAAGTATCAAACAAAAAAGTTGCCAATATGTATTGTTACAGGAGAAAAATATGGCCATACTTCTCTTTTAGGGTTAGCCCATGGAGCACACAGGGACAAATGCTTTATAAAATGGCATTGCCAGAACATTGAGCTGCTGGCTTGGTGAGCAAAGGAAGCCCAGTCAGGCCCTTACTTGTAAATAAGTTACCATTCTGCATAATTTGACTTTGTGAGATAAAATGGGGATTAGGATGCTGTTGAAATTTCTACAAGGAACAGGGAAAGCTAAATAACCAAGTTCTTATCATAAAATTGTAATAAATGGTGCAGTTTTCTGTCCAAAGAACCATAGAATTCCTTTTCTGCTTCTTGTTGATTCATACCAGTATAAAAATACCTTCAGGAAATGTCGTGTGGTCAGGAAGTAGCAGAACCCTGCATGAAGCTCCATGGTATCTCTGTTCAGTAATGCTGGAGATGTATTGTCTTGCTCTCATTCTCATAGCAGTTCTACCAACATGTAAAGGTAAGAAATTTAGGTTCTGATACAATACAGTACATTTTGTATACCATGTTATACTTAACTGGTGAGTAAACCCAGTGGAAATGAAACAGGACTTAATTAAATGGAAATGCATGTAGTATCAAGATGTAAGTATTTCTGTAATGGGATTGTTGTTTTGGTCTTCTTCTTCCTCCTCTTCTTCTTCCTCGTCTTCTTCTTCTTCTTTTTTGTCTATTTCCAAACAAGTCTTTCTGACAGCACTTTGGGGCACAATTTTATTATTAAGCAAATGGAATTTTCAATCTTAGAAGCATTTGATTGATCACTAAATTCTGCAGGTGTTGTTTGAAATGTATCACTGTGGTTTGAGCACTGAACATTGTCAAGAACTTTCTGAGTTCTTTGTTTTGTTTTGGTAGGATGTCTCTCAGTTGCAGAGGAAGGAGAAATGGTGGATTCAACTGTGAGACTTACCAATAACATGACGCTTCAATGTGTCTATCCAAAGATCGCACGTATAACCCAGATGTCATGGATTAAGATGAGCAAAAGCAAAGAGATAATTGCAGTCTTCAGACTGCCTCATGACTTGCATATTGCAAGCGCATACAAAGGCCGAGTAAATATTGTTAATTGTACCGTGAATGATAAATCCCTGGTTTTCAACAGTACCACTGAGGTGGATATTGGCTTATACATTTGCTCTTTTCAGAGCTTTCCTTATGGAATATGGGAAAAGAAAGTACAGGTGGTCCAATCAGGTAAGCCAAATGGTTTTCATACTGTCTTGGAAGCTTGGGATAAGGGCAAAATGTATCTTCTGTGGGCGTTTGGCTTTGCATCAGTGTCTGCCCAAAGTAATCCAAGTGTTTTGGATCCTTGTGTTATTGACTGCAGCCCTATTCCACATACGCTAGATGATTCACTTTCAATGCACTTCAGAAGCAGATTTTCCTGTTCCACGTAGGAAAATCCAGTTGCAAAAGGGCATTCAAAGTGCGTTGTCCAATGTGTGTAGAATGGGTCTAGATGTATGTGATAATGGGAAGAAGTCTGAATAGCACAGTGCAGGTGTTGCATGCAGAAGTTTGCAGATTCAATCTGGCCCATGCAACATATGTGTGGGGAGAGGGACACTTTGAATAAAAAGCAGCAGTGGAGGGAAATGAGCATATAACTCTCTTCTTGCCATAATGTTTTAAAACTCTGCCATAACCACCAATATGATTTTGCTGAGAACAGCAATATTATTTTCTTCATTTGAATTGTAATTTTAAAACAATAGGCTTAGGATAATGTGGTTCCTCACTTTTTTGTAAACATGTCACTGGAACAAATGTGCAAATCCTTTGCTTTTGAGGGCCTAACTATACAAATCTCATTTATGTGCTTGATTTACACTCCATCTTTCTCCCCAGGGAAGGGCTCATGTGTGAGGGTAAGCTGATAGGTAAGGAAGAAAAATGGCAAGGGAATGACTTCTCTTGGTGTGTGGCTATTGCAGGTGCATTGTGTTAGTTATTTATTGTGTTAGCTATTTATTGTGTTAATTATTCTGCCTGCTGAAGAAAGTGTTTAATTTTGGCAGCTGCTCTCTCTCTCTGTGAATGTACACACATGTGTGTACATATGTGTGTGTGTTACTGAAGCAAGCTTTCTTTACGTGAACATTTTATTTCATCATGTGATAATTTGTTTTACTGCAAAGTTCTAACATTTCTCATCCTGTACTTGGGCTAATTGTATTTTGTGAGGAAGTTCTTAGTTAAAATTTTTAATAAGCCCTAATGAAATGTGTAAAGGTTCAAGGTGGGAGAAGAATTCTCTGTCTGCATAAAGAATAACAGTAATTAGATGCTAAGTTTCTACTGAAATTCTAAAGGAATTAGAAACTTGCTGTCTATGGATGGTGTCAAAAATTTGGTAAATTCTCTTCTGGTTCACAGCCATAATACTGTCATGATGGGTTTAATTAGTTCTGTATTTTCCCATTCTTCAGCTGTGTCTGGTAATGGTTTTCTAACAAGTAGAACATTAATAGAATGGAGACAGAACAATGTCACAACAATGCCATCGTCAGTATAGCACATAATCCTCCACTATCATGATTCATATGGTCATAGTGACTGCATATCATTTCCTCTTTTTGAGATGCTCATACTCAGATAATCAATTATGGGACACATAATTTAGGCTTTATATTTCATACAATACACCAGTTCAAGGCTATGATCATGAGAGAAAGACATGCCATAAATTAATGGCAGTATGAGGATATTGCATGAATGCCTCAGAATGGCACAAAGCCTGAATCAGGAGCTTTTATGATATGCTAAAATAATAAGATCCCAATGATGAAACCATATCTGACACAAATAGCCTTTTTTATTACTATCTTTATTTTATTGGTCGGCTGTCATTGGCTTACCAGCACTGGTTCTTTGCTGATGGAGTTGGGCTGACCCTTGTTTTACTGGAAGGAACGTATGTCTCTTATAACCCCAGGATGTTCTTTTCACACCTCTGAAGCACAGACTAGAAAACTAGGAGGTGAAGTTTGGGTTCCCTGTGGACTCCTTTTGAGGAAACCACATTTTGTTTAATCAACAATTGGGGCAAAAATCCACTCTTTCTCTGCAACTGGGAAATAAGGAAGCACTAACCTAACCAATTGGTAAGACCACCATGCAATAATCCCTACAAAAGTATTTAAGAGCTGGCTCTGGCTCTTTGAAGAACTGCATCAGGTAGAATGTGAAAATATGAAAATGAACCTTAAGTGACAGACAGATATCTACGACCATATAGAAAACCAGCACCCCACTATCATGGTACCCTCACTATAAGAAATTAATTTTGCAGAGTTACAGCTTCTATGCAAATGTATCAGCATCTCAAGTCATTCTGATTCCACTAAAAGGCAGTTTTAAAAGATAGAAATATGAGGTTGTACTGACAGGAAGCAGAAGTGTCAGCCTGTGGCTTAAGTAACAAACCTTGAACCGATGCAACCTGCAATGGGCAGTTATAAAAATGACACACACATGCATTTTCAGAAGGGTGAATAATAAGTTAGATGGGAATTCTTGCAGCTTCAACTATTTACTGATGAAGAAATTAAAGCTGTCATGGGCCAGTTACCTTTTTAAGAGAAGAAAACCCTTGATCTTTTATTATTTATTTAATTTAGATTTTTATACTGCCCTTCCATATGGCTCCGGACGGTTTACATAGAACATCACAGGGTAACTACATATATGTGTCCTGGATAGATTCAAGAGTAAAAATGTCAATATAGCCATTAGTAGTTTGTTCTTTGGCTGTTCTGAGTTAGGAAGAGAACCAGGAGGAAGCTAGACACTGTACAAGATGCAAGGGTGTTCCACCCCTTCCTAGTGGCTCCCTGTTTCTTGGGTTGCATCATGCTTATTTCTTCCTAGTTCTCTTCCTGTTCCACTGTTGCCACAGCTGGAAGCATGAGAACGCTTATGTCTAGGGACAGGAACCATGTGAAGCGGAGCCTCTGATAATCTTGCTCTTGCAGCTGCTGTACAGCCCTCCTCCAATTCACTATCTCTAGAGGAAGAAGCCAGAAGGAGTTGATGGATTAGGTGTTAGCCATTGTGGTTGGATATTTATGGGTGCCCATTTCTGTGAAATGTGTGATCATTCTTTGAAGAACATTCAGAATGAGTCATTCCCAGTGATCTCAGTTCTGGAGGGAAAAGTCTTTGATGAAAAATTGTAAATTTTCTGGTGTTGGGAGAACTGCATGAACTTGCAATACATTGAAATCCACTAATTTCAGCCTCCTTCAAGGGAGAAGGTTCTCTCGAGAGGCTGCCCCAATGAGTGATTGAGGTGGTGTCATCACTTCAAAGAGGCACAACTCTGAGGTAGCTTTTACTTGCGTAGACTTCCTGGTAACTTCCCCTGCTCCTAAAGCTTATTTCTCAAGAAAACAACACGGATTGAAGAAAAGCTGAGAGGAATGTTAAACCAGGAGAAAAGGAGGTTGAGCAAGATCATGATTGCTCTCTTGAAGTGTTTGAAAGGTTGTCAGTTGAAGGAGGGCAGGGAGAGGTTCCTGTTAGCACCAGAGGATAGGACTCACAGCAATGGGACATCTGGAGGACCACAGGTTGGCTACCCCTGACATAGAGCACTTCTGTAGAAAGAGAGCTGCCATAAAAAAGAGTCTTTTGTGACAAGGCTTAGCTGTCTGGACCATATCTGCTTAAACACTGCTGCAGAGAGGGAAATATTCAATGGGTAATTAAAGACTTGGGAGTGCTTTATGGTACAAATCCACTTGCATGATCCAAAAAAAATTATCTTCTCTACTTTTAGTGTCATAGAATACTTACGGAAATGCTCATAGATGCCATGGGCTATACTGGTCCTTAAACTGATCATACTCATGGAGTGTGTATCTATAGGCAGTGCTTAATATGTTAAAAATGCAAATATATACATTGATGATATTTCCTTCCCCTGTTTTATTTGTTTAACAGGGAACTTTACGCCTCCGGTCTCAGCAGGCTCCCATGTCATTATTGAACTGGGGAAGAATGCCACCTTGAGATGTGGAACTGACTCTGTGATAGGAATGAAACATGTGACATGGGAAAGGGTTCATGAAGGGGCTGTGGATACCATGGTCAAATGTAAACTCAATCAATCAATTCATGGTTCAGATTATGAAGAACGGGTAGAGACTGATTGTGCTACCCAGGCGAACACAATAGTACTTCAGAATGTCACAGCATCTGATTCCGGGATGTTCCGCTGTTGTTACAGCAGAGTTTCAGGGGAATCTGGAGCTCATTTGACAAAGTTGACCATCACTGTCAATGGTAAGTGAGGGAAAGTTTTTTTTGTTTACCCTGCCTCTGTTCATTGGCATGTCTCTAAAAAGTCTCCACTAAGTAGCACAGGGCCTCAATAATTTTTTTAAGCTTTTGGGAAACAAAAGGATACAAGTGCTATTAAAAAAACCCCCACATACCAATAAATCATAATCAGTGAAGCTTTAACTCTCACTGTTAGAATTTTCCATACAACATTTTATTTATTTGTTTATTTAAATAAATAACTAAAGAAGATCAACCCCTTAATTATAAACCTGATTAACTGATATCCTGTGATTCTCAGGTTCTCTATACAGAATAAATCCATTAGAAGAGACACGGTCTTCTGACTACTGCTGTTTAGATGTGCTGCTGCTACTTCTGTTACCATACGAGCAAGGCAGCCAAGACAATTCACCTCCAGCACTCGAAAATATAGGCATGCCACTTTGTCCAGGTGTAACTGCAAGAAATTTTGGCTTATTCCATACATCTGCACCATCAGTGATGGAGAAAGAGGAACCAATGGTGCAGAGACTCTTTCCCTGATCTTTGCTGTTGCTGCAGGAGGAAAACATAGGCATCAGGATTCTTGGCCAGGTCTATGTTCTGCCAGGTTTATGTTCTGCCTCCTGTCCTCAACCAAATGCCAGGCATAAGAGCTTCATTTTATAGGCTCTCCAACTGGGAGCTCTCTCATGAGCTCATTCTACCAGGCCAGGCAAAGTTCTCGTGGGCTGGAACCACCAGTCTGTTCTGATTCGCAGACCATAGTGCTCTGCTGGGGGCACTATGCCTTTTGGCTGATTGGTGGTTTAAGTTTATGGCAGGTCAACTCGCACAAAATTTCTACAAAATTTCAAGCAGTTCGTGAATGGTTAAATTTCCAGACAGACTGCCTCTGCTTAAAGAAAAATATTTACCAAATTTCAAAGTAACAAAGCAACTTTAAAGCAACAGGGAGTGGAATTATTTAGCCTTGGAAAGTCTAATAGGTTCCCTGTGTGTTTAATGTATGTCACTTGAAGCTGTGCCTGACATTTTCCCAAAATTTCCTGGGGAAAATTTTCTAGGGTGTGAGTGTGTGTGTGTGTAACTCAGCCCCACCTATGTCCAATCTGCACATAAGTTGAAGAGCATATAGAGGAGCATCAGGGGGAGTTCCTGTGTGAGTTTGATGTCGTTATCTTGCACAGGGTCCATTCTATACTCTTCTAAATTTCCTGAACCTGTGCCTCTCATTCCCCCAGAAAACAGTTTCCTGGAGGCACTTTCTTTGGATGGGGCTGTAACTTTGATCTCATAAATCAAAACCTCACCAAGCTTGGAAGGCATGTAGAGGGGAGTTGGCTGGATCTCTTCCATGAATTTGGTGCCTTTAGCATATGTGTGTGTGTGAGCATCAAACCAAATCATTTTGCAGCTTAAAGTTCTTAGTAGTTCATGGTTTACAAACCGGGCATGTCACAAACCACAAACTAAAGCACATTTTCTAGGTTGCCCATCATTATGAAGCAAGCCTTCCTAGTTACCATCACAAAAACTCTATATATGTGTAAGTCATGAATCCAGTACCGGAATAGTTTGTTTAAAGTCACTGTGTAAGAATGGAATTGAAACCCTGCTGAATCACAGTAGAAGACAATCTATACGAGCACGTTGGTTTTAAGCAGCGGCCAGTCAGATACTTCTGGGGAGCACATAATGATGAGGGCAATTATTTTCTCCCTAGTGACAAGTTGAAGCTGATGTATCAACACCATGTGGGTAATTAGCATTCAGAGGTGATTTGCCATTTCTTCCTCTAAATAGCAGCCTTTCCTTGGTGATCTCCCATCCAGGATTAACCAGGGCTATCCCTGCTTAGTTTCCCAGATCTGATGAGAGGCTCTTCTGGAGTCCAGGAAATTGGCTTCATTTATTACAAGGTGCCTTACACTATCAGCTTCACTATGAAATCCTGGTTATCTGTGATCATGCAAGAAGAATATATCTCTAGTAAACATTAGGTATAGTAAATCAGACCTTTCTGGGCACCTTTGTCTGAACATGGAGATATGGCATTTAAGCAGTTGGGATCCAAAGACAGTGAGGAGTTCCCTTATCTTCACTGAGCTAAAGAACTATCATCAGTGTTCCTGACCTAGGTAGTAGCTACACATCTTCTAGCAATCTTGGAGGAGATAGATTTTTAGATCCATTTCAATCTGGATTCAGACCAGGAGTTGGGATAGAAATTACCTTGGTCATCCTGACTGATAAGCATCACCAGAAGAGTGGTGGGGCAGTGTGTCCCAGTTGGTTCTCCTTGACCTTTCAATGGCTTTGATAACATTAACTGTGATATCTTTCTGGAGATGCCCTCAGTTAGCAACCTCCATTTGGCTTCCGAGATCTTCTACTTCCTAATATTGTTGATGCCAGTGTATGGCAGTTGACCACAGGGTGGAGCTGTTAAATAGAGCTTCCACATTTCAAAACACAAACGCTTAACAAATACTGTTTTCTGTCAGCATCTTCATCCTTATTCTTGTTTACTGTCATGCTGATTGATGTGTCCTCTACAGCTGTATGGAAGTTTGTATTTCTGCTGTAACTGTGAAGACTTATAGTCAAGTGACAAGCATTGGAGAGAAGAACTCGATGAGAAATGTTAGACTGAAAGCGCTATCATAACCTGTTTTTTGGTTTGGTTTTTTGGGAAACCCACATGAAAAAGGCACATCATTGGTTTTGGCCTAACGCTCTGTTCTCTGGTCTCCAGACATATATTTCTGTGGTTTCTGTCACAGAGCTGTTCCTGTTCAGTGTGTATACTTAGAAATGGTACAAACCTCTGAGCCATGATACATAACAAGCTACATTTCACTTCTTAAGAGAACTGTTCAAAGCACTCGTTAGGTTTTATTGCCTTGTAACTGTCTGACCTGTCAACATTTCTTCTGCAGACCCACAATCAGGGCAATGAAGGTTGAAACCACTCAGCCACAACATTTCTGGAAGCGTGTGAAGAAAGATGTGTGTCTGTGTGTGTGTGTCTGGCCAGAGCTTAAGAACATGAAGACAGGCTTCAAAACATTCTTAAAACTCTTTCATCCACCCATTTTTCTTTGTAGGAAATATAAGATATGTACATGTTGTTTTATTTAAAACACTTTATCCCTCCTTCCTGTCCAATTAGGTCCCTCAAAGTGAAGAATCAAAAATCAGCCCCCCCCCCCCCCAAAAGGTACTTTGTTGCCAGGATTACTCTCAATAGTACTAAGAGTGTTTTCGGCTGTATCTGGCTCATAAATTGTGCTATCTCTTTGATTCTACTACTTTAACTTCAAGGCTGGACTATTGTAATGAGTTCTACAAAGAACCACCATTGAAGACCACCTGGACATATTAATTAGTTGGGAATGCTATGGCCTGTCTGTCGACTGGCATTTGCCATGCCAATATTAGACCATACCTTAAAAGTCAGTGCATTTCCTAATTGAATTTAATATACTGTGATGCATGTACCTGAAGGATGATCTCTGCATAGGCCTGTTGTTGTTGTTAGGTGCGAAGTCGTGTCCGACCCATCGCAACCCCATGGACATGCATAGGCCTGCATGCCTTAAAAACATTCTTTATTATTCTTTAATTGTTTAATGCTATAAGGATAGGTCTTTTCTTCTTGGTACAAATTAGGAAGGGGCATTAATCCCAATTTACATGATGAAGAAGATGAAGTAAGCAGTAAAACTACCTTTGCATTTTTAGAATCCCTGTAGAAGATACATGGGAATTCAGATTTGAACCAGAGAGGTAAATATTCAGACTTCACATTCACTAACATAACTTTGATGAATGCTGTTTCTTGGCTTCACTTGTCAAATTGTAATATTAGAATATTAGTAATCTGTTTCACCAAGCTCTTAAGGGGATGAAGGAGGCAGGAAGGAGAACTATCAGCCCTCACCTTTTCGGATTTGGGTTTCTTGGTAACACACACATAGTATAATACTTTGAAGAACACATATTCTATTTTTTAAACTAACCGTTATGTAGTTGTGATAGATGTCTGCCAAAAGTTTCAAGAACTGATAGCATCTGAAATCTGAAATAGCACAGACTCCAGCTTTTCAGTATCCTTTTCAGAAGATTATATTTTAAGATTTCTTATTTGCTTTATATTCAAGCAGGGGACCTTTGGAAACATACCTAGGTTGTTCTGGGAGGAAGAAGGTGGCACTGCCATTTGTGATAAAGAAGTCTTGTGAACCATTGTGTCTGACTTTGGCTTGTCTCTGTTCTGAACATATGCATTGTAATTCAGTCAACCCAACAAAAAGAAAGCTCTCCAAATAAGTTCAGCACAAAAATGAATTTATTTTGAGCATCAGGCAGTCCTTGTTCAATCTCCCACAGTTACAGAAACCACAATGCTCCCCACCCCTGCAGATGCCTGTCCCATAGAAGTGATGCTTCCTGTCTGAATGCAACATGGTTGCAAACATGGCTGTTTTTCCTGTGACTGGCCTATAATCTAAATGGGTTTTCCAAAATAGTTGCAAAAGTATTACTGAAGAGATTTCCTTCATCCCGTCAGGTACCCCAGGATAGTTTTTCCAGGCAGACAATTGGGATCAGTATACTTTTTATGACTTTCTCACTGCCAGAACATTAATTTTCTTATTTTCTTTCAATGAATTAGACCACTTCACAAATTAGTTGAGCCAAATGACCACTTTATAAGTGTCAAATCATTAGGCATAAGCATCTCTTGGTCTACTCAGCTTCACAATGCTTGGTGTAGCATCTTTTGAGAATCAGAGGGTACCAATTATTGACTATTCCTTCCTGAGAAGTAATGACAATGTTTTCTACCCTTCTTCTCCTAGTTCCTTTGGATTACCAGCAGAATATCGTTGCCATAGCTGGAGGTGCTGGAGCTGCCATCTTGCTTCTAATATTCATCTTATCCATTGCTGCAGCTGTTTTTTACTGTAGGAAGTAAGCAGTTTATTAGATCTGTGGGGATATAGGCGGGTTTATCTGGTATTTGTCCAGTGACTTTACTGCTATATTGCCTTCTATGTTATTCTTGATATATATAGGTAATTCACACTGATATCTAGACCAGCAGTGTCATCATCATTATGATTAAATTTCTAGTCTGCCTTCCTTCCTCCTTGCTCAAGGTGGATTACAAAGAGAAACCTATAAAACTCCATAACCCCTAATCTTAAAACTAAGAACCTCTTCCATCGAAAAGGAAAGCATTTTGAGACAGGTCATATATTGCTGAGGGTTTGCCAGGTAAATGTATGGTTGCTTCTCCTCCATTTCTTAACTTCAGAGAGTTAATCATATGAACAGTTGCCGTCAGAGGTTCATAATATAGCTGAAAGCTTCACTTTAGGCATGAAAAATCCATTAGGTACACTTCTGGATTTTTCTAAGAGTTGTTCTCTTAGATTCCATATTAATCTCAATGATGTCTATGTTGGTCCTGACACTAAATGTAATGGTTTGTGTGTGTGTCACCAGAAAGAAGAGGAAAAGGATCATGATGCCCCCAAAAGTCTTTCTTGCCACTCAACCCCAGGTAAGATGCTTCTGTGAGGGTTCTGTGTGTGTTTCAAGGATGGCTTTGGCAGAGTGAATTCTATTTTATCCTTATTACATCATACTTATCTCAGCTTTTGATGCTTTGCTACACAACACTATTATTCCTAGGCCCTGAGGATTTGGTCTTCTTTGTTCAGTCCTGTCATTTTGCATCAGAAACAAGAGAGGATCGGTTAGTTACAACTGAAATCTCTTTGCTGTGCCAATTGGTGAACTAGTACAGTGCTGTTTCATTCTAATGACTAGCAGGGCAGGGGACATGGAAAGGGTCTTTGGACTATGGAAAACTGAAGTGCCACTTTGAAATAGTGGCTGATAGATAATGCACAGATTTTGACCCCCCCCCCCTCCGGATTGTCTTCAAAAGCTCAGGACAGTACTTGCCATTATGCCTGCAAATACCTTGCACGAATACATGTGAACACGTGTTATCCTTAGTAATAACATAGTGAGAATTACAGCAAAGCTGAAATTGCTTCCATACTTTTATGATTTATTTTGTATTTTTTAAGCAGTTTTTGGTGATCAGACATGGTGAACATAGTGTGGGGAGATTTTTTTTTTCACATTATTGAGCACCATTTATTCTTCTTCTGCCTGTGATGGAAGAAGGAAGCAGTTAGGGGAACAAAAGGACATGAATGCTTGGCTAGCCAGTAATTTTGCTGTGTTCAGTATGCTAATTATAAACAAATGTTTGGGACTGCTGAAATAACAGTGATGAAGCATACATTCGTGAATGGTTTTACGAAACATACTGCTGAGGTATCTCCAGAAAAAGGCACCTTGTTTGGTTCTGTTTTCTGTTTGTGGCATATTTAAATTGGATGTGAATTGGTACATGACAGATTTTCTGGCAGGGCAGAGGGTTAAGTACACCCCTTCAGTCTTCTGCATAGCCCCCCCCCCCCCCCCCCCGGAGACATCGTAGTGAGGGGCGGTATACAAATTGAATGAATGAATGACAACGTGTGTCCCAGATATTCAGACAAAAATGCATAGAATTCTTATCCTAGGCTTTAAAACACAACTCTGGAAATAATCCTAATTTTGTCTAGTGGCAAGAATCTGTTATGAGAATAGAGACCTTTTGCTGAGCCATCAACCCTTTATAGCAATCTTCACTCCACTGTTATTTCTCTCCTCCCTGCCCCAAGAGCTTCTGTGGCCAAATGAATGCACGTGAAGGAGAAACCATGACTACATTTGCCACAAAGCAGGAGGTGATCTACGTCAACTACTCAAGTGGACGAAAAATGCGAGTGTGACTATTTTGCTACTCCTGTGAATGAGTTTGCCTCAGGTATATATACCTCTGTACTGAGATTAGATGTGGGATAACGTGACTCCGCTTCCCCAATTACCTCATTCAGGAATGAAGATTTTCTGCATATACATGTTTATACACACAGACATGCAGGGTGATAATTTACACTTGTGATAATTGACGAAGAACAAAGACTTTGGCTGTCATTAGAAGTTGTGCCCTAGAGGAATGCAAGAGACACTGGGCAGTGAACTTCATGTTTTTTTACAGCCAAGTATTTAGTTGATGAAATGCCATCATCTCCTTCAGAGGCTGACAGTTCAATGAGGCTGTGGTTGGTGCCGAGAGATGTATTGTTTGGTCACAATTCAGTTCACAAAATCAGAAATGTTCTCTTTCCTTATGCCCAGAATGAATAGCTTTTGGGGGAGTTCCTTCTAATTACTGTAAAGTGATTGTCTGGCTTTGATATGGCAAACAAATTGACAGATGTCACGTCTCTGCTTTTATATACCACGAGAACAACAACAGCAATAACATCACACACTCATAAGGACAATTAACAATGATAATAATTTATTTATAAGGTTAAGTTGCAGCGAAAATAAATTAGTATGAGAATTAACATGGCAAATTGAAGCATGAAAAAAGACTGGTCAACATATATAAATATATATGCGTGTATGTATCTCCTGCAGATGTCTAGACAGAAAGGGATTTAAATTCTTACCTTTCAACAAAGGAGCAAGGAAACTGCTCGGAAAATGAGTGACAGCTGTCAAGTGCTCTTCTGCCTTAGGGGAAGTGTGGATCCGATTTCCACGTGTCCTTTCTCACTTCAACTCTTGTTAATTTAAATTTAACAGCCTTTGGAATTCCCACTATAAATGAGGCCTAACAGGAGCCTGGGCCAGTCAGGTGGAACAGTTATCACCATAATAAGAATTGCTTATCAGTATCAGTATCAATTGCTAATCATTTGTTGCCAGTGCTACCACCTATTCCATTTAAGAATACGATTAACTAGCAGTAAAGCCTGTTGTACCAAAAATACAATGGGCTCTAGGATGTCCATGCTCCCTTTTAGTACTCCCCTCCCCAGCCTGCCATGGTAGGGGGGGATGTACTGAAAGGGATTGTGGGCAGCCTAACAGGACACTCAATTATATAATAAGATGTATGCTTCTGGGGTTCCCTTATCTGGATGGCCTAGGTTTGTCTGATATTATTGGAAGCCAAACAGGGTTTACTTTGGCTAGTACTTGGATGGAAGATTACCAAAGAAGTCCAAGGTTGCTATGCAAAGGCAGGCAATGACAAATAGTCCAGCACTGAAAATCCTACAGGGTAGTAATACGTCAACTATGACTTGATGGCACTCTCCACCACTACCATGCCTTTGGGGCTATTATGATGCAGCCAGCCATTTTGATGTGCACATTCAATGCTAAAAAAAAAAAAATTAAACTCTGTATTTCAGCCATGGAATTTGTGATCAGCAGGAATTATACAATTATACAGCAAGAATTATACAAACTGAAATAATTTGCATTGTTTATTCTTGTTTTGCATAATAGTATTTATTGCAGTTTTGCTAGTCAGTGACAGAGGGGTTAACAGTGAGCCCCCATCCCCAACCACTGACAAGTCACCCATCTTTCTGGTGTCTGAGTCTTCCCCATCATTGGGCTAGCTACACAATCCACTTTCCCCCTACAGCCACACTGGTATATCATTTTAGAATTTTGCAAGGGCCTATTAGTTCAGGATCATGGCATAAAAGAAGGGGCTTCTGCTTTCTCCTTGAGCTGCATTCTTGATCCAAAACTGTGTCTGCCCGTTTTGGACCTGTACCTGCAGCACTCGATTTACCTGTAGTTCCAAAATGGGGCAGTTACTCCCTTTTGGCTTTGGTAAAAACAGTGCATGGGGGAACACAAGAGCCCTGCCTCTCTCTAATTATGACCCCCCTCCAACTGGTACAAAGATGCCCCTGACTGCTGCTATGCAGGGAAAGTGACTCAGGTAGAGTATATTGTTTAACCCATTATCTGCAAGCATGACAGCTGAAGAGTTAGAGACTGTTTATTTTTTCTAGGTCAAGTCAAGAGATTTTTAGATGAATCTGTTGTCTCTTTGTCACATTCTGTGCTTGTTCTCAGCTACAACAGAAGAGATATAGCTCTGGCTATAATCATTCCCATTCAATATAGTAGCACATATGAGGTACATAGTGAACATCACCTTGACAGGAAACAGGCTGTAGGAAGTAGTCTGGCCAGACTATCTGAAACTAGTTAGGATGTAAAAATGCTAGGAGATCTGTAGGAGAAGGGGAGGAGAAAGCTGCAATCAATATAATTATTAGCATCAACCCAGGGTAACAAAGCAGCAAACTAGTACTATGGTTGCTGAAACCAGTGAAATAGGTAATATTCTCTACAAAGCTTTGGATTTTTTTTTGCATCTCCTTACAACAGAGATCCCCCCCCTTTTAAGAGATGGTGTCTTATTCAGTGGTTTACAGAAAACCATGGAATTCTAGTGCCAGAAGGCAACTTCAAGTGAAGGCCTTAGAGCAAGGGTAGTTAAACTGCAGCCCTCCAGATGTCCATGGACTACAATTCCCATTGTAGTCCATGGACATCTGGAGGACCACAGTTTGACTACCCCTGCCTTTGAGTCCATGCCCTGTTGTGGTTTACCTCCAGAGGAGGTTGGTCCTTGTGTGAGACAGGATGGTGGACTAGATTGACCACTGGTTTAATCCAGCAGGCCTCTTTTTGTTTTTACTACCTACCAGCTTGCTTAACTATTCTGGTCAGCATAGCATTCTCTTTTAAGAAATAATTTGCTTACTTATCTGAGTATTAATTTCTAGTGACCATTTGGCTGGCAGAGATAAGAAAATAGTTGCTTGCAGCTTCAGGTGAATTTCATGCAGCATCTCTAAAAGGCAGCTTATTTGGGTAGCCATGAGAGAAGATCAGGAAGATTCTTCTGGTTGCTGGAGTGAACAGGGCAGTGTAGCTATCCTTACATGTTAGTTAAATCAAAAAGAGCTACAAGATTAAAATCTTGTACACGCAAACCAAAATACAAACTAATTCACCTAGCCTTGAAGATTTTCATTGGTTACATCATCATTATTATCACACAACTAGAAAGCATCTTTAGGGATCTGGGGGCTCTTTTAACAAACACCTACACACACTACAAGGGGAGCTTTCCTCATCAGTTGAGATCTCAGAAAATGTTAATCCTGGAATGTGAACCACAAAACTGCATCATGTCAATGAAGAGAAACATACTAATGTACCTGAGTTATCAAATATACTATAAGTTCTAAATTGTGCACAGTATTACAAGGAAAAAAGTCAGAAATCTTCATTTTACACCAGTGCCAAAATGATAGCCCAAGATGCATGCTCTGCTGCTTGCCCCCTTTTCTCTCAATTATTGGCAGACAAAGAACTGCATAGTTTGCCATGATATTGGAAGAAGCCCACTTCCTCTGGAGGCTCAATATGGAATTTGTGCTTGTGGGCATCACAAACACTCTTGAAGGCTGTGATGCAGGTCAGGGAGGCCAGCCTTGGTGTGGGTTCTTTGGGGCATTGCAATGGCAGAAATGGGGTAATAGCCCTCACTGGAATTTTTGCACTTACAAGGAGGCAAGCAGAATGGGACAACTAGACTTTTTGATACAAATGCCCATTTACAACTGCAGCCCTCGTTGTTCATGTTTGATGATCTCTCCAGACCTGTAGGATGTGGTCCCACACTAATATCTATAACAGCTGCAACTGCTTGTCTTAATCTAAAATGTATTTTGGCTCCATCATAAATAACTGATTTGTATTTAACTTGTAAGCAGATGGAACTCCAGATACTTTAAGCTGATTTAAAACTTAAAGTGTATAACCCTTATTGCATCACCATTTATGTTATCTTTTTTGGATGGGTGGGCTAGGAGACATTTTATTTGGAAGAACACGTTTTCTAGTGAAATGTGCAAAGAGAAGTTCACTTTTGCCTTCAACATTTTCTCTCTCTTTGAATTCAGCAAGTATTTTATATATCAGATATTCCATAGTCTCTTCTGCTCCATACTTTTTCCAGTTAATGGGAGAAAAATTAATACTGCACATTTTGATGTTTGTTTAATCTAGTTTAATTCAGATTTCATCAATGCTTTGGTTCACAGGGGTAACTGGATCGATACATCACACAGACCAGAAGAGCAGTGAATTTAGTGTCCATTAACTAGAACATGAAACAATAGCAGCTGCACCATTCATTCATTTTTTTCTAAAAAAAACCATCAGTGAATAACAGCTGAACGCCATTTTAAAATCCCTTAAAGTTCACCCATCCAACTTACATCAACAAATTTAATTCTTAGCATGGCCAAATCTATGGATATCTAAATCCAAATACTGGAGCCATGAAGAGGTATTTCTACAAACCTGGAAAAGCTTAAAGTTTGCAGAAAAATCTGAACTGAAATCTGAAAAAAATATGAAATATGAAAATGGTTGGGTTAACCCCTTAAATAACAAAATTAGTCTCTATAGCTTCAAGAGACAAATGCCCTCTCTGTAGGAGTTATTAGACGACCACAACAGTATTGTCAGCCTTCAAACCTTGGTTTCTGTCAATAAAAGTCAGATGGAGTGCCCTTTTCAGGAGTGTTTTGGCTTTTGAAGGAGGACTTATGGGGTCAGGCCTGCCAGCAACCAAAAAGCAATTTGATACATGATTTGCATGACTCAGTCAGGACTGGCTGCTTGTTACTGTTCAACATTTGCTACTCCACAACAACCTAGTGCAGGAGTGGGCAATTGTTTTGGCTCAGGGGCTACTTTGTGGGAGCGGAGGTTAGTGGGGGGCTGCACCTATTGAAACGATTCATTAGTTAACTTTGCATTTCAGAAAAGGACTCCCTTATTTATTTATTTTTCCGATTTTTAACCCACCCTTTCCCAAGGGCATCAGGTAAAAACATGCCTTTTCATAAAACTGCAATGAAAACAAACATTAAATTATAGAAGCATAGATATGCTTCCCTCCCCTTACAAAGCTGAGTAAGGAAGGTTCCCAACCCCACCACCGAGGACACGAACTCTCATCCACAAAAGCCTCGTTAGATTAGAAATGGATTAACCCTTAAGCGGCCAGTCAAAACTCCTGCGTAGACATTATCTATTAGCTGCAGGGTGAAAAGAGGCCAGGCGGCCAATGGGCCCACATTGGGGAGCCCGGGGAAGGGAGGCTCCATTTGCAAAGACGAATCGGGGACTGCAACAAGCTCTTCCTCTCTCCTGGGAGCGGAGAAGCCACACATCCTTGGGGGGACTCGCCTGGGTAAGCCTGTGCCCCCTCCCCAGTATACCAATTGCTTTTTTGGGAGGAGGGGGTCTTTCTCTTGCACAGAATCTCAATCTTCTCCTGCAACCCCCATATATGCCCTTTTATTTCATTTTTAAAACTCACCGCTCCCACGTGGAAACCAGCCAGCATCCCTGTGTGGCTGAGCCATACAAAATACAGCATCAGTCTAGGGAAGAGGAGGAGCGAGTTGATGGTTTCAGAGGCAGGAAAGGCCTGGCCTGTGGAAAAATAGGCAGATGCCCTCCACATTCTCATGCCTCTTTAGGAATGCCAGACTCCCCTGTATTAACCCTCAGGGGCCCTGCTATGCTGAAAAGGAGCCTTGAATCATCTTCAAAGATGGGAAGGAAATCTTATTTCAAGGCGGATTTTTCTGACTGTCCTGACAGGCCACAAAAAGCTCTGTGGCGAACCGCATGTAGCCCGCAGGCCGCAATTTGCCCACCCCTGGCCTACTGTGGTATAATTTAGCGTGTCAGATGAAGATCTAGGAGACATATGTCTGAATCCCTGCTTGGCTGTGGAAGTTCACTAGGCAACCATCTCAGCCTAACATATCTCAGAGGGTTGTTGTTGGGACAATAAAATAGTGGTAATTGATCTAAGATGCTTTGATGTCTCCATTAAAGTGCAAAACAGGGTAAAAAAGCAGAGAAGGCGAGGATATGGGGGCTTCCAGGAGGAAGGATGGGGAGGATGGATATAAGGGTAAATGAGGTGACCATCCCTGCAAATTCTTGTGAGTTCTCTACTGCACAATTGGCTCAGCCCTGGTACCAAGTAATTCAGCCATAGATTTTCCTTTCTAGATGCTGCCAAAGGGAGGGGAATCTGGATTAGAGGGTGTGTGTGTCTGATATAGGTACATTGGCTGGTAGGTGGTAAAGAGAAAAAGGAATCATGAAAAGGGGACTTTCAGGGAAAGGAAATAATAGTAGAGGAGGATAAAATGAGATGACCCAACAAGTCTTGTAGAATCTATTTGTGACGCAATTGGGGACAGTCTGAATGAACAGATTTTCATGTGAATAGAGAGATCCTAGGTCATCCCCCCAATTCTTAAACATATGCTATATGTGGAGGAATGTGCACTTGGTGAATTTCTCTGAATTCAGGTCCCAAAATTATACTGTTACAGCCATAGCAAGATTAATCAAGCACTTCTGTTAGTTCTTTATCTTACCACAAATGGCAAGAACAAATGCATACGAAAATGCAGGGATAGGTTGGGGAGGGGAACCACAAGGCTGCAAGCATCCTCTGAACAATTTTGTTAATGAAACAAAAATGGCTATGGTTGAGTGCAGCATTTCAGCTTGCTTGTGGCCTCATCAGATAGAGACAGAATTTAATTGTGCTACCTCTACCAACTGGCCACTGCTCACACAGCAGCACTCACACAATCACACATGTTCATCAAATTATCCCAAAAGAACAAATGTTCCTAGCTCTGGACTTAACAGATATGAATTAGATTCTTTCCAAAAGCATGCATTTGTTAAGGGACCCCCCTGCCCTACCAACCCCCCCCCAAGTCTTTCACCATAGCCAAGTGATCTTTATTTTCACTGTGATTCCCCTTTATTTTCTCATGTTTTCTTATTTGGTCCAGCTTCTCTCTTCTACCCATGACATTTGTATGCTTTTTCACTGAGATTGCCCAATGTGAGATCACAGTAAGTTCAAGGCAGCTGAGGAATTAATGGAGGATCCCAGCCATCTGTACTGATTGTATGACAAGCTAGCCTGTCAGCTTCATGCTGTTCAGCCATTAAAATGGATGTGCAGTGATTGTCAGCTCTGGCTACAGAGTGTACTGTGTCATTGGCAAGAAATGTCACCCCCACCCCAACCAAGGTTCTTTGTAGATTTAGGAACTTCCTAGAGCTATACTGACCTTACTGTTTTTATTTATCTTAAACATTACATTGACCATTTGGATTTAAAATATAAATAGAAGTCATTATGTAATGCCTGTTTTAACTTCTCTACCTGCATGTATGATTTGTAGGTAACAGTGGCTATCTGAATGATCTTGGATGTATCCCTTTTTATGTATTTTGCTTATACTATAGACTTACAGATTTCTTTTTAAAAGGCCAAATTGAAATCAGTTTCATCAATTGATCTTGAAAGAATAATTGTTCATTTTGGACAACAGGCTAACTGCCCTAGACACACATGGTGTGATGGACTGGCATGGGTTAATGCCTAACAGACTCTGAGAACCTTTGAATGACAAGCTATTAGAAGAGCATTCTGTTGAAAGTCAGTTAAGGAATGGCTGTTGGGGACTGACTGCTGAAGAAGAGACAGTTAACCACTTACTGTGGACTGAGAAGGAGGATAAGATCCATATTCAAGCACAAAAAAAAAAAGAAAAGGAAAAGGAAATAGCTTCAAGTAAAGAGAAGTGATACCTGCCCAGTTAAAAAGCAAATGGCTTATAGAAAAAGAAGTGATCCCTGGTCTGTGTGAAAAGAAAGATTCTGCAAAGTGGGTTGTATGTTCTTGCCTTCTAAACTTCACATGTTGATGAAACCCAGAGGCCATGTTTTGAATGTTTAAGCTTAAACTGCAGAAGAAATCCTCTCTCCTCAATGTTTTTAATACCTGGTTGAATAACACAAACATTTACTTGTTGGCATAAAATTATCTGTTGTCTGAATGAATACAGAGTTACCTCAGTTAATATCATACATCCTACCTCTGATTCCACCCGACTTTCTGTCCTCCAAGATAAATAAAACATTTTGAACTTTCAAAAGCCTCGTGTGTCATTTCCAAAGCAGAAATATAAGAAGGTGATTTTGTCTCGTCCCTCAGTTCCCTGAGCTGAGCCAGCATCAATCGAATATATATATAACTGGGTAGGACGGCCATAGAGAAACAAATAAGAAAAAAATAGATAAAGGAGCTATTCAACAAGAAAGAAGACAGAAATAAAAACAAGACAAAAAGAAGAGAAGCGAGATCATAATACATGGTTACTTACTCCATATAAAAACTCAACCCAGCACAGAAAGTTTTATTGTAGATACCTGCCATGTCTCCTATTGTTCATTTTTCCATTTAGCTATTTTGCACATTAAAAAATAAATGTGGCTTTTCAGCTTGAAAAAGTATTGTTAAGATACAGTGCAGTTGAGACAGCAAAAATTAGTGTGTTTTGGTAAAACTATGGGAGCTACATCCAGTTACCTGCTTTACAGACAGTGCTATAGCTAGATTAAAGTTCAGTAGCACCTTAGAGACCACAAGTATACTGAGAAAATTATATGGAGTCTTTTGTAGCAGATTTGTTTGGCTTTCACCAGGGAAAAAATAGAGTACATTGGGGATGAACCATTGGTCATTTATGTTGTATAGGACCATTCCAGTGTTCATACTTACTGGGTACATGACATTTGGGGGATACCTCTATTTTTATTAAATCAACAAATAGTCATATTCATGATATATAGTTAATTATAGTGCTTATTCCATGTCATCTAAGTTAGAGATCCCCAGTATCCCTGACCCTAGTAATTTTGAGGGATGGTAGCAGATGTACTCACAAATTCTTGCTGGGTAAATACATGGTGGCATGCCCTATAACAAAATGGCTGCTGGGGAGCATGCAACATTACTGCCATGATTTCTCCACACCTCATTTTCTACTTTTCTCAGCTGGGGTCAAACTTAGCATATTTCAGAGAGTGCTTACCATTACATCATACAATTCATATGAGGCTGGCATCTATGTATCTCAGTAATTACACGTGGTTGCCCTATGACTAAACTAAATGCAAACAGAGCTACTATCACTTCCTAGTAGGTTGTAACATTTTTTCTTTCACCTGGCATAACATTTTGTTTTGTACTGTCAAGATGTGAAGCCACTAGATGCTCTGTTCTCTCACAGGGCATATTTTAAAAAGAAAGTCTTTCCACATGAATGTGATTTTATATTCAAACTGACAAATACCACTGATCACAGCTCCAAAAGCTGCCCATCTGCATAGTGACAACAACATGGGACAATAATTGTGCAGGGTGGCAGTAGGTATCTCATCACTGCTATGCAGAGGAAGTGGTATTCTTCAGCAGTGGAAACATGGTGTGTGAGATAAAGGAAAAATAAGTGACAGGCAAAGGGTATGATTAATTCCATCAGCTCCCAAACTGCTTCATTCAGCAGCTGTTAACTGAGGTGTACAAGCTGGCAATCTGTTAGACTGCGGGAATGGCTTGGGAGGAGGAAATCTCTCACCCTAATGTATCAATAAATGTTTAATCAAAGCAGACATTTCTTCCACACCATTTATAAACATCTTTTCTTCCTGTCTTTAAGTTGTGAGAGTACAAACCTTGTCTGATGTGGCTCATATGGTTGCCTCCAAGTGGGACCAGCGGATCTCCTGGAATTATAACTGAATTTCCAGATTACAGAGATCAGCTTCCTTGGACACGGGGAACTTCAGAGGCAGACTATGGAGTGTTGAGATCCCTCCTTTCTGAAACCCCACCCTCCCAGGCTCCACCCCTCACAATCTCCAGGAGTTTCACAGCCAGGATTTGTCAACCATACAGGAGGGAGAGAGGGTCTGACTGTTCCTTTTCCCACTTCCTGTGCTACCATAACAATGAATTGCAGGGAACTCTACTGTTAGCCAAGCTCAGGATCACAAATGTCCCATCCACTCACAATGAATTTTCTTCCTCAGAGTTTTGGGTATTGTATGAGAATTGTCTACTACACATTCATTACAAGGACCATAGAGACCAGAGGACAGAAAATTCCTTTTATACATAGAACCTTATGTCTCTTTCACTCTCTCATCTATCCATTTATATCTTATTTTCACTGCAATGTGCTGTTTATATAGCTTTGTTGAGAAAGAAATGCCCTCTGAGATCAAGTCATTGAGTAGAAGTTGAGGCTTATTTGATATCAACATTTCTGTGTAATACTTAGAACCATAATTTGAGATTGAGAAGGGGCATATTCCATACTTGCCCAAAGGTACCGCCTTTACAATTAGGGGTGTGCATTAGGCTAATCTGAGCCAAAAATACACCTGGGGCATTTCCGCACATTAGCAAAAATAGCATTACGCCTGCTAAATGGTGTAGTGCTAAACATTATCCTGGCCCCTCCTCACCTTTTTGTTGCCTTGCTCTAGTCTGCCATCTGTTCATGCTTCTCACCCTCCATATCACCTGCTGAAAATGGCGGAAGAGAGCAACATGGTTTACACACAACTCTCTTGCACCTGTCAATCAAGCCAGGCAGCCAATCCCCTTTCTCCTTGTTTTAAAGGTCCCACAATGCCCACTAATTTAAACGTCTATGCATCTAATCATAGAAACATAGTGCTTTTTTGAACACTACCGCTTATGTTACGAGTCTTGATACTTTTAAAAATTAATCTCATTCCTGGGGGGAGAACTTTAGAGAGGCAAGCTTTATGTAACAAATTTGGGGGGAAAACATTTCTGGCATCGCCTGAATGCTTGTCCACCTATTTGTTACTCCAGGAAGTTATACCTTTAAAAAAATTAATTCCCATCTCCGGGAACAATGGAGAGGGAGATGGGTGTGAGAGCAGGACGAGGCAGGTGCCTTTAGCGTGTTTGAGCCTCCATACCTTCCCTCTGTAGGTTGCCTGCTGGCTGCTCTCCTGTAGCTCACGCTAAATAGGTTGGGGAATCTACATTATGTGATTCCCCAAGTAACACTTTAAAATGGAGGATGTAGCCAGCTGGACATTGGTGATGTCATATGGAGGGGCCGGAATATAATGACTACTTAAGGTAAGCATTTCACTATATTTAACGGGAGCAGAAATGCCCCTGCTCTCCCCCACAGTTTTGGACTAATAGCAGCTGTTTCCTTCTCTCTTATTTCTTTAAGGTATTTTGTTGAATCTACTGAAAGTGTTCACAGAACATGTCTCCAAAGTAGATCTTTCCCCTCCTTCCCCTTTCCCAAGCTGCCTACCAATTGTTCCAATTTTGGGATAAAAAGTAGCCTGTTTGAAGACAGAGGTGTAAACTTCTTCTGGTGGATCCAGTTTTGCTGCTGCTATTTAAACACCTTAGAAAGAAAATGTTGAAACCTTCTGGCACAATAAAAGTTCATTGCAAATCAAAATTTAAAAAATATATAGTGGCACCTTAAAAGTAACATCATTTATTTCAATATGTGCTTTTGTGGATCACAGATAGATAGGTGATGGAAACACCATACTAGGGAATTTTTACAGGACAGGTTGATGAGGGAAGAGTCAAGGCTTGGTATGAATTACACTATGAGCCCCTCTGTGACCCATGAAGACTCAGATTGAAATAAATAACCTTAGTGCCACTGGATTTTTGTTTTATTTAAAATAATTTTAGTAAAATGGTTAAAAAAACTCAGTTCCCCTACATTCAGTCCCACATGAGGTTAATTCTACAGAGCCTGTTTAAAAAATCAACCATGCAAGAAGATAAATGGGTGGGGAAATTCACTGTGACTGATCCATTATTGTATTTATGATCCAGCCTTTTGCCAAACTAGAGAAGTAGAGGTGCTACTAGATTTCAATAAAACCAAAAACTTAAAATTATGTTTATTTCTTCTGGTCCTACAAAACTGTAGCTTATGAGGCTTCTGCCGAGCAATATGGTCTCTAAATCCTGTCTCTAAATCCAGTCATCTCCTTAAAAATATCTACAATGGGAAGACAGGCATTGCACTGTTCTATTGTCTCCTTTTGAGCTCTATGATCCCTGCCCACAATGGGATGCTGTGGAGTAATAGGTTCAGAATGTACATAGCTCAAGAGTGGAATCTGGCCATAAATATTCAGTGTGGTAAGTATTTTAGGTAAACGACTTCTTAATATACAACACAATCTATTTCTGAAGGGCTATGAAGCACTGTCATGCCACCTTGCTGGAAGTATCTATCGATTCCTCTATCACATGTTTTTACTTTATTTATGAGACTCTGATTATGAGTCCCTGGCTCCATTTCATGGATGCAGTGTTAGGTTACAGTCCTAAAATTACTCATGCGTAGATCCCATCAAGACACTGGGACTAAACTGTGTGTAGCAGGTGGCAAGGTTTACATCCTGAATTTGGGAAGCACTCTGGGGAAAGTTTTGTTCATTGAGCAACATTTGTGTAATGATGATCCAGTTGGTGGACTGATACCTAGAGTAAAGGTGGCTTCTGTTGTGGATGAGCAAACCTGACAACAGAATCGATTTGGCAAGAGCTGCACACTGACAACATCTTATGCGGCTCCCCTCCCCCTGCCCCACGCAGACACTCTGCTCCCCAGAGCAGGTGGTGTTTGAGGCATGCAGAAGAACCTCAACCATACACCACTAGGATTTCAGCGAGAAATCATTTCTTTTTCTAAAACATGGACAAAAATCAATACAAAATTTAAATAAATAAGACTTAGATTCTGCCCCGGGAAAGCAGTGATCCAAGCTTCCACCTTCACCAGCCTGGAGACTCACGCCCTTCATTTTCACTACCATTTCTTGTCTGTGGATGTTGAGGAAGGGACCAGTGGCTCCTGAGCCCCACAGGCAGGTACCACGCTAGACTGTCTCTCAAGTCAGACACTGTCTGTGTGTCATTGGAGGAGGCCTGAGCTGTAGCTGAATCCATAACTGCTAGACAGTGAGAGGCGTTGCTCGTGCTCCTCACTCTGCTCCGAGGTGTAGCTGGGAAATGTCTGTGCACGAGACACCTTCATTGAGCCAAGACTGTGACCTGGAAGGAAGGGGAAGAAAAAGAAGTCCATTCTTAAGAATAGCCACTGGTCATATCTCAACAGTTTTACATTTACTGAATTTCTATGGCATAGAATGATACATGTTCTGGAAGGGGTGGCATTTCAAAAAGACTTACTTCAAATTTAAAATATTATGATATGCATAAAAGTGGGAATTGTCAATGCTTTATATCTTGTACGACCGTAAGAGCAGCTCTGCTTCTATAAGAGTAAGATTACATCTATAAAGTTATACAGATGACATAGAATTCTATAAAATGTACAACCATGTATTTTTGCACACGATACTGAAAATTGATTGCAGGGCTATGAATGTTAGAAAATGCGAACAATTGTGGTGTCACATTAACAGACTTTCCACTAAGATGGGAGTAGTTAAGGTCTAGCCTTAGTTTTGCAAGCCTGTCACTTGGAGCTTGGAACACAATACAGCTGTAGGGTTGGGTGCAATTGCTTCTTGTTTGTCCAAAGGTGGAACAGAAACTTCTCAAATGTGGAAGCATCAGCAGACTGATAAGGTACAGGACTACAGTATTAGTATTGAGTAGCATCTCAGGTCAGGTATTCAGTTCCATGGAAATAGTGAGTCTTGAATTATCACTGGATTCTGTATCCATCTTGCAAAGGTAGCAGAAAACGCTGCATGCCTGGCTGCCTTGGGAAATCACGGGCAAATCAAAATATGCAAAGAGAAAAGAGTGGTAAGTAGCAACAACAAGGAAGGAAAAGTAATGTCATCAAGCAATGAAGCCCCGGACTGCATTTCCAGCGGCACTGTCATCTCCTCCACTCAGTCTACCATACTGCTTGCAAAATGAGAATTGATTCTTCGTGCATAGCTTTACAGTTTACTGACTGGGTTATACCCCTGTTAGCTTTTGAAACTTTGAGTGTGATGTCAAAGCTTTGATGCCTGTTGTCTTAAGGAAATGTTTGCATTCAATTGCCTTGCAAATGGGTAATAAGCTACACCAACAAGGGCTTGTTTTTCTTTTGGTATCCTATTTGCTGATGAGAAACTGAGGCATAATGCTCCCAAGAGAGTCCATTTGATAAGCTTACAGCAAACTGCCCAATTAACTCACAATGCAATCCTATGCAATTATTGAAACTGAAATCAATGGTTTTAGAGAAGAATAACTCTCTGTGAGATTACACTGTTAATGGGAGCTTCTTTGGAAGAAGTCATCTGCCCTTAGCTTTTATGCTTGGAACATCAGCTACAACAATGTCCTTTCAAAACTGTGAACCATGTCTCCATCTTATTCTGAGACCTTTAACAGTCTTTTAAGGCTCTTAATGCAGCCATTTTGTTTGTTCTATGAAAATCTGTAAGGGGAGAAAAAAAAGCAGTGTTTGTTTCTTTGTTTCTCCTGGCTACAGAGACAGATTAGTGCATATATTCAAGGCCTCCTTAGTCAGTTCCACTAATCACAGACTATGCCTGTGATGCTAAACTCTGATACGAAGTAGAGGAAGATTATATATTACTTTAGGAATTATTTAAAACTGAAAGATGGCCAATGGGTCATACCATTAGCAGTCAGTCACTGAGCTGTGTCTCGATTGCATGTTTAAAAAGGCTAAATTCTGTTTGGAGAAAATGCATTGTTATAATGCAGTCTGCACATCACTTGCTTTCTCTGAATATGATTTCTGTACTCTTTATGGTTCAAAGTTGTGTGTGAACTCACTCAATTTGAAATTGTTATATTCAAGATAAGAGAGTTTGTGGTGTTATATGGGATAGTCATTTTTAAACTCATGGGTCCTGCTGTAGTCACCAAATACAAACAGGCAGGTAGGAACAACCATCCCTTGAAAAGGAAAGGAAGGACCAAACTGCTCTGGACTTATGCTAGCATTGCACCATCTGGATGCACCATCTGGAGGCATCAGAGACAGCAGAACCCACTCCTATAGCTGTAAAATGGCTGGTGGAATTGTGGAGTCCTGCAAGGCTTGGTTGCTTCACAGGAAATAATGGCCTCACTGTTTCCTCAAGATAAACCTAGGCTTTATCTGCACTGGCCTTTTTGGCCCCCTTAACTCTGATTTTTTTTTTTTAAAAAAAAACCTTCATCAACACCTTATTTGATTTCTATTTTGATCATCAGAAAGGCCAAAGCTGAGAGTGAGCTAAGATTGGCCAGGGAAGCCCATTGTAACAATTAAAGATTTTTCAGTTATGTGAGGAGCAAACGTAAAGTAAAGGAGGCAATAGGCCCACTGTTGGGTGCGGATGGACAAACTCTAACGAAAGATGCAGAGAAAGCAGAAAGGCTTAGTGCCTATTTTACATCTGTTTTTTCCCACAGGTCAAAGTGTTTAGGCACATCTAGAGATGGCCGTAGCCAAAGGATAGTGTCTGGGTGGCAGGTTAACATGGATAGAGAGGTTGTCGAGAGGCATTTAGCTGCACTGGATGAGTTCAAATCCCCTGGTCCGGATGAAATGCACCCGAGAGTACTCAAAGAACTTTCCAGAGAACTTGCACAACCCTTGTCCATCATCTTCAGAACCTTTTTAAGGACTGGAGATGTCCCGGAGGACTGGAAAAGAGCAAACGTTATTCCGATCTTCAAAAAAGGGAGGAAGGATGACCCAGGAAACTACAGACCAGTGAGTCTGACCTCTGTTGTGGGGAAGATAATGGAGCAGATATTAAAGGGAGCGATCTGCAAACATCTGGAGGACAATTTGGTGATCCAAGGAAGTCAGCATGGATTTGTCTCCAACAGGTCCTGCCAGACCAACCTAGTTTCCTTTTTTGACCAAGTAACAGGCTTGCTGGATTGGGGAAATTCGGTTGATGTAGTTTACTTGGATTTTAGTAAAGCTTTTGACAAGGTTCCCCATGATGTTCTGATGGATAAATTGAAGGACTGCAATCTGGATTTTCAGATAGTTAGGTGGATAGGGAATTGGTTAGAGAACCGCACTCAAAGAGTTGTTGTCAATGGTGTTTCATCAGACTGGAGAGAGGTGAGTAGCGGGGTACCTCAGGGCTCGGTGCTCGGCCCAGTACTTTTTAACATATTTATTAATGATCTAGATGAGGGGGTGGAGGGACTACTCATCAGGTTTGCAGATGACACCAAATTGGGAGGACTGGCAAATACTCCGGAAGATAGAGACAGAGTTCAACGAGATCTGAACACAATGGAAAAATGGGCAAATGAGAACAAGATGCAATTTAATAAAGATAAGTGTAAAGTTCTGCATCTGGGTCAGAAAAATGAGTGCTGGTAGATTAAAATATTAAAATAAATAATTTAGATGGACTTGAAATTCCATGTTTATGCCCCCATTCCCAAATGGAACTGATAATCTAGAAGAAACAAGGTAATAATACCAGTGTTCATCCTGAATTCTGTGTTTGAAATTCATATGGATTATTTTGAAGTGCACACTTCTAATGTCATGTTCTACCAAACTGACCATACAATCCAGATAACTGCAGGAATCAATGAACTTAAGTCAGGCAATGAACTCCTTCCTTCCTTCCTTCCTTCCTTCCTTCCTTCCTTCCTTCCTTCCTTCCTTCCTTCCTTCCTTCCTTCCTTCCTTCCTTCCTTCCTTCCTTCCTTCCTTCCTTCCTTCCTTCCTTCCTTCCTTCCTTCCTTCCTTCCTTCCTTCCTTCCTTCCTTCCTCATGCATGTGCACATACTCTCTCTGTATCTCTTTCTGTCTCTGTCTCTTTCTCTCTTTGTATAGCCAGGGATTATTAGGCTGATTAAACCCAAAGGCAGCCCTTGAATATATGGTACAGAATTCCAATAGACTGATTCCATTTTTACTATTAGATTTTACAGCACAATGGTCACAGGCACAGGAATCATACAGATACTCAGAGAAAGTTTTCCACTACACACATCTCCCAGAAGAGAAACACTGTCTCACTGTGATATGACAGACAAGCAAAGTTCAAGAGTGAAGAGACTGAGGGTATATAATATGGATACAGATGCATACACAGAGACACTTAGCCTTTCCCTAGAAACATTACTTTACCCAGAGAGTGATTAAAATGTGGAATTTGCTGCCAGAGGATGTAGTGATGGCCACAAGAATAAACAGTTTGAAAAGGGAATTAGATAGATTCATGGAGGATAAGTTTATCATGTCTATCAGTGGTGACTGAGGGCGATTTCCATATTCAGTGTCAAATCTCTGAATCCCAGAGCCTTGGAGCACCATCAGGGGAAAACCTTGGACTCTTATGTCCAAAGGAACTGGTTGGCCACTATGTGAGACAGGATGTTGGACCAGATAGATAATTGATTTGATCCCATTAGTGCTCTCCTTACATTCTTACAAGTGCATTGCAGACAGGAAGGACTTAATTGCTGCCCATTCTGCCAAGATGTTTGTGCTTCCCTGTGGCAATAAATTACCAAGGCTGCCTATTCTCCTGCAATGTCCTTGTTCATCCTTAGCTGGTTCCCCCTGCCCCAGTGCTTCAGATTACAGCAAATTATGGGTGGGCAGATAGAATGAGGACAAGTGGTAAAGAAACATATGGCGCATGTGTGTGCTTAGCTCTCCAATCTCTACACTGATATCAGCACTTCCAGTATTTCAGAGACCGATTCTATGTGGAGGTGTAAAATTTGTGCTGCCTCCTGCTTGCAAACATGCAGTTGTAAGCCATGCTTGTAAGCCTCCTCATGGGAGACCCTTCCCACATTTTCCCTCCACCACATTGTGGCTTTTTGCTTCGTGATGAGGCAGCAGGAAATGGAGATGGAAGGGTGGGAGCAGTTTGGTGCACGTACACTTTTGTTCCAGGCCTCTGGTCAAATACATTTTGCAAGCTTTTAAAGTAATACAAAAACTTGCAAAGACTGTTTATCTGAGGGTAAAGTAGGTTGAGTTGCATATACCATAAGCAAGGATCCAACTTTCAAATCCTTTGACTATCAACCATTTCCCTTCATGCTGAGGTTTCTCTCACTAGTTTAGCAATAAACCTTCTGTACAACAACCTAAGCCTAGACAGCTGGCAATTATATTGAGCAAGTGTTCATTCCCAGTACAGAAATTTCACTTCTGCCATTTATTAATAATGTATATGATGTTCTTTACAACAGAGAATGTTCCGTATGCTTGGTTCATGAGTCTGTGCGAAAGAGAGGTCATACCTTGCCAATAACTGAAAACTATCTGGAAAAGTATCCTAATTCCAAATTAAAACAAGCTTATAGTCCAAAACTGGGAGGCAAGCCTTGTATCTTGTATCTTCAATGGCAGTATTTTTTGTTGAGCGAGATAATTTTGCCACATAAAACACCAGACAACAAGGAGAAACCCCTTCCCAGCCGGCCGGGCAGTGAGGTCACCGGCTAAGAGAGCCGATGACCACGCTGCCTGGCCAGCTGGGAACGGCAGCTACCTGGAGGGAGGGGGGTCTAGCACGCTGCCTCACCACCTGGGAATGGCTGCAGCTGTTTACAGTGGACTTAATTTCTAGTATGGTATATATTTTAGCATTTGTATGGTTATCATTACACTTCCACAATTAAGGCAATTCATTAGCAGGAATTTGTTGTGGGGGTGTCCCAAACATCATTTTCTCCATTATTTCGATGTTACATAATAAGGGGGATGGTGTGACATGACATTTATTGAGAAAGTTACACATATACATAAATGATTTACTAGGCAAAGAAAGAAAAGTTAGACTAAGCAGTAGCAGTACACAGAGACAATGTGAGATCTGGATAGATCAGATTCCATTAGCGAATTGCAAGAACATTAATAGATGCTTGAAAAATAAGTCAAGGGCACGTGTACCACATCATATTCTCACTTAGATCTTGCTGGATGGTAAAAGCGGTATTTTGATTACCAATAACAGCCTTCATCTTGATTCATTTCACTAAGGTAATTTTCATTATCAGTGAAAATGCATACATATCAGGGGCAATGCAGAAAGGATTCACTGTTTTGGAGGGCAGGAGTACAAGCTTTATTTTTGGATGATACCACTGAGAGGGAATGTAACACAACACAATGGGAAAGTCTTCTAGCAACATTTAATTTTCACTGGTAAGAAATATTTTTTGAAAATCAATTATTACGGTTGCAGCTACTGAAAGATTTTTAAATACTTTTCCAGGATATCATTGTGAACAATGTGAAAGTGTTTAGACCAATGTTTACGCCGCCAAAGGATACTATAGTAAACACTATTCGTCTTTATTTTCATCATTAGATTTAATTGCTATATTTCCATTCAATAAAATTGTTGACCTACAATCACATTTGGGCCAATTCATATATTACAAGCACTTAAAGTCCTGAGCTTCCCAGTCCAGTTTGCACTGGGAACACATACATGGAAAGAGGTGAACTTCCCCTGTCCCGCACCAGTTTTCCAAACCTAAAACGGCTGTATGGGGCTCTGCTGGGAAATTTTCATTGCACATAAGTTCCCCATGAGATAGAAATGTCTCCCTGGGATTATTTCTTGCTAGCCAATCACTCCCCATATCAGGCCTACAATATGTAGAGTGCTTTGAGTGTGATGAACTAGAACACAGGTTTTGGGGGGAAATAGATTTTTTTTGTCTGCTGTGTACACAAATCCCATTTTGGCACAATAAATCCTTGATAGCTAGCAAGAAACTTTATTACGCTACAGAACAATGTTTGTGTACAAAATCTGGTTGTACACAACTTCAGATACATTGAAATAGAAGTTACCAGTCCATACATATGAAGAAGAGTTGGTCACTTTTCACTACTTGAAGGAATCTCAAAGCAGCTTATCTTACCTTACTCACCCCACAACAGACACCCTGTGAGGTAGGTGAGGCTGAGAGAGCTCTGAGAAATATGCTGTGATAACAGCTCTAACAGGACTGTGACTAGCTGAATGTAACCCAGCTGGCTGCATATGGAGGAGTGGGGAATCAAACCCTGCTCTCCAGACTAGAAGCTGCCACTCTTAACCACTACACCAAGCTGGCTCTTGGTGTTAAGGGTGAGCAACAAATGAGCATTCAGCATATTAAATTTTCAATTGATGCTGAATGCTCTTAACACCAAGAGCCAGCTTTGAGGTGGGGTGACTGGCTGTGCAATGTATCTTCGGTGTTCCCAAACCAGAGCAATAAATTCTGATTAACCTTTCTATTAACCTTTATATTACAGTCTATTATTTGTTGCATTACATTCAAATCTAGTATTTCAAATTGCAAATAAGAAATAATACAGAGGATGTACAGCTCTTCTGGCAGATTGGTGAGAATACAGATGGAAGGACTGGAT
The DNA here is from genome assembly GCF_049243985.1 of Paroedura picta. Classification (NCBI taxonomy): domain Eukaryota; kingdom Metazoa; phylum Chordata; class Lepidosauria; order Squamata; family Gekkonidae; genus Paroedura; species Paroedura picta. The sequence goes on along the minus strand of NC_135377.1, from coordinate 54,546,240 downwards.
GAGGTTAGCCTATATAATGATATAAAACCCCAATATCCCCATTAAGTCCTGCAGGTTCCATTTTTCTGAGTGTTGTAATAACTTGCAACTCTGCAATTTCCCTTTCTAGTTTGTTCCTGAAGTTCATTTGCAATACAATAGCTACTGTGAGGTCACCGTAATATTTTCCGATGTTCACGATGGCTCATCAGTAAGTAAAATGAAGTATGGTTGTTCTTATCATTTGCTGACAGTCTGTAATGGGAAATCTGTCTGTAATGTCAGTCTGTAATGGGAAATCTTTGGCATCTGTAATGGGAAATCAAGGTGTCACAAGGCCTTCACTATGCTCCCTGGGCTCCGTGTAGAAAGGCAACTCCATACCTATGTGTGTTGGCATAGACCTGCATATGTTGGCACATGGGAAACATTATTCACAGATCTGACAAAAACTTTGAAAAGTCACCTGTGAAACAACCTAAAGCTCTTCCAAATGTTACCTCAGCACTGAGTAACCAGTTTGTTACCCCTCCATTTTCTTCCACTGGGGATCTTTGTTGTTAATGTCAGTACTGAGGTCTCTGTGTCTGCGTGTGTGCCCACATTCTGGAGGAAAAATAGATTAAATGGTTGACTTCTTGTGTTAGGATTTAACTGTAAAGAAGAGATTGAAAATGGAAAATAGCCTTTTATTTTCATTATAAAACAACCATTTGGCATTTGAAGTCTGAACTAAAAGCCAACAGGCAAAAAAGTTTACCAGGAAAAGTGTGAAATGAGCATGAAAGGCAGAAGAAGGTGGCAGTTATTGAATGCTCCAGCAGAAAAACAATGATTTGCCCTTTGGAAGGAATGCCTAGAGATTTCACTTTATGAGCACTAACAATAAGAGGAAATATAAAGAGACATGGGGAAAAACGGCGAGCTATTAGAATGAAGGAAGAGAGATATAAAAATAATAAAAGCAAAACATAAAAGAGATCATGGGGCACTGCACAGTTCTAGCAATGATCTCTAACCAGAGAATCTAAGAAACAACACATTGCTGATGTTCTGCCTAAACAGATTTGTCATGCGTCTTTCCATTTGTATCCTTGAAAATTACCTTCAGTAACACCTTTCCAATAGACATCACTCATCAGCAGCGGCAGATGTCTGATACACTTTTCTGATGGTTTATATTCCATTTTCTTCTTGCCTCTCAAACTATAGTGCCACTGTAATTAACCAGCGGACTTTTCTCAGCTGTTGTATCTGATCAATGGAGATTGTAACAAAATTGCAAGACAGAAGTGTCAGCAGAGCCTGTATACCCCGAAAGAACGGGACTGTCTGAAAGCTGTGTTCTTTATCATACATGCTTCTTAAACAAATGTGTTAAGCAGTGGTTCAAGTTCAAGCAAAGACCAAGAGGCTGTAGATGGGAGGCCTGTGCAGGCCTCTACTTACAAACATGTAACAAAAGGTTTAGATTGGCAGGAACAACTGATTTGTGTACTTCGAGGAGGCACCAAGATGGTTGATCTATTGAACTTCTCTCTGGAACAGTACAATCTTAGCCTTGGATCAATGGGAAGCATTCACTGCTTCTACCATCAAGCAATTCATCTTATTACCTCCGTGCATACTCCCATAGGTAGTGCATGCATGTATTCTAGCTTCAGCTTCTGCAAATATTGCTGACATTTAGCAGCTAGTATGAATACAATGAATACTTGCCGTTTTACTGAGGTTAACACTATAGTTCCCTGGAAATGCCTTTTTTGCAGAAGCTCAAACAGAGACCTTATCTTGCCTGCCCAGCTCTTAAATGTACCTCCTTTATAGTCCATGGGCAGACAGAACAAAGTGACAGATGGCTATATAGCTAAAGTCAAACCATACTACAAAGTGATACTGTGCTCCTTCATGACTGAGTTATCAGAAGCAGAGCATGGAGTTAGGTTTAGACCGTCTTGTCTCTGTCTGAAGTTTTGTGGGTTGCAGAACAGCAATACAAATAGCATTTGAAACAACCCAAAGTAAAAAAAAAATGTTTTTTTTTGGGGGGGGGTTGTAGTATGTAGTTTGAGCTTGAGTAAGTAGTTATTTAAGGACAATAGTATCAGAACTGTCTGGTGTAGATCTAGATTAGCTTTAACAGAAAGAAAACAATTAAGAGTATTTCACACTTCTTGCTAGATGAAAAAGTTTTGTAAGGCTTCCAGGCTCCTGATCTAAGCTTCTGCTAGCCATAAAAGTTTTCAATTACCAGTAATAATTAAAAGAAACAAAACGCTAGATGAGTAATTTGCCATAGATATTGGAATTAAACAGGTGAAGTGTAAAGACAGAAGCCAAGATGGTTTCTAGACATAACCGCAAGCCCACACAGCCCTAAATTCAGATAACAGATGCATACAGTAGCTGTTTGAATACTGATTCAGCCAATCATTTTAGATTCAAAATGCTGGAGCAACAATTTCTAGTTATTTATTTAGAGAAATGTATCTGCCACCTCTACAGAGACCTGCTTTAAGACAACTCACAATCTAAAAATAAAAAAAAACAATAAAATTATCAGTGTTAAAACCAACAATAAAACAAGCAAGTACCAGCAAGGAACATAAAAAATACAGCAGCATAAAAGTACAACTTTAGCAAGGACTGTAGAACATACTTCATAAAATCACCATCTTAAAGAAGCCACAGGTTTGCCAGTGCCTTCCCCAGTCATTACCGTTTACCCCCCAGCAAGCTGGGTACTCATTTTACTGACCTCGGAAGGATGGAAGGCTGAGTCAACCTTGAGCCGGCTGCTGGGATTGAACTCCCAGCTTCATATCATATAGTAGGCATCAGGTAACCCTCAAAGGAAAAGGACATCGTAATTGTGGATGAATGTTTCTATCTGATTCTTGCTAGATGTGGTTAGTAGGGATGCCCAACTTTCAGGTAATCTCCTGAAATTACAACTAGTCTCCAAATGACAAGGATCAGTATCCCTGGAGGAAATGGCTGCTTTGGAAAGTAAGCTTTATTTATTATTATGTGATTTATATGCTGTGCCTCTTGGTCTTGCTGTCTTGAGGCAGTAGGCAACAATATCAGTCTTATAAAATTCCAACAAGAAACATTAAAATACTAAAACAGCATAAAATTTAAAATTATGATAATTTAATTATGACCTGCAGCGGTCCTTCCCCACCCAAACCACACCCACCCTCTCCAGGTTCCCATATAAAAAACAAACAAACAAATGGACAGTAGCAACATGACAGGAACCGCAGGGAGGAGGATAAGTGGAAGAGATCAAATGGAAAAGCTGGTAAGATCCACCTCATGAAGAATGATTCCATGAGATAAAAGAGGCCAATGTGCAAACTAGGTCTAAATTTTAATCAGTGAAGTTAGTGTAAGATAACATGGGGAAGTTTCCAGAGCAGTCATAACATACTGGCTGTAGAACAAAGTACCCTTTGAGAGAAGCGGATGGCAGAGTATAAACCCAAAGTATTTATAATGTTATAAGCTACCAAGGGCTCCGCAGAGTATTACGTTATAATATTAAATCATCTGAAACAAGTGCTTTAAGCATCATGTTATTAGATATTTTTTCATAAAATTTGTTCACATTTTTTGAAAGCTTTCCTCCATATTACGTTTTATGTATTATCAAAATTTTGAGAATTATCAGAAAATATATTAACAAGTATATTGATAGGACAACTGGAATTATAATTATACATAACCGTAACTTTGCTGTAAACAGGAGGAGCAGAAAAATATTCAGAATGTTCTTTGTTTTGGTTTCCTGATAGAAAATGCCAACTAAAATGAAAGAAGAACTTGGCCATTCATTTTAAGAGTCTGATGAACATAAGGTTATAAAGAAGAAGAGAAACATCAAACATCCCTCCACCCCGTCACAATGGCAACCATTCATTTACAGTTTGTCTTCCTGGAAAATGAGGCAGTCTAAAAGTAATCCAGCTATAATAACTATATTTCATGTTTAGTTAAAGCAAATCAATTGGAGAACAAAGCTAAGTGGTGTTCTCAGCTGATTGCATCAGGTTGCGGCTAAAACAGCTGAAATGTGGGATAACTATGCCATTAATGATAATGCACAAATGATTACTACTGAAATAATACCTAGAATTTATTATAATGGAGCTCAGTCTAATAATGACTAAACCACTTTGATTGCTCAGGACATTGATTCAGCATGATGAAAACCACCCTACTTCCAACCTTGGACTGCTTAAATAGTTTTTCAAAATGTGGTTTCCAGCTTTAGGTGTTTCATTATTCCTGATTTAGAGGTACTCCAGCATGGCCCATGGCATAATGACTATTCAATTTTTCCAGGTACAGGGGAGGGGAGGGTTGTAACTCAGTAGAAAGGCAAATGCTTTGTATGCCCTGGTCCTTGCCTCAGTCACCAGATGGCCAGACTGGTACACTTTTTGCCCAACATTATATTTCATGCATAGCCCTTCCAAGGGGGAGCATGCCTCCATAAATGACGGATATGAAAGAATCACAGTTATCTTGACTGCATTTAATTAATTGGGCCTGGAGCAGCTCCCAGCATCATCCACCACCACAGCCAAGCCTGGAACGACTCCCAGAGCCTGCTGCAACCAGCTTTGAAGAATAAAGGTCTGCATTGTCTGCACATGTGCAGACACTTTTTTATCTGGTGGTCATTTAATGCATTTTTTAAAGGTTTCAGATTTTTTGTGCAAATCTGGAGTTCCTACAGAAAGTAGAAGGCCTTAAAAAGGTATGCTTCAGAACCCACTTACCAAAGGTTGCATCTGTGCATGCTGCCTTATCAGTCCAGTAGTGTTTGGTAAAATGATGAACTGATTTCCAGATGGTGGCCTGGCAGACAACCTCTAAGGATGGAAAAGACCTGTAGGCTGCCAAAGTTGCTGCTCCCCTTAGGGAAGGAGCAGTTAAACCCAATGGAGTTTCTAAACTCCAGGATTTATACGCTAGAAGATTGTTCCCATTTATGTTTTTTTATTATGCAATGTTCAACAATGGGGGCAGAAAGAATGCCATTTTTTAATCGAGACTTATACTTGCTCAGGCAAGTTCTTATTGCTCGAGTGCTTTTCCCAAAATAAATCAAAGAACAAGGGCATAAAATAATATATAGGACACATGAGCTGGCACAATTAGAAAAACTGTTATGTTTTAAAATGATATTGTAGTGTCCCTTTTGTAACTGTATAATGGTCTGTTCTGACTAACAAGTCTAATATTCTTTGTCCGCTTAAAGGCAACTCTAGGGGGGTGTTTCAATGCCAGTCAAGCCACTAACCACATTCCAATATTTAGAAACTTGAGGAAATTTAAAATGACATTAACAATATAGGCTGTTGCCTATATATATAAAATTCTTATTATAATTGAAATGTCTTATTTTTGTTCCAGATACTCTGTCCAAGAGACAAATATTTGCTTATATGAAGTTTGTCTGAAATACTAATAGTATGTATGACGGAGCTTAAACAGTTCCGCAGGGCCTGCAAGAAGGAGCTCCTCCATCAGGCATTTGGCCGAGACCAGACGTAATCAACAGCGACCAAGGGCCCCTGCTCCCCCCCCACCCCCCCTCAGAATTCAATCAATAAACCACCCCTCTCAGAATCCCATCAACAAGCCCTGGACCTGTTTGTATCACAACTGTTTACTGTTATACTGTGTTGTGTTTGGTTGCAATTGTTGGTTATTGATGTATATGTTTTACAGACTGTTTTATGTAAGGTTCCTTGTTATAATGTAAACCGCCCTGAGCCTCCGGGGAGGGCGGTATAGAAGTATGATAAATAAATAAATAATAAATAAATGTATTCATGACATTTCTATGTGTATTATATTTATTTACTAATAATTATCATTGTACAACTACTAATTTCATATTTGTATTTCCTAAGATTTGTCCCTTGACAAAGCCAGTGTCATGAACCCCGATTCATGACTTTTTCATTTCCTGGGCCCTAGCAAGGCCAGCCGTCATAACTCTATAAATCTGCCATCTGGCTTCAAGACTCCCCTTGTATTCCCAGTGCCCCCCCCTTTGCATTCCCAGTGGGGGCCCTAGAAAGACTGAGGGTTGTAACCGGTAAATCTGCCCTCGGGCTCCAAGCCTCACTTCTTTTCCCAGCAGGAGTTTTCCGCTGTTGATGTATCAATCTCACTATAAGTGTCCTTGTGGAGACAGCTCAGTCTCAACAACATGGTTACAACTTAGATTAGATTCCTGACCATCTGGCATCTTGTGAACTTACTCACCTTTGCTGCCCTTTCGCTCTCCTGCCAAAATGCCTTTGTACCCCTCCCTTATGAACAGGGCTCTATCTGCCCTGGGTTTCCCATTGCTCTTTGTTATTATCAAGATCTTTGCTTAGGAAGATCTTGGCTTGCTTTAGCGTTCTATGGACTCTGTTTAATAAAGCTCTCTTTGGATTTACAACTGCCTGTTGGATCTCGGATGTGTCTTTATCACGGACTCTGCAGGCTAGGCTCAGCCTGGTTCCTGACAGCCAGCAGGCGAAACACGCTGGGACTTATATGAAGTAAGAAATAAAAAACATCTGAAACTGAAGAGAGACTACTCTATTTAGATTTATTGTTGCCGTATTGGTGTCCCAGTGCATCTGTACTATTTCATATTTGTTTCTTCACTGGAACCTACCCCTCCCAGTTCATTAATTTTTGTGCCTCCAAAAGTGGGACAATCTGGTCATGTTATTGTAGTGTCCGTTTTTACGTTCTTCACTGCTAGAAGATCCTGGAAGGCTAAAAGACCCAAGCCGACCAAGCTGAGCTCCAGAAAGCTGATGCTCTGCAGAGGCTTTTCTTGGGACCAGAGGCCCTGTATCATTCTTCCACAAGTGACTACTTACCACATGTGGAGACTGCCCTATCCTGGACCACCAGAGAAGGGAATCTTAAAATCCAGAGAATAAATCTGTCTAGCCTTCCCTCCAGATTTCTCTTTTGTCATCTGCTTCTTTCCAATATTTCTTTGCCCCTTGCTCTGGGAACTTGAACATGATGTCCCATCTGCTTAATGCTTTTGTCTAATCCAGTAACTACCAGAATATGTATTTGGGGAAATGGGACATGAAAAGCAACAGTTATGATTCTGGTTATTACAACCGGTTGCAAAGAAATGTTAGATGTGAATGCTTATTGTTTAGCTACTTGCTGATTATGGAACCATTTGTGAATATCTTTATTTTAAATAATTTGTCTATTCTGCTATGTAGTTAATATGTAGGATTAGTTCATCACAAATGACGCACTCTAAACTCACTACTATTTAGGGAGGCATTTTAACAAGAACTTTCAAGCATGTCATGCTAACCACAGTGAGCTTTCCAACTGATATGGAAAGCAGATTGACTAATTTGTTTCCCTGGAAAAAACAGCACTGTGTCAATTAAATGTAACCTGATCCTACATATTAGATGTGAACTTTGATTTAAACACACCTAGTTACAGCTTATCAAGTACTGAACTCAGATAACTGAAAAAGCTCTATGTGTCTGGCTCACTCTGTGACTGGGAAGACTAGGTGTTTTTCAGGTTGTTATCTGTTCAGCCAGACATGCAGGAATACTTAAGCCTGTTCTGAATATCACTGTGACCCCTGTAGAGCTTTGCACTCTGCCAATTTGTACTGGCTGGTGATCCCTGGCCCTCGAGACATATGTTTGGCCTCAACCAGGACCAGGATCTTTTTGGTCCTGGTACCAACCTGGTCGAATGAGCTCCAGGAAGACCTTCAAGGACCTTCACCCCTCATTTCCACCTAGTTAGGAGCTCTTTAGTGTGGAATGTGGCATAGTCCAAAAAAACTTGAATCATTTACATGGAATTCTCACTCACAATTTCTACAAAACTACTAAAATTTGTGGAAAACAGCTGAACAGTCTTCCATTTTTAGAAACACACATTGAAAATCATAATCCCCTTTAGCAGGCAACCCCCCTTCTTGACTTTACTCTCATAGAAAACATTTTGCGGCATATTAAGTAGCATCCCAAAAAGACTATATGTGATATTTACAGTGTTATTAAATCCAGAGATTCATTAGAATTTCAAAGTGATCATTTTTCTTTAAAATAAATTGCAGTGTTCAATGGAGTCTGCTTCCAGGTAAACCTGAGTAGCATTATAACAGACTACTGAAATTATGTCTAATGTCCCCCTTCCACAGTTTACCATTTTCTTCATTTTAAAATGTTTGTAGCCTGTGGCTCAAGGTGGCTTACAATTCCAAGATTAGAAACAAAAACTGTAATAGAACTCCATCAAACCCCCCTCTCCAAGAAAACAGCTGCAGCTTAAACTCCATTAAAAACCCCATGTAAATAAAACAACCTTTAAATAAAAAATTGTGTGAATTGGATTGTCGCATAAGATGGATGTGAAAACATCTTGCACCGCAGCCCCAGCTCGGGTGAGCAGTTTGGTGGGCTCTTCCCTCCCCACGCAGCCCTCCGAGCCTGGAGGCTGCTTGGAAGTGGGATAGAACCAATAAACTGAAACGTAATCACTATAAGATGGAGGTTCTGCTGCTGAATGGCATTTCCATTATTGCTTCTTTTGAACTCTCTACCATATTGCAGAGAGAGGGGGGGAAAAACCTTTTCATTGGTGAACTATGACTTGATAAGGTTTTCACCAGCTAGTTGAATGAATTTAGAGGCATATCATAGCCATCTCAACATTTACTGCACAAGACCTATAACTGCATGAGAAAGGAACCTTCTGTTGCTCCAAAGTATATGAAGGTCACAATTCCAAATGGTAGCAACAATGCATGTGACTGCATATGCAAAGGCTACACAAGATTATTAGTGTATTTTTTGTCCCACCTGCCTGTACAAAGTTCAGAAGAAGAAGAGTTGGTTCTTACATGCTGCTTTTCTCTACCCGAAGGAGTCTCAAAGTGGCTTACAACTCCCTTCCCTTTCCTCTCTCCACAACAGACACCCTGTGAGGTGGGTGAGCCTGAAATATTGCTGCTTGGTCAGAACAGCTTTATCAGTGCCGTGGCAAGCCCAAGGTTGCATGTGGGGAAGTGCAGAGTCAAACCCGGCTCGCCAGATTAGAAATTCGTACTCCTAACCACTATACCAAGCTGGGCTGCATAAACCATCCCCAAGTGCTCCTTTAATATTCCCAACCACACCACAAAGTACTCTGGACTGAGACTGTGTCAATCAGGTCACCTAGTGAAATTGATGGCAGTGGGGATTAGAATCCAGTTCTCCTAAATCAACAGCTTTAACTACTACATTCCATTCGTTGTCTACCCAGCACAGCTTCCAGTTGCTGTAAAGCAACTTTTAGGTGGTTTCTCATATGGTTTAGCAGCCATATGAAGCCACCCATCCTCCTTTATGATGGAGGATCTCACAGTTTTCCAGCTATTTTACTCTGTGCATTTCAGCTAGACTCCTTTGGGTGTACATGAATGCTATTGTTTCAAGAGATGCAGCAGATTCTGATACAAAAAATGCTTCCCCAGACAGACACACACAGTGCTCATTAGCAATCAGAAACTCACTTTTCAAAGCCTTGTTTCGTTTTCCTTTGAGTCACACTTGACTCACCTCTAAGTAAACCCAAGCCACTGGCACAGTGAAGCATGACAGCTCGTAAGCAAGGCAGCAGAAACAAACTCTGCCTAATCCAATAATTGGGACGCCAGCCACAACTTTACCAAAGAGCCAGATTTCTTCACACAATCCAAGGCTGACATAATTGATGTGACATATGGTTTCTCCTTCCTTTTTTTCTGACAGAGTGAAAGTATGTGAACAAATGCAGCTTCATGTGTAATAACAAAGAGCAGGTATGTGTCCCTGCATCGATTCACATTCACTCCTTGCTACCCTATCTTCTCTTTCCCTTAGTCTGTTTTACCTACAGCTAAAGAAGTCAAGAAGCTCCTGCAGAGGCAGAGATTGGACCTTTTTGCTTACAAAACTTAGAAAAATAGCAAGTGCATGGATGGATATATAGTCATCAGTGCTAATACCAGTGAACTTGATTGTCCTGTGCCTATTGTTAGGGCACTCACAGATCAGACCGGGTTTTCTGCATAGCCATCCATGGAAACATTCATTTTTACAATTGAAAATCCACCTCTCCCTGCATGTTCCCATGCAGCAGCCTCATTTTTCCTGGCAAGGTCTGTTGACAGTTCTTCCCTCGTCATAAGAACATATGAGAAGTCATGTTGGATCATGTCAATGGCCCACACAGTCCAACAGGTGCCACCAGGAAGTTTACCAGCATGGCCAGGACTCCAGAAGCCCTCCCACTGTTGTCCCCCAAGCACCAAGAATACAGGGCATCACTATCCCAAGCACAGTGTTATGCCTGCACACTGAGGTTTACAGCCACTGATGGACCTCCGCTCTATTTGTTTCTCCAAGCCCCCTTGAAGCTGACTTCAACAGTGAGTTCCTCATTCTAATTACTCTCCATTTAGTTTATGATGATGATGATGATGATCTGAGATCAACAGTCAAGAATATCGTATCATATAACCAATACATAAAATAAATATTCTGTATAAAATATTCTGTACAGAAAATATGTAGTTGTAAAACTGAATTGTTAAAACACTAGACCATGCTCCTCTGCACTGTTAAACATGCATTATTAAATAATATTTTAGCATATGCTTCTCTGCTTGAAATCAATACAACTTAGTGCTTCATTTCAGATCCTGATCTGTTCCACATAATATGTTTCTGGTAAGGAATTGGAGGGGGAAGTGTGTCTCATGACTTAAGTGCCACCCTTAACACCCACCCAGGGCAGCTGTCCCGACTCTGAGTGCCTCCTCCTCCAACTGGCTTGCCTGTCTGTCCAGCGGCCAGCCAATCACCTTCCTTCCCCCACCCCTGTCCACCCCCTCCTCCATTCACTTCCCTCTGAGGCTCAGAGGCTGCAAATCTCTGCTGCATGAGAGCTGCCCCTGCCGGTGCATTCCCTAAAACCTGCCTGCAGCCTTTCAAGGTCCTGGGGGGAGGGAGAGGCTATCTGCAGAGTTCCACCCCCACCCCCAATCAACCACCCGTTGTATTCCTGAATGTGACAGGCTTGGCCCTTGGTCTTCAATAAATTAAGTAAAATATTCAGGACAGGCAAAAAAGGGTTTTGATAATATTGTCTAACATAGCTTTAAAATGGTAAATGAAGCTTTGCACCACTAGGGGGCAATGTAGTTCTGTCAAGCTTGAGGGGTGAACAGGGGCTATTAAAAAACATTTACCTGGTGCTTTTTTTTTTTTAATATGAAGTCACATTGTGTAAACTTCTAAAGCACAACAAGAAATATAGTTAGTTATGGCTATCCCTCCACCCCAGCCAAAGTCAGTATCCCCAGATAAAAGTCATACCCAGCTGAAAAGGTTTTGTTTGCTAAGGCTTTTCTTTTCTTTATTGTCCCTGATATCTCCAAGGGCACATGCATCCTTCCATTCAGGCTTTTGTTGAACTGCACTTATCTATCAGACAGCAGGCAATCACAAGGTGCCAGCTGCCCAAATTTGGGGCATGATTCAACCAACTGCAAAACTGATTTCAGGTACAAAGTCACTTGTCGCTTTGAGAAGATAGCTAAGAATCATGCAGCCCAATACATCTAACTACACACGGACAGGAAATCATACCGTGGTCAACAGGGATTCCTCCAAAGCAGACCGAACTTAAGCCATTTATTTTTTACTTTCAAAACCATAAGACCACCATTATTGCCCTGTTTGCTGGTAAACCTGTGGGATGGTAATTCTTTATCACTGGCCATTGGGAAGAAAAGTAAATAGGAATCCAAAGCAGAAGCATTTAATCAAGGCTGAGTATTCTTGAAGCCACAATATAGGCAAACATATGAATTTGCTTAAAATCTATGGTTTTCTTCTTAAACACACTGATCCATCCTGGCCCTAGAGAAAATGGAAGGGTATGAATTTTAATAGGCAAACAACTGAGTTAACAGAAACGGAAAAGGACTAGCAGCAAAATATGTTCACTGTTTTGAACAATCCCAGAAAACAAGAAGTGTGCAATGCCTATTCATTAGGATCAGACTGACGCAAAGCAGCAAGCAAGTTTTTTACTGCCCCAGAGAGCAACCCTAAGCAAGTACTATGTGGAAGTGAGCCCTACTATAGTCAATAGAGATTATTTTCAGGAACACATTCTTAAAAGTTTCAGAATGCTTGATTTTATTTATTTATGTAAAATGTAAAATATTTATATGCTGCCTTGACAACTAAATTGGGTCCCTAAAGCTGCACACATCAGCCACAGAAACATTTAAACCATGAAAATAACATTTAAAATGTACACATAAATAGTTAACACTACAAGAAGAACATGCATTTGTGTTTGTTTATTTGTAGCTCACATTTGTCCCCAGCTGGGACTCGAAGTGGCTTATACCATTGTTCTCCCCCTCCTCCATTTTCCCACAACAACCCTGTGAGGTAGGCTAGGTTGAGAGTTTGTGATGGCCTCAAGTTGATACTCTGAGCTTCCATGGTAGGAGGGGGTGGGGACTTGAACCTGGGTCTTCCAGGATCCTACTCTGCAAATCTATCCACTATACCACGTCAGCACTCATATAGATATACAAAAAAAATCAAATGCATACTGTCAGGAAGAAGGAACCATAAGAGTTTACTGAGTGTATGCCAAGCAAAACAAAATGTCTTCACCTGCTGACAGAAGACAATGGCATAGGGAGACAAAGGAATGGGTGAGAAAGCTCCAAAGTTTCAGTGCCATTTCTGAAAAGCCCCCTTCTTGGGTTGCCACCATTCTAGTCTGACATGGCAGGGGTATCTGAAGCAAGGCCTCTGATGACTGGCTCAAGCGGGATATTCAGTATAGTACTTTGAACAGTTTTTGCTTTAAACTTCATGAGTCCTGTCTCTACTCTAATCCATGAATTAGACACACATTTTGGGAGCTGTAATATGGCTCTAAAGAATTTAGGCTGTACCCACCAGAGTGGAACAAAGTGGGACTTTGGTGAGCCTAAAAAGTTCCCATAGAGCATCTATAATGTGACCTTAGCAAGGATGAGCTTGAGTGCTGCTGGTACAGACTCCATTTTAGTGATGGAATTTAACTATGTTATGTGCTGATTTCTCCCCTAACATTGTCTACAATACTCAGAGCTGGATCCTGAGGCCTGACAAATTACTCCCAAATATTTAAATGACGTTACTTGCTCTAGCTTTTTCCCAACAAAAACAGGTCCTAGTTTGGAGAGATTGCCAAAGGTAATTTTAGTTTTCAATTCATTTATTGTAAAAGCTTCCTTCTCACTATATTTCATCAGGCAAGCAAAAGTCGTATTTAGGCCCACTGGGGTTCTTGACAGAATCACCACATTGTCAACATAGAAGGGCTGGTATATACTGTCTCACTAGTCTAGGGGGATGGCAATCCGCAAAGTCAAAACAGTTTACTAGATTGTTGATATAATAAATGAAATGTAGAGGGTCTAGTAGATAGCTTTGTATGACACCATTATACGTTTATATCTGTTTGGTTAAGTGGCCTTGCCTACTGCATCTGACTCTGAATGTGGTCTGTTCATGTAGAGAACATAGCAGAAAGCAAAGTGTCTTATCTATTGATAAGCCTCCAGTTTGGCCCATAGTCATGCCCTTGAGATGGAGTCAAAAGCAGCTTTGAAGTCAACAAAGGCTGCATATAATGAGGTTACAGACCTAGTGCTGTATTTTTCTATTAGATCTTGTAATACTAAACAATGTTCTAGAATATCTCTGCCGTTTCTAAAACCTGCTTGTGGTGGCACTATATTTTCCTGAGCTAACCATGTAATACATTTGTCTTGCAGATGTCTCGTATACAACTTGCTGATGATACTTAGCAGACTTATAGGCCTATAATTGGTGGGGTCACCTCTCTTCCCTTTTTTGAATAAGGAGATTACTAATGCCATTTTCCAGTCTTTGGGGATCTTTCTTGTAGAGTATGTATGTGAAGACAGGGGCTAGGCTCACCAATCTTTGAATTATTTAAGGAACTCTCCAGTGATCCCATCCCATTCTTTAGTCTTTGATGACCTCACTCCAAGTAACAGGGGCTCATTTGGGTAACTCAGCCAGGTCTGGGACTTGCATAGATTATAGGGATATAAATGCATATATACTTTCAAAGTATGTGACCAAAAAGGAGATGAGAAAAAGAAATTGATTTTTGGGGTCATATGGGAAACCTCCAAGTCTGCAGTTGAAATGGAGTTGTTCAACTTCACCAATTCTTTTAGTCTCTGCATCTGTCCTAGCCAACCCTATGCTCTCAAACCTCTGTTCCTATTTCTTCTTCCCAATCTGTTAGCAACACACATCCTCTCCAGGCATACAGGACCTATGAAATGAGCCCTGAAAATATATAGCAATTATGACAGAAAAGCAAACTTTCATCAAAAGACTCTGGAGTTTCTAGGAACAGTAATCCATCTAGCAAGAGTCAAAGACAGAGGCAGTGGCAGTCAAACAGCAGGGCAAATATGGAACTTCTATGGTCTGCCAGTATCAAGAGCAGCATAAGGTGATAATGAAGAAATCCATAGCTGGATGGGCCCTTGGTTTGTTTTAACCCACCACAAAGTATTTATAAAAACACTGTGCCATGAAATTGTGTCTTGCTTATTCTGCATTCTGCTGAACAAATTATGCATGATAAAATTTATTGCCAGGCAACAAAGATTGTTTTCCCCTCCTTGTAACACTGCCTATACAGTCTTCAGGGGAGGAAACACATTTGCTTTATAACTGCCATGCCTTATTTAACAGATTGCTGGCACAGTGAAGGCATAACAAAAGGAAATGAATTCCATGGAGTCCTCTAAAGTGCCTTAAATATGCATCTTGGTCCATATGTGTTTATACCTATAGGGAATGTTGTAGCCAATATACAATGCACCCATGTGAGCTATGCAGACTGTCACTTAACTGCTGGCTGCATCATAGTAAACTTGGTATATCTCCCTAGGGCTCCCAGTGTTAGTATGACCATCACTTGGGCAAAATTTGGGTACTTTTTTTTCCTAAGTAGTTTGTTGCTTCAGCCTTTAGAGAGCTATAATCAACTTGCATTGTGCAGCCAGCAAAATAAGCACATTTCTTCCACATTTATGACTGCAGCTTCAAAAATATTGATGACAGGCTATAATTTTATAACACTTCAGGGGATATCATTTCAATTTTAGTATTTTCAAGATGATGGAGATGAATATAAAATGAAATAACACACAAATCCTTAAAAAAGATATTCACAGCAGCCAAGCAGAAAGAAATGCCACAAAGTCTTCTAAATTGCCCAGTCCAGTGGTTCTGAAAATGTAATGATGTTTTCAGCACATGCATGGAAGTGAAATGCATGCTGGAAGTCCCTGAACAATGCGTGTAGCTTTGCATCAGAGCTAAAGTATTAGAGGAAAAACAGTATTTTATTGAAATAGAATAATTATTTGGCCTCTTTCTTTTCTTAACTACCAGATTAGTGTTAGTTACTTAAATCTGTGAATCTGTGGATCAAGAACTGTTTACTCTTACCTAGTTAGATACAGTGCACTGCATGTAAAAAGTGTTTAAAAATATTATTGGTTTCTGCATCTTTATTTCACTGAATCTTTCAGAAAAAAAGACATTAATATTATTGCATAATGGAAAAGCCATGACAATGGAGGTATACTGTAGTTTCTGGGACTTCTCTGATCTATACTCATGGCTGGCATCAGGTACCCCTGAGGGTGAGAAGCCACCAGAACTAAGTGCTTCTGGTTGGAGCTACTGCCACAAATCTCACCATACGCCTTCCCAGCTGCCCACCTACACACTGTCTTGCCTCCTCACTTGTTGATACTCCCAGTTACACATGCTGCCCAGCATCATTGAAGAAGGGTGTTAGGATGTTGCAAAGCACCAATTCTCCTAGACATGCACTGCCCAGCACCTTTTGAAAAAGGGAGTTCAGGAAGAGTTCATGTGGGAGAGTTCACGTGCAGGTGAGGGAAGGATGTTTAGGTAGGAGTGGGGGGATTCATGGGTGAGTGGGTAAAAGGCATGAGCAAGGGTCCTGGTAATGAGAAGAGCTGGGCAGTAGGGTTTTGCTTTCCAGATCTCAGACTGAAAATTAGGAAGGTCATAATTTGGCACAGATTTGGCACAAATCAACCAAGTGTGACTACAGGACACGTTATGGCGTTTATTTCTGCCCTTTAGCTTTAGGTATTTTTTTTCCTGTACAGACAACTATAGTGGCAACTAAATATCATTAAAACAGATAATAATGGACTTTTATAAACTTGTATTTTCATTTATTTTCACCGTGCATTCTGGTTGGTTTTCTTTTTCATTCTGCTTTTCAGTTTGCTTTCAGTACACGTGGTCACGTTTTCTTTTTTGTTCTGCATGGATTTTCCTCCCTTTAGAACTCCGTTCACTTTCCATTCACTGTTTCCCCACATTTTCTGAGAGTGGCTTCGTATCAATTTTCCCCTTGCTTCACTACCAAAGCAAAGGTAATTCAGAAGCATAATAATTATCTTGGATTCTGTTTATGTATTGATCTATAAAGACAGTCCCTCCCTGCAATCAGCCTTGGAGCAGTTCACATCATCATACATTTCACATAAATCAGTAAAACTTATAAAATCCAAACTGACTACTCAACAACTACCTGATTGGCTCTCCCTGGGGTGTTCCACCAATATTGATAGAGAACTATGCCAATGAGGCCAATCAGTTTAAATTGCACTCTGACTGACCCCCCCTCTTTCAACTTAGAGGACATGAGGGGGGAGCAAACTGCATCCTGGGGGTAGCCTCTGCATGCCTTCTGGAGGGGGGGGGGCTCCAGGAGATCCAGAAATGTCCCTCTGTTGAACATTTCTGATTGTTGCAGGAGTTCGGCGGGAGTTTTGCAGTTTGCTTACGACATCATGCGGAATGTTAAATTAATAGCGTTCATGAAAGGTAAGACTTTGGCTACATTTAAATTGTGTGGAATGGTCCCTGGTTTTGGCATGCAGCACCCCTAGAGGCTTTGGGTCTAAAGACCTATCTGATGGCAGGCCTGCTCATGCACAGTTCCCATGTGTGCCTGCGCAGAGAATCAAGGATGAACATGCTTCCTTAATTCCAGCATGGCCTACTTTTAAAATATCTTGTTTGCAAAATGCATCTATTTTCATTCTTCTCTCGAAAGAGCGATTAAAACACATATTGCCAGGCAATTCAGACAGGTTTCAATGACATATTTTTTCTCTGTCCTGCAGTAACTATACTCAGAATGTGCTCCTTTAAAATAAAACAAAGCAAGAAATTATGTGATATTAAATGACACTTCATAAGAGCACTTATGGATGCTGTCATTAACAAACACATTCATTAGCATTCAAACAAAGCTTGGCAAGTCAACTTGCTTCCCAGGCACTCTTCTTTATTCTGAAGCACAGAGCAAGTTTTAAGCTTTAACAAAGCCCTGTCAAAGGCATTTACACTTCATATCTTAACAGCTTACTGGTTCCAGACTGAGCTCATTCTTTTTCTCAGTGAACATGTAGGTCAGAAAGAGGTTCATAATAATTATGATTCAAGCTCCACAGTCCTCTGTAAGAGACGGATACATTTGTAGGTCAGAAAAATATGAACAGTGGTGCTATGAACTACTGACCTAATTGTCTAATGAATCTTTCAGGAGTGATCTAATTGTCTGATTCAGCTATGCTGTTCTAGCTCACTCACATAAATGCCTGTGTACACGTACACATAGACACCAGTTTTTTAAATCATGTATGACAAGTAGTTCTTCCTTCGACAGCTCAACCTTGCAATACAGAACAGCAACGGTCTTCAAAAACAATAGAGTAGAAACAACCAAAGATACAGAGCAAAACACCCAGTAAATCTATAGGAAAGGTGTATTTGTTTCCTGTTAGTTGAAGAAGTGGTCTTTTGATAAACTTTGTGAAATGGTATTTTATTAGTACTTGGCACTTGTATCAACTACCACGTCCCTCTTTTTTGTTGTTCTTATAAAAACTGAAAATGTTATTTCAGTGGAATGGGTCTGCATCCAATGGAAAGTCATGTACCAGGGACAGGTCAAAGCCTTTTCTTTTGGCTGGGATAGTTGAAATAAATATGGATGCCATTCCTGGTTGCACTTGTATTGCACTTGTAAGCAAAGAGCTTCCAATTTTGAGGGAAAAAACCTCTCCCACTCCATAAAAATCTGAAATACTAACTTTTAATGCAATGGCATATGCCAATGCCCTGGTTAATATCCTTCAGAAACAACAGGCATGGGGCACATCAATACTGGGTGTGGTAGAGTGAAAGGGCCTTGATAGCCAATCCTTTTTTCTTCTTCATATATTTATTTTCTCCTGATAGGAAGCAACTCTCCTGATAGGACACATGCATGCTGTGGAACCGTTTTGCAGAACTAAATAACTGCTCTGATGAAAAGAGAATAATAAAACAGTGGACAGGACTGAAGATAGATTTACATGTTTACTCCAAGCATGCCACCTTAACTGGGTTGAATTCTGCTGCGATGTCAGAACCTTACTGATGATACACCAGGAACTGCTACCGAAAAAAGCTGTTCAAAAGGAAAGAGGAACCATGTACTTGGCATCAGCAATGGAGATGAGAAGCCTGAGGTCTGTGATTACTAGCTGCTTGATCATGTGCCTAATGGAGGCTCATCCTTAGGTTTATGAAAATAAGTTCTGGATTTCATCAGTTCAGGAAACCAGAATATTTGGCGAATCCCCCATTGGACAATGTCCCTTTAACTGCCTTCTCCATTCCAAGCCACAACTTAGGTTTAGAGTGAATTCTGAGTCTAAAAGGATTTAAAGGGATCTTGGTCCCTTTTTAATGTCTTCTGCAAGTTGATGATTCACCAGAAAGCATTTAAAGAGAGTGCAGTCCATTTAAACAACTTTTAACTCCAGATATTTGGCTGTCTTGAAAAATAACAAATATTTTGGTGGCTGGAAGAATAGTCAACCCCCCACAAAAAAACAAAACAAACAAACAAAAAATACTGGTAGAATTAATACTTGAAAAATGCTAATAAGGTATTTTTCAGTTTTTTGGGGTGTGGAATTATGATCAGCCAGATGCACAGCCTCAGAGCCTTATATTTGTCAGGGGAAAGGAAATTCGAGAAGTCACTTACTGGTTCCTTCATTAGCAGGTCATCTATATGCAACTGCTCTGCTGGTTTTATTGGAGAACATATCTGAGTTCCTCATTCTTTTCTTCCCCATGTTCAGCTCTGTAGGTTATTTCACTGAGGTAGCAGCTCCAGGCTCACTGACCACTCAGAGTTTGGTGGCAAGATTTGTCATAAATATCTGCCCAGCTGGTCCAGATTGCAGAGTAAATATAAAGATAATAATCCAATTAATTTTAGGTAGACCCAACAGTCCAGCAGCCCAAGGCAGATAAAACGACAGCCTATTAAAGTGCTTTAAAAGAGTTAATATAACAGAGCTGATGATTAAAACTGCTCATCAGTCACCATCTCGACTGAGCATCTACATTTTACAATCCTTTAGACAACTGAAAATGTTGATCTAATACATTCTATGTTTGTAATATAACTCCAAGAAATACAAGTTGTTTGGCTTCACTTTAGAACAGCCACCTATATAGCAATGGATAAAGGATTGTAAAAACAATGCTGAAAAGCTATGAATTCTACTACCACGGTGATGAATTATTTATTTATTTATTTATTTATTTATTTTTATTTTCATATTTCTATACCACCACTCTCAGCAATAGCCATGTTATGGTGGTTCAAAATCTGTAAACTGCTGCGGGAGTGGTATAAATAAAGCAGTAAAGGGGATTGGGGCAGGCCCAGTCCAGGATGGGGAAGGTCAGCCATTGGCCATTGGTCCTTGGCCCCAGACTGACAAGCAGAGGGGCAAATCGGGAGGCACAAAGCTCATCCCGATTGGTCCCTCCAATTGTCAGTCCGGGGCCAAGGAGCCAATCAGGAGGCGTGCGCAGCGCACTTCCTGATTGGCCGCTTAGCCCAGTGCACCTCCTGACCCACCCACACCCTGCCAGATGCGCAGGTAAGGATGCGGCTGTCGGAGAAGGCAGTCAGGGAGGAGGCATTGGTGGGTATGGGGGTCGTGGGCTCAAGGCTTCGGGGAGGGCAAAGGAGCATGGTCAATGCATCAGAGATGTGTCAGCCATGCTCCTTTCCCTTCCCCGAAGCCTGCAAGGCAGCAGGGAGGGGGCCGGGGGCTCAAGGATTCATGGAGGGTAAAGGAACATGGCTGACGTGTAGGAGATGCGGCGGCCATGCTCCTTTCCCTTCTCCGAAGCCTACGAAGTGGCAGGGAGGGGGCCGGAGGCCAAGGGCCAAAGGCTTTGGCCAGGGCAAGCTAGGAACACGGCCAGAAGGGAGCTGGGGGGGAGAGGCTGCTAGCGCCCGCTGTTTTTAGCCTACAGTGGCCTTAACTTCTAGTAAAACAATACAATCACAATAAAACCCATAAAACCCACAGGAAAACAGTTACAGTAAATGACATCATAAGACTTCTAAATCCCAATTCTGCTGTTCCAGCCTTGGGATCAACACAAGTGGTCCGAGATATTATAAAAAAACCTCGGGTTGCTGATCGTAAAAGCATAAGTAGAATAATAGCATAGGTAGGGTGGGACCCACAGATTGGTAAACTTGTCACCCCCCTGGTCTCAACCAAATACCTGGTAGAAGAGCTCCATTTTGCAGGCAGTGCAGAACCTACATGCTCTGTCAGGGCCCTCAGCTGTTCCAGGAGCTCATCTCACCAGGTTGGGGCCAGGACCAAAAAGATCCTGGCCATGGTCAAGGCCAGGCAAATGTTCCAGGGGTCCAGGACAACCAGCAAATTCTTACCCGTAGAGCAAAGAGCAGTATAAACACTAGTAAAAATACTATATTGTTAAAATTCTTTTTATTTACTTTTATATTACAAAATCTATATCACATCTTTCTGACCTCATGAGGACTACCAAGGTGGCTAAAAACTAAAACATTATCATAATATATCCTAACAGAGAAGTTGGTCAAATAAGAGGATACTTAAATTTGGTGACTGGAGCTGTGAATTGGGATCTTTCCACAAACCTTAAAAAATCTGCAGATTTGTAGAAATTTAATATCAAATGATAAAAAGATTACTTATAACTTTAAGAAAAGGAGTCTCTTAGTGTCTGTTGATAGGCAACCATGGAATTCTAGTCCAAATTTATCTCAGAGGCAGGGGGAGATGACAGTGCCCTTTCTAGGATTATTTGGGTTTTTGAGGAATGATTCACTGGGGCTAAGTCCTCCTGGGGGTAACTGCTTGGGTTGGGCGCTTTGGCCTCGCGCCTGAAGCAGCCATCACTGCAGCACAGGGGGGGGAGGAGAGGTGTGGGGGCTGCTCTGCACCTCTGTGAGAGTGCTGGCCAGCGCGTCAGCGCCCACTCTTCCCCTCCCCCACCTTGCAGGAAGGTGGAATTGCATGAGGACGCATTCCCACCTTCCTGCAAAAAAATGCCATATAGAAGTGTGAAGTGCTGTGGAGCCGAGTGGGGCATTTTCTGTCCCATCTGGGCCTTCCTAGGACATCTGCATCCACGTGGGCCTCCACCTGGCTAGGCTTATTTGGCTCACAGAATGCCTAAGGAAATACATCTGCAAGGCAACGGCGGCCTAATGCACACTGGACCCAGGAGAGGCCTGCCCTGGTGGCAATGTCATAAGACTGCCCTCCCGGCATTTTCCACCTGAGCAGAATCGGCCTCAGTGTACACTGTTGGGCAGGAAAAAATGGGGAAAATGTAGATATCTGTTTTCCCCCACAATATTTCCCAGTTCTCTCAAGCCCTTTAAATATCTAGGATCAGTATCAATGTCATTTTCTGATGTTGTTTAGTTAACTTTAAAATTTTCCAATGCCAAACTTTTATAACTATAAATGTTAATTATAGATTCTGCAAAGAAACACATAGAAGACTCCCAGGCCTCAGCTAGTCGGGTAGCACACATTCAGCTTCACAAAATATGAATGATACAATTTATTCTACATATATACTATAATGTGCTATATTGTTTGCATTGTTTCAATGCTATACTTAGATGAAAGAATAAATTCAGCAAAGTTGCTGTGAATATGAACAAACAGTGGATATGCCAAAATGATGAATACCCCTGCAATTCCTTTAACACACTTTAATTTGCAGAAAACTACAGAAGCAAAGAAGAAATGCCCATAGGATTGGCCTAAAAGAAGAGTGAGCACAATGAGTCGGCCAAGCTTTTTATTCTTATGTAACTGATTGCTTTTTAAATATCAATTGTGATTTTGCATTGAATATTCTTTCTGCTTTGCAAAGTCTAGGTATTTTGCACATGGGTGAAATCTTTCATATATCTTATTTCCTTCAGCGATGAAGCATTATAACTTCAACAAGCTTGTGTTATATTATTAACAGAAATATTAACTCCCCCTTCAAAGATATGCAATAAACAAAATGCACAATGAAAAGACTGAAGGTTGGAACCTATTCCCTTTCCCCTATTGCACATGAACACTTCCATGTGCATTAGAGTCCCATCAATAACCACCCTGCTTTTTTGATGGTCCAAATACTTAACCTTTCATTTTAGTAACATGGCCCTGAACAATTTCAACCTAGAAATGTATAAACCTGATTAATATATATAAAAGCAATGATCAACCAACATCTGCGCCCCTCTATGAAATTTTTATTGGGAGAATTGATAGTGCTTTGAATTGTTTTTTCTGCCATATCTCCTTTTTGTACTGTGATTACTGGATCCACATTTATTTTAAGCCTGGGGTTTTAATGGGGTTTTCATTGGGATTTAGTTCAGACTCTTGTAACCTGCCACAAGCCATTTGAGAGTAACGGGTAATAAATTGAAATAACAACAACAACACAAAAAGGTAAAAAAAGAGAAAAGCACAAGTTAAATAAAAATAATGTCATGGTCCAGCTTTCCCCCAAGAAAAGCTAAGTTGAATAAAGTCTCCTTACGCAAGATGAAGACTTCGAACTGCTCAGTGATGAGGCAAAATAGAAATAGGTCCAACATGAATTAATTTCAAACCATTCAGAGGCAAAAAGTAAAAACAACAACAACAACAAAACAACTAATCAATATTTATTTATTTATTTAATTTGTATGTCGCCTCTACAGAATCTGCTTAGGGTGGCTCACAACTAAAATAATAAAAATGGAACAAGTCCATAAAAACCAAACAAACCAACAAAAGGAGGTCAATAAAAGCATGGCAGGGTTTCACACTTCTACAGTGAAATCTTAATGTTCAGTTTCAGTAAAGAAAGACTAACATTCTCATATTTGGTCTGCTACTAATGTATTTATTTCAGCTATTGCTAGATTCTTATCTGCCATAAGTTGCTTGATAGACTCTTCAGAGAATTCCTGTACCATTTCAGCAGCCAGAAGAGTCGCAACCAAATTCTGACTTTTATTCTGTAATTTAATATTTTAATGTAAACAGCTATTTAACCAATTGTTCACTCCATCATGCACTGTTATTTCAAAAACTATTTTTAGAACTTTCCCCCACTAATAGTAGGATATAAACAACATTTAACATTTCAAATAGGCTAAATAGTTAGTCCTATTTATTTAATTTAAACCATCTAGAGATGAATATATATATATATATATATATATATATTATTTTAAACTATATATATTTTACACGGTTCCATGTTCCAGCCATGGCACCTACAGTTCCCTTTTTTTCTTTCTGTTCTTGAATTCTATCAATATTTAACAGCTGGAATTCTCTAGCATTTCTTTAGAAATACATTTCTAGTTGTTCAAAACCCATGAGTCTCCTGTGACAGTCATCACTACTGAATTTTTGAAATTTGAAAAAATGGAGAAAGCAGATTTCTATTTTTATCCTAATTTACTTAAAAGGCTTCTTAGTATAAGCTCTGTTTTTATGCAGAAAAAAGTCTTAATGTTGTTGTTTTTGATACAAAAACCATGCTTGTGTTATCAATGCAGAAATTTTACCTGGTGATAGTATATATTTCCATTTCCCTCATAAATCAGAATCTGAGAAGGATTTTATCCCAATCTTTCTCTAGTTTCCTAGGTAACCAAGAGGCAAACCAGATAAAGTGGGGGTAGCCATACTTCTTGCCTTTTTGTCTGCACCATAAATACTTCTTTTTAACAACAAATAAGGGAAGGAGGCAGAACTGATCCCCACTTCCCTGCACTTCCTACATTATTTCCCTGTGGGTATTTTTCTAAAAAAAAAGGATTCTGAACACCAAAGTAATACTAAAAACAAATGGATAAATGTCTGAAATGATAAAGCCTGAGGACATTAGGCAGGCTAGAGTTCAGCTTCCTTTGCTGACTTACACCATGTGTTTTCAAAATTAGACCCTGCAATGCTTATGCTGACTGGAACAGATGTGTGAATAAATAAATGTGACTGTTTCCATCAAATCTAGCTTTGCCCCAGGCAATCCAGATAATGGCGATGCAACTAAGCTGTGCTCAGAGGCGTGCCGTGCTGTGCTGTATCCTGTCAAGGATAAAACAATTTAATAAATATACCAATAATTGTCAAATAATAAGATAAAAGTGGAAATGGCTTACTTCCATTCTCAAAACTCTTTTGCACTCTAACCATTGCCTCTTCATAAGTTTACTCATATTTTTACTCAACAGGCCTTTATATTTTCATTATTTATGATGGACATGGGTTGGAGGAAAAACTATTTCTATGCTAGTTTTTTTTTTTTGGGGGGGAGAAGTAAACAACAACAATCAGTACTGCTTATTTAAGTTCCCTTAGTTTAATGGAAAGCAGGCATGCCCACCTCCAGGTAGGGCCAGCAGATACCCTGGAAATATAGCTCAACTCCAAGCTTCAAAGATCCCTGAATAAAAGGGATGCTTTAAAGGGTGGACTCTATTGCATTGCACCCCACTGACATGCCTGTCCTTTCCCCAGGCTCCATCCCTAAATCTTCAGAAGTTTTACAACCTAGATCTGGCAACCCTACCTCTCAGCACCTGTTGGTGGCCGGGGAAGGAGGGGCACAGGCCTGGCAACCCTAAGGGAAAGTAAGCAAATGTTTGAGTTTCATTTATCTAAAATTAAAAGTGTTTAACTTTGATCAGATTGTAATTAATTTTTTCCTTAAAGCAAAGTATGACCATGGATGCTCCTACACCAGGCTGATTTTGGTGGTTATCTGGTTGATGATGCGATTCTGTATGAAATTGTACTGGCAATGGGGATTTCATACAGTCCAGAGTAATTAATTTTCTGTCCATTGTTGGCTGTGGTATCACTTTCACACCTGATGCATGCTGAAGGCCCCCTACTGTGGTCTTACATGACCCTCTGGTTTTTAAGAGCATGAGTAATGCTGCATGGAAATAATATCTTTTTTAAAACCACAGGTTTTAAAACTACACCTCCAATCACTCTTCCCTCTAAAAAATCAGATGTGAATGCTTCTTTTTCTCTTTTTTGTAAACTCCACAGATGTGAATAACCCTGGATGGGAATAGATTTAGGTAGGTAGCTGTGTTAGTGTGAAGCAGATGAACAACGTTTGTCTAGTGGCACTTTTAAGGCCAACAAAGTTTTATTCAAGGTAGAAGCTTTTGTGTGCAAGCACCCTGAATCACATTGTCTTGGTCTTAAACGTGCTACTGGACACACCAGCGTTGTTCTACTGGATAGGAATAATGCAATACTTTTATAACCTGAGGAGGAAAATCCCCCTCTGATGATCCTTTCCTGTCTCAAAGGCAGAAACCCACACTACATCTTGCTGACAAACTGGAAATCAAGTGAATCTTGGATAATTTGCCAATTCCTTACTGGTTACTTATCTGTTTGGTCCAGCCAGAGTTGTGCTAAAATTATTGAGTATATTCTGGCATTAAGGAAAAGAGATTTGTTCTAAATTATAATTTTAGAATTACTGTTTCAGGGCTTTGTTATCTAATGGGGAGTTCATTTGGGACCCCATTTTAGAAGCTGGTCTGCGGAAGATTCAGGGGGAGACTCCTTGGGCCACCAACAGGAGGAAAGGGATGAACTTGGCGGGTGGCAAACTGAACGACTGAGGTTGATTGTTTCAAGCTTTAAATAATCACTCTTCTGTTGTGTTACTAGGATCAATATTTTTGTTAGGTGTTATAATGTTAAATGAAAAGATGAATTACTGCAAGATTCATTCCAAGTTGTGCCCCAAAGAAGCCACAAACTGAGGTTACACTAGTAATTCAGAAATTAAAGTTGGTGTTGCTCTTAGCCAGAGTTCACAATATAGTCCTGGACTGCATCACTGATGTCACATGAGGTACATAGGGAAATAACACTTATCCTTCCCTTCAGAATGTTTTGTCATATTTCAGATGATTTTATTTATTTTAAAGCACATACAAGCTTCTTATGAATGCTCCAAATATCTGTATGTGTTTGTGACAAAGATATAAAAATCACTTAAGCACTGCCACTCATTTCTTATTTGGAAGTAAATCTGTATGGATTTGCAAATCTTTCAAATTCCTGCTCTGACAATCTGTTGGCAGCTGACTTTAATCTAAGATAACAAGACAAAAAGTCCAATTCTGCCTTTTAAGTCCTTGTGGCATACTATCTATGAAATTTAGGCCAAGGTACTGATATTTTCTTCTTGGCACTCTAAAACCACTGCCAGTATTATACTATCCACACAAACTTCTTCTTTTTTTAAATCTCTTTTTATGAATGTGGTAAAATATTTCCATGGCTTCAGAAATCTATTGCTATGTGAAGTAGTCTTTAGTGCAGCCTTTTTCAACATTTTGACTATGGAGGAACTGAAATAAATGTTCAGGCTTCAAGGACCCCTGGAAGTGATGCCAGCTGGCTACGCCTCCCTGCCACACCTTCCTGAAAAGTGATGTAACTTGACCTTCTCTTTCCTTTTGCTTACTCCCAGCAATTTGACTACTGTTACAGTGGTTCTGCCTCATATAGACCAAAGTAGGGCAGGAGCTGAGAAGATGGCCCGAACCCCCATACCACACCACAACCAACTCTGCCCCTTGATTCTTATGCCCATGGTCTACCCACTGAGCCCTCTGGGTTCCATAGCTTGTGGCCAAGTACATTAAGGCAGGAGGGGAAAGGCCATGGACTCCCTCTGGTGCTTTTGCGGACCCCCAGGGGTCTGCGGATTCCTGCTTGGGAATCCCTGCTTTACTGGCTACCCAGAGTGAGTGACCATATTATACCATATTACACTGGAAGCAATACAATAGTTACATGCATTCAGTCTAGGATTTTGTGTCCTTGTGAACTTTCTGGTCATTAAAGAAGCAGCAGAAAGAGAACATAAGCTCTGTAAGCACACATGCACACACATCCTTGTATTGGAGACTAAGTGGATTTAATGCCACAGAACTGACAAGTCTATGTTATGTCTAAATGTAACAGATTTGATCCTAGCTACAGCCAATGATAGGAACATGGATCTTTGCTGTACTATTTTCCTCTCCTCTTGCCTCTTCTTACTCCAGGTTGCAGATTTGTATGGATTATTAGCTACATGGGCTAGCAGATTGTACCAGGATTGTCCTCTCCTCCTATCAGTGTAAATCTGGTAATGGAAGTAGCAGTAAGAGTAGTATCATTTTTCTCCTCTCTAGTCCTGCCCTCTCAGTTCACATGGATTGTAGTACATGCAGATCCCATGCTCTTGGATTGCTTTCTGAGGGATCATAGTTGGAATGGCTGGGAGAAGAAGGAATGTAGCAACAATCCACTATGCTCCTGGTGGTAATTAGAGTCCTACACAATGGTGAGATAATACACTGACATCCTACAAAGGGGTGGGGGGAGAGAGATGAGCTGCTTCTAAAACAAGGATTTCCCATGTTTCAGTCACCTGACTGGTGCAAGGTTGTCCACTCCATGGTTAGAGTCATAGAATTGGAAGGGATCTCCAGGGTCATCTAGCCCAATGCAAAATGCAGGAAATGGCCTCAAGAGACATTCATGTCATCCTCCATTTGTGCACAGATCACTAGTAGCCCATTCATTCCCCACCAACTCTCTGCCTTTCTTTTAAACTTGCAAAAACCATAATGTTCCCTGGGAAAGATGATATGGGCATGAAAAGTATCCTGTGTCTGAATTGAAACAGCAGAGTGCTAGTGACTTACTCTATCAAGATCTGATCCCTGCAAGAGGCCAGCCCCCTGCGGTACAAAACAGAACAGCCTGACTTATAGAAAGTGGGGAGAGGATCATCTTTTAAAGGATTTTTTGTAAGTTGCTAAGCAGCATTAATCATACTTATTTTTAATTAAGACATTTATTTTTCAAATCTATATGCTGCCCACCTCCGAGGTTTCAGAGGCTTACATCATAAAACAATTATTAAATATTTTAAACATTTAAAAATAATCAAATTTACATTGAAAAACACTCAAAAGGAACTTGCTGCCCTCTCTCCGGTAGGAGGGAGGGAGTGGTATAAAATGCTTCAAATGTTGGTAATTGAGTCGGTATACCAATGTTTAAGAGCCTCTTGTGGCGCAGAGTGGTAAGGCAGCCGTCTGAAAGCTTTGCCCATGAGGCTGGGAGTTCGATCCCAGCAGCCGGCTCAAGGTTGACTCAGCCTTCCATCCTTCCGAGGTCGGTAAAATGAGTACCCAGCTTGCTGGGGGGTAAACGGTAATGACTGGGGAAGGCACTGGCAAACCACCCCGTATTGAGTCTGCCATGAAAACGCTGGAGGGCGTCACCCCAAGGGTCAGACATGACTCGGTGCTTGCACAGGGGATACCTTTACCTTTACCTTTACCAATGTTTATTGTTTATCTTTTTTAAAGAAAAAAAACCCAGAACTGATATTTTACGTGGCAGTAAGTTCTCAATACAACTTGCCTTTTATCTCCATCAGACTTGTCTCTGATGATTTTGATTGTAAGTTAATTTAGAATATTGCATATTTCCTGCATGCCTAGAGACTAACAACATGTAGAGACATACTGGTATTATTGCAAAAAGTCTTGAAAAAAGGTTTTAAAAAATTCTGCATGTGGCACCATTTTTGGCACAGAAAACTCAGTGCAGAATTGTTGATTATGCATTGTCCTTCCTCCTCATAGCAGTGAGTGTGCCTTTTCCACTAGTTTCTGCATAATATTTGAAACTAACTTTACTGTGACTTTTCTTCTATGATGGCGCCGAAGACACCATACTATAAACATTAGCATGCTATAAAAATTAGTGTATTTTTTGTCTCCTCTGTGTCACCATACACCAATGGGTGAATAGACAGCCCCTAGTCCCTCGTTCACCAATGGGATCTTGTTCAGCGCAGATCCTCCCTTCTCTGCTAAGATATTACAACTTTCTACAAGGAACAGCATACTTCTGAGGGGGAAAATTTGTAGGAGGGTTGTGTGTTTTGGTGTGCAACCCTAGTTTGTAGTGTTGGCATTCAAAACAGTGTGCTTCCACAGAAATTTCTTGTTGAGGTCTATGAACTAAATTTCCCATGAGGCCCTGCCAGCAGACCAGACAAGGTAGATCCCCCAAAGACTGGAGCCTGACTGTTATTGTGCCAATATATTAAAAAGGAGTGAAATTAGATCATTCCAATTACCACACAATTAGCCTGCTGAGTGTGGTGGGCAAACTCTATGCCAGACATTTGTGCTAGAAGCTCTGCGAATGGCTTCACAGGGAGAACATCATCACAGAAGAGCAATCAGGTTTCAGAACTGAACATAGCACAATTGATCAATGCTTGTTATTGAGTCAACTGGCAGAGAAGTGCACTGCCAAACCACATGGAACACTTTATGTAGCCTTTGTAGATTACAAAATGGCCTTGGATAGCATCTCATGAAATAAACTTTGGCAGAAACTAGAAGCGTCTAAGATAGGCCATAGACTTTTTCTACTAATATGCATGCTATATGATAGTAATTTTATAGCCATGAGATATATTCTACGTTGTCTCAACTGATACCAACTAGAAGAGGAATTAAACAAGGATGCAACCTTGCTACTTTATTATTTAATTATACATTAACTCCATGGTGCAGTATCTTATGAACCCTGATTTCCATCCACCAAAAATAACAGGAAGAGCAATCTCTATGTTATTGTATGCTGATGACATAGTATACTTTCATACACTGAAATAGGGCTCATAAGAGTTCTTTGAGCATTCATGGACTATTGTAATAAGGAGTATTTAACAATTAATTTAACTAAGACCAAAATCCTTGTCCTGTCCAAAAGGTACGCAAAGCACAGATGGCACATAGGCAATTATAAACTGAACAAGGAAAAGATTTCCAATATTTAGGAGTAGTATTTCAAGCAACTGGCTCGTGGACATCACACAACACAACTAACTGACCAGGCTCAAAAAACATCTGCAGCAACCTTAAGTTTTTTTTTTTTTTTTACAAAAGGGGTCTCATGTATTCCTGATGTTTTGAAAGTATTCCAAGGAAAGATAATACTACAGGTTATGTATGGCACACAATATCCATCTGTAATAATTATCAAAAAATGGAAGCAATTCAATCTAAATTACTTAGATCCCTGTTTGGAGTGTCTTATTGTATACTTACTTAGGTTAGAAACAGGACTAGTACCACTAGAAAGATTTGCATGGATTCAGGTTCTATATTTTTGGCTTAAGAAAAGTTTTTTTCCCTCCAACTTAACTCCCCTAATTTTATCAGATACTTAACAATCCAGATGGATGAGAAAGATTGAGGATAAACTCCATTAACTTGGCCACTCTAATACCACACTGATACATTAAGGGTATCAACAAGCCATGATATTAGGCAACGATTATGGGCTATTCAAAATGACAATGCACAAACACATTTTAATCCTGTTGCAGGGAATAGAGATCAAAACTTTTTTCCCATTAAGATATTTATATACCTTGCAGCGCATGCGCATTTTTGCCACCAGGTGGCGCTAACGCACATGCACACAGTTGCCACACATGTGTGTTTTTGCCACCAGGGGGCGCTAACGCGCATGCACGGCAACTGCACGCATGCGTGTTTGCGTTGCTGGTGTGCCGGTGGCTGCGCCTGCCTCTTCCTTTCCTTCTCGCTGTGGGCGGGGGGAGGCAGGAGCGGCTGCTGGCGGCCTAGCAGCGGGCCGTGGACCGAGGGTTGATGACACCCACCTTAGAGTACCCTAAACATCATAGAGCATTTACTCTAGCTCGGTTCATTGTCCTACTATCTGCTCTGATAGAAGAGAGGAATGCATGTACACTTTTTGCTTATGTCCATGTCAGTCTGGAATGGTAGAATCCACTGATCATGTGCTCCTGTACTGCCAATTTTAACAGGATATTTGCATCCAATATATTTTGCGAATATTGTCTAAATTCCCAGGCAGAATATACCACTCCTATACTTGAGCCTCTTGTGGCGCAGACATGCAGTCTGAAGCTCTGCCCATGAGGCTGCGAGTTCAGTTTCAGCAGCCAGCTCTAGGTTGCATTCCAGCCTTCCATCCTTCTGAGGTCGGTAAAATGAGCACCCAGCTTGCTGTGGGTTAAACGTTAATGACTGGGGAAGGCACTGGCAAACCACCCTGTATTGAGTCTGCCATGAAAATGC
This sequence comes from Paroedura picta, assembly GCF_049243985.1. NCBI lineage: Eukaryota > Metazoa > Chordata > Lepidosauria > Squamata > Gekkonidae > Paroedura > Paroedura picta. Next base: position 54,514,485 of record NC_135377.1, on the reverse strand, counting down.
TAGAGGGCGTCACCCCAAGGGTCAGACATGACCCGGTGCTTGCACAGGGAATACCTTTGCCTTTATACTTGTCTTCTCCTGGCTGATAGCTTTACCAAAATTATCTTTAATGTAGCAAAACATTGCACAGCGGCTTGCTCAATAAGGCAGAAGAAACTGATTGACTCCCAGTAAATTTACTGTTGTTTTTATGTATAGATTTATATGATGTTAACAGTTTTAGTAGTTTTACCATTTGTTGTACGAATGACAGCAGTATAATTTTGGCTATGATTGCATGCTGATCTTGGATTGTTATAAAGCAATTTATAAAGCGATTGATTGATATAGGGATATCATAATTCAGTTTATTTCTGTACACATTTAAGGAACAGTATTCAAACTGGTTCATTATCATTCAATGGTAATCTCACAGTGCAGCTCTCTGATGTTCACAGTGTCTGTAGGAAAGTTCAGAACAGGTCATTCTGATTGTAGAAAGTGACAGGTTGTCAGATTATCAATTAAAATGTGGCTAGGGAAAACTTGCATGCTGTGCTTAGGTTGACTGCACCTCACATTTTCCTATGGGGGAGGGGAACACTGCATTACATGATTCATGCAATGGCCAATAAAATATATATTACTGACACATGCAAATGACATGTCAGTCTGTTAGTGTTTCTGTGGTTCATAAAATATTTATTTGCTCCTTAATAAGCAATCCCCCCTTGTGTCTTGAAATTGTCCAGCATGGCCAGATTCCAAGTTTTAGGACTGAGGGCAGGGCTGGCTCAACTCTTTTTGCAGTTTCTAGCCCAGGATTGTGGCCTCAGGGAAGATACATGCTTCCTCTCCTTTTTGTGTTTTTAAATATTTCAGTTCTCCCCAGTGACTCAAGTTCATTTCAGATTTTTTTAAAAATAAGAAACAAAATTCTAATTTTTGAAACCTTTTCTTCTCACTGCTTCAGCTAAATCAAAGCTCCTTAAGTACTCCTTCAGGCAATATCGGCCGTTTGTCTTCTCATTTCTAAAACCTGTCCCTGGCTTACAAGTGAACTGCATAAACCTATCTTTAGCACACATGCATACACTAAGATTAATGTGAGCTAACTGGAGATTGGACACAGACAATGGACCAGCTATGTATTCTCAAGAAGGGGTAAAGAAAGTCACAAATGGACAGGTTAAGTATTGTCTAGTTAGTGAACACAGTATTCAAATGATGGGAATTAATACAAGAGCTTTCATACATCACCCAGCTAATCTGCAGTGTTAAGTAGAAACTGATGCCTTTGAAAAACATCAAAAAGTAATAATTTTGATTTATATAAAGAGTGGCAAAAGCCTTATCTGCCTTACAATCAAATTAAATAGTAATACCAGAGACACACAACCTTATTATTAAATGAATTACTCATAATTTGCTATACCTGGATGTGTGCACTAATGTAAATTGGCCAATGGATGTAGAACACCTTTCATCTGAAGAGCTGGTGCTTTAAATTAGAAAATAAATCTAGCAAGCAGTAGAGCCACCACCAATCCACCAAAATACTGAAGAAATATGCCCAAGCAACATACTTCTAAATCCCTAAATCTATCAATTCCTTAACACATTGCAAAGTTCTTTTGCTGGGTAGGCCTACATAGTTACAGTAGGCCAGTTTCAAAGTGACCATCCCCTGGATCACTGTAGCCAGGTGGGCATCAAGCTTAACTTGATGAAGATGGAAAAATGCTTGCTTTGCTACTCTGGTGACTTTGTGCCTACATTGATAAGGAAGTGCCAAAGATCATGGCCAAATTCCTGGCGGTCTGTGCAGCTGATAGTTTCCGGGTAGGTCAAATGTGCTTCCTGCTCTTATCCTTTCCTACTGAACCACAGGACCTCTGTCTTTGAAGGGTTTTACCTCAAGTGACTACCCCTGAGCCACTTCACCACCACCTCAAAATACTTAGCCAACATGTCTGGAGGGGCATCTGGTTGACCATCCATCAGGAAATAGAGCTGCATGTCATCTATATAAGTGGCCATGATGATCCATGTTCTAATCACATTTTGGTTTTACTGCTGTAATGCACTCTATGAAAATATGAAGATTCTGGAGGTAAGGGAAAACTGGACATATGCCCTGTCTTGAACAATATATCTCAGCTGGTGGTAGGCTGAGAAGAGCAACCAGAAATAGTTGGCTACTACACATTAATTCCACAGGAAGTTTGAAAGTTTCAAGCAAACACAGAGGATATTATCAGCTTTCTTCCTGATTCTCTGCAATCAAAACAGGGCACAGTCCTTTTCATTTCTAAGTATACAACATTTGGTCTATAAGTATGCAGACTGCCTTCCTCAAACATTCAGAACAATCTAAAATTTCCTTCTACAGAAGACAAGATACCATCAGGAACTGCCTCACAGGCTAAAACTCTGTGAGGGACTAAACTAGTTTTTAAAAAATAATAATCAGAATATAGCTTCTGTATGGGAAATGTCATGATTCACTAGATAACAAGATATACACAAAATCATTTTCAGATCTGACATGACAAATTTACTTTTCAACGATAAACATTTATGGTAAAGATATTTTCTATTTATCTATGAAGTTAAGAAAGTACATAGAGGCAGAAAAGGTGTCTCTCACGACTCTTAGTGAGTTTGACAATAAGCCTGGGACATTGAAACAGGTAGAAAACTGCTACTGTGTATGAGAATAATTTGCATGCATTTTCCTCAATGTGAGGGAAGCAAGCAGAAAGTCTTTTGACTTTACAGGCAGTTTACCTTGTAAACTGTAGATCTCTCCCATGCTGTTCTGTCGAGTGATGTGATGCCAGTATGCACTGCGAGGAAGTGAGATTGATTTTGGTAATGTCATTGGTTCAGTCATACTGGTCTGAAGCTGCAAAGAAGCAGAAGAGTTAAATCCTATTCTCCAATCCATCTACCTACATGTTGCACGATATCTTAATCATTATTACGAGAAGCACCATAATTAACAAACAGTAACTAGGCACATTACTGAAATAATCTGAAGAGGGGAAAATATTCTGAAACTTCACATTTTTATTTTACCCATCTTCTTTAACTGTGCTACTGCTATTATCTATTAAGGAAAAAACTCACAGATAAGCAAATTATATGTCAGTGTTTTGTGTTTCCATTGTATACTAACTAGGAGGTATCCCCCCCCCCTTTACTGACTCTGGTGCTGCTTTGATTAGTTTAGGAGTACATAACTGTGTCCATGTGAGTTAATTACCACTCTCCTCATTCTTATCTACTTTGTAATTCACTGTCTTGCATGAAAATTGCTATTATTACTCACTGGGGGCTAGGGAGTTAGTTAATTTCAAAGATTCCTGTTGTATACTATTTTTTGGCAGTTGGCTTAGCTGGGAATTGCTTTCACTGTGGCTAGGAAGAGAATAGGCTTGGGTCACAACTGTCAGCACCTCTCCTTCTGTACACTTACTAAAAGAAGTATCCCAGAGAATATAAATTGTGTGCATTCTTCCTCTTTTCTTACCTTTTGCTTTCCATGTATTTCCACTGTAATTTTTGTTGTGATTTCCCACCCCCTTTCTTACTCTGCTCTTAACTGCAATTTGTATTAATAGTCTGTAAAACTGCTAGAACCATGAAAATATATTTCAGGTGAACCTATCCAGGGCAAAGTCTAAAATTGTTACTCATCTTCCCACTCTAATTCTAGATAAAAACAAAATTCCTGAGTGGGGGGGGGGGCATCCAATAAAAGCTGTTTTCCTAACCAGATTTAGTTTGATTTGGGAATTACAGCTAAACAGAATTGAGAATCAGCCATTCTGAGAGCCAGTGTTCTGTGCAGAGTTCATGGTTTTGCAAGCAGCAATCTCATTAGGAGGTAATGGTACAGAAAAAACAGTATGAATCCTCATGTGGCCCTGTACTGTGGCTATTGTACAATGATTAAAGGACAATGGAGACATGTTGAAAAGGGACATACAGAATGGCACTCTGTAGAGCATGAGGGGGTTTCGGTCTTCAGAAAATAAAAGACTGAAAGGACCACATGGAATTATTATCCAGTTTTGAATATATACTTAATGTTTGTTGACTAGAGGCAATAAAATAATCCATATTTCCATACAAAGGTAAACTACACACACAAAGAATGCCTATAAACAAGAATCCTGTATGGTCACTCTGGAGGAATTAGTGATGGATACCACTGACACTATGAATATCTTACAATTTCAGTATTATAAGCAGTGATGAGTATTTGCTGAGATAATGTGGACTTTATGTTTGGTTTTTAGCATGTTTTTATTTGTTATAGAACACACAGAAATCCTGAAATCCAGGAGAAATGCTCTCAGTCAGAGTATGCAGTACTAAAGTAGATATACCACTGGTCTGAGGCAGCACCATATAATTTGCAAACCATGTCTTGAAGGTCAAGATAGTATTGATTTGATTGCTACAATTACTGTGATCAGTCTGTATTTTAAAGCAATATGAATGTGTTTGGGAAAATGGGAGGCTATATATAAATACTGTAAAATGCAGATATAACAACAACAACGGCAGCAAAACGTTACAATAAATTTAACTACCTGTCATTAGGTACAGGGAACTGGGACTCAATCAAAAGAAAGCAGTTTGACTTTTTAAAAACTTTTCATTAATTCTTTAATCAGATAGCTGCTAAATTTAAACACTAGCAGCATTCTATTTTTATATGTGGTGTATCTGAGACATATTTTCCAGCTAATTTTTAAAAAGCACTGGTTCAGATGCATTTCTTCTTCATGTGAACTGCATGGAGAATGCTGAGAGCCAGCTTGGGGTAGTAGTTAAGAGTGGCGGCCTTTCTAATCTGGAGAGCCAGGTTTGATTACCCGCTCCTCTACATGCATCCAGCTGAGTGACCTTAGGGTAGTGAGAGGTGTTCCCACAGAGTAGTTCTGTCAGAGCTCTCTCAGCCCCACCTGTTGTGGGGAGAAGTAGGGAAAGCAGTTGTAAAGTTACAGAGGACCATACAACTATTTTTTTGTTCAAAAGGGCGCGTGTACATACTTGAAAAGCTGTATCTGTCACTACACAGCAAACCACTTTTTTTAAGGTAACAGGACTTTAAATAGTTTATAATCAGTTTCTCATTTTAAAAAAGTCAAAAATCTAAAGCCTTTAGGAATCCCTAAGTTACATCCCAGACAGAGTCGTAATTTAAAAGACATAACTAATGATAGCCTGAGGAAGTTGTCTGGCAAACACAGTGAATAAAACAAAGTCATTTTACCTCAAGCATGTCATGAATAGCACTTTCATAAATCTGTAAATCTTTAGTAATTATGTCAGTATTTTAAATATTTTATGTGGATTTGGGCTTTTTCAGTTCAAACAGAAGAGCAACAAGAGTAACAAATAGCAAAAAACGTGATGTAGAGTATCATGGTCACTGCTTTACAGCCGTGTTCGGAATTCAACAGCTGCAAGCACTTGTGATTCATATGGCACCTTACACTGTCACATTTCACTGTCCATTGTTTTGTGCTTATATTGCACATATATATTGTATAAATAGGCATAATCATCCAACGTGGGTGCAGCAGGACAGGTGCCACTTCAGATTTTGTGTTAGTGCTTTCTAGCTTGAGATAAAAATCTTCTACTGCTTCTTTTGAAAGCTCTTGGTAGACTTCATTTTTCTTTCATGGGGGGGAAAAAAGGGTCTTTTGATCTCACATAACATTTGGGTAATGTCTAAGATCAAGTAGCCTTTTCCAAGAGAAAATGAAGCTCTTAAAACTTCAAAAGCCGCACTGGAGGTTGAGGTACTTTCCCTTTATTTGAAGCAAACCCCGAAGGGCCTTTGCAAGCAGCACTGCCTGCACTCCAGCCCTTTATGGGCTTCCCAATAGGAGTGCTAATAAAAACTCACAAGTGAACCCGTTATATGAAAACATGTTTCATTACAGAAATACAAGCTGGTATCTATAAAACTGCATTGTTAGATACTCGGAACACGTTTTCCCACGGCAGAAAAGGTGTACCGCATTCCGTTTTACAAAGATATAGATCATAATGTATGGAAAGGGACGGGGAATATAAGAAATGGGGATTTTACAAAGATGTATAAAGCTGAACCCAGTTGTGAACATGCTCAGTTGGTAAGGCTGCAGGCAGAGCCCTCTTGAAAGAAAAAAAAAAAGCAATAATGGTGCTAATCACTCATTCAGGGGAACTGATTTTACCTCTGGCCTCCTTTCCTTCTCTTATGGCGTTCATTTGCATACAGAATGGTTTCAAATATGTGTGGAGTCTGCACTCATTTAGGTGACTTTGTTGCGCTAAGCAAAATATACTCCAGATGAAGCTAAAGTAATTTAAAGGCATTTTTAATTTTTATAATTATAACAAATTCATCTATTAGAGCTCAGATCGTGGCTTCAGTATCAAGAAGTTGCTAAAGTTTTCATTTTGATGATCAGATTTTTGTACTTCTCAGGCTTTTTAAAAATTAAAGTCAAGTTTTCAGGGAGGTGGAATTCTTCAAAGGGTGGAAAGTTTAATCAGACCAGCAGCTAAATGTTCTGGAAAATGACTGTGTATAACTCAGAATGGTGCTGTCACTTATTCCGAAGCTGTATCCATCATGTTCTGTTTTCCTTTTTTGTTCAGTTTTTTTCTTTGCAGAAATTGTCAGCAAAATGAAATTTAACAGATAATTGTTTGTGATCTGTGTTAGGTGCATCCAATGACCTTGTTTAATGTAACCTGCAGTTACAGGCTAGCACAGATAACTAGATTCAGTTATGTGCTTGTTTTTAAATTTTCATTTGATTAACACTGAGGAGGGGAAAAGTCAAGCAGAATTTAAGAGCAGCCCGTTTCTAACTTGTTGACCTCAGTTTCATTCTTAATTGTCACAAACATATCGTTATGAGAATCAGAAGCTAAAGCAAAAAGTACAAAGGGAAACAAATTCAAGTTCTACAAAATTTGAGTCCAATAGTACCTTTAAGACCAAAAAAGAGCTTTCAAGTGCATGCACTCTTCCAAAGCTCCTGCCTTGAATAAATCTTTGTTGGTCTTAAAGTTGCTATTTTGTTGTGCTACTTCAGACCAATGTGGCTACCCACTCAAATCCAAGTTCTGTAACATTTGTATGTGACTTGCATGCTCTCCTCAATTCCTGTATGCACAGGGACCAGTTTGGATCATGACTGCAGTATAAATGTGCACAACCAGTAATTTTTGGGGGGTTGTTATACTGAAACCCCAAAATATTTCTCGATATTTCTGAATCCCGATACTGGTATGGTATTCAGATTTGATAAATAATTGGAATGCCAGATTTTTTCAGCTCCATGAGTCCAAGGCATTTAAAGAGACTGAGAGCCCTTTAAATGCTGCAGTTTGCTCTAAGTGATGACTTTGCAGAAATAACAGTAAATAATCATTTGGCCAAAAAAGGACCTATGGGGGCAGATTTGTATGGAACAGAGGAAATATAGAAGGAAGCATTAATTCCTGAGACAGGCTGTAGGAGTCAGAGTTCTGTTTACAGTTCTCCATAAAAAAAACACATGCACATTGGACTCTCGAGTTAGTTCCCCTCATTCAATACTGGGTACCAAGATCTTTTAAAATGGATATGGCATATCATAGATATGGATATAGTACAACTATAGTATAGTAGAAACTTACATTTCTGTCTATCACATCTTAATTCTGCATTCCTGGTTCTATCCTCCTTCATTTTATCTTTACAACAACCCAGTGAAGAAGATTAGGCCAGGAGAAGGCAACTGGCTAATGGTCGGTCACCCAGTGAATACCATGGAAGCCAACTTGATGCAGTGCTTAAGAGCAGTGGCTTCTAATCTGGCAAGCCGGGTTTGAGTCCCTGTTCCTCCACATGCAGCCAGCAGGGTAACCTTGGGTTCATCACAGCACTGACAGAACTGTTTTGAACTAACAGTTCTGTCAGCACTCTCTGTGCCTTACTTGCATCACAGGGTGTCTGTTGTAGGGAGAGGAAGGGAAGGGGATTATAAGCCGCTTTGATATTCCTTCTGGTAGAGAAAAGTGGCATATAAAAACCATCTCTTCTTCTTCTGCTGCTGCTGTATGAGGGTTTGAGCTGATTTATCCATAGTTCTAGTCTGACAGTTAAAGAGGCAGCATCAGTTGTTCACTGACAGAGCATCTGCTTGGCATGCAACAAAACAGGTTCAATCACTGCCATCTCCGGTTAAAAGGATCACAATAATAGGGGAAGTGACACCTCAACCTAAGATCTGAAACAGCTGCTGCCAGACAACACTGACCCTGATGGGTCAATGATCTTATTCACTATAAGGTAGCGTCAGATGTCCATACCATTGCAGCTCACAAGATATTCCTAACTACTCTTCATTTTTCTCTGCTTCTCCACAATACTTGGCTAGCCACAGATACATGTCCACAGATACTTTGTATGCTGTTAATCGAACAATCCAATGGACAATACTTTTTATAACAGTTCTGCTTCATTTAAATACAGAAACTTTACAGCAATGCCATTCTGATCCAGCCTTCTCTTCTCCCCCACAGTATGAAATTCTCCTGTTACCATGGAGAGCTTTACTTTGAGCGCGCGCCCGTGTGTATCCCCCACACACATTTTATGAACTATACACACATATATAATATATATATAGGCAAGAGCTGAGCATGTATGGAGAACATTTCAGAAATTATCTAATAGTGGATTTTAGAGAGGAAACTGCAGGCTTATTTCCAAAGCTACTGTTAAGACCGTTTCTGCTATTATCCCTCACAACAGGGAAACATCAGTTACAAGAAAGGAAGGAGGCGGAGGGTAAAAGGAAGGAAAAAGCTCTAAGAGCTCATGCTATCTTGTCAATGTGATTCGATCTGAATTACAAAGTGCGCAACAGGAACGGCCCACTCAGCCTCTCTATCTCCTTTGGAAGCTTGCCTCTTAGCCACTTTTATGGAAATGGATTCTGACAGGGTGAATACTTGCTGGAACAAACATCTTTTATTACAGCCCAGCCACGAGGTTAACTGAGAGGATACCAACGTAAGTTATAGTACAGGATGTCTGTGCCAGTTAGATGTTCACTCCCCCAATCACCTACTCTTCCCCCAAAGCAGGCCCTTCCCATTGGTCCATCTGTTTAATATTCAGGGCTTTTAGTTGTGCCAGGACATATCTACAGAACCAATCTAAAAGCCAGGGTCAGAACAAGTAAATCACTATTAAGAAACAGGACACAGTTCAGTGCATACGGAGTACCTTCCCCTTGACGTGTAATAAACAGTCAATCCCAAAGTAAGGAAAGGGCTCTAAGGAGAGCCTCAGCATTTCTCATTTCATTTTTTTTTAAAATGCAAATATAATTTGTTTAACCTGCTCCTTTCTCTACAAGGTTTTTTTTTTTATCAGACTTGCACTATATGACAGAATGTAGGAGTTGTCTGTTCCATGTAGCTACTTCTTGCCTGCATTTAACATGGCCTACAGGCTCTGCTGAGAATTCCGTGCACCAAGTAAAATAAACAGCTCTGAGAGCTCATGAAGGGGAGTGATAAGCTTGAAAAACTTAAACAGAGAATATGTTGCACCCCACTGACACAATTCTGTTGAAATGTACTGTGACTTTATACAACTGAGAAGGGGACCACTAAATAAACATTAGGGCTCTTCATTGCTTGAGCTGGTTGGAAGCCTGACCTCAGGAGAAAGAGATATTCTAAGATGACAGAAAGCATTTCCTGAATTTCAACTGTAATATGAAGCTTCCTGTCAAAGCTATGCTTTGCCACCATTTCACAGGCAATCAAGAGAGGAGGAAAACACATGCCATATGTGCATCTACCATGAGCCAGCACAATCTGCTTCAGCTATGTGCATATTAAAATATTCAAACTAATTTCTGCCTGGTGGTTTGGCCTTTCTTACTTTCATTCCAATGTGTCCAACAACATAAAGTGGAAAATAACAGCAACATACTTTATGAACGTATTAAAGGTCAGTTGCAAGAAGATACCATTAAATTTATATGGGTTTTATGCAGAAATATCTCTATTTAGAAATAGAACTCTCCTGATAAAGATATTTGAAATGGTGACTTGACCACAATTTCTTCCGCTTTCTATCACAGCCCCTCAGATGATAATTTCTTAAAATCTGAGATTTTTTTTCAAATCAAATGTAATTTAAAGCCTGACATTTTATAGCCACTGTGGGGATAACAACTTTCCCCTCTGCAGGCCTTGCTTTTGAAAATCCCCTTGTAATGCATTCAGTTTAAAGTTAGTAAGAGAAGAAATGCTATTGTGAGGAAGCCACACTTTCTCAATTAACTGCCAGGCTGCCAAATGTAGAAATGAAGTTAGCCTTAGTAAAGGGCAAAGTAATGATACAAAATCTGAATAACTCACGAAGTCTCCCCTAACTTCTTCAAGATGTAAATTATTTCAGGAATGAAGTCCCAAAAGAGCCTTGTAGCACCTGAATGACCATGACAACATCATGGCTATACAGCTTTCAAACTGAAGCAGTTGGACATCTCTACTAATCTCTACCTAATCTCTTCCTCCTTTTAGGTCCCCTGTGTAACTCAAGAAGATTTTTAACAATCCAGAATCATTATATCTAATTCTTAATTGGGCCATAAGCATGGAGCATAATATCCATACAGTGGGCTCAGGGACAAATATGGGGATTTCCACATAAACCTGGACTAGGTTTTCAGAAAAATATGAAATGTTTAAAACTCTAACATTCATATAAGGAATGCCGGTCCCACTGAAGTAAGATCTTGGTGTCTGTTTGTGCCATGTTCCGTGGTAAAAGATAGGAAGAGAAGTAGGAACAAAAAAGTAAAAGAGGTGAGGGGAATATGGATTGGGGAACAGAAAAAAATGGGCAAGGAAGTTGGGATCAGAGCCCTTGGCTCTCTTACTGGCTTGGGTTTCCCTTCACCTGGCAAGACATGCCACGTGCTGTCAGAGGGCATGATGCCCTACAAGAAACATTAGGAAAAATATTTATTCTTCCCTGATGTGTGTGGTTGCTTTCATTCATATAAGGAGGGCTCTCTATGCCTAAAGTATAGATGCTTAAGATAAATTTAATTAAAAATAACATGTCACCATCAGTTTTCTATGTTCTGTTAGTGTAGTTGTAGTGTTAAGTTTCTTAACTGATTCTGCATTTTGGTTGATCTCACAATTATTCCCTTTCTAATAATGCAGCAAACGCCTTTACATTACTTAACAATGGTCCTTACCCGGGCTTTCTGTTCCATCTCCATCACCAGTCTTTCATGTTGCTCAGCTATTGCCAGAGTTGCAGAATGGACTTTCTGATAGATCATCTCACCTTCCCTTGTCTGAAAGGTGAACAGCCCTTCTCCTGTGTCACACATCCTAGGATAAGATTTTTAAAAAAAAAGAAAAAAAGAAAATGAGTTCTTGCTTGACAATAACAGCTTGCTTTTTTTTTTTAAAGAGGAACTGTGTTTTTTAAAAATTCATATTACAATTGGAGTCGCTGTGTCAGTTGCTGGAAGATGTTATTTTGCCAATGGATAAATGATGAACTCTAAATGGCATAAGCAAAGCAATCTTTGCATTCAGGCTCTTTTTGTAAGAGACAGTTAAAATCATTATTTGCAGCTTCTGAATCTGCACAATGATGAAACACATTAAGCACATTGCGAAGTTACTATTTGTACACTCTTAGAATTACCAGTCCAACTTTTTCTACTGTGCATCCTGGAGTAAACATATTGGGTGCTATGTGATTCTATGGGCCTATTCCCAAGCTCTACTCTCAGATCTCTAGGAATTGCCAAGTCTGGAGTTGGTGACCCTATTGATACTACTGGCAACTTCCCTGAAACCCAAGCAAGGGTTTCCTTAGTGCTTGCATGGTGTATTAACACAAGAACAAACCTGTTTAAGCCATTGAGTTTCCAGCTTGATGTGTTGAGCTGCTCTGGTAATGATTCCTGACAATTTGACTGTATTACCTACAGCAGGCTTTCTCAACCAGGGGTTTGTGAAACCCTGGGATTTCTTGATGGTCCTGGAAGGGTCTCTCAAATGGGTGAGAGTTATTCTTCTTAATTTGTTAAAATATTTATTGGGTGATATAACCATATAACCATGTGAATGTTAAAAAATGTTTTATGTAAACCGCCCAGAGCCGTAGGGAAGGGCGGTATAAACAAACAAACAAACAAACAAACAAACAAACAAATAAATAAATGGTCATGTCAACATGCCACCCCCACCAAAATGGCCAATGATGGCCCTGGACAGGGTGGGAAGGGGAGGGGCCCTAAGTGGGCATGTACACAGCTCTGCTTCCCAACCATATTCTGCACGATGGTGCCACTTCTGGAGTTTCTTGGGGTTTCTCAATGGTAAAAAAGTTGAAATGTTGGCCTATAGTATAAAATATATTTTATAGTTCAACACTGTAGGCAATACAATCAGATCATCAGCCCAACAGACTCACACATTAAGCTAGAAATTTGAACCTATCATGCTTAAAAAGTAAAGAAGTCCCACAGCTTTGTGCTCCTGTAAAGCTATGTCAACTGAAACGCCTAACTTTTTTCTCCCTACGATCATGCAGCTCCCAATTAAAGCCTGCCTATGTTAAATGGCTTAATAATGTTCTTTTGGTTTGCTCCAATCTATTAACTTTTTGTTTTTTTTTTGTTTTTTTTTGCATACAGCTTTCTGAAGCACAGATACAGGACAGGTAACAGCATGTCCCCAATTTATTAAGACTATCACAAGTATGCTTCAATGTGATACTAGGTAAAACACCTTTGTGCTTTTCTGTTGCTCCCATTTATATGAAGATTATGTAAGGTACGTTCCCTCTTCCTATGTGAACTGACTCCCTAGATAGAAAGGTTCCGGTTGATTTTAACACAAATTATATTATTGCTATAATGCTGTAATGACAGGAGAATCCAGACAAATAAAAATAAAAATACAATGCTCAGTGCTAATGCTCTACTGGAATGGCAGGATAGTCAATAAATAGAAGGTTAAAGCATATAAGCATTCACAATAAAAGTCTATAAAGGTTAACAAGTAAAGATGAGTCTGAAGTTAACAGACGTTGAACGGGGAATATAATTAATCAAAATAGTACATCTTGACAACAGACAAGCCCTAAAGGTAAACAAACGTTGCAGGCAAAAGAAAAGCTCTAAACAACAGCGATGCCATGAAAATCAAAAATTAACACAAAGGACAAAGATGAAGCAAAGAGCAACAAGGAAGAAGACATAGATATAATAGTTCAACATTAGGGTACTCAAAAAAGTATTGCTATTGTTTCAACCTAGAGCCACCAGACAGTAAATGGCTAGTAATTGCATCAAGAGGACCAACAGGGAAAATCTAGTTTCAGTGAATACTTAATAAAAGAGGAAATTGGCCTCAGGTTGGTAGACTGTTGAGTAATACCTGGTTTATATCAAGATATTGGATATACGCTAATTGGAAGATGAATCCATGTGGAAGGAATGTCATAAAATAATGACCATGACTTAGTCAAGGGCTGAGGTATGCGATATGATACGCATACAAAATTTGCAGTTCATTATTTTTTTTATTTTAATGATTAAAGATAGCAAAAAATGTTTAAAAATGTATATACATGAATTCACTGGATTTATCTGAGACCATGAGAACAGCTATTTTATGACTATAAGAAAATCAGTTAGTTAAGAATATTAGCTCAGTTAACGGCGACAGTGAGGCATTGTTGGCAATTATATTTTAACATACAAATATGCGTATCTTTGCTCATTTTTGCGTACATGTAACTGCAGCAAAGCAAATTTCTCCTTGACCATTTCTGCCCTGGGAACTTCACTGCCGGAAAAGGTGGGGCAACCTGCCCTGATTCAAACTCCAGCCTGCAGCCTGGGGTGAAGCCTCCAATGAAGAAACAGTCTTTTTTGTCTTGTAATTAATTAAGCAGAATTAATGCTTGGTATTTCTATACTGTGTTAAATTGGTCAGAGTTAAGAAGAAGAGTTGGTTTTTATATGCCGCTTTTCTCTACCGGAAGGAGTCTCAAAGCAGCTTACAATCGCCTTCCCTTTCCTCTACCCACAACACACACCCTGTGAGGTGGGTGAGGTTGAGAGAACCTTGATATTACTGCTCAGTCAGTGCTGTGGTGAGCCGAAGATCACCCAGTTGGTTGCATGTGGGGGAGCACAGATTCAAACCTGGCTTACCAGATTAGAAGTCCGCACTCCTAACCACTACACCAAGATGGCTCTTTAGTTGAATTTTCAGACAGCACTGCTGGTTTGCATCTTCTGAATCTTGCATGATGGTTCAATCCTAGCTCTTTTATAGTTCCAGATATACTTATTTACCTGTCTTTGCACAAAGGGTTCTGTGACTGTTTGAAAATACAAGAAGTTATATTTGTGAATGCCTGAACATAAGCATTCATCCATATATTGTGTGTACACATTCACAGAGGCAAGCGTGTGAGATTGTATTTGGGAAGCAGGCATCAACTAACTAAAACAACTGACAACTTTGGTGACTTTGCACAGTGCTTACTGCCATAATCCACTTCCCATAGTCTTCAGTTTATACAATCCCAGTATTAACCAGGCTCAATCCTGCTCAGCTTCCAAGATCAGATGAGATCGGGTATGTTCAGTGTGGTATGGCTGTAGGCCTTCAGTTTATATAATATCTCAAATATTCAAGTACACCCAAAGTACCTGAGGTTAACATCAGACTGTTTCTCACACTGATCATATCTGGAGGAAGTATTTGAAGAAACAGGAGCAATCAATTGAAAGCAGATTCCACTATTCTGTTCATGTACTACTGAATGATGTAAAAAACCCCACAAATTCCTCTTCCAGTGAAAACCAGATACCAAACCTTGCAAGTTCCAATCTGACTGTCTCAAAGTAACCTGGACCTAACTTGTATGTTCATACTATGTGGGATGGAATGCCAACTATATTGGGTGCCACGGACTCACGGACCCTTTTGGCGGCATGGAGGGAGGGGGAAGGAGGAGGCGATGCAGCTGGCTGGCAGCCGGTGTTCTCGGGCGCGCGTGGCTTCTGCACGCGTCTGAGGAGACGGGGCTTAGAGCGTCCATTTAGGACACTGCTGGGTTCCCTTCCTGCCTCTTTGCCTGAGCGTAGACAAGCGACCCACCCTCCCTCCCAGTTTTAATTGGGTTCTATATTTATGTTGTATTTGTCACAGCGGAATGTGCACAAGAGTATGAGTCTATTTTGATGGAGCCGGTGTGCAATCGGCCTCCCTGTGGGGTGGGGGCCTCCTTAAGGGGGTGATGGTAACGACCCAACGACCCATGCAGACCCAACGGGGTAGGCTTGCGAGCTCATTTCATGACCAGATGGCTCGGAGGGAACCAAGGAGGTTCGTGCCCTTTGGCCCTCTGTAAGGGTCGTCTCCCTAATATTAGGATAACCCTAGGAGGAGACCCATAGCCCAGCGAGGTAATTGATGGGCTCCTTCTGCGGGTGATGCGTATAGCGAAGTCGGTGGACTGCCTAGTTTTAGACTCATATCCTTGTTGCCCCAACCCTATGTTCATGGTTATGTATTAATGAAGCTGTGGCCAATTTTTGCCAACAAATGTTGTTGCCTCTTCCTTCTCCTAAACTGGCCTCCTACCTGCCAATTTACCTACTCAATAGGAAAGTTCTGCCTTGCCATTCTGCTGTTATTGCCATTTTCTCTATCATTCAGAGACAAAAAGCAAAGTGCTGCCCTCAGAGATCCCAACTAGAATGTTTGCCAGGGATGTACTTTATTCTAGCCAAAGATCAAGAGTTCCTTGGGGGAAAATGGATTCAATCTCTACTTATAAAAAAAAAATCAGTCAGGAGTACAGCCAGAACAGTTTGGCTTTGATAATAATGAAGGTTTTGTTGTTGTTGTTGTTCTGTTTTTACTTGCTTAGAACTCAGACTGCACAATACTTCCTTCAGCCCCCTAATTTTTGTTAATAATGTCTTGGGAAATTCATTCTTTCACTTATTGCCTGAACTACTTCTCTGCTCAAATAGCTTTTACCATAGCTAGTGTACTGAAGCATGCATATCACGGAGCTGGGAAAACAAAATAATATCCTATTACTTTACAGAGAGTATTTTTCATTCTCCTTAATGAATGTAAAGTCTATTTCTCTGGTGTACTGGTTGACTATATTTTAAATCTTGGCTACATTTAAATCACATTGTGTTTCTGTGTATTATACAAAATTACAAGGTTGTTTTTAGTGAAGTCATACTTTGGTCATATTGGTGATGCATTTTTTATAGAAAAAACTGATCTTCCAATTAGAAACACCGATTATAGCTGGATTACACTACGCTCTGGAGTTTTCATGCTTTCTATAGGGTTTTCACTGAAAACCCTGCATGGTTTGTTTAGCATGTCAGGATTTTATATAGTTTCAAGGGACACACCCCCAAACACGTTGCTGTTAGTTTCTGTCTCTTTAATGAATACATACAAATTACACTATGGTTAGCTTAAGTTTCTGGTCAATTTCACACTCTCTCAGGGGGAACGGTAGTAGGCTTTGACCACGACTTCCTCCACACTTTTTTAAACATTGGACCATTTGGTGATACTGGAAGGTTTGTAATTTAGGTGAGAATTTCTCCAACTGTAAAGGTTTTTTTCTATTGCAAGCAATTCCTTTTGCTTATGGGGATTAATTTCTTAGACTGTTTAATTACTACCAAAAAACAAGGAATTCAAAATCATTGACTCATTTGACACATATTACGGTATATTCTTTATTGAATATATTGAATATGTTCGTTGCGGAATTAATTTTTATACTACTTTTGTACTATGTAATTTTGACTATAAAGTTGTGTTTTATTATTAGCCACTGAGGAATATACTAATCTTTGAAAATGAGGTTGATACTGGGTCTCGTTCTGGCTATTTTAAATTACTAAAATAAAGTCTCTTGCCACAAGGAAGCTTTTTTCTTCTTCCGCTAGATTTTCAGACACATCTACATTAGTCTGGAACTATTCTGTCCCCGAATGCCTTCTTTATGGAAGCACTGCAGATTAAACTCAGCATAAGGGAGTCCAAAAGTTCTTTGCTACTCTTGGTTGGCCATCTCCCAACTTTTGCAAATGTGTGCCTTGCATTAGAACTTCCAGTGCATCTTGGTTGCTCCATTTGGTTGCTCCATCAGGTTTGAGCAAAATCTTGAGAAATGGCATAGGCCAAGTTCAACAGACAGTGACAGAAAGTCTGACTCTGGAAAACTCTCAATATTCCAAATTCTGGAATGGAGAATTTAAAAGATAGTAGAATAACTGTTATGGAGCTGCATATTAGAAAATTGTTATCCACAATGCAAAAGTGGCATTATTTTCCTTTCAGTAAATACTCCATCTGGGCTTCCAAACTGATGTCTAAATTCTTTGGCTGAAACAAGCTGTGCTAATTATGTTATTCCCAGATTGACTGAGGAGGCAGACCATGCATGTTTATGAAGAAATCAAAATGTTCCGAGCCCACTGTCTTCCAACATTAAATTTACCCTAAAAACACAGCAGTTAGTAATAAAACCTGAGCATATACTGAGGCCAGCCTGTCTGAGAACCATCAGGTGTTCATTAAGAAGCCCTGTTAAACTTATCTACATCACTTGCTGCAATGAATAATAATATAAACAAACAAATGAAAGCAGGATGGTGAGGCTAATTATCTATACAGTTTTAATGATGCATCCACCTTTTCAAGAAATGCAAGCAGTGAAGCGAGCTAAAATGTTGTCAGATAATTAATAAAAACCTGGTGCAATGTAATGAATTGTATATATGATTTAGCACTCCTTTTTGCCTGATTATTACACCAGTGTTTAATAGAGAAATAAATGTGTGTGTGTGTGTAAAAGACATATCTTCAGAAATATACCACATGCCAGACAAATTTTGATTTCTAAACCAGCGGGTGAATGGAGGGGAAAAGGATAACGATGTCAGAAAGCTTAAATATGATTGCTGTTGATATTAGAATGAACCACACATATGATATCTTAAGGAAACCTGTTCAACATAGATCTCATTACATGGTCATCCTGAAAATGTAATGGGAACAAAGTGTTCAGATTTCACCTATTGTAGAGAAACTATTGGTTTAGTCAGGGCAAGTAATAGTTCCAACCTGAATATTAATTGGGTACAAAAGTGAGCCCAAGGGTTTGTGTTCTATTCAACATGGGATACTGAAGGATATTAAGTCAATGATTTGCAAATAACTAATAATGGTCTCATATTAAAATGGTATGCTCTGGAGGAGGTAATTAAAAAGATAGAGCTGGGCTAGACACTGGTTTCACTTGATTTTTAGATTTACTCTCTGGCATGGTGTGAAAAACATGGCAGAACAAGAAAATCAGAGTCCAGTAGAACCTTTAAGATCAACAAAGATTTATTCAGGGCGTGAGCATTTGAGTGCAAGCACTCTTCCTCAGATTAAGAACTCCTTACATGACCGTGGGGATATATAAGGAGTTTTTAGTCTGAGGAAGAGTGCTTGCAATCGAAAGCTCACGCCCCAAATAAAATTTTGTTGGTCTTAAAGGTGCTACTGAACTCTGGTTTTATTGTGCTACTTCAGACCAACATGGCTACCCATTTGAATCTATCATTATGGCAGAACAAGGTAAAATAATATCATCACAAACTCAGAAGTGATATTTATGTTACATTTAGAATCATAGAATAGAATCATAGAATCATACAGTTGGAAGGGGCCATACAGGCCATCTAGTCCAACCCCTGCTCAATGCAGGATCAGACCAAAGTATCCTAAAGCATCCTAATTTTTTATACTCTAAAATTATATTTATCTGAAAAAAAAATGAATCAAGGCTGATTTGGGTGTTTTCTAGTTTCCCCTAAGCCAAATCATACATCCCCATAGGAATTCTGTACCCATATCACCATTTGGTTTCAATTCAGGTTCCCCAAATTAGTTTCACTATATCCTATTGAGCCATTAAAGTTAATGGGAAATCTAGTCTAAGTCTATTCAGCTGCCTGGTAGTGGCACCAAATTTGCAGTATAACTTCTGGAGCCTCTCCTTAAAAGAACTTTCAAGTTCAAAAAGGGCAGTGCAATCAAGTGATTCAGGTATCTCAAATCAATTCAGCTCTGAGGCATTTAAAAGGACCTAGATGTCTCTTTAAATGCTTTACAGCCTGCCTAACAACTTACCCCACTGAGAGAAGTCTCTCCATGGGATCAGATGTTTGTTGAGCTGTGGAGATGGTGATTCAAACTGGCCCTCCCTGCACAGGCCAACTGCCAGTTGATCCTGGGAGAGGCTTCTGTCCCTGTGATCGGCAGGGGGTGGGTCGTTCGAACCCAATAGCTAGCATGCCGGGAATCCAGCCTATCATATCACACGCTTACTGAAGCAGTTTGGATCATTTGAATGTTTTCTTTTGTCTATGACAGTCAGTGTTTGATTCCCTGACACAAAGCACAAGGCAAACTGCATTTTCACAGTTCATACACATTCCTAGAACTTCCCTTAATCAGTACCATGGACAGCTATCAGACTCAAAAGCTTCTTTCCAGATATTTTCTCCTGTACATAACACAGACATTTATTGGTTGTCTGTTTCAGCTGTGTAACAATGCCATGTAGTGCAGGGTGTTCTAAGTTGAAATAAGCAAATAGGCACTTATAACTTTCACAGTGAAAACACTTTTCTATAGGTTACTGAACTATTTTTAATCAAACACGAGTTCATGTCTTTATTTACGTCTATGGAAGTGAAAAATTCAAATGCTTTATTTGTGAAACATTTATGAAAACTGCCCTAAGGTAACTGTTCACCTTTATTAACAAAAAAGGTAATAACCAGTGACACAGGTAGTTTGTACTGGCGCCATTCAACTGAACGTCAGCCCTGATAAATTCCATTGCTCTCAAATAGGAAAAAATGTTAAGGAGAAATTTAACTCTCACACATAAAAATAAATGGGATTTAAGAATGCTTAACCTTGACCATGCATTTGTGTGATAGTTTTTGTTGAATTTAAAGCTGATGTCGAGACATCTTTTACATTGTTCTTAATTTAACTGTAACATGAGTTCACACATCAGTAGTCACATGACAATTCTAGTTACCGCTTGATACCCAGGATGTGTGAAATGGCTGTCATCGGTCCTTATGTGACTCATCATCACCTGTTATTACCCCAGGCAATTTCAGAACAAAAGGAGATGAGGAGAAACAAATCCATAGCAGGATTAACAAACCCCCCTAATAGCTATTTCTTACATTAAACCCTTATGCTACCAGTTTTTCCTAATTATTTTGACTCATGATACACTTCAGCCAGTCACAAAAATGATATTGTGACTATTAATCTCAATAAAGCCCAAATTGGCTGCACAATTTCCAGTATGGCATTAAAGGGTTAAAATATGGCTACCAAATGGTAATTAATATTGCTCAGCCTATTTTTAGAGTACCAGATTTACTGTCTCTTCACTTATGAAACTATTATCCACACTCAGATGCAAGGCCGAGAAATGTCTCATAATCTATTCCTTCTGTGAACATCATCAGCCTTTTTCAACCTTTTGACCATGGAAGTACCACTGAAACATTTTCCAGGCTCCAAGGTATCAGGAAGTAATATCAGCTGGCCATAAGAGGTGCCTCAGACGGCAAAAGTTTAAATGGCCGGTGATCCTCCACCCCTTCCCAGCTCCTCCAGGCAATCATTGGCCACTTTGGGAGGGGTCAATTCAACTTGCCCAATTTAGAGTAGATTTTTAAAAAAATTAAGACCTTTTTCCTTTTATAGAACAAAGCAACAGCAGAACAAAGTTTGAGTTCAGTGAAACACTGCATCCAAATAAGCCTGCTTGCACATAAAAGCTTATATACTATGAATAAAACTTCATTGATCTTAAAGGTACCATTGGACTCAAACTTTGTTATGAAGGTAAAAGGTGTTATGCTTCACCATCTTTGTCCAAAATTATTTTTGCACATAAGGAAGTGTACTGTAAGGAGCAGAAGAGAGTATTGTTATCTATTGAGAAATGCTTTCTTTTCTAGAGATCATATCCATATTAGTATAATCAGGACTGTACTTGATCTGTGTACAAGAGTCTGGCTGCATGTTTGTAGTTGGCAAAGAGGAAAGATAAAGGAATGAGTCATCAGTTCTCAAGCACCAAACATTCCAGTGCTTAGAGATGCAAATGCAAAATTTTAACTCTGAAGTAATTTAGCCCCAAATTAATGCTGAAGGCTCTGCAATCCCTTGAAACACTTTCTCCAAGTGGTGAGTTCACCTGGAAGGCACTTGAATGGACTGCAGTCTCTTGAAATGCCCTTAAATTTCAACTATCCAGCTGTCCTTAAAAATATTTTGGGGATTTTTTTGGGCTTGGCCATTTTGGATAGCCCAAATTTATCCCCAATGTACTTCCAACTGAAATAACACCCAATAAGGTATTTTTAGGATTTCTTTCAGCTCATAGTCAGTATATAAATTTGAGACATGATCAAAACTAATGAAATTAAAATGTATCTTCTGTTTAAATTAATACAAATTGTTTTATGGGACCCAGAATACAGGTGGACAGAGGTAGATATGATAAACTATTGACAGGAGTCTTGCTTTTGAATTTTCCACTTGACACAAGTGCTTCTAATTGCATCATATGGACAGTCCTGTTAAGGCACCAGTAAAGTATGTGAGTAAGCTGATTTGCCATGCTCTCATGCTTCTTACCTTCCAGATTCAAATGTGAACCACGTTGAGTCCCGCCCATATCTCCGTAGAGAACTTAGAGGCCACATGACAAGCTTCACCTTAGCGTTGTGGATATCCCAGAGATAAATATTTTCATGCGTGATCTGCATTGTACATTCCCCATAGATATCTAAATTTGGTGTAGGCATAAGGTATACGTTGAATCGCTCTGGGGAAAAATCAAAATGAATTAATGGTAAAAACTACGAACTAGCTTGAATTATTGCTTTATAATTTGTCTAATTATAGCATATATGTAATAAACCCACTTAAATACTTCAGTGTAATTCCTAGAATTAGTTTATTCAAAATGGATGTAGAAATACAGCCGGGACTTTACTATCATTAGTAATAGATGCTCAGCGATATAATGAAATAGTTATACACCATCTATTATTGGTGACCTTTGTAAAATGTGCAAGCCATTCATTCTGACATCATTAGCTTCCTATTATAATTTCAACTGTTATTTTGGTGACAGCATTTCAAAGCAAAAGAAATGGCATAATTCATTAAAATAGGTACAGCTGTGTTCTTCTATGTCATTAAAAACCCAAGGAAAAAACCAAACCCAAACAAATGATCTATGCTTTACCTTTGGTGACTCACTGAACTCAACCATAGTTCAAATATGGAACAAAACACTAGAATATTAAATGTGGTGTAGTTTCTTGCATTTCCATTGCCCATGACTGGTTAGCTTTGGGCTAAACAAAAGGCAACACTGGATATGCTATTATGGAGTGATTTAGGGTTTGGTAGTGAACCCTGTAGGAAAAGTAGCAATACACATTATATTTCATGTTAATCCAATTAGTCAAGAGTATTAGATTCATTCTTTTAACTCAGGGGAGGGGCATATGATACAGGAGCATATGCTGCATGGATCTCCATAATTCATTCCAGGATTTTGCTTCAGATAAACAATGCCATTGAGGAGAGAAATTAGAAGTTTACAATGTGAACTTCCCCAATCTGGAACTTTTGAACTAATTGATGAGTCAGGCCCAAACCTCTCAGATGTTTAGCTGCAACGTATACTGATTTTGGCTTTGCCGTCATTCCTTCATGCTGCAATCACTGTTTTCTGCTGAAACTGACCTGGTACCTGAAACTATTTGTTTACATTTTTTCATGCTATGATTCCACCAATTCAGCAGTCAAGGTGGCAGTCAAAACAGTAGAACATGTTTTTAAATGGATATATGATAATGACAAAGTCAGAGATAACTGATTGGTAGATGGTGTTCTGCAATATGATATCTTGCCAAGTTCATGGGATTTGCAGAGATATCTTTACAGGATTCTTGCTGTTCCAAGCAATACTGTCTTCTGAATCTGAACTGGAGTTATTTGTTCAATGTCCAGAATGTCCAGATGCTTCTTGAGAGTTCTAGGCACTTTTCCAAGGGCTCCAGTGACAACTAGCACAATGGTAACCTTCTTCTCCCAGAGGCACTCTATTTGTAGGGCTTGATATATTATGATCTTCTCTTGTTCTTTCTTTTTTATTCTCCTGGGATTGCATTGTCAATTATCCAAGTCCTCTTTTTCATTTTCTGTATAATTGTGATATCAATTATCAATTATGTGTTATGTTCCAGGTTTTTGTTTGCAATCAAAAATTCCAAAGAATTTTTGTTTAATCATTGTCAATTATCTTGTTTTGTTTGTGCTCCCATGAATTTCTGGTTGATGGTAAGCCTTACTTCTTGCAAAGATTCCAATACAACATAACTGCAACTCCGTCATGAAAGTCTTTACAGTGAGTTTGAGCAATTTTACTGCAGATACTGACCATGTGGTTGATGGTTTCATCTTTGTCTTGCAAAGTCAACATTTGATATCATCACTGGTCTTGTGAATCTTGACTTTCATATTTGCTTGCAGCTAGAATGAGTTTCTCCATTTCTTTCTTCAAATGTCCATTTTGGAGCCACTTCCAGGGTGTTTTAGCAACTTTATTTATGCAACTTTATTCTCTAGCAACTTTATTCTCTATGGTTTTCAAATAAAATGCAAATGATTTTATTTCCACTTGCCAAAGAGAATTGTAATTTCAAACTTTTTGTAATTTTCTTGGGTTTCTATAAGTTTAAATAAATCTGCCTAGTACATTTCAACTAGAAGCTTTTCTTTGCTTTACCTAATGTAGTTATTCAGTGCTTGTTTTTCTTCTTTATTTGCTTGCCTAACTTCCAAGGGACTTCTTCCACCTAATTTTCTTGGTAAGTAAGGACAATCAACATCACTTCTAAGGTGTGGTGAGTGATGTATTGTCACAATCCTAAGTATCATGATATATTGCTTCTAATTCTGCTTGTTTCCAAAAATACCAGTTGTATATCTTAGAACTGGGACTGACCACGTGTTAATTTATTGCACTGCCAATATTTAATTTTGTTTGCAATATCTTTTTACCACTTTGGTAATATTCCTTGGTTGTATTTTTTCTTAACAAGGGTATGTTCAATTTGTCAACTTCCAAAATTCTAAGATATTTGTACTTTTCTTCAACACACCGCGTTTTGGTCTTGCTGTTTTTTGGCATCTTGATTTTTCTTGTCCAATTCTATTCTTCTATTCATTGCTAATGCTGCACACTTATCAAGGCTAAATTCCATTGCAAGATCAAGAATATTTTAACTGTATTAATAAAGAATCAAACTCTGATGATTTTCCATACATTTTCATGTTATCTTTGGGCCTGTATTAATATTATTATATTATTATACAAAAAATCAGCAAAACAGAAACAAACAGATACATAAAGACATAATTACCTTTCCCAGAGTCGTTGCTTTCACAGTGGAGCTTCAGCCTCTAACAAGTCAGCAGGCCTTTGGTCCAAGGCCATAAAGGGCTTTGTATGTGATATATAATTCTTAATTTGACTTTGAGGGAAACCTATGCAGAGTACATTACAGTGGTCTCCATTCAATGTTACCATGACATAGACCCGGCTGGCCAGATCATCCTGATATATAGAGCTCAGAATGGCTACACGTTTAAGTGAACTAATGTTTAGGTAAGCCCATTCGTAAGTGATCCTATAGAAATATGCCCGACACAGCTGCCTCAATTACTATTTCAGCATGGCCCTGCCGTTATTTATATTCTACCCAAGAGATATCCAATGCTGACATCAGCTTATCCACATATCATTTTTGTCTATCATCTTTGACATTCTCTATGGTTGCTGTCTTCTCCCAAACAGGCTGCTCTGGTATCAAACCTGGGCTTTCTTCAGATGGACATTTATGGCTGAAACCACCCATAGCCTTGTAAAGTTGAAATTCTGAAACATTTAAGCTGAATAGTGCCTACAAACTTGTTCAAAACACCAGCTGGTTCTAAGGATCAAAAAGATGTTCATAACTCAATGCAAGCATTTGAAGGGGTATCTTGGCTTCATGAGTCCAACACTCTTCCTCCCTACCATTTTAGATTAAATTCTTTTTAAAACAATATGTTGGTACTTTTTGATCTGTGAGGAGAAAAACATGAAGAATAGTTGGTTCTTATATGCCACTTTTCTCTACCCGAGAAAAAAATGGAGCCAGATGGCTAATGCAAAATGTTACAAAGCGAATAGAAATTGAGAAAAGTTTACTTGAGGTATCTGTGCAGCCAAGGCACTTTTCCATATAAAGGAAGGTTACAGATCCCACGTGACTATGAGTAAACTTGTCATTCTCAATACTGTTTCTGTCTCAGTCCATTTAATTTTGTCCCACCAATGCCTCCTTAGCTCACTCAGTCAATGTCACAGCTATCCATTCTCTTCTTTAGGCTATATTTCTCATTAATCACACTAATGGGTGTCAGTCTTGCAACATATAATTTAAGGCTGAATTCCTAAGTGTTCCAGGGTATCTCTCCACTGCAGGATATTCTGATTTCATTTTGTTCAGTTTGGGTTTTCACAGCTTTCAGCACAAGTGCAGTATGCTTTAAATTTGTTACTCTTTCCAACTGCTTACATTTAATTAATCATTCTTTTAAAAAAACTATGTAAAATCATTTTTAAACTTATGTTGGTTATGTTTAGGAATGGACACAAACTGACTGATGCTCATATGTTATTTAAAAAGTTGCACTTTTTGCAGTAACTACTGTTCATTGAATGTCTTCTGTGCAGGCATTGGAAAGGTCTTTACAGCTAAAAGCCTTCAGGGGGTACTGTGAACCAGAGTCAGAAGTTTGTTGCTGCCCAGGGATCACATGGTCCTGTGCAGCAGCACACTCCTACCTTCAGTACCTCTAATTGCCGAAGCCAGAGCATGCAGTGGGACACAAAGAAGGGTATGTGTACCTGCAAAGAAGGTACTTGATGAATCATATTTACAGGTAAGTGCAACATTTTTCATCATAAAACTTCTATGCAGCCCCACATGGGAATTCTAGCGAACGACTCACTACACTGGGGATTCCCAAGGGGTCTGTGGGAGCTCTGAAGGGGGTTTGTAACTTTCCCCTCCTGCCTTAATGGACCCAGCTACAAGTTAGTGAACTGCCCCCCCCAAGCATGAATGAGTGAATTCTCATGGTTTCTGTGACTGGGAGGGGGCAGTGCCTGGATGTCTACTCCAGCCTTAAACCACCTCCTGTTTCTCTCCCCCTCAGTTCTCCTCAAGCCTGTCTCTTAATGCAAGTGGCGATGTCACTTCTAGTGATATGTCACTTCCAAGGGGCATGGTAGGAAGACATTGCCAGCCAACATCACTTCCGGAGTTAATTGAAGCCTGAAAAAGTATTTCAAGGGCTCATCCACGGTCAAAAGGTTGGTAAAGGCTGCACTAAGCAATGGCACATGCTGTCTGTTCAGATGGGTCTATTGTTAGTAATTATATAATCACTTTTAATGCTACCAGCAAAATCACATAACAGAAACACAATTATTTAAAGGCATTATTATTAAAGGTCTCTAGAGGAATTCTTTTGCAGAGGAAAGGCAATCTATTTTTAACATTCAAAGAAAAGATACAACTTTGTCTGAAATCTGAAAGATTAACAGAGGTGCAAGGACAAGAACCACAGAGCTTCTGAATTATTTGAGAATGTTTTTGGAAAAGGATATTCAGGACACATGAAATACTCAAAGTGTTAAGAGACATTTGTCTGTTCTGTATTTGAGGTCAATGTCTAAGGTGAGGAATCACAGATTACAAAGAAATGTTCCTGATTAAACCCAAGGCAAAGAAATGAGAAAATACTCAAGAAGCACATTCGATGAATGGGAGCTAGCAGTTTAGAAGCTAACAGAAATAGAAAATGCAAGACTTCAGATAACCACTTATTGTGCTGGAAAAGTTGCCAACAAATAATGCAAATATTAAAAGATATAAATCCCAGATCATATATTACTTGTAACCTTCCTGCATATACTGTGGGCCAGTAATTATGGCTAGGGTGGCAGCCTGATAGACCAATCCCTTTGTACTGCATACATAAACAGGACTCTACTAGGACTCATCTCTAACTATGATAGTAATAGTTGCCGCAGTCCACTACAGAAAGTGCTGCCACCAATACTTAGCAAAAACAGAATTCAGATCTAGTACTTCAGTTCCTGTAAGCTCAGCCAAAATATTACTTTAAGTAATTTTTGCCATATCTACTTCATATTTTTTTCAGGAAGTTTCCCCTCTCACTATTATCATTCTTTATTACTGTTGTAATTAAGGTATTAAACTGAACCTTAATCTAGACAAGACAGAGGTTCTCCGGGGTAATAGAAAAGAGATGTCCCCTGTCTTAGATGAGCTTATACGCAGCTGGGAAGCCTGTCTTGACACAGTGATCATATTAGAAAACCAGATGCCTGCAGTGGCTCCGAGTTCTTTTGCCCACTTTGGTGTGTCAGCAGCTGTACCTGTTCCTAGTTCAGTTATATCTAGCCACAGTGAGCCCTGCATTTGTTACACCTAAACTAGTCCACAACAATGTGCTCTACTTGAGGCAACCCTTGAACAATGTTCAGAAGCTATAGCTAGTGCAAAATGTTGCAGTTAGGTTGCTGGCTAGGGTCAGCTAGTGGGAGCACATAACCCCTATACTGCAGCACAATTATAATGGCAACTGATCAGTTCCTGAGCCCAGATCACGGTTTTGTTCTTGTCCTTTAAGGCCCTGCATAGCTTTGGTCTGGATTATCTGAAGGACCATCTTCTCCCATATGGGAATTAAGGAGGAGCCATCCTGACTGTCCTATCAATCAAATAAGCTTGTCTGGTGCTCACACCAGAGAGGTCTTTTGCAGTGGCATCTTCATGATTATGGAACAACCTCCCCAGAGAGGCAAGCTTGGCTTCCTCACCTTTGATCTTCAGGAGGTAGCTGAAGACAGTTTTATCTAGAACTGATTAAATTTTTATTTATTACTTCAAATTGGAGTAAGTTTAATTGTGACTTTCCCTGTTTTTTACAATTGATGTTTTAGTTATATTTTAATGGGTTTTTATACTCATTCTATTGTAAAATGCCTCAAATTCCAAAAGGAAAGGGGCAGGGGATAAATGCTTTAAATCATGAATGAATAAACAAGTTATATATTAAAAGCTTTTTTTGTCAACTCACCTCCCAATCTCCAAATATTAATTTCCCCAACAGCCCATTTTGGTGCCAACAGTACAAATGCCAAGCAACCATGATTGAATATTCATATGCAACTAATCAACTTGCATGGCTTAATATTTCAGTATTTGTAAGTAATACAAATCCTAATACCTAGCAAATATGAGACATAGAATACACAAAACAAGCCAGGACACTAGAATTATATGTCTCTAGAAGGATTTAAAATGAAGTAAAAACACATAAATAAGATCTGAACCCTTACCATTTTGCTCTCTCTGAACTCCAGCAGCAAGCAGGTCAGGTTCACCAAGACTTATATCATTAAGTCTGGTTCCTAAACATTCTATACACAAATGTTTGCACCACTCTTCTGCTTCAAGCTCTGAAAGAAAAATAAAATAACCATAACCACCAATAAATAAAGAACATCCACACAGCACTTATGGTATTTAATTCAAAAGAAGGTAGAATATCGTAACAAGACATGATTTACAAGGATACAATTTCAACAGCTTCCAGTTATAAAGTAAACACACACACACAGGGTACAGACACATACACAACAAATTGTCTCAACTTGATTTATCAACGCTTTTGTTAATAATATCCATGAGTACTTTTTAAAGTAATTAACAATGAGAAAAAATAATTGTGAAGTATCCACTGTGCTTGAAATCTGATCACTTGTCCATTGAGGACATCATTTTTTGTCCTAGTATGATGAATTCACACAATCAATTTTTGTTAGCTACATTACTTTTGCAGGTGTTCTAGGGATCATCCTAATGATATTATATTTTTAATTTTCTTGTGACTAAATTATCCAGTATAGTTACTCTCTAAATGAAATAATCAATAACAGAAGAGGGAGAGTATTGTAAGGTTTTTAAAAATGGAAGTGAAAAAAAATTATTGTTTCATGCTTACTTTCAGATTTTTTTTTCCTATAAGGGGTTATTTGAAGGAGGCAGGTATTGATGTATTCCATCAAAGGCACCACAGTTTTTCTAAAACAAGATCAGAACCTATCACATATTGCACCTTCATGGATCACAGTTCCACATGGATTTATCTATCTTGCATTTTCCATGAGGACTTATCAACCCTAAAAAAAGAGCATCTGTTCCAATTGCCTTCAAATTGCAGTGTCTAGCTCTGCATACTAATGAGAAACACTGGATTGTCATGATTTTTCTTCCATTTTTTGTGTGCTGTTGATTGGTCTCTGCTGATTGGTTTCCGACAGTAACCCCCTTAGAAACTGTAAGCAGGGAATTGTCTTAAAGCTGCTTTCATTTCTAGTTTTATCATTTTAGTACAGTGACTTCTGCATCTCTTTAGAGATCTAAGAGGACCTTTTTCAAGTTATGCTGTGGGGACCCTGGAGTACCTTGGTAGCATATTAGGGTATGCTCAATATATACATTAGAAAGTGACCTATAGTCTAAGGTGACCAGATTGTCCCACTTTAGGAGAGACATCTGGGGGCACCTGGCAAATTTTACTTAAGTTGACATTAAAAATATCTATATATTACAATACTATTTTTGCGTTCTATGCATTCTATGAAAATGTTTGTTGCTCCATATAGACCAAAATTTTAATCAACCCCCCCCCCCCGGTCAGTGGTGTCCCGCTTTACCAATGTTAAAATCTGGTCACCTTACTATAGTCCTTTGTAAAACAGGAGTTTCACAGCACATCCATAAAGATGAATTAAGCTCACGGATGGTAGAAACTTTTAAAACTATTGTTTTATGTAATTTCTTTTATATACAAATGTTATATATTTTCCACTATATTTCCATATCCAAATCATGTAGAACATACTAACTTTAAATGACACAAACTAATGACTATAATGTTTGTCTGATGCTACCTAAGTCTTCACCATAAATATGCAAATAATATGAGTTTGTGTGTGTTGTTAGAAGTAATTCATACTGTCTTCTATTTTCTTTGAATGATAGATCAAAACATTTTCAAAACATGATTGATATTCTCATTAAAAGTTGTTGCAATGAAAATATCTACACTGATTCTTCAAACATCAAATTGTACGCTGGACATATTGTGTTCCAGTTCTACAAACAATTGCACTAGTGGAGTGGGCTTCCTCAGGAGGTGGTGGATTCTCCTTCTTTGGAAGTTCTAGCCCTTCCTTAAATACCCAGGGAATTCCTGATCACCACTGTGGGATGGTAGGTGAATTTCCTCCGGGCCAGGCCAGGCCAGGCCAGGCCAGGCCAGGCCAGGCCAGGCTGGATTATAGAAATTTTTTGGGGGGGGAGGGGGATTGCTTGGGCATGAAATTGGGGTCACTGAGTGGGCAGGTAGTTGTGAGTTCCTGCATTGTGCAGGGGGTTGGACTCGATGGCCCTGGAAGTCACTTCCAATTCTATGATTCTAAGTCAGAATAAAAAAAAATTACACAGTTGTCCTGTGTAATGCTACTCAGTTTGGCTTCTACTGATTAAATGGCAGGTGCATCATCTAAAATGATTCTCCATCTTCACCAACATAAAGGCTAATATATTTTTGGTCTGTTTTCAGACTTGGAGTGACTTGTATCTTTCAATTAGGACATGTGTGATAGGGAAAGAGGAGCTGCAGTTCTCATTTATATTTTCAAATGGAGGGACTCAACTTATGTTCTTTACCCCAGGACCTTGGGGGAGTCATCAAATCTTGTTCTCACTCACTACCATATAATTATTTAAGTATGCAACTATTCCTGGTTGGTCTCCATTTCAAAACAAGCAAACAAACAAAAAGAAAAACCTCTGAAATGTTTGTCTTGCCAAGAACTCTTTATCATAGTATCACAAAATCATAGATTTGGAAGGGACCTCCTGGGTCAAAATGAATGTTAACTACAAAGTGATGGAGCAAAGAGAAAGAAACGTCTTGGAGGCATTATGCATACTGCTGCAATGGGGTTAGCACAAGTATCAGACCACCTCATTGACCTCTGTGAAAAATCATAATTCCAGCACAACTGAAGGAGAAGGAAAAGGACTAGGACTGTAATGGTGCTGAAGGATGACATAGCAGAAATAAGTGTTCTGGTTATTAGTTACAGTCATGGATGCTTTAAATTTTCAAAAGCAACATTCTTCCTAAGCATAAAGGCAGGGTACAAATGTTTAAAATGCCTTTTGAAACGACTGAAAGCCTCACATTACAGGTACTTTAGCACTACTAAAAAACAACAACATTCTTTCTCTTGTTGGCTATGTAGTTCCAATGAGACAGTGTGATAACATTCCAAAGGCAACCAAACTGATTGTATGGTGACATCATTGTGTGCCGGGGGTGAGGTGGGGAGAACATGCTCTTTCTTACTCTCGGCCCTCAAAAAAAAAAAAAGATGAAATGAGGCAACAAATATTGCCTTCTGTCTGAAAAGGTCAGGAAAGGAAAAGCATCTTTATTGCTATGAGGGAATGAAAAAGATAAAATATTGATGGTGTTGCCTTGGCAAATTGTATGTTTAATTTGTATGTTCACACTCTTTTGACACCAACTGAAAATTCATTTAGGTGTCCTGTACTCGTAACTTTTTTTAGAAGAAGAGCTGGTACTTATATGCCGCTTTTCTCCACCCAAAGTGCTTTACATTCAACTCCCCTTTCCTCTCCCTACAACAGACACCCTGTAGGGTAGGTGAGTCTGAGAGAGCCCTGATATTACTGCTCGGTCAGGACAGCTTTATCAGTGCTTTGGCAAGCCCATGGTCACCCAGCCAGCTGCCTGCATGTGGGGGAGCGTGGAATCAAACCTGGTTTGCCAGATTAGAAGTCTGCACTCCTAACCACTACACCAAGCTGGCTCTACCCCTACTAATTCTGAATAACAGGAACATTTTAGTGGGACCACAAATATATATATAATGTACTTTTGTTTCCATATGTTGATTTTCTTTTGCTTTCTGCATTAAAGCTCATAAATAGAAACTAGCCCACTTATGCTTCTCTGTCTTCTTGTCAACCACAATCTACTTGGTCTCTGTTATTTAAAAAGATGTCAATGACAATATTTGAAATTTAGAACAAAGCATATCTGAAAACCTACTGTCTAATTTATAAGAGAAATATGTAACCCCTGGTCACATTTACTTTTCTATCAGTATGATTTTGTTATATAAAAGTATGTCCAAGAAAAATATGTGGATGTTCCTAAAGTACCAGATACACATAATGTTTTTATCTACATGTTATCTTGAGAGAGAAAATAGTCTATACAATTATGAGTGAAGTACATCATATGCACTATGGATAACCACTTAATTAATTTTTTAAAAATCCACAATTATAAGAATCCCATAAAT
Source organism: Paroedura picta (assembly GCF_049243985.1). Lineage (NCBI taxonomy): Eukaryota > Metazoa > Chordata > Lepidosauria > Squamata > Gekkonidae > Paroedura > Paroedura picta. Next base: position 54,481,724 of record NC_135377.1, on the reverse strand, counting down.
GAAAAGCAGAAGGAAAAGCTCCTTGAGATTCCATTTCAGGGTAGAAGAACAAGGAGCCAGAAAATTACCCTGCTACATATCTGGTTAGAGCCTCTTGTGGCGTGGAGTGGTAAGGCAGCAGACATGCAGCCGAAAGCTCTGCCCATGGGATTGGGAGTTCGATCCCAGCAGCCGGCTCAAGGTTGACTCAGCCTTCCATCCTTCCGAGGTCGGTAAAATGAGTACCCAGCTTGCTGGGGGGTAAACAGTAATGACTGGGGAAGGCACTGGCAAACCACCCCGTATTGAGTCTGCCATGAAAACGCTAGAGGGCGTCACCCCAAGGGTCAGACATGACTCGGTGCTTGCAATGGGGATACCTTAACCTTTACCTTTTTACATACCTGGTCTCAAAAGCTCTCTCTCTTTCAAATAATTTTATTGCATTATTAGGGTTATCACCACACACCTGTGTATAGATTGATACTGATGGTGTACTTATGTTCCATACCTATATTTAGATTCAATTTCCCTCTAGTATATGGTCACATTTGCAACTTTCAGATTTTGTTAAATCTCTGTGTGGCTAGATTAAGTTAAAGAGTTCAAGATCTAATTGATCTAACAGTATCAGTTGAAACAATCTAAGTTTGCTTGAAGTGTTACTACCATGAATTCCATCAAGTCAGATTAGTATTTCTCAACCAGGGTTTCATGAAACCTGGGATTTCGTGCCCCCCCCTCCTGAAGTTCTGCAAGCTTAAGGGGGGGGAGAGAAATATATTTTTAAAATATTTTGTACTGCTTTTTTAAAATCTTCTGGTTAGATGACCATATGTAGTCATGCTAACCTGCCCTCCCTCACAAAATTGCTAGAGAGTAGCCTGAAGTGGGTGGGCAGGGAGGTTCCCAAGCCATAAACATCCTTGCTGGCTGAGGCTTGTTGCAGGTGGAGTGACTGGATTTTATTTTATTAGCAAGTCCATGCACACTGTAAACATGTTATTTCCTTGGGCATGGCAGGGAGGTGTGGCCTGATGTCATCATATACAGGGTTTCTTGAAACATGAAGAATGCTTCGGGGGTTTCTCAATAGTAAAAAGGTTAAGAAACGCCAAGTCAGACAATTGACAGATACACAGGAGCCAAAGTAGCCATGAACTCAACCACCAGTTCAAAACACCAGTTTGGAAATTTGAATGCTATCACGCAATAAGGAAAATGTTAATCTAAATGCAATCTCAGCACAAACACAAACACTCATGACATCATTATTTCAAATAAAATGTTGCAAAATCCAAATTAAGTCTGCAGAGTTTTATAATGATAACAGTTAAGATGTCGGTCTCCCAAAGGGTAAAAGGTAGCATAGATCAGTCTTTCTAGACATATTCATTGTTGAGAAACTCTTGAAGCATTCTTCAGGGCTTGAGAAACTGCAGAAGTGGCTCAATTGTGTAGAATATATATAAAATATATAAAAATTAATTAACTCCCATCCATTCTGGAAACCCATCAAGAGAAAGCCTGGCATGGATGGATACTAAGGGAAATACATTTGTTTTTCTGTACTAATAACCTAAAATTTGCTTCTGTAACTCATTATTAAAATTTATACCTCAGGCAATAATTTTTTAATCATTTCTTCATGATAAACTACCTGTAGGCTGTAGATACAGTGAAGGAAGAGGAAAAAAAGGCTTACTTCTCTAGGCTTATTAGGAAGATCAGGTAAAATGTGACAAGTTTAGATAGCCAGACTTGTTTTAGGTTTCAATTTGAAATTCATATTTATTTTTTAAAATTCTATGACCAGCATGGATGGGAAGTTTTTAGTTATGCACCATCCACATAGGTCTTTAAAGGTTAATGCCAGCACCCTAAATTGGGCCTGGAAGAACACTGGGAGTTATTGTACAGGGAACAAAGATGGAGTGATACGGTGCCTACAGCCGACTCCCATCAACACTGTGGCCACAGCATTCTGCACCAACTGTAACTTCCAGACAGTCTTCAAGGGCAGCCAACATAGAGCACATTGTGGTATACTCCACAGTGGCAAGGTTTCCCTGTCCATGAAAGGTCATGTCTGGCTCACTAGCTGGCTCACTAGCAGGTCACTGCTGCCAACATTTTATTCAACAGGCCTGGGTCCAGCAGCAGCTCCAAACTACAAATCTGCTCCTTTGAGGGAGTACAATCCCATCCAGAACAAAAGATACCTGGGTCACACTTTCCCCCAGTTGCACTTCTCCTTTGTCTGGATTAAATTTCACTTTTTTAGTCTGTTAAATTTCAGTTTGTCTGGGCACCTGTTCACAGGTTTCCACTGCCTCTCTGGGATCTGGTCAAAGTCTGCGATAGAGATTAGTGTCATCTGCATATTGGTAGCAACTCAGCGCTCTCCCAGTAACTTTATATAGATACTGAAAAATATGGGGAACAAGATAGAATCTCATGAGACCATGTAAACCAGGAAAAAAGGGGGCAGAGAGCAAATTCCCTAGCACCATAGTTTGAAACTGACTTTCAGGATAGGAATGAAATTACTGTAGAATAGTGCCTCCCAGTGCCAACACCAGAAGCTACCATGATTGATAGTAGCAAAAGCCACTGAGAGGTTCAGGTGAATTAACAGGGTCACACTCCCCCTATCCATTTCCTGGTGCAGGTCATCTGCCAGGGTGACCAAGGTCACTTGAGTTCCATAACCAGATTGGAATGGATCCAAACAATCTACTTCATTCTGGAAGGTGCCCAGATGCTACCCTTTAATATACAAAATTTACATCATCTTGATTGAACTGAATTTTGATTGACAGAATAATCCCACAGAACTGAGTTATTGATAGCATAATCTCAACCATGCAGAATCTCACTAAGATAAAACACATAATAGATTTGCTGACTGCTTCCTAGATTTAATGTCATATATTTACAATGATATTAATTTTAATTTCACAGAATTGCTATGAACTGATCCATAATTGTCCATAAACTATGATCACTTTTGGAAATTACTATGAAGTTACTTAATGTTTGTATTATTTTGACAGGATTGCTTAGCATAACTATTTTTAGGAGTTCTTATATTGGAGAGAATAATCTCACTAGCTAGCTGCCTATTCAAAATTACTTTTTGGATCATAAAAAAGGTAAAGGATTTAGGGACCAATGATTAAACACTTAGTCCTATTGATTTCTAGAGCAGTTAAATTGTGATAAGCCTCTTCCACTGAAATCAGATACATAAAAAGCTCTAACTCCTCTGAAAGACTCCAAACTCATTACACTACACCAAGTCTTTCTGCACACCTTTCAAGAGTGGTTCAGATGTTTAGCTCTTAATGGGAAACATCCCATCACCTTAAGAACAAAACATCTGAGGTTTTTCTCCTTCCTGTAATTTGCATTAATGACAGGATAAAAACTACCAAAGCAAACAGCACTGAATATAAATGCACAATCAATAGTTACAAGGATACCAATTGTAATGTTGTAAATACAGATTTATTAATAGGCAAACCTATGCAGACTTCTTCTGATTCTGCTAGGATGTTTATTCTTGTTAGTCACTCAGGATATCAATATTCATTTGTGATAACAAGAGGTGGGTTTAGGCCTTTTACTAACTTCCAGTTTTGCTTGCAGCTGCAATTCTGTTTCTGCAAAATAAAAAGGCATAGTGCCTATGTTCAAGCAATAACTTGAGTCACGAAGCTCCAGGTGGGGTTTAAAGTTCTCCAGAAATTACAACTGATCTCCAGATTACAGATATAATTTCCTCTGTTCTTATCAACTCCCAATTTTCATAAAAACAAAAAAGAAGCAGACTGTAATGTCAGTCTGATGACTTTTGTATATAATTTGTCTTCAATCTGGTAATCTTTGGATGTGGTGTTAATGTCTGGGTCCCTTTCAATGGCCTAAGTGTGAAAACTTGGGTCTTGTACGTATCACCCAGATGGTTTCCTTTGGAGTAGCCATCACATGTCTCATCTGAATAGTCTTCCACAAAAAGGGATGGAAGTGTTCCTCCTTCTGATTAGCCTTCATGCAAGCCAGTTCAGATCCACATGCATACAGCAGTTTTTATTCCTTTAAACTGATTTAAAGCTGATTCAAGCACAGGCTTTTTGAAGGAACACAATTTAAATGAGCATTTCTTCTCTGGCCACTAATTATGTTGACCCCTTGCCAGAATTTTGCCCTGGATAAACAGCCAATTCTAACCTGGTTGTAGATAGACCAGGGAGGCTGGCATGTCTCAAAACAAAAATTCAAAACCAAGGAAAGCAGCAGAGGTTTACCTGACTCTATCTCTCAGTATGCTACCAGAAACTAGTTTTTGAAATGCTTGTATCTGAACTTTGAGTGTAAATCATGAAGATTAGGAAAAAAGATTACAAGAAGTGCTTCTAGATAACAGAAGTTAATCAAATGTGCCTTAGACTATTGTTGAAACTAAATTTTAAAAATGCCTTTCTCTTCTCTCTTCAGCAAATTAAATCACAGTCCTTGGACAAAGCAACCATTTCTTGCTTGATACATATGGAGTTTTGAGTCTCTTGAGAACATCTGCCAGACTGCAGTTATTATCTGACTGGATTAAGGCATGCCTGATGAGGATGAATATATCCTTATTGGGGAAAAGAGGGCCCAAGTGAATGCACTCATATCCTGTGGGAAAAGTCAAAATCTACTTACAGAGCAATCCTGGGGAGGGGGGGATGAAATAGAGACACAACTGACTCCTATGTCAGCATAATTCAGGGTAAGGACCATTTACGCTGGCACAGGACACTGCCACCCACTGCATTCAACCAGCCCCCATTGCCTGACCAACATCCCTTCACTCTGCAAGTGACATTCAGGGTGAAGACGCTGCCACTGAGCTGTTCTTCAAAGTTGTCAAGGAGGACCAACCATGCAGTAACAGCAAGAGCAGGCAGGTACTGTCCCCCACCTCCATGGAGGATGGGACATGGACTTTGTCATGCCCCCATCTTCACAACTGGGGTGCTCTTAGTACACCATTGAGATTTCTCACCAAGGACCCTACCTCCACATATCTAGCAAGGAAGAGAAAAGTGGAAGGAGGACTAAGGCTGGCAGGCTCTCAGGCCAGGGATTGAGGGAGGCGAGGCACCTCTGGGTGGTGGGGCTTGGTAACCACCTAGGTGATCCTGAGAAGTAACTGTGCCAGGTACCTAGTCCCTGACATTCACTGCTATGTTGTGTACAAACTATGTGCCCTGACCTCAATTAAGCTCATGGCAATGGCAGCCTCAGTGGTCCTGTGGTCGCTTGGCATCACAGGGTCCCCAGTCCTGGGGCATGAGGAAGAGGTGACACAGCAGAATCGATGTCTGATGGTAGGACAACTTTTCCTGGGAGTAGCAATGGATAGAGGAATTGGCAGCATCTGTAAGGGTAGCTGTCAGACAACTGGAGGAGCTTATTGCCACAGTGAAGGATTTGGGTGAGGAACAGAGGTGCAACAAGAGGCTGCTGGGGGATCTGTATGGCATCCCATTACTACACCTTTTATGCCTAATGGGGGGGCACACTCTCATCCATTTTCTTGTCCATCAACAACCTCAGGGGCCCTGGGCCTTCTGTATGCAAAGTGCCCGCAGGCCTGATAGGGCTGATGACCCATTCTCATTGATAGGTGGCTAGGGCTTGAAACGAAATCTGGTCACTTTAAAAGGGTGCATGTGAGATAGATGAGAAGTGTCACTCCTGTAGCCTGCCGCTCTCTGCCCCCTGCCAGTGATGGATGCTTGGGCTCAGCCTCCTTGACACATACCTGCCATCAATCCTACCTACCCTATCTACCACACCTCCCCTGCTGAGCAACAGTCCTAGAATGGAATTCTGCAGCAGAATGACCACGGATACTACCATAAGAGCGCCTAGCAACACTGTTGGGGCACTTTTTTCTCATTTGGCTGCCGCATAGGAAGGCGACTAGCGCAGCAGCAACTGTGTCATGGTCAGCTGCTGCAGTGCAGATTCAACTCAGAAGTGTTCTGCTCATCTATTTTGGATTACGACTTGAAGTACAACAACATGATTTGAACAGAGAGAAGTAGGCTATGAAAAACAAACAAACATTTGTAATTCATTATAGAAGAAAATTGAAAATACCCATGTGTGTGTATTACAAATAGTGATGATGGCAAATGAAGACTGAAATACACAAATATGCAGACTCTTTAGGATGAAACAGGCAGGCATTTTGAATTTTTAAACTCACAGAGAAGAATATGTTAGAGAAAATTACTCCTGTTTCTAAACACCTTGGATGGTTGGGCACCCTAGTAGGAAGAAAAATATACATATTGTTTTCCAACATTGCAAAAGATAATCATTCTAGCACATCAAGGAGAAATTTTCAATTTTTAAAAGAGCACGTTGTGTATTGAGGGATCTCCAATTAGTCCTGAATGGTGTTTCAGAGCCAAGTCTTAGTTCTGGGGATATAAGACACAATAACCACAAAGAGAGTTTATTTAAGAAATATGCAAAAAGCTTTTCCTCGCCCATTAAGTTTAACTAGCTCCTAAACATCTGAGATTAGATGGAAGAAATATACAGTTTAGATTCCATAATGTCATTCTACAGTGATCTGTGCCTCTGCCTCATTTTAGAAATTAGTTCTGAAATCCTTTGCATATCTATCTGGAACTAAGATTCACTGAGCGCAGTGAAATGTCTAAATAAACTTGGAACTCGTTGCACTGTAAACTCAATTTATATTCAAAAGACTAAAGTTGTATTCTTGAAATTGAACAGCACTGAATCAATAATGCCTGCCTTTAAATAAACTTGAATATGATTTAGTAAAAAAAAAAAAAAGATTGTTCTGAGTTAGCCCTCATTGCAAGGTTGCTAACATTCAGGCATGGTCTGGAGATCTCCCAGAATTACAACTGATCTGCCCATTACAGAGTTCAGTTCTCTTGGGGGGGGGGAATGCCCACCTTGCATTGAGCATTGAGTCTATGGCATTGTATACCTGGCAAGAAAACCTTGAAAACCCACCCTCCCAAGGTTCCTTGCCCAAATTTCCAGGGATTTTCCCGCATGAAACTGGGCAACACTCCCCCATATAAATGAATAGAAACTGCAAGCAAGCAAGCAAACAGGCAGCTGATGGTCAGTATCTGCTCCCATAGGAGTGTACAGGAGTTTTAAAAAGAAAGCAGCATTTATATTCATTATGGCTTCCTTTTGTTTGTTTTTTTGCAGCTGCAACATAATCTAGGTTAACTGGTGCCAAGCTTTTGTTCCTTATTGCAAGAGGCAGAGATCCCAGCTCAGCAAGCTTTTTTAATTCATAAAATATATTCAAGTGGGTACCTGTGTTGGTCCAAAACAATAGAACAAAGTTTGGGTCTGGTGGCACTTTTAATACCAACAAAGTTTAATTCTGGGTACGAGCTTTCACGTGTACAACAGCGAATACCCACAATTAAACTTTGTTGGTATTAAGATGTCACTGGACTCAGACTTTGTTTGATTCTTAAAACATGTGACAGATGCCACTCGGGTTTGATGCCGTTCAGATTATTATATCCTTCATAGATAAAAAGCTTTTTCAGATTTATTGATATATGGCTCTAAGCCAGGTACAAAAACAATACAGTCATTATTACAAAAATATTGTAAACCAGTAAATAGTTGTAAAAATAGGACATTTAAAATAATATTAAACAGGAATCGTTTTCAAAAGAAAATGAAATTACCAACATTCATGAGTTTCCAGTGCTAACATATGTTTGATGTAACTTGTAAGCTACAGTACAATATTTAGGCACCAGTTTGTTCTCCAAAGAGGAGCATTTTGATTTTTCTATCCTCTGATCATCCAGGAGACCGAAGCAAAAGGGAAGCAATGATCTTGTTTCGGTGTACCTCATAAAGTGGGCACCTAAAGAAAACATGTTCAAGAGTTTCTAATTTCCTTGACCCACGTACACATGTTCTCTCGGCATTCAGAATCTTTTTGTATTGCCCCTCTAACAATGCAGATGGTAGGGCAGAACACCACACAGGTTAAGTGCTCCCCTATGATTTTTTTATTGCCATGAACCTACCTTCAAGTTAGGACTTGAATGATCACAGAACAGTGCCTCCCAGGCCCAAAAGGTGATCCAGAAAGACTGTCATGTCATCAATATGAAGATGACACTTGGATCTGCCTTTCTTTTCCACTTAATTCTGACAAAGCTATTGACATTCTTAACTAGTGCTTGGAGATAGTAATAGAATGGATGAGGACTACTAGTTAAGGCCAGTTATCAGGATCATGTGATCCAAATATTACAGCAATCATATTCGCTTGTCATCTGCTCCTAAGCCCAATTCAAAGTCTTGGTTTTAACTTTTACAGCCCTAAATGGCTTGGGACTGTTAAAACTCCAGCCTCCCTCCATGTGAACAAGAGAGAGTTTGCCAGAAAACTTCCTTTCCTACTAATATTTCTGGCATGCCTTAGCAGAGTATAACTGGGCAAGGGACCTTGTGAAAGCATGTCCACATGTCAGTAATAAGACAGGCATGATCTAGTGAACTGCCATGTCTTTCCAGAAGAATTCTGGCTATCCCAGAATAACCTAATTAATTACTCATGAAGCCAGTTCAGTGACTTTTCTCTCACCCTGGAATGCCTAAATAAAGGAATCTTTAAACAATTTGGCAGTTTGCTAAACCTTTCAGTCCTTAGCACTGCCTCAGCACCTGGAGATATTCTCTTTTCTAATTTCCTGATTAAATGACCTAAAATAATATAATAATATATTTTTAATTTATATCCCATCCTTCCATATCGGTCAGGGCAGGTGACAACAGTAGAACAAAATGCAGAATTAATCCAGCCATTTTAGCATAGTTGCTTCACCACACCCCAAAAAACCTATTCAGATATGAATGCCAATGCTGTAGTTGCCTGAGCAAACCCCAGAGGTTTCCCTTTAACACAATCAAGCTTTCTTTGTTACGAGTTGCTAAAGCCATTAACTGGTCTCCGTATATTTCACATCAGTAATTAACATTGTTTTAGGGGCTAACTACCCAAATCTTACCATATATGTCCAAACCTACTTGTTTTTAAATACTTGTTTTTCAGTATTTAAATGATACACTGGACACAGTGTGCTCTTCCTGGACCTACAACACACATACTGATTCATCTGACTGCTTCTCTCTTCATGGACATTTGCCTGTTGTGGAAGGTAGCTATCAATCTTTCCTGACCCATAATACCAATAGTTTGACACCAACTATTTTCTTTCTTCTAATGTGCTTGCTTAGATTAAACACCATGGAAATATGTTAAGGAACTTTTGTTTTTCAATAAAAGCCTTTTTTTGGTTAATTTCAAAGGTTGCCTATGCCTGAAATTCTTGCTTATTACTCTTGCCCACCTAGTCTCCTAGAATAATAAATTCTCCCATCATATATTCGGGAGACAAGTCTGTTTTAGGCAACATGAACTAGGGTATCTAAAGGACCATCAACTGTGACATCAACCAGAGAAGCTCATTTGGTGGGCACATGAGACAAGACCTTTTCAGTGTGATATGCCTAGCTGCCTCACTGTTGACCTGAAGCTGAAGATTATTTTATTCAATATGGCATTAAGTTAATTTTAGTTCCACTTATCAGCATGTCTAATAACTTTAACTTAGCAGTTTCATATATTTTACTAGATTTAAAGCCCGTTGTACTTTTAAATACAACGAGCACTAGAAAGGGGGGAAGGAAGTCTTTTGGGCCTGGAGGGAAGGCCGCCTTCTCCCCCTCCCCCCTGGTGGTGGACCAGCCTTCCCCCCAGGCCTAGAAGCAAACCTGGAGCCTCTTCAAGGCCCTGGCTGTGCTTTTGGGCCTGGTAGGAAGGCCTCCTCCCCTCTGCCCCCGGCAGAGGCCTGGCCTTCCCCCCGGGCCTAGTAGCCTTCCAATTGGGCCCTCATCTGGCCCTGCCCACTTTCCGCCCACTTAGGCCTTAGCCTTTTATTTAACAGTGACCCGCTGTTAAAGATTGTTTTTGTTATCATTTATATTGCAAGCAACCTTGTGTTCCTATAAATTAGAAAGGCAGCTAATAAATGTTTTGACAAACAAACAAATCAATAAACTGACCTGTGGTGACAACTCGGCAAGTCAATACTAGTGCTATTTCCATTCAATTCAAAAGAAAATCTATTCACAATGATGCTGAATAAATGCATTAGATTGTGGGTGGATCTTTAGAAATCTTAGAAAGCTATTCTTAAACATTTCACAAATTACTCATTGTAACTGTGTTAGTGTGAGCTGCTTCCAATTTAATATTTCAGCAATGGTACAATATTACGATAATAGCAGAAAACAGTCTGAAACTGTGTTCTGCATTCCTTTTCTTAGAATGTAGGTTAGCTCTTTGGGGGGATTTGTGAAGGTATGAGGCACACACAAGTCATGTGACTTGTACAGCTTCAGCCTCCTTTGAGAGTAATGTACATTTAGAGACAGCACAAAAAATGACATATATTTATATATGGAATTTAGAGTATTGACAGATGATGTATGAGCAGCTGGGTCTGGAGAGATTTCAATGAATAACATGGTAATTTACTGCATCTAACCTGAAATACCAGGTCTATTTTTCATTTTCTGTTTTCTGTCACTTTTTGGTCTCACACTTGCAGTTGGGTATTTATGTTGTAGTTGCAGTATATATTACCTGTAAATAGATTAATCACTTCAGGATTTTTCTGAAATGCTGCATCCATCACTGGCCAAATGCTAAAAATTACAGGTATATTTAATGTAAGCACAAAATATAATACATGGTAATCTTCTTATCCGGAAGGATGCAAATTCATTTGCAAACTGGAGCAAACTCACTATGTCGCCATCTACGGCTGAATAACGTCTTTCCTTTGAAAGAAACTGTAGAGGAACACACAATGAATACATAAAATGTAAAACACAGCTTCCCTCTGTTGAAGATAGAAAGATCCACAGGGGCAGTGAGGGATTTTGGGGCAGTAGGGGGGCAGCAGTCTGGCTTTTCCTTCTGCAGCTGCATTTATCATCATCATCATCATCATCATCATCATCATCATCATTATTATTATTTATTGCCCACCACATACACCTGAATAAAATCCCATTAAAACCCCAATAAAACCCCAGACATAAAATCATAATCCTAAATCAAAAACCAGAAGAAAAAAGATAAAAAGGAAGATGATCTGGCAGAATAACAAAACCCTCACAATTCACATCCCCCCCAGAAAACATCATAAAGGAGTGGGAGGGAAGAATGTACAGATGATACTCTCAAACCGTCACTCATGCTGCTGCCCTGGAAGTGGGGCCATACATATTTTCCAGCAAGAGACATTCCAAAATAGGTTGCCATTGTCTCCTTCTGGATAGTAGTGACCCTAGACTTCCTTGGGGTATCCCCGTCCCACTGTTGACCAGGGCCAACACTGCTTAGCTTTCTGGAAAAAACAACAGCTTCAGAAAGTGGACTGGATAGAAAACTTCCTCAAACTATCCCTTTCAGACTCCACCCCATGTCTCCAGTAATTACTCAATTACTCAACTCAGTTGGCAACGCTTCCCCAAAGGTCTCCATATTTCGGAGGCTTGAAAAGCCTTCTGCTTGTTCCTGGTCATGGGATTTTCCATTGCTCACCTCTCTCTCTCTCTCTCTCTCTCTCTCTCTCTCTCTCTCTCTCTCTCTCTCTCTCTCCCTCCCTCTCTCCTCCCCCGGCCCCATCTGTCTTTCTCCCCAAAGAGGAACCAAAGTGGCTTTTGCAAATGACTTTTACAAAGATATTTTTCTCAGACTAAAATAGGGCCACTGTACAACAACCAGAAATGAAGTGCAGGTAATATGCTTTTGAAATTGCAGTACACCAAACACCAGGAAACAGGCGTGTGTTCATATGTTTGTGTGTGTGCACTAGGGATGTGGCGTAGGAACCAAGGGGGCTGCATCCTTTCCACAATATTGTTTCAGATATCGTAAGTGTAATGCACTGCCTGGCGTAAATGGACACAAAGTGGGTGTCAGCCAAAGACATGCCTTGATATGTAGTTTAGAATTGTGAGTAAGAGTGGATGGCTAGCTAAAGTTCCTAGAGAGATGCATAATTTAAGACAATGGGACTCCCAACAACCTATTGCTTCACCTAGGACTAATCTCATCACAGGTTGTCTACTGTGGGAAGAGAAAGGGGAAAATGTTTGAAAGCCACTCTGGGGCTCCTTTGGGTAGTGAAAAGTGGAATATTAAAAAAGAAAAAAAAAACAACCTCTTCTGATGAGTCTTTGTAGAACTGTTCCAGAGTAGCTAGGCATACAGCTCTAAAGTCTCCTGAGATACACTTCTGGGCATAGATGGCACACATACTTCAGACACTGAACTACTGAAACTGCTTTGATTGATTTCTGGAAGCCGGACTTTGTACACTGGACTTCTGAAACCTCCTCTGGCCTAGTTATCTTTGACAAGTAGAGAAAAATGCTGTAACTTGGCAGAACCCAACAAGCCAATACACTGGTAATAATAGTCTTCCCAAAAATTTGCTTTCCCCATTTCCTAAGATTTCCTCTTAGCTAGTTTTGTATGTGTTTCAGTGGGTTTGTGTTTGTGTTGACCTTTTATTTCTCTTAAAAACATTTTTTCTGGTGGGTTTATTTTGAAAGTTCTCTTAAGGGAAAAATCCCTGTAAACGTTGGTTAACCCCTCTCGCTTTGTCTCCTTCCAAGCTAATTTCCTCCAACTAATTAGGAGACCACCTCTTTGGGTAACAATCAGTCTGTTTCAGATGTAATGGTTTGCCCATGCTATCTCTTCTTCTGCTCTGATTCCCCTCCTGAATCTCCTGGTCATGGCAAACCATCACTTCTTATTATATACAGCCCAATAAACTACTACCTGTCATTTACCTGAAGTAAAGTTGCAACCTGTCTACCTATCATGATTTAATTGTGACTTCATATTGTAGGTCGGCTGAAGAAGAAACCATAATTTGCCAAACTTTCTTGGATAAATGTGTGATTCAAATGCAGTCAGGACTAAGATACTTTTGGTGAAGTTTCCCATCAAGCGTTAACTGATTCCATTTTGCAAGTGTTTATAATTGGGCTCAGCAGCCTACAGGCCTCATATCATCTTCAAGGATGAAGTATGGAATGGGCTAATTAGCTTTACATGAGAACTTGTTCACCCTAACAAGGAGAGGGAGAGTCAAGAGTAGTGAGGTAATCTTCCAGAGGGTTCTAGTCAGAACATAGATTGGTTCATTGTCATCTCCTAACCCAGTTGGAGTTCAGCTAGCCAACTTGAATTTTGATTGGACAAGGCCACAACTATGATCTGCCTTCTTGCAAATGGGCTATATCATAGAGAAAAGCTTGGACCTGAGACTGCACCTTGGTAGATACTTACACTAGCATTTATTGTTTTCTGAACATTCTGATCTTTACAGACTTGTGTTGTCTATTATAAAATTGATATTATTCAATTTGTTCTAACACATTTTACAAATAATTTTACAGAAGTTTCTTAGACTGCTTACACACTGTATGTTTCATGCTGGGCTGAAGGTTGGTCATGGCAGGTTGCCCCACCTCTTACTGCACCTACATGGGGGAGCAGTTGGCTTGTTGCACCTCATCCGCCCCCAAGTTGTGCTCCTGCATGGGAGCTGGGGTAGTGAAGTTTCCAGTGCGTAAACGGTCTTATGTATGCTTCCCCTGGGAACACACAGAGTCTAGCCTAGGACCCCTTGACACATTCATACAGCAATTCCTATTGCATAATTCCAAACATGCACACTCGAAGCTGCTAATCTAACTATATTGTAACAAATGCATGGCAAATATTGTGAAATACAGTGTCAGCAATTAAATACAAACATCTGCAAAGCTGATATAAAGAAAACCTTTTTATTTCATTGAAAATGTTGATAAATACAATATTTCTTCCTATATTTTTATGATATGAAACTAAAATAGTCCCATTAGGGTTGCCAGGTCCATTCATCCTGTTGGCAGGAGCTGCGGTGCTTTCCGGAAGCTTTCCAACATGTCAACATAACCTGGAAGTGATATATGCTCATTGAAGATATCCGGGTGGAGGGGTGCCAATCTCGCAATCAGGAAAAACCTCTCCCCAAACTTCTGAGAGATGTCAGCAAGTTGCATTAAAAGGCAACATTCTTTGGGGTTGGGGTGGGTTTGGTGGGGTGAATTTGGGGATGGTTTAGGTTTGTCCAGAAAGTGGGGAACCCTCCCCACCCATAGCCATTAGATCTGGCAACCTTAAATCTAACTTGAAATTTGTTTAAATAAGCAACTGATAGTACAGCAGTCAGATTACAAATGATAATACAAATACTGAAATACAATAACCTGACACCTAGAAAAACTTCATTGCTACTAGATGAGGGGCATGTATTTGAATCAGGGGAGATCCATCCTTCAAGAAGGTAGATTTAGATTCTGGAATGCATTTTTTTAAATCTAGGAGCAGACTATATCTTGTCTGCATTATCCTCCCAAAGCCTGTTCAGTTTGTACCTTTCAATCTATGCATATAGTAACAGGACTGTGCATATATTAGGTTAGATTGTGTATCTATCCATCCATCTAAACTGATTATATACATCTTCACATGTTATGTAGAGGTTGGCTTTTTTGTTCGTTAGAAAATGAAACACGCAAGCCGAGAAAGATAAAGCCCATGGTGTGTTTCTGCCTTATCTCACTTGGTAAAGCATTAATTTTCTGCTTTACATCCACTCTATAGACAACAAGAACCAAAGTTAGGCAGGGACTATGAGAGAGAAAAAAGACTGGAATGAAGGGTGTCCACTTTTCCATGAACATCACTGTTTCTGTTTAAAAACAGGCTATAGTCTCTCATCCACACCAGGACACAGTGGTGGGACTGACAAAGGGGGGGAAAATATCATCCCCATTGTAATGGGGGTTTTAATGGGGGTTTTACTGGGATTTTATTCAGACTATTGTAACCCTCCACGAGACATTTGGGAATGGCAGGTAATAAATCAAAATCAAAATCATCAAAATAATAATAATAATAATAATAATAATAATAATAATAATAATAATAATAATAATAATTATTATTATTATAATTATTAATAATAATAATAATAATAATAATAATAATAATAATAATAATAATAATAATAGCAGCACTATTTGTGAAGGATTAATTTTAATGTCCTGTAGAAAATGGACGTTTTCTCCCTTCTGTCTCAATTTTGTTAGGAAGACTTTTCTAGCAAGGGCTAAAAGCCATAATGATGTTAATCCAACACAGAAGGCTGTTACAGGTGGGAATGTGTTCTACAATTAAAACATCTAGCAAACTGGCTAATGGCTAATTTAATATATAATATCAAAGAAGTCAAGCCAAATTTCACCAAACATAACAAGCCAAATAGTAACACATTATACTCATACCTACCAACCGATTTGAGAGTGTGTTTTATTTTTTAAAAATCTGATTTTGTACTACACTGATGCAGAGAGTAGAACAAAGCAATTTCAAGCAACACTGAACCCTTGCAATTGGATATAGCAACAAATAAGGGCATTACTTGACGTTTAAGCAATAGTGTATATTAACTATGCAGTCATAGTTGTAAAGAGCAGAGGAAGATCAACAACAAAGGAGCAGTGGATCAACAAATTTCTACTGAGCACTACATTTTAAGAAAAGATTACCTTTTAAATAGGCAAGTGACTTGTTTCACAAAGTGTGAAAAGGATAACTACTCAAAACTATATTCTTAGCACTGAACAGTTGATTTTACCACAAACCATTTGAAGCTGAGCTCTGATATGTCCTGGAATGTCCTTTTGCTGCTTTCATTCAGTGATGGGATTATTACTACCCCAGCAAGTGCCTATAGCAATGCTTGGTAAAAATGAGAATTCACATCACTGCCTGTCTTAATAACATCCCATAGGCATTGTTTAGAAGTTTAGCTGAAAATCTCAAGAGTCTTTTATGCAACTGGGAGGCAAATCCAGACAGAGACAAATAATAAACAAGCACCCAATGTAACTCTTAAAATAAGGGGCGAAACAAACAAACAAACAAACAAACAAACAAAACACCCATGCAGTTCTACATGCTAAGCCATATGTTATGGCCCATTCCCATTAAGATAAGGCATCCAATTAAAAGACTGTATCTTAATCGATCTGAAATACTGTTTTGTAAGCAACTCAATTTACTCAGGCTGAAGATGTGGTAATAATTGCTTACCTGACTCACAGGCAAATGTCTTTGACGTCTCATCATGAAAGATAATTGCCACCGCATGCTTCTTTGTCTCTCGAGGCAGTCTAGTTATATTTTTGATGTTGTGCAACTCAGTTACCTTAAAAGGAAGAGATGTAAAACTCATTCAGAATTATAAATAGCGGGGTAAGAAACAGAGCTTCAAATGTGACTGTTTTTAAAGGCAGAACATCTTCTGATGGCCACTAGATCTGACTTAGGTAATGACTGAAAAATAAAAGATGGATGTCCTTCTGTGTGTGTGCGCACGTGTGCAAATATGCACAGCTGAGATCAGTTCGAAATGATGGATCTGTTTACATAATAACTATTGTGTCATACATGATTTATTTTTCTTATACTCCATGAGTATTTCAATGAACTAGTTGTATATTTTCATGCACTGTTCCCATTTCTTCCTAATATAAACAGCTTGCCCCAGTTCTCAAACTGGACGATTACTTGAAAAAGCGGCAGCAAATAGCTTTTTATACCAGAAAACCTTAAGGCATCAGCATGAACAAAACAGGTTGTCACAGATATTTGCTTTGATAAAGGCTTCTTTCACTTTAAACGGCCAACATTTGATTAATTGTCTGCTATTAGTAGCATCTATCATGTTCACAAGATTTATCTCTCTGGGTCATGAGCCTTTTTGTGATATTTTTTCCTCCCCTGAGCAACAAAACCAGCTAGGGTTCCAGTTGTTGCCTTTCTTTTCTCATGTTTTGTTTTATAATAGAAAATACAAAACATGAAGGCATCCGATCTAAGCAGCTCTTTACTATGACATAATCAGATGTCTATGCAAGATCTGAGTTTCCCCAGAGAACTCACAAGAGGATGTATGAAACTGAGTTTTGACTATGCAGAAGGCTACTTTTTGTCCAGGGACTATCAAATTGCACTTTAAAAAATTGGAGTTTGGGGGTCCAGTGGCAGCTTTAAGACAAACAAAGTTTTATTCAAGGTAGAAGCTTCCAAATGCATGTGCCCTTCTTCAGATACAATGAAACAAAATTTCTTCAACCATTATATATTATATAGGTAGAGAGAGAATATAGGAGTTTAATTGCAAGGAAGGGAGAAAATAAGAAAATAAATGATTATAGTGAATATCAGTAAATTAGCATACAGATCTGATGAGAATGTGAAAATGAAGTCCGAGTCTGGTGGCATCCCCAAGACCAGCATAGTTCAGTTCTGGGTATAAGCAGAGACTGGGAGACTTAGCATGTATGTAACTCCTTCAGTTACATTGAAACAGGTTCTCTAAATTCAAAGGGATGTCCCTAAACCCAAGTGAGCAGTAATATGGCCTTGGCCTCCTCTTGTTTAGGCCTCAGACAATTTTCACTTAATAACTTGAAAAAGTCACAGAGAATGACTGAGATATCCATTCTACAGTTTGCAGAACTATTTAAAGCAATAAAATGCCAGCACCGCTGGAATCGCATCCTCTGAAAGCCTGTGTCCTTTGACACTTAAAGAAGGTATTTTATTGTTCAGGGGGGTTAAATTCCACAGTTGCAGATAAATTTCAAATTAAGTTATATGTTTCACTGTGTAAGCTGCATTTGCCAGACTTGAAAAGGACTCGTAGCTTTCCAGTATCCCTTGGGTTGAGAAGAAACAGTACTTGGCAAAACAGAACCAGGGAACCCTTAGCTCCTTCTCTGGTGGGGTAAGATGAGGAAAAGTCAATTGCCCTAAAGGCAATGACTGTTTTTCAGTTGGGAAGCAATTATGATGCTTTCTCTCTTAAGTAGAATAAGAATTATATAATTGCAGATGTCTTACTTCTATTACCTAAGGGAAAAGGACCTAAAGATGTACATTCTTTGGAAGAAAGTAGCTATGTGTCAGGGCTTTCTATCTGTATGCATCCGGCTTTTCTGGTACATTTACTGTATTTATTATCTGTTTTAAAGTTCTATTGTTCCTTGTATTTCCCTTATTTTATGGTGAAGATAAAGGGAGGGTTCTCATCTAAACAGAGATCCTATTTGGGGAAAGGATTTATCTTCTGACACTTTACAAAATAATATAGTATTAGAAATAACAGGGATAACATATTTCTTCCAGATACAATATCATATAAATATAATTTACTGTTACTATGAACACCCAACCTCTAAATCAATAAATTATAGCTGTTCTTCTGTCATGTAGTAAAATATTTGAACATCCATACCTTCTCACATCTTCACAAACACCTAACAGAATTTCGTAAAATGAATGTAAGTGTCCTCATTCAGTATTAGATGTATAGTCCAAATAAATATATACAACTAAATGCAGACAAGATAGAAAATCAGTGACATAGATGGACAGAGAAATATCCCAAATCTGTTCAATAGGACAGGCTTTGGGATTTAGCAGGTTTCTTTTTTTTTAAGGGATTAGCTGAGCCAGAGAGATGTCACAACAAATGCGCAGTGCACAGCTGGGCTACAAATTGGGCATGAAGGAAGACAGGAAGGAAACAGTGATAGGAGCAGTGGGTTATGGCTGAAGAGTTCACAATCCGGTTGCTTCCAGGAGTGAATTTTCTCCTCTCTTTAAACCAAAGCTGAAGTATCTCCCTTAGGGTTCCTGGAATGCAAAGTTCAGGCAAATGTGAAACTTATCTCAATGACTGGGAATGGGTATAAGAATGCCTGATAACAGGCATATGGGTATGAGAAAACAACATCCTTCCATATATGCTTCTGAAGTACAGATTCTCTTTAAAAATGGTAATCAAAAAGAATATCTGTGTGAAGGAGCACAACCCTCCCTCTCCATTTTATAGCCCCCTTTAAATTTAATTGAGGAAAATGCTCTTTCTGGAATAGAGGAAAATAAAAGATTGGATCATAATTTTAAAGAGAACTGAATGGTAGTAAAGACCATAAACTGCATCAAGAGCTTTTAAAGCATGGTTTCAGATGATGATAAAACCTTTATTACATGGCTACTTTTATCAATTGGAAAATTATTAAATAATCTTGCAATGATTTCCAGGTTTACAGTGGCAAGATACATCCAGAAACCTTACAGAGAAGATTTCTTCCTTTCATTCTATTTATACGGCTTATAATAGTCTGAATTACGTCTTCTATTATTTCTTTCCTGTATAAAATCCTTTTAATTCCTAAATTTGTCCTTCTTTTCCACGATGATATATTTTGTCTTCTTTGTATGTCTTCAGCTCTATGACTCCCTTATATTAAACAAGGCAGCCAAAATGGGACTATTCTAACTAGTGACACAAAAAATTTATGTAGTAGTTATTGACTTGCAGGCAGGCATTCTCGGGGAGGAAGGAAACTAATCACATGCAGTTTTTTTGGGCAAAACAGGCCACAGCTTTATTAACATTTTAACCCTTTGGGTGTGTTGGCCAGCAAGGGGAGAGGAAGCTCGTACCTGGATCCTTGGACCCTTCATACCAAACTATCCTAGTGGTGCCCTAGGATACCAGACCCATTCTGGTAGCCTACTGTCACAGGGAGTGCTCAACCTGGTGAATGTCCGGGGTGCCTAAGGAGGCATGAACCTCCCTTGACCTGCTTTTTAGACACGCCCAGCTCAGTGAGCCACTTGAGCCATCCCAGCAGGGACAGATCTGCTCATGCTGATGCTCCTTATGGAGACTGCTTAACTTTAGGAGTCCATTGCCCGGTTTGGATTTCCCATCCCCTAAACAGGGTAGGTTTATATTTCTCGCCATGTTTTTATGCTATTAGCTTACTATGATTGTAATGGGATTTTAGGTTTTAATGGGGGTTTCAAATTGTCTATGGATTTTGTGACCCACCACGAGCCAACCTTGGGAGTGGCGGGGAATAAACAAACAAACAAATAAATAAACAAATAAAATCCCCTTGCTGTCCCTGCAACCAGAATAGTGCCAGATGCCCCCATTCCCACCAACACACCCTAACCATAAAACACTCCCGTAGCATGGCCCTGATCCCAAACAGCCAAGTGTCCAAACTCCATTTGGACAAATGAATACTATCTGCCCTATACAGGGTAGAAATTCTGGAGAAATTTGAGAGCATAGTGGGAGCTCAGATTGTCAGAGAAGCTGCTTCATTCCCTATGGCAGGGGTAATCAAACTGCGGCCCTCCAGATGTCCATGGACTACAATTCCCAGGAGCCCCCTGCCAGCATTCGCTGGCAGGGGGCTCCTGGGAATTGTAGTCCATGGACATCTGGAGGGCCGCAGTTTGACTACCCTTGCCCTATGGTTTCCTCCTCGTCCTCCTCAGAACCATGATATTCCACATCCTCCTGAATGTAAGATTACTACCAGAGCAGAGGGACCTAAAGAGTTTCATGTTGCCTGTTGGAAAGGCAAAGATCTTTTTTCCTATGCCTGCAATAAAGTGTCATTGTCCACAACTGTCCCTCCTGATTTTATCTGAATTTAAGCCATGGACAATCTGAGGACTGTTTGGATGGTCTCTTAATTGATGTTTATTCAGAACACCATCAGTTTCTTAAAACTGAAGAATAATTGTGCATGTATGAGAAACCAGTCTGCAAAATAAAGTCAAATCAAGGAAGACATTGATATTTGGGATATTTTAAATGTAATACACAGTAATTTCTGATTGCTAACAAAATAGTTCTACAAACCTTGGGAGAACACTTACCATCTGGTCACTTCTGAAACACCTCTCCTGAAAGCAATGGAATCCTATTGGCACAAGATCAGAGATCCTGTTCTGCAGGCTTAAGACTGTATCCATCACATATGGACACAACTAAGGATAACCTATATAGGGCAACAGGGACTAAAACTAAGCTGAGCCACATCTCTGATGTGCATCATGATAAAGTATAGGGAGAGTAATAAAAAAAAATTATTCCTGAGCAACATGGTTAATGCATCATGAGCCAGAAAGGTATTGCAAAACTGAATTATGGATTTTGCTTTGCAGGGTCCTAGTCGTCGCACCTAATAAGGACGCTACACACATGTTCTATGGCATGAAAATGGTCACAGCCGTTTTATTCATTGAGAGTAGCCCCCCGGCCTGGAAGCAAACATGCCTTCTCGTGGTCAGCTGACCTATGAGGCAGCCTCAATTTATTCTGCAGGTCTTCCTCAACGGGAAATGCTGGCTCATGCGCACGCATATTCCTGGCCATGACCTGCAAAAATGTGGGAGGTAGCAACTATACGCAAACCCGCCGGGCGTTTTTGCCTCTGCTGGGTTTCGCCTGCCACCCGGAAATGCGAGCTCACCAAACCGGCTCCGCATCCGCTCAGCCCCTCAAGGGCCCCCCCATCTACTAGGGATGCCAGCGCGCAAGCTGGGCACCCACCATAACCTTCACTTCCAGCCAAACAACCGCTGGCTATGACAAAAAATTTCAACTTTTCAACTTATTCAATTACAACATTTTAACCACAAATTCTTCCCCCTTTTCTTCTTCTTTTTAACCATGAATTAACCACATAGCTCATAACTCAAGGGAGGTGGGTGGGCTTTTAACCAGGCACGGAGCGAGAGAAGAGGCTGGGTCCGTCGATGCAGCTCCTTATAAAGGAGCCCAGCTTCCGCCCCTCCCGTACCTGCCATCACACCTGCGCTGGCTGCAAAGGATGCTGGGACATGTAGTTCCAACTTCCCCGCAGCGTCTTCTCGGCGCTCCTGCCCTGCGGCAGCAAAGGCCCCTTCACTTACTTTCAGGTGCGCTTATTGAAAGGGTTGTTTTTGCTCATTATGAAGTCTGATGGTTATAGTTCTGCATATTGCTACATTAGATGATTTATGAAATTTCCTTTTATAAAAATAAAAGTAGCAATTCTTATATTGTTCTAAGATTAAATATAATTTAACTGAAAATTCAGTAAAAAGGATTCAATTAAATTATAATCTGTTTTGCCATGCAACAGTTTTTCTTTGTTAGATATAAAATAACTGCTTCTCAGCCTCAGGTGGTATTACATTTTCAGGCCACAATTCCCGGCATGTTGAAAAGTTTAATCAGTTTGTTCTCACCAGAAGATTATTCTTGCCAGATACAGCACAAAAATCCCAGATACTGTTAATCAACATTCTAAAAATGTTGAGTGAACTTTTCCAAAGAGGTTCAAATCCTGGTTACTGGGCCTCTTAGACTGACATGACATTCTAATTCTAGGCTTTTTTTTTCTTCCTGTAAGTATGAGAATTAGAAACTGGACTTTAAAAATGAAAAACAGGGCCACAGTTTACTGTTTGCAGACACTGTTCATTGGTCACAGCTTACATACTTTCATGTAAGGTTCACATAAAATCACTTTTACTCCAGAAAAGAGGGATAGGAAAAAAATATACCTAAAGGAAGGATTAGTGTGTGGATCATTTCCTGATTTGAACGGACAGTCACAGATATTAAATTTACACTATACAGTGCAAAGTCCCTCCTAGCCACTAGCAAGGATTGGTGGTGGGGGGGGGAGGACTAGGTTTCCTGCAACATTAGTGTCATTTGTTTGAAAACAGCCACTATAGTCCCCCCAGAAAGAGTTCCTTCCATAGAGAATAACGGACTTGAAAAACTTCAGAATTCTTCCCCCTCCACAAACAAACAACCCTTGAATTTGAATTCCAAAACGATTTTGGGATCCTGAATACTACTATGAAAATCATTCCTGAAATCTGAATCTGGAAAAAATATATTTTCAAGTGTATAGTTTGGTGTTTGGCTCAAGTGAGCCAGTTTGGTGTAGTGGTTAGGAGTGCTGACTTCTAATCTGGCATGCCAGGTTCGATTCTGCGCTCCCCCACATGCAACCAGCTGGGTGACCTTGGGCTCACCACGGCACTGATAAAATTGTTCTGACCGGGCAGTGATATCAGCGCTCTCTCAGCCTCACCCACCCCACAGGGTGTCTGTTGTGGGGAGAGGAATGGGAAGGCGACTGTAAGCCGCTTTGAGCCTCCTACGGGTAGGGAAAAGTGGCATATAAGAACCAACTCTTCTTCTTCTTCTTCTTCTTCTTCTTCTTCTTCTTCTTCTTCTTCTTCTTCTTCTTCTTCTTCTTCTATATTCCTACGGTGAGTGCTTTATATGATTCTGAGCACCTAAGAGTTGCAGATTCTCCAGCTCAGATATTTATAGCATCCTTAGTAACAAATTTTACTTCTGGTTTTACTCCATCTGGAGTTCAGTTTCCTTTCCAAATTTGTAGCAGTGCCTTGACAATCAGACACACATCCTGTAGTTTTGTTTTATGGGCCACTGCCTAATTTGATGGTTTCTATAAAATGGGTGTATATCCTAAGCAAAGAGCTCTCAGAAATAAGAACAATAGAAAACTATTTCATTATTTTATTTATTTATTATATACTGCCATCCAGGAAGGCTCGAATTTGGATTGTGGCTGGGAGGGTGAAGTTACAAAATAAAATGCCTTCTGAAGACATTTTTTTTCCAGTTCCCCACAGATCCATACAATAAGAGACATGTTCTGAGTCCGTCCTGTTAACTTAGTTCCCAAGATGTTAGAAGCTACACTATGCTAAAGATCTTAACATTTTTACATAAATGGAGAAATGTGAAATAATAGATATTGTGAGTACTTAGGGTGCCAGTGGAGTCCTGCTTTATTTTGCTACATAAACTATTCCCCTGATCAATACTATCAGTTCCAATGTTGATAGGCACTAGGGCTGCATTCAATCATTACTCCAAGATGTAATTTGCCATAATTTGCTGAGATTGCATCTTGTGTGCATGTAGTCATTTCAATACTTCTCTCTCCAATGAGTGTAACTAATAACTTCTTGTCTTAAAGTAACTCCGATATCCCATGATGCATGAATGCTGGTGCATGGTGATTCTCTATGTGTGCATGTGTGTGTGAGTTGGGGGGGGGGGATTTAAACAGCAAAAGGAAAAGTGAAGGCCTGAATAAAAGCCATGTTTGTGTCAAATTGTTGCTTAGTGTGATGCCTGACTGTAGGTTGTGATTTTCTAACTTTGCCCTTCATATGAGAGCTTCATTACATTTTTACACTGTATTGTAATGTGCTATTAAGAACTATATGCCATGATATTGTAACATGCTATTAAGAGCTACATGCTATTAAGAACTATATTCATCTGATACAATTAAGGATTAACAAATTCTCTTTTAAGAAAATTCTGAAGGCACCCTGTTTCTACCACCTGTGCTATGAAGCATATACATGGCTCTACCACATGATCAGCCCAGCCATAGGCCATGCAGTCTACCCGTATAAAAGACCTGTGTGGCTGAGGAATAGAGCCTCAGTAGGAACTAAAATGTCAACAGAGAAGGATCTCTCCAGAAGAAACCTTTATGTGAAAATTAACCTGGAGAGTCTCCCTGGGATGCTCCAGCATCAGAATAAGTCACCTTGATGGTTGCTGCCTCCTGCATATATCAATCATATGGAAGGACTGGCAACACTGTATACACAACTCCACCAGAACAGTGTTATAGAACAGTACCTCCTATCACACTGTAGAGCCTATTGTTCTGTTTCTAGAAACATATCTATAATGTTTTAGCAGGTATTGTTCTATTCCTAAATATACATTCAGAGTTCCAGAGTCCATGCATGCCACGATTGCCAATGAAGCACATTCAGTACCTTTCACTAGAAATAAGGCAGAGTTCTTTTCAAGCCAAGTTATTGGACTTTGTTTCTTGAAAACGCTGCAATAATGCTGTCAGAAATGAAAAACTACTGCCTAATCCATAAAAGCTGTCAACCCAATGAAGGTATTTTCTCCTGGCTAATAGTTCAGTTGAAAAAATGAAGCTGAATACAGAACAGTCATACATATCTATTTCTGTTGCCAGGACTTTAGAAAAATGTATTTTTGTGTCATAAATGTACTGTATAGCACAAAGATTATTCATGAAACAGTTGAACAATTAAATAATAGGTATCCAGACTTCTACAGAAAGTCCTCAAAATATGATTCACAAATTATAACAGTTGCTAAAATAGAGTAACACAGTCACCCTCTGGAATCGTATCAAATTATCACTGACAAATGATTTTAATTAAAGTGTTGCACAAAAAGAATGATCACACTAGTTTGAAGAAATAATTTGTTCTCCACCTTTCCACCACAATATTTGGCCAATGGAATCATACAGAGAGGACATCATGGACAGTCAACTTCCCTCACTGCTTGATTGCAGCAGTGAAAAAATGAATGACCCATTGAAACTTCCTTAATCCTGGAGGATAAAACCCATCTTCAAATCTAGACTGGATCACCCTGACATTTTTATGACCATTCTGTCTCCAGTTTCCTCCCTGTCTCTTCCCTTCCCTTCTTTTGTACTGCAGTGAGGATAAATGCTGCATATGTGCTGGAACTGGGGCCAAATATTAGTGGGTTCTTTAGTATTGCTGCATATTGTCAGATAGCCTCCTGTCTGGCACAAGCATGACTATATGTTTGAAAGCCAAATCTTTGAGACCATCCAAAGCTTGCCTTAGCTGTTTTCTTACCAAAAATGAATCCAAAAGAGTGGCTGCTTTATTTCAAAGACTAAGACCTACCATGGCTTACAATCTGGAAAATGTATCTGGAAAGAGTTAATAATGCTTGACAAGTTAAAATTTCATTTTGTTCAAGCTTGCTTTTACTGTTTTAATCACCACTAATAAGCAAACTTCAGTCAAAGTCATTTCAGTTGTTTCTTTTTTCACCTGCTTTCAAATTAAGTGAGATTTATTGGTTGATGATATGGAAATTCTTTTAGTTTAATTGTCATAAGGGATAAATTTGTTTTGAATATATTGCATATGCATACAGATTAATTTTAAATCCTAATGAATTTTTAATAACTTCATCCATCAGCAAATGATAAATTTTAAATTTATCTCTAAAAAGAACAAAAAGTATGAACAGATTTTAAAGAATTACTGTAATAAGTTTCCTTTTTATTTATCTTACATGATCTTTCCTGTAATCAATATATGAAAATGCTTCCTGGACTCTGAAAATGTCCAAACCTGGAAAACTCAAAGGGTAGTGAACTCCAATAACCACAGTGCAGCTGCTGTAGCCTGACCTCTTTGCCACTGACGCAACTAGAGAGAGTTGTGTGGTAAAAGGAGGAAGGGCCCTGTTTTTACCACAGGGAGGGATTTATTCAGCCAGGTTTGGTCTCAAATTGCTAGAGCACAACAAGGAGTTCACCTCTCTCTAGTCTTCACTCCACTCACTCTCAATCACCTTTCTTTTTTCTCACTGCTGCCACTACACACTTCTAATAGAATTGCAGTCTACAAACTGGAGACAGACCCTTTAAAAAAGAATGAAAATTGCCTCTTTAAATTATCCAATGTGGAGATGGGGGGGGGGGGGTTGTAGGAGGCCAAGAAATGGCCCCCTGCCAGCTCTATGGGACCCAGTGCAGCCAAGGAAAGCCTCCATCCTGGGAATGTTTACTCATGAGTAAGTCATGTGTGGTTTGCAATAAGGGATGAATGCTTTCTACAATTGTAGTGTTGCTGTGGGTGGGACGGGAAGACGTAGACTTTTCCTTTCTGCATAGATACTACCTTGGTCTTGCTGCAGTCTCTCCAAGCCCATCTCAACAAAGCAAATTGAAGCCCAATGGCATGGAAGACAGGGAAACTGTCCATGGGGCACAGAAGCACCACGAGGCCCAGGGGACTGTTTCCCAGGAGAACATTCCCAGTAGAAGAACAGTTTGTTTTCATAAACTGCTTTTCCCTGTCCAAAGGAGTCTCAGAATGGCTTATACTAGCCTTCCCTTCTTCTCCCCACAACAGACACCGTGTGAGGTAGGTGAGGCTGAAAGAACTCTGAGAGAAACTGCTCTGTGAGAAGTGTTTCCAAAACAACTGTACCTAGTCCCAGGTCACACAGCATGTGAAGGAGCAGGGAAGCAAATCCAGCTCGCCACATTAGAAGCTGCTGCTCTTAACTGCTACACCAAGCTGAACAAATTGCCATTGCTTTAAAGAGATGGAGCTAGAGCACAGGCAGAAGAAGCTGTTGCAGGAGATTGGTGTAAGTCTTTTTCAACTTGCTCATTGACTATTTTGGGATTCTTTCCCTTTAAATATGGACCTTCTGGGCAATGGCTTCTCAGAATAATCCAAGGAGGAAGACACTCAGGTATTTCTTAAATGGAGAGGTGATTGTGGGCTTCATACAGTTTGCAATTGGAGAAGGGAGGAAGGCTTTTGTTTTCTGTGTTCTCTGTCTCTCTATGAGTATGTGTAGAAGGGAGTGCTACACAGCGCGCGCACACACACACACACCCCATCCCAAGCATCTCTTTCTGATCTCTGCAGTCTGCAGTCTGGAGAGGAGCTTTCATTCTCGGGTTCTCCAAGTCCTACCTGGAGGCTGGCATCCCTGAACAATGCTGAGAAGTAGCTTAGTAAGATAATATAGTCAATTGTATCAATGGCATCAGAAAACGTATCATTAAGTGTCCAAAGCAGTCACTGTTCCAAATCCTGTCCTAAAACCAGCCCAGAAAATAAGTGTCTTCCAAGAGCCCCTGGAGATGAGAGGCAACAACCTGTTCTAGCACCCTGACCCATAATGGCAAACTGGAGATCAGGGAGAAATTTTCTAGTGAACAGCAAGTGTCAAGAAAACGGGTAGAAAGCACTTGTCTAAGGCAGCGGTCCCCAACCCCTGATCTGGGGACAGCTCCCGGTCCATGGATCAGTCGATACCGGGCCGCGGCTCCTCCTCGTCCTCTTCCTGGGCTCCTCTTCCTGCCCCTCTGCCGCCGGATCACCTTTGGTGCTCTCTAGCAGCCACCATGGCTGGGGCTCCCCTCAACATGGCACTGTGCAGCTGCTGCTGGCTGCGCCCCCCAGCGGGCGGCAAGAAGTTAGGGGCGCCGGCGAGAAAGCAAGTGGAGCAGGGGCTCAGGCGGCAGTGATGATGTCCCTCGGCAAAAGCCTACCCCACCCCTGGGCCTCAGTAAAATTGTCAGGCGTTGACCAGTCCCTGGTGATAAAAAGGTTGGGGACCACTGGTCTAAGGAGCTTGTCCACATGCTGAAAAGTATCATATGCAATTAGGGTGACATCCTGAATTTGCATTGCACTCCAGGTGAATTCATATATTGGGATTGACGTCATAAAGACGTCATTCAGGTCATTAGGATTTACTGAACCCAAATCTATATAAAGCTAGAAAAATCTGCGAAGCTCAATTTTTCTTTTCTTTAAAAAAAAAAAGTTTCATAGGCTAATTATATTTTTTCTGTCCTTGAATAAATGATTCAGAAAATCGGTAAGTGCATCATGTCCTGGAATGCATCCTTTCTGATGCCGGTAAATAACTGTATGTTTAAAAAGCCCCTCTATATGAAGGAGTGCATACTTCCTAGACTTCCCCAAAACACTAGCTTAATACGTACACTGAGCTTTTAAAATGGGGGATATTCTAACAGGCAAATCACTACCTGCAGTGTAACGAGCTGCAACAAGTACCTTTTGCAGATCAACTCTCAATCATCACATTGTTTTGCTGTAGCTCTTCAAAGGTAAAAAGGAGACTCACACTATTTTAGATCTGCAGTACAAAACAGACCCATCTTCAAATTCATCTTAGGAAAAACAAGGAAGTTTGGCAGAAACATGAAATGTTGCTGTCCATTTCACCAAATGCACAAGTAAAATAAAATATCTTATTGGTACAGCTTTTCTTCACCAGCTTCAGATCTATACAGAAAAAGATTACCCACCTTGTGAAAATTTCTGAAGTATGCTGCCTTCTCATCAGGGAATTTTTCTAGCCTTCGAGGGCCTTTACTAGAAGCCTTCTTGAAAACCAACCAACATCTTCTGAAAATCTGCAGAGTAAATGAGATAACTTTTAGTTGTCTGAAAAGTACATTGCAATCTCGCTTGCATCTACCTAGCAGACTTAGACTGGAGGTAGAATTAACAGGGAGAACGGAGGATTCATGACATTTTAAAGCCCTGAGAATCCAGTTGTAACTGACCTTTCAGACATCAAAACAGCAAATGAAACTCTGCTTCAGATGCTTATATGTTTTTCTTCCCTGCTCCCTTAACCTCTCACCTTAGGTAAAGGTAAAGGTATCCCCTGTGCAAGCACCGAGTCATGTCTGACCCTTGGGGTGACGCCCTCTAGCGTTTTCATGGCAGACTCAATACGGGGTGGTTTGCCAGTGCCTTCCCCAGTCATGACCGTTTACCCCCCAGCAAGCTGGGTACTCATTTTACCGACCTCGGAAGGATGGAAGGCTGAGTCAACCTTGAGCCGGCTGCTGGGATCGAACTCCCAGCCTCATGGGCAGAGCTTTCAGACTGCATGTCTGCTGCCTTACCACTCTGCGCCACAAGAGGCTCTTTAACCTCTCACCTTGCTGACCTAATATTTATCTCTTCTTCCCTCAACTCCACTTTGATAAAAGCACTCAAGAACCAGTTGGCTAAAGCAATTGTGTCATTTCCATTTCAGCTCCGCAACTGTTTTGTTCTGTTCTCCTAGCTGGAGAGGCAGCATTAGCACACAGAATCGGGGAGCAGTGAGCAGTCATGGGCAAAACAAAGGGCCATTCCACACAAGTTCAAAGTAGCAGGAGTGTGGCAAATTGTAATCGCTACTAATTTGCAGTTATGCACGACGTCGCACACAATCTGCCACACTCCTGCAAATGATCAGCTAAAAGTGCTTCATTGTAGCGCTTAAAGGGAAATCCCAAAAAGTGGATTCACCCTCCGAAAAGCGCTACACTCTTGCAACCAATCTGCAACACTAGAGAAAAGTTCTGTGCATTACCATTGTTGCGGTTTCAGCAAAGTCCCTCCCCCTGGCTCTCTCCTCTGATCTTCTGGCGAAACGATCGCCATTTTTTTTCTCAGAGTGAGTGGAGAGCAACGAACCAGCAAGCCTTCATTCACCCAGCGAGGCTTCTCCAGCTGCAGTCCCAACACAGAGCTGCTTTAAAGCTCGCCTTTAATCACCAAGCACAACACAGCCCCGTTTGCTAGTTCCCTTTAATTTTGGCCAAAAATCGCTACCGTGCACAGGAGGGGGGAATTTTTTTTCACTTGGGGGAGCATGGCAACGATGAATTGCCAGCTCAGACACCACCTGCCAGCTAGATGGGTCTCTCCGTTGCAATGAATCAATGCAGATTCATTGCAACGTGTTTTTTTTTTAAAACCTGTTCTTAAAGGCAAAGGGGCTTTTTCGGAGCATGGTAACAACCGGCCATTGGCTGCTCATTTGATTGACAGCCAGGGCGAGACAAAGCACGGAAAAAATCGCTTCCTTTCTAGCGATTTTTGCCGAGACCAGAAACCTGTGGGAAATCATTGAAACGCAACGGGATTCCACTACAAAGGCAGGTATGCATAATGATAAATTCCACTATTTAAAATAGCATTTTTTTCTTTCAGTAATCAATTTGCCACATTGATCCTGGTGCAGAATGGGCCAAAGTGTCTTAAAGCAATGTTTCATCAGCTGCTTTCCTTCTCTGGTGAATCAGTTGCTTTTGTAGTTCATTGGGCTTCAGCAATAATCACTGCTTCCCATTTTGACAGCATTTGAAATTTCTTTAAACCCAGTAAAAAATATGAACTTTATAACCATGTTTTGTAAAAGTTGCTAAGCTAATTGGTATCATCTTTCTCTTACAATTGAACCCATGAACTCTTATTGGTTACATACTCCTACATGCCTAATTATACAAATAGCTGATTTCTAGATGCATATATACACATGCACATTACTAGTATAAATCCTGAATGCTTTATGAGTAGTTTTTGTGTCATAGATATGGCTGGAAATATAGATAAATAGTTCCTGGACTTGATCCAAAAGATCACAGAGTTCTAAACCGAATAAACCTGGCCTCTCAAGGAAATATTCTAAAAAAGGAGTTAGAGATTCAGAAAAAGACCAGCCTTGAAGAACAGAAAGAATAGTGGCAATATAATTACATTACCTAGTGCAGATCGGAAGCCATCTAACTCAGGGGTAGTCAACCTGTGGTCCTCCAGGGGCTCATGGGAATTGTAGTCCATGGACATCTGGAGGACCACAGGTTGACTACCCCTGGTCTATTAAATTAGAATATCCAGATGCTGTCCCTTGACGAGAAGGAGGAAAGTACCCATGATGATCACATGTCAAAAGGCCCCATCTGAGTAGTACAAGTAGTACAGCAAGTATTCGAAACATGAACCAATGAGGTCTTTGGTCTGTGCAAAGGACAGACTTCCGTGAAGTTGCAATCTAGCAGCAGCCATATGGCAAAGGAGCCTCATTTCGACTGTTTATGTACTGGAGTTTTCATGCCTGGCTGCAGGCTGGAGTTTTAGTTGTGGCAGGTTGCCCCATCTCTTCCTGCACCCATACAGGGGAGCATTTGGTCCAGTGTGTCTCATCCACCCCCAATTTGTACTCCTGCATGGGAGCTGAGGCAGTGAAGTTCCCAGTGTGTAAACGGTCTTCTCACTACTTTTCTCACTTCTTGTGTAATGCTCTTAAAACAAATCAGGCCCCTGTATAAATCTATGCTGCAGCCTAATTTGGAATATTGTGTACAGATCTAGTCACCACTCCTCAAAAAAGTTATTATAGTCTTGGAATAGATACCAAAAATGGGATGAATACCATTCCTGGGAAGAAAAGTTAAGGAGGTTTGGGTTCTTAAGCTTGAAGAAACAATGACTGAGGGACAACATGACAGAGGTTTACATGGAATAAAGAAGGTAGAGAAAGAATTACCTTTCTCCCTTTCCCACAATACAAGAACTTGTGGGCGCTCATTAAAATTAATGAGTAGTAAGAACAGATAAAAGGAATGAGAAGTAAGGTTAGAATGGATAAAAGGAAGTACTTCTTCACCCAAAGAATAATTAAGATGTGGAATTCACTGCTGCAAGACATGGTAGCAGCTACAAGCACAGACACATTTTGAAGTGCTGAAATAGACATGGGGTGTTGTAAGTTTGGCCTTAATTAAAAGTCAGAAATTCTGTATGATTGGAATCATGCCTGCTGTTTATCAAGATCTATGCCATCTTACCCAATTTTTGTTTTTGAAAACTTCCTCCATGGACCTAATTATTATACATTTCAACATGTCCATCATACGGCTGTCTTTAAAATGTGACACATGATGACAGTTTTTGGGACAATTTTTAAGCTATCAATCATGTTAAGCCAGTTATCAGAACCGGAGTGACAGTGTCTGTGTCTGTCTAAGCAACAGAATAAGTTCCACTGAATTCAGTGAGACTTCTGAATAAATATGTAAAACAATACATTTGTTGCTATCTCTAAAAGCTCATGTTCTCTAGATGCTGGAATGCTTTTAAATCCAATATAAATAAATATGCCTCTGAGTTACATTTTTTTCTGTGAGACCAGAAAGCGCTATATGGCAACAACATATCTATTGATCGTACACATTTAGAACAAACATTTTACAAAACTGCCCTATAGCTAATTCTATGAAGATACACATATACATATACATATACATACACACATAAATTAAAGCTCTCTACATCTTCATTACTGCTATATTATCTAAACATTCATTCCATTAAATTTACAAACTTGACACAAATTAGGGATATTTGCATTAAATAGATGCTTACTCAGCTGCATAGTTTTAAAGGCCATAAAACAGAATGAGAAAAATGTGCAGTTGCAAAGTAGCCATTCATCTATTCAATATCAACTCAGTATATGTATAGATAGATTTTAAAATAAATAAAAAATTGTCAGTTTAGTTTTATGATTCATTATTTTTATAAATAGTCCCCAATTTCATTTTTCTTGTTAGCCATTCCTCAGCCTTTCCTACTAAAAAAGCACTACTGAAGTAGTAAGGTATTCATTGAGTTGATTAAAGTATGCAAACTTTACTAGCGCTGCAGTTTAAAACATCCAAGGAGAAATACACATATTTGAGGACAGAATTTTGTCCCCAGGGATGTGTTGATACTATACAGGATGCTATCAATAGTTTTATATTTTTATCTAATTTATCTAATTTATCTAACCAGATATTTGTTTATCAGAACACAGAAAAAGAACGTGTTCTGTAAAAGGTATCATGAACATAAATTGACTTCAATCAGTGTCTGCATAGCAAGAGGACAGTTTGTGGGGACAGAAACAACAATATGTACACATTCAAATTGGTGGAAAGTTGGCCACAGCTTTTATTAATATGCAAATGACTGATGGCACAACAAGGGCGGATCCAGACAACTTGCAGCCAGGAAGCTCAAATGTCAGCAGCCCGAGTTCAGAGACATTCGGACCTGTTCATGCACTGTCAAAATGCGCTAGGTACTTGCTGGACACCTGAGGGTCTCAGCCTCTGGTAGGAACCCATCCTGTTACCTGGAGATGTGAGCCACGCAACCATGCCAGGATAGACTGAAGCTCAGTATCCACATAGCCCCTTAAGGAGGCCCCCCGGGGGGGCAGTGTTCAAACTTACACCCAGCAGGCCTCCAGGTGAGTTATGGCTGCGTAAATGTTTAAATGGCTGGTCAATATACTGGTAAGTGATAAATCAATAATTTAAAGTGCAATCCTAACTAGCTGTTTTGTTGATGTATCTTGGGAGATATACCAGCATTAATCAGAGATGCTAGTTCAGCACACCAACATCAACCCCTGGTCTTGGCCACCATCATAGCCATGGCGGCTACCTGTCAGCTGGTCAGCAGTGGAAGAAGAAGAGGTGGAAGAGTGGAGAATGAAACCTGGCTCTCTAGATGAGAGTCTACTGCTCTTAACTACTATATCCTATTGGCTCTTATGTCCCTAAGGCTGTGTGCCCCCACACAATTGTCCACCCCAGCAGCAGCCTCCATACTGTTTCACCACCAGCAGGTGGACTCTCAGCAGCATGATCAGGTTACCAGGAAACATCCCCACCAGTGAGTGGTTGATGCAACTGAGTGTGCACACTTTTCTTGTCATATCTCCAGGCGCCATTATTGGTGATTGCAGCCTTTGGACTATATGAACTGTGGACCTGCTTGGTGTCACCATTGATGGGAGATTGCTGGACCTTATGCCAGATCTGTCAGCTGTCCAGTTCCCACTGGGCAGAGCTCTGTTCCTTTAAGAGAATAGGGAATACTATGGATACAGCTTTGTGGTCCATTATCCTTCCCCTAGATTATTCTTAGCTGTTTAACATTTTTTTTCAGTGACTTGTCTTCTTTAAACATATAACCTTCGGGGAGGGCGGTATATAAATCTAATAAATAAATAAATAAAATAACATATTTTAAAAGACTTTTTAATAAATTAGCTATGCCAACTTTAAAAAATTACACAGAGAAGAAAAATGTTGAGCTCCTTGAACCTCTTAATCAAACAGAGTATTACATACACAAAGGGGAGCTGAAAAAGGATGTTTGGGAGTATATGATGTTTGTAGCATGAAGTAGAAAGCATAGGGCTTTCTTCCTCAAAGCCCAGGAAATGTTGCAGATTTAAACAGATGATGTATTGTTGGGTACAAAACAGATTTCAAGGCCTGCTATGGTTCTTTGGAATGAAGGGCAAAAGAGGGCGTCTAATTTTGAAAACATAGGATGTAATTCAATTACTAGGTAAAACATCCCCTTGACCACTCAAAAGGCTCTGCTTGGGATCATGAAACTTCCATAGGCAAAATCCACATTAGACTGAGAAAAAGCTAGCCAGATCCAAGCCAATATAATTATTCAAATATATGAATATATACAAGATATAAGTCTTACCTAGTTAAAAAAAAGCCCTAGGAATATTTAGGAGTGAGTTCTTAAAATAAAACTGAAACATTGATACTAGCATTCAATGCACAGCTGCACTAATAACCTGTATTCAGCGTTCTGTTTATTTTAATTAATTATCAGAAATAAAAACAGACCAGTCCTTAGAAAAATGTTTCCAGGATTCCAACGAGCTGGGTGGCTCTCTAGATTGTACAGAAATTGTTAGTTAAGTGCTTTGAGCTCTTCCGGTAACAGTACCTCTATCCTTACAAGTTTATCTCTGAGAAATAACATTACAACATGGCAGATTTCCAGGAAAGCTAGTAGAAACTGAATACCCAGAGGTACAGCTTCTCATGTTCTTTGGTATGTAGTAGGCTCAGTCCACGAATACCTAATTTACAGTTGTTTCACTTTCTGGCCCTTGAATAACAACAGCCTCCTCTATGTTCTGTTTCGCCAAGGGATTTGAATTCCTTTTTCTTTGTTCTTTGTTAATCTATCTCATTTTGTCATCTCTGATCTTTTTTTTTCTTTCTTTTATTTTTTTACTCCATCTTCTGTCCATTTCACCACATTCAAACTAGGCCTACTTGTGTTTATTTGGCAAAGACTGAGATATTCTATATAGGCTTGGCTTCTGCAGATAACACTAACAAAAATACTCCTGAAATTACGAGACTGCACTGTTTAGATAGTGGCCATATAATTTAGGTACAGCCTGTGTATTCTCTGGCTGCACATTGTGTTGAATTATATACAATATATATGGACATTTTTTTAGGCGTAAGAAACCAAACCTTATGTGTACTTCATGCTTACTTGCCAAAACATTTACCCAGTCCATAATTGGAAAGGGATGGAAGGCAGCTCTGGTTATGACCCTAAGGGGGGCTGTGTGTGCATCTGGAATTGAAAATAGATTTAGAGATTGAGTCCTGGCAAAGCATCAAAGAAGTCTGATTATTCTACTGTCTGTTAAACAGTGCGAGGGTGTTTATAGCACAATATTATAGGATATCAGACTGTTATTGTTGTTGCTGTTATATTATTAGCAGTACTATAATTATCAAACCTTTACTATGCATAGCACTTTATATACATGAACACTAGTTGTTGCCCCAGTGAGGGATAGTCAGGGCTGTAAAAAGACAAAGCCTATGTGTTCATTTAATTTATTTCTGAATGGGCTTATTTTCAGTAGAAGAGCAGTAAAGGACTGTATTGAAGACTTAACAGAAAAGGAGGGATCCAAAAGGTGCATCATGGGAAGCTCTTTTAGGCTTAAGCCGTAGCACAGGAGAAGCCCAAAGTCATTTTTAAAAGGAGGAGACGTTTGAATAGCTGACACCTATGCATATGGAAAATCAAACTAACAGGAAGGTATATTAGAATAGGCAGAGAAACAAGAGAAGAGAAAGTCACAGAAGAGTTTGAAGGTAAAGAAAAGATCCTTGCAAATCCATGAAACAGAGTAAGAGAGCCGAGATGTTTCAATATCATGGCTGAACCCAGTTGCCTTTATGAGACTCTCCAAGCTTCAGATCCCCCTGGAATGTACACTGTAAAAGTGGGTGCCTATTAATACAACAAAGACCAAAATAAAAGGGGGATTCTACTATCTAAAGGGGTCTCAAGTATAGAAGTTTGTGGAATCCTCACTGCCCTCGGAGGAAAAATGGCAGTCTTGGATATATGGAATTTAAGATGGCAACAAGATATAAAGATGTCAACATCAGAAGGCAAAAAAGAAACACAGTCATGTAGAAAGAGAAAAATCTGGAAAAGAGAAGTAGAGTTTGGAATCATCAGCATACTGGAGGTCATGGATAGCATAGAATTAGATGAGGTTGCCCACAGTCTGAAAGTATAAATGAAATATAAGAATGACTAAAGAAAAGGATATGGAGATGCTGTCCAGAGAAAGGAAAGCAGAAGTAAATGTTCATGCTGTAAAAAACACTGAAGGATTTATTGGACGGGAAGAAAGATAACTGAAAAGTTTATAATGATCAAAATCAGCCAATTCTTTTCTGAAATGGTACAGGATAAGAGGGGCTCATGGATTATTGGGAAATTAGTGAAGCAACTCAAGTACCAACTATATTCCAATCTCCAAATGCTAAGAGACAAGCGAAAAGCCTATAATATGGCTACTCATCCTAAAAGTTGCAACGAATGTACCACGCTAATCTAAAGGGCTGGGTGCAGAGAATGGTAGGCCTCAAAAAAGACATAAACCAAATACAACTTTCACTCCGCAATATAATCTGCCCTATAATAAAACAGGATCTACATTCCAAGGTGTATCCCAAAGCATATGTTACATTTGCATCACACTGCTTTCAATGCAATAGGATTTGAATATTAATCTGATTCTGTCTTCCATCTAAAGCAATGTAAATAGAGCAAAGACATTAGGATATTTTTATCTAGGTGTATATGTGCTATGTTCTAAATAAAGTTAACAGATATATTATCCTTAAATATTTGTAAAACATCTCATGAACTGTGAATAGGCAATCCTTGTAAACTAAAATAAATAAGTAATAAGAGCAAGATGATAAACACAACACATGCATAGCAAGTGAATGCATATTTTACACAAGACAACTTGTCAGACAGAAGCTTACTCAATTATTCAGGAACATTAGCTATCCTTTTCTCCCTGGCCTACTTTAAGTTGCCACTAGATGTAATCAAATCCAGATCAGATACTATGAGAGTTAACGGATAATGGGGAACCAACTGTGAAAGAATTCAGTGTCAGGCAAGAGAAAGGATAGAACTTTCTTCAGTTTGGCTGTATGGCCTACAAGATGCTTTACTCACAACATCATAATAATGTAAATGTTTTCCTAATATACAGGTAGAATAACCTTCTGCATGTTAAATCAGAAGTAACCCTGCCCAATGTGATATCAATGAAGCTTACTTCTAGGCAAATATGCATATGGTTGCAGCGTTCCCTATGATATTATGTTTTTTTCCTTGTAAAAATTACATATCCCATTTACATTTTAATTACACCCATACTGTTATGTTAAAAATCAAAGGAAGATTCCCAGCCATTGATGTATTAACTACAAAACTTACATATATGCAACTCTTCATAAAATTAATTTGTAATTTAAAAAATAGGATATACAGTTTTATTCTAGAATTAAAGCCCGTTGTAGCCGATGCAATGAGCACTAACATCGGTGGAAGTGAAGAAATAGCAAAGAGAGAGAGGTGGAAAGAAAGAGAGTGAGTAAGAAATAGAGATAGAAAAAGAAAGAGGATAGAAAAAGAGAAAGGAAGAAAGAGATAAGAAAAGAGAGGAGGGAAAAGAGTGAGAGCAAGAAGTATAAGTAGAAGGGAAGAAAGTTAGAAAGAGAGATAGAAGAACAGAGAAACAAATATATATATAGAAAGAGAGGGAGTAAAAGACAGAGATATAGAAGGAGAGATGCAGAAAGAGGTACAAAAGAAAGAGAGAGAGGATAGGGAGAAAAAGTGGAGAAGGGCTGGTATGGAGTCTCATAGGCTGGCCGGGGCTTTTCGTGGCCAGTGAGCCTGAGACAGGTGGTGGCATACAGCCCTCCTGGGTGCTTTTCCTGGGGGAATGGAGCCAGCCCTTCCCCCACACTCACCCATGGGCCGGGAAGCGGGGAGTGGAGGTAAACCTCCCTTCCCCGCACTCACCCATAGGCTGGGAACCGGGTTGGATCAGCCCTCCCCCCACACTGACCAATGGGCCATGAAACAGTCCTCCACCCCCACACTCACCCACGGGCTGGGAAGTGTGGAATGGACCCAGCCCCCCCTGCAATCATCCACAGGCCGGGAAGTAGGGACTAGAGCCAGCCCTCCTCCCCGTACTACCCCAGAGGCTGGGAAGTGCTCTGCGAGGCCGCTGGAGAGCTTTCCATCACAGGGGACTTCCCGGCCCTGCCAGGCATCTCTCCTGCACTCACCCCTCCAGCAGGCTGTCATCATGGTGGCCAGGAGCACAATGGCAGTAAGTTTGCCAGAGCACTCCTAGCCAGGGCTGTTGGGGGCAGGCAGTAGTCAGGCCAGGCCAATCAGGAAGCACACAGTTTCACTGTATGCTTCCTGTTTGGTCCAGAGTCCAGACATGCTCTGCCCATGCTCCTCCCAGGAAGGCATAGCCCTTTTATATATATATATATATATAGCTCATGTTTACAGATATTCATAGGTAAATCATACTGGAGTTCCTTTATTGTACATAATAATGTGGACTTACCCATATAATTTATATACCACTAGACCATGCTTTATACAAGTCACAGTAGAAAGTAAATGGGGCAAAACCAGTAAACCATCAATCAATCTTCCAGATACAGTAGTTACTACAGGACTGTCAGGCATGGCTTGACAGCCAGCAGAAGTCTGTGGGAATGGAAACATGGTGAGGCTCCACTCAGGATAGCATGGTGTCACTTCTGGGGAAACCCCAAAAGTTATGTAATGCCTCTCTATGAATTGCTATTCTAAAACCATGGTTTCTGGCAATTCCTAGAGAGGACTGATGTCACTTCTGAGTTTTCCCTAGAAGTGACATCACATCATCTATCTGATGGCGTTTTTTTTGTATACAGATATATAAACATTTGAAATTAATACACAGGAATATAAATTACAACATTTCTTGGTACATTCCTTTTGTTATGTTTGTTTTTGCTTTTATCTGTAGTGGTAAATATAATTGTCCTTCAGACTAACATGAAAGACTTTAAAAAAAAATTACCTGATGCTACTTATACCTGATTCAGTTTTTAATATCGAACCCCACAGCTAGCAAGTCCTGTGATTCTCAACAATAACTGCAAAAAGTTATTTATGTATACAGGAAAATCTGTATACATCTGCTGTCATCTCAGCTTCTTTAATCACAGATTTAATCATATTTATCAGTCTTAACTTAAATCAATGGAACATGCATATTATCAAGAAATAATCAGGATCTTTCACTCTCATCATAAAAAAGGTGCACAGATACAAAAATGGCTGCAGGATTGCTACTTCTGAATGTTTAGAATCCAAGAAAAGAGAAAGGATAGCATTTTAGTAGAAGAGGTTGCTATACTGACTGTACCTGTCTCCCTGTACTGAGGGTCAATACAGTGAACTTACAGTTATAATAAATAAAAGCTTCATATGAACCACAGATCACTAAAGCCAAGTTAAGGTCCTGTAGAATCAGTCATATGGTGCCCCATTTTTAATGTCAGACCTCAGCATGGTAGTGGTTGGAGTGTCAGATTAGGGAAACACAGGTTTGAATCCCTCTTTCATGAAAGCTTAGTAGGCGCCCCTGGGCTACTCAGTATGACCTAGCTCACAGGGCTGCTATGAGGATAGGAGAATGATATAAATCACTTTATGTTCACATTGGGGAGAAAAGAGGGAATAAAAGACCACACCTGGAGTACTGTGTGTAGTTCTGGAGGAAAGGGTACAGAGGAGAGCGACGAGGATGATCTGGGGCCAAGGGACCAAGCCCTATGAAGATAGGTTGAGGAACTTGGGAATGTTCAGCCTGGAGAAAAGGAGGTTGAGAGGGGACATGATAGCCGCCTTTAAGTATTTGAAAGTTTGTCATTTGGAGGAGGGCAGGATGCTGTTCCCATTGGCTGCAGAGGAAAGGACACACAGTAATGGGTTTAAACTACAAGTACAACGATATAGGCTAGATATCAGGGGGGGAAATTTCACAGTCAGAGTAGTTCAGCAGTGGAATAGGCTGCCTAGGGAGGTGGTGAACTCCCCCTCACTGGCTGTCTTCAAACAAAGGTTGGATACACACTTTTCTTGGATGCTTTAGGATGCTTTGGCCTGATCCTGCGTTTAGCAGGGGGTTGGCCTGTATGGCCCCTTCCAACTCTATGATTCTATGATTCTATGATTCTAAATGAATAACATAAATATTAAGAATTAAATGTGGAACACAGTTAAATCAAGTGCTTCCAAGAATACACAAAATGCATCATCTTGTTGACTACTGCCTCATAATTACAGCCCATGACTACATGCCCGTGATTTGGAAAACAAGGTTTTAGGCACCAGAATGTTTCTCATTTTGCAATGTACGTAATTCTGACATATCTTTTGAAAATCAGAACAGGTGGTGGTGGACCCAATATTGACTGCTCCTAGATCCCTCCTGCTAATAGCCATACCAGATCGCAACCTGGAACTATCTAATGCAAAGGAAGATAGGCAGGGAAATTTTCTCCTACCAACTTTGCTCCCAGTCTCCTTCTGCAGTGCAGCATACTTCATCACAGAACAAATCAAAGAGAAAGGAAAGTAAGACCAGGATAAAATGAACAGGACCACCTAAAACTGACTTGGAATGAAACTTTAAAATGCACGAATGTCTTAGGGGCTGTAAGCTGACATCTCTACTTGCAAGGCCATTACAGATTGTCCATAAGACTGCTCTGTGCATTAATTTCTTGCTTGCTTGCCATTTGCTGTCTGATGATAAATGTGATCAATGTAAAATGACAGTATTTATCAAGAATATTAACCAAGACTTCACCAAGTATATCCCAATGTTATTAGCTCTAAATTATTACAACTGTTTTTGTATACTCTCCATATATAATACTGCATTTCCCCTCTTTAAAATAGTATTTCCACTCTAGTAAAATGGCATCTAGTTTAATATATTTGCATGACACTGGGCACCTGTTATCTGACAAGATAAATGTTGTTTACCACAATGAAAGTGTGTCATACTATGAGAACACATAATTATTGGGAAACAGCTTCTAAGTCTTTAGAACTGAAAATTCTGACCTTCACATGCAAAGTAAAACATAATATTTATGCTGAAAGATAGTAGCTATCTACTTAAATCTCAAGTGCTATATGTTGGGGGCAAAGGGATTTGTCAAAATAAATATTACATTATCCAAACCATGCAAGAGAATACCTTAAAGCAAAGCAGAGGTTCTGAATAGAATAATAATCACAGCTACCTGTTCCTAGCCAACAAAGGACAAAAATTCAATTATTTTTACTGTTCTAATGTAAAGAGTTACAAGCTTAAAATGAGCTCTGGGAGCAATTCATTTATTTTAATGTTAATAATAGCAAGTATTAGACTGTTACATAAGGTAAAGGTATCCCCTGTGCAAGCACCGAGTCATGTCTGACCCTTGGGGTGA
This sequence comes from Paroedura picta, assembly GCF_049243985.1. Taxonomy (NCBI): domain Eukaryota; kingdom Metazoa; phylum Chordata; class Lepidosauria; order Squamata; family Gekkonidae; genus Paroedura; species Paroedura picta. Next base: position 54,439,484 of record NC_135377.1, on the reverse strand, counting down.
CGCCCTCCAGCGTTTTCATGGCAGACTCAATACGGGGTGGTTTGCCAGTGCCTTCCCCAGTCATTACTGTTTACCCCCCAGCAAGCTGGGTACTCATTTTACCGACCTCGGAAGGATGGAAAGCTGAGTCAACCTCAAGACAGCTGCTGGGATCGAACTCCCAGCCTCATGGTCAGAGATTCAGACAGCATGTTGCTGCCTTACCATTCTGCGCCACAAGAGGCTCTAGACTGTTAGATACCTAACCTTATTTTTGCCAGTGCTATCACCCAGAAACCTTTCATTTGGAGAGTGTTCTTACTGTCATGCCATCTTCAGTTGCTTAAAATGAAAAGGCAGGTAGAAATGGAGCTTCTTTATTGTGGGACATAGTAAAGTCCACAATAACATTTTGAATCCTCAATACTTTTCATAGCCACAACTATGAAATTTTGCTATAGTGTGTACAATACAATTCTTTATCCCCCCCTACAAAACCATCTCAGTTTTGTGTTTGTTTTTTGTGAAAATGCATGATACACTTTTATAGAATGTTAGACATTCAAAATACTACAATCACATATCATGGCACTTCATATGCTACTAGTAAATGAAGCTTGCATTTTACAAACTGAAGTACCTATATTGCTGCTACTAGAACTACTTCCTCTGCCAAATCCAAGAGAAAAGAAGTAATGGAAGTCCTACAACACAATGTTCTGTGTGGCTTGATATACTGGCTTTTGTTATGCAGTTGAGGATCCCATATTAATGAGTGTTAGGTACAAAACTTTCCCATTTTACATGGATTTGGACTTCATGTACACCTGCTGTCTCCAATGGGCAGAAGCTTATAAATATAAACAGCATCATTATAAATTTAATCAATAATGCCTATATGCCCAATCTGTAGCTTTTGAGATTAAAACTCTTTAAATAAAGCTTACCAATGGGCCATCTGCTCTGTGAGCTAAACCAATACATTTAGGTGAGTACCCATGTTAGTCTGAAGCAATAGGACAAAGTTTTTAAGACCAACAAAGTTTAAATCTGGGTATAAGCTTTTGTGTGCATATAAAAACTTACACCCAGAAATTACATGCGACATATGTGCAATCAAACCCTCCAGAGTGCTTGGGACCGTGAGTTTTCCAAGCCATGTGAGGATGAAAGTTGGGTGTCCTCTCACCCTGATATGTTTCACATGCATTTCACACAAATCTAGTTTAGCTCTTTATTGCAACTCTACCAGTGAAAAGTGTTGAAACAAACAAGAGCTGGAGTGGGAGAGGAAGTCTCTCTCTCACACACACATTTTAGTAAGGGAATACAGAGGATGATCAAATACAGCATGGAATAGTAATGGGAAGGAATAGTCTGGATAAAGACTAGTAATAGTCTAAAGGGAAGTTATTCCAGAAGTAAGGCTGATCAAATCCATATGGAGGAATCCTTCATGCTAGCAACTAATAAAGGATATTCAAGTCTGAAAGTCAAACGGAGTTCTGTTTCTATGGGATTATCCATCAAGTGGCCTTAGTATGCAGAACCAGGATTCCAAGACAATGGAGCAATTCAATAACAGCTAAAATCATGCACATGAATATTACACTATGTTCTGTTTTTGTGCCCTTTCTACCTCTTCCTGTTGCCCTAGTAGTTGCCCTAGTAGAAGAAACTGGAAATACTACAATGAGGACTGAGTCTCCTATGCCAAATCATTTGTAGCTTAGGGTTCGAAAGTCATCACTACGTGGATGATACCCAGCTCTACATAGCCTTATCCAGATCCCCTTGGTGATGCAGTAGAGGTACTAAATTGCTACCTAGTTGCTGTAATTAATTGAGGAGTGAACAAACTGAAACTAAACCCTGAAAAGACAGGGGTAATCCTGATTGGGAAGGTGGAGATCTTGAAGGACATTTTACTCCCCACTTCAGGAAGGTTCCTACTCTCCTGGCTGTCAGAAATCTATGCAAAACTGAATATTTAAAAATGGCTTTTCTACTCATCTAATAGGGTAGTACTGTACAAAGGGTTTCATAAAGTTTCTTGAATAAGTTACAGGAGACTGTGTAGTTTGCTGTGCACTGGATCTTGCTGTGCAATTTTCCATCATTTAGACCATTTACGCACTAGAGTTTTTATGCCAAGCTACAGATTGGAGTTTTAATCACGGCAGGTTGCCCCACCTCTTCCTGCACCCACACAGGGGAGCTTTTAGCCCTGTGTGCCACATCTGCCCCCAATTCTACAACCGAAATCCTATCTTACTGTTATTAAATGCCCCATCTTTTTTATTGTTTTAACTAACTATACAACCCACCTGGAGTCCAAGTGAGGAAGGTAGACTATAAATA